>NW_027507788.1:126467720-127069506 GCF_037356315.1 Lithobates pipiens
TCAAAGTCTGTGGGTTTGTCCAGAGTCAGAGAGGGGGACCTGATAGAGAAAAAGTGTCTGATCTGTAAGTATGAATGTATAAGCCTTTGGGGGATCTGGTGTTGCTTTTGCAAGGTGGGAAAAGTCAATAAATGGCGTGTCGCCGGGTTAACAAAGTGTCGGAGTTGAAAGAGTCCCGCTTGGGTCCATGGTAGCATACGATCATAGGACAGGCTATCTGGGATGTCTGGGTTAAATAGGATATTTAAAAGCGGTGGACACGGTGAGGATAGGGAAAAGCGGTCATTGCACCTTTTCCAGATATTCAACGTGAACAACATGGGAGCTAGGCATATGTGCCGTAATTGGGGCATATGAAGGGCAGTAGAAGGCCAAAGCATATAGCAAGGATGTACCGGGGCTGTCACACTCATTTCTATTTCTGACCATCTATTTGGGGCCTTCCGGGAGGTCCAGGAGGTAAGAACTCTCAGGTGTGTGGCATAATAGTATTTAATGAAATCTGGGCCTCCGAGCCCCCCCCTATTCCTCCGAGCCAGGACCACTGTCCCCGCTAACCTGTGGGAAGCGTTATTCCAAACAAAACGGAGGCTTCTCCTTTGAAGGGATTTCAACCGTGACATAGGGATAGCCACAGGTAGAGTTTCAAACAAATATAATAACTTAGGGAGGATAGACATTTTAAGGACATTAATTCGGCCCAACAGGGATAGGGGGAGAGATGTCCAGTATGTCAGCAAGCGATTAATTTCTGAGAACAGGGGGGGGAAATTGGCCTTATATAAAGTATCATAGGAAGCAGTAATGCGAACCCCCAGGTATTTAAGTGAGTGAGGACACCAGTGGTAATTATACTCACTTTGAAGCGAAGATAAGAGGGACGGGGTTATGTTTACAGGTAATGCTTCGGTTTTAGTATCATTAATTTTGAAACCCGAGAGGCTACCAAAAGTGGATAGTAGATGGTGAAGGTGTGGTAGGGATGTGTGCGGGTGGGTGAGAGTTAGGAGGACATCGTCCGCGAATAAGGATATTTTATATTCTGCGTTGCGGAGGCAGACTCCTTTAATATCTGAACATTCCCGTATAGCCGCAGCTAGGGGTTCCAGACTGAGGATAAAGAGCAATGGCGATAGAGGGCAACCCTGTCTCGTACCGTTGCTAAGGGAAAACGGACGGGACAGATGGGAGGAGAGTTGTACCTGGGAGGTGGGCTTCGAGTATAGGGCTTGGAGGGCGTGAATAAAGGGGCCTGAAAATCCAAAGTGGTTTAATATCGCAAACATAAATGGCCAGCTAAGGCGGTCAAATGCCTTTTGGGCATCTAAACTGAGTATCAAAGCGGGGTTTTTAGTTTTAGTAAGCAGGTCTATAAGGTCAATTGTGCGGCGGGTATTGTCCCCCGCATGTCTTGTGGGAACGAAACCCACCTGATCTCTATGGATCAACGCTGGCAGCAGTAGAGAGAGCCTGTTCGCTAGAATCTTGGTAAAGATTTTGTAATCAGAGTTCAATAAGGCTATGGGACGATAATTGTCAGGGAGGGAAGGATCCTTATCTGGTTTAGGGATAGTGGTTATGACTGCATGTAGGAACGAGGGGTGTGGTATTGTGCCCTGGAGCAGTGAAGAGAATAGGGTCAGCAAGTGTGGGGACAGGGATTCTAGGAACGTCTTATAATAAGAGTATGGAAGGCCATCTGGTCCTGGGGCCTTATGTGTGGGGAGATGTTTAATTACGTCAACTAGTTCGTCATTGGAGATAGGTTGGTTTAAGGAGGAGCGTTGCTCTGGTGAGAGTTTTGGGAGGTGAATAGATGATAGGAAGGAGTCCAACCTGTCTTGTGGGAACTGATCCTGTGTGCCCGTGTTCAGGCAGTTGTAAAGTTTGTTATAATATTCTCTGAATACTCCGGACATGGTCTGAGGGCAGTGCGTTGGTGTACCGTCTGATTGCATTATATAATCAGGAATGGATAAAAAGGGCCGGGGCTTAAGTTTGTGGACAAGCATCCTATGTGGTTTGTCTGCAAACTCATAGAACTTTCGCTTAGACCATAACATTGATTTTGAAATGTCTTTTGCGTCTATAGCCTTAATGTGGTTGCGAATAGTAGTCACTGCACGCAAGCGATCCACCGTAGGGGAGCGGAGTAACCGCGCCTCCGCGACCTGCAGCTGGGCCACAAGCTCCACCCTCAGCCTAACAGAGTCCCGCTTCAGACGTGAGCCAGCTGAGATGCACTCCCCCCTAAAAACTGCCTTGTGGGCCTCCCACACAGTAGATATATCTGAAATGGAGCCTACATTGAGATGGAAAAACTCCTCCAATCTCTTGAGCAGTCTATCTTTGGTTTCAGCATGTCGCAATAGAGACTCATTAAGTCTCCAGCGGCAAGTTTTAGGTGATGCGTTATGGAGCGTCACATTGAGAGTGATGGGAGCGTGATCAGACCACGTGATAGGCTCTATTTCAGAAGATACCACATTGGGTAGCAAGGGTGCAGTTATTAGAAAGTGGTCCAGTCGGGAATACAATTTATGTGGGGGGGAGAAAAAGGTGTATTGGCGATGGGTGGGATGTTTCACTCTCCATGCATCAAAGAGATTGTGGGAGCGGATTAGTTTGCGAAAGGAGGTGGACAGTTTAAGAGTTTGGAGGGACGGGGTTTGTTGAGAGAGTGCTAATCTATCTCTACCAGGGGACATACACATGTTGAAATCCCCGCCTATGATTGCGAAAGGCTGAGAGAAGGAGCGCAGCCGATCCAATACTCTAGTGAGGAAGCCAATTTGTCCCGTATTAGGGGCATAAATATTAGTTAAGGTAAAGGAGGTGTTCAGGTGAGAACAGTTCAGGAGTATAAACCGACCTTGGGGATCTAGGATCGAAGCAAGGATCCGTATAGGGCATGAACGTTTAATCAAAATGGCTACTCCAGCCTTCCCAGATGGGCTGGAGGCCATAAAAACAGTAGGGTACAGCTTGGAGGCAAATTTAAATGAGCCCTCCGGGCGGAAGTGCGTCTCCTGAACCATTATCACATCAGCCCCTGAGGATTTGAATTCCCGCAGGGCTAGCCAGCGTTTTCTTAAGGAATTCAAGCCCTTAACATTACAGGAAAATATTTTTAGAGCCATAATACATTCATGGAATAATTAGCAGATGATATTGGAATCTGGTACATGTGGTTGGAGTGCTCTGATCTAAGGAGGTCTGGAAGAGGCATATACACATCAGCATTTCCTAGTAACATAAAATTGTATGTCAAGTTTACAACCTGCAGCGACATGTAAGAACCAGGACAGGTCAAAAAAGGACCTGGAAAAAACTTTGAAAAATTGAAAAAAATAACCTGAGTAAAATATAGAGAGACAAAAATGAAGAGACAAAAAACAAAAAACATAAAACATGTATCTTGAAAGCCTGAAGGATATAAAATCTTCAGGGAGCCAAGGTAGAATACCTTGGACCTATAAAGGGACATAACAAACATTTGGAGTGGTAAGCTATGTACCGCTCCCGTAAAGAATGATTAACCTCAGACTCTTAACATTTGAACAGTGGTCAGACATACCACCATCGACTGGGAGTACAATACCAGCTGGAGGGGCCCCGCGGGGGGGGGGGGGGGGGAGGAGGCTCGTTGAGCACTACAGAAATGGGAGAGGTTTAAAGTTAGGGGGATGTTCCCCGAAGAGTTCCTGAAGAGGTCCGATAGGTTCCTGGAAACCAAGGGTAAGGAGGTGCAATTCGGACAGGCGCCGGAACTTCAGGCAGGTTGTTTAGGCACGTTGGGGCGTTGCGGTGTGGAGAAGCCTCTCTGATGTCTCCGACGAACTGGGGTCCAAATTGCCGTAGGGGCTTGGAGAGGTTTGGGGGCCAGAGCGGGCGGGGGGAGTTGGAGGTCCTCTTCCGGGACAGGTGGGAGGCCCAAATTGCGGATGAAGGCCTCACATTCATGCAATTCTCTGATAGAGTATTGTGTGCCATCTTTGGATGCTGACAGCCGAAAAGGGAAACCCCATCTGTAGGGGATTTGGTGTAGTTGGAGGTGTGCAGTGATTGGTCGGAGGTTGCGCCTTTTGGCCAAGGTGATGGGAGAAAGGTCGCTGAAGATCTGGATCTTAGAGCCTTTGAAATCGATGCGATTTTTATTGCGTGTGGCTGCAGTTAAAGCTTCCTTGCTGTCATAATAGTGGAAACGGACTATAATGTCCCTTGGATTGGATCCAGGAGGAGGTTTAGGGGCCAAAGATCTATGGGCTCTGTCTAGACGCCAATCGATATCTGGTATGTGCGGAGCCAGAGTGACAAACAGATCAAGCAAGTATACCCGCAACTCCTTATCACTGACTGTTTCAGGGACTCCACGAATCCTCACGTTTGAGCGACGTTCTCTATTTTCCAAATCTTCTTGTTGTAGTTGTATTTGGGAGACTGTGTGTTTAAGAAATGCGTTTTCGTCCTCCAATACGTGCATGTATTGCACATTCTCATCAAATTTAGATTCCAAAGTGGCAGTACGCTCTCCAAGCTGGTCGATCTCTCCCCTAAGCTCCCGAGCAAGCTTTCCAACCTCTGTAGCTATATTGCGTGTCAAATCCTGTAGGAGTGTCTGTAGTTTCAGGTCCAGGACCGTTACCGTAATTGCTTCGGCAGGATTTGTTTGCTGGGTAGAGCCACCTTTGTGAAGAGAACTAGGTGTGGGGGGCAGGGGGTCGGTGGCCTCTAGTGGTTCTGCCAACGTGTGTAAGGCTGGAGATTGCGATCTGTGTAGGTATCGCTCCATGACGTGTGCAGGACGGGAGGTCGATGGCGGGATAAAGCCTTGATATATATTCTTTTGAAAACCAACTTTGCCCATGTAGTATCCGGAGGGGTCCGGGGGGCAGCTGATAATGACCCTGTGTATGTGAGAGCTTATGAAGCGGTGCAGGGTCCCTTAGGAAAGGAGCGGTATATTAAGCCATACTAAGACATGGTGTCAGCGTTGTTAGTCGCCCATGAGTTCTGTTAGTTTGCGCTGATTCCAACAACTGAAATTATGAAAGTCTCAGGAGAAGGGGGGTATGTCTCTTTAGGGGCTTGTTGAAGAGGCTGTGTAGGGAGAGCTGACTGGTGAATAGATGACTCCCGTGAACTGACCGTAGCTGTCCGCCTTGATGGTCAAACAATTTCACCCAGATCAGGGGGGAGGCTTCCTGGAATGGTCCACGGAGACTCCTAGTGGAGATGATGGAGGTCAAGCCAGGTGTAGCCTGGAGAAGGGGCCTTAGCCGGAGCTCTAACCCACTAGGGCGGTAGTCAGGCTGTGGAGAGTCTGAACCCAGGAGGAGGCCGGGTCGGGGAGAGGGCCGTGGAGCCGTGGGGATGGGGAGAGTGTCCAGAACCCAGCAGGGTGAGGCCTGGGGAAAGCAAGGGTCCCCTGGGCTAGGACAATGCCTCACCTGCAGTCCGTGGAGCTCACAGTCACCGCCTCTACTTCAGCTGTCTAGGGATCTTGGAGTGTGGGGGGATGAGATGGCAGCTGTAGTGTCCAGGTTCCAGTGAGTAGGCGCTGGTGCAGGAAGGTGTGGTAACTGGCAGGCTTCACTGGGCCTCGTTAGGCCTCACTAGGCCGCATCCGCGGTAGACAGTCCGGTGATGGAGTCCAGGAAACACTGCACTAATGGGTTACAGGGAGAGTCCAGGCACAAATCAGGGTGCAGATTGGAGAGATGTGGGCCTCAGGAGGGTGGAAGGAGGAACTGGGTGCACCAAGATGGCCGCTGGTGGGGCCTAGAGCTTGTGCAGGACTTAGAGAGGCGATCGGTCCGACAGCTATCCAGTGGGGGGCAGGCTGTACTGAGATTGGGGACAGTGTCCTCCCTAAAAGGATTTGCGAGACAGCTGCCAGAGGGGGTTTGCAAGAGAGCTGCTGTAGGCCTCAGGTGTACCAAGATGGCCGCCGGGTCTCACCTCTCAGGATGTAGTGCTGTTCTGACCTCCGACGGGCGATCATCAGTCCCCTGTCCCAGGCGGGGGAGTCCTGTGGGCCCAGTGGTGAGTGGCGCCGTGGGATCCGGCTCGGGATGCGTCCCGAAAGCTGCCGTCCGGAGGTCTCCAGGTGTGGAGTAGGCCGCAAGATGGCGGCGGAGACCGGCCTGTCTCGCCGCCCGCAGCCCCGGGATCAATTTCGGCGTCGGAGCGGCCGAAAATAACGGCTCCGTCCGGAGCTCAGATGTTCCCCCGGCTGGATGTAGGGGCTGGCGGGGCGAAAAAACGCCCGGTGGACAAGGATGGACGAAGATGCTGAGAGGCCTCGGCGGAGCTCAGCAAAGGCACGTCCGTCCACCTCAACTTCCGGTCACGCCCCCCCTCTCAACTTCCGGTCACGCCCCCCCCCGTGCTTGGGCATTTTGACCACCAATGTAAGCAGATGTCATCCCCCAATGACCACCATTGCAAGGAGGAAATGTTCCTCCTCCTGACCACCAATATAAAGAAGAGTTGTATATTTTCACTGATATAAGGGACAGTGTATTCTTTTTACCATTACAATCTGCATTCTGTGCTGCATGTTACCTAATCCTGACTGATGCACTCTGTGAGCTGTGTTGTCTGTTACATAATCTGGAACCTGGTAATCCATAGGCAGTTCTGTATGTTACAATTTCCTGATTATATGCTAGGTTTGACAGTACATAAAAAAATCATTATCATTACATCTAAATGCTGTGTTGTATGTTATGCTCTGTGTTTTTTACTACATAAGCAATGTTGTATACAGTTGTGCTCAAAAGTCTGCATACCCTTGGAGAATTGGTAACATACAGTATGTACCATTTTTAAAGAAAATGTGAGTGAGCAGGAAAAACACATTTTAGTTGCCTATGGGATTCATATTCAACTGTAGGTCACAACAGAATTGCTCAATCATAAAATAAAACTTGGCAACAAATACACCCATTAAATGGCCCTTGTTAAAATTTTTGCATTCCCTGAGTTCTTAATACTGTGTAGTGCTTGCTTTAGCATCAAAGACCATGTGCAGCCTTTTGTAATAAATGTCAATGAGGCCCCAAATTCTTGCAGGTGGTATGGCTGCCCATTCGTCTTGGCAAAATTCCTCCAGGTCATGCAAAGTCTTTGGTTTTCTTGCATGAACAGCATGTTTAAGATCTCTTCAGCATGGCTCTATGATATTAAGATCAGGAGACTGTGATGGCCACACCAGAATCTTCATCTTTTTCTGCTATATCCACTGGAGGTTCAACTTGGACTTGTTCTTAGAGTCATTGTCATGCTAGAAAGTCCAAGAGTGTGCCGTGCTCACCTTTCGTGCAGATGTAAATTGACTGCCAGCAGTGGCGTCGCTGGGGGGGGGGGGGTGCAGTCCACACCCAGGTGCCATCCGCTACAGGGATAACTCCATCTTGAGGGTGTGGAAACTACCTTTAAACTTTTTTTTTTCTTCAGCCGGAAACCCACCCCCAGCCCCACAGCTGTGCCTACTATGTGTTCCTCTCCTCCTCTCTGTGTCTCACTCCTGTGCTGCTGCCCAAGCCTGTTGCTATCTGCTCTCCACCCAGGCAGCAAGGCTTCACACTGTTTTCTCCTCCTCTCCGGATGCCGCCTGGGTGTTCTGTGCACCTGAGCCTCCTGCGCTGGTGCAGTAACAAGCTGGGGGTGTGGGCTTGCGATTGGGGGGTGTCCTCCACCGCCTTAGGTGAGCTGAGGGGGGGCTTGCTGATGAGGTTGTTTTTTGCTGCTGGACACAGCTTTATTTTATGTAGGGGGTAGTTTGTCCTGAGGGGGGTCTGTACTAATGGGGGGTGGTTTGTCCTGAGGGGAGTCTGTGCAGATTGAGGGGGTGGTTTGTTCTGGGGGTGGTTTGTCCTGAGGGGGTCTTTACTAATAGAAGGGAGTGGTTTGTTCTAGGGGGTGTTGGTTTGTTCTTAGGGGGTCTGCACTGAGGGGGTCTATACTGATGGAGGGTTGGTTTGTTCTGAGGGGGTTTGTACTATTGGAGGAGGGGTTTGTCCTGTGGTTTATACTTAGCGGGTGGTTTATACTTATTGTAGGGGGTCAGTACTGAGGGAGGGGGGTCTGTACTGAGGGGCAACTATAGTTGCTGGGGGGTGACACCATGTTTTACCGCACTAGGTGACACCAATCCTAGTGACGCCACTGACTGCCAGCATTTTCTGATAACAAGCTTCATTCATTTTGTTATTCATTTTCACAAGATTCCCCATGCCTTTAGAGCTCACAAACCCCCAAATATCAATGAACCACCACCATGCTTCACAGTGGGGATGGCATTCTTGTCGCTATAGGCCTTGTTGACCCCTCACCAAGTATCGCGCTTATGGTTCTGACCATAAAGCTCTATTTTGACCTTGTCACTCTAGATTAGTGTGCCAAAAGCTTTGAGGTGTGTCAAGGTGTTTTCGATCATATTTTTTATTCTTTTTTGTGGCATTAGTGCAGTAAAGACTTCTTTCTGACAACTTGACCATGGAGCTAATTTTTGTTCATGTATCATCATAGTGTGCTCCTTGAAAGAACCACACCATCTTTTTCCAGAACTGCCTGTATTTCTCTTGAGGTTAGTGGTGGGTTTTTCTTTGTATCCCAAACAATTCTTCTGGCAGTTGTAGCTGCAATCTTTCTTGATCTACTTGACCTTGGCTTGGTATCAAGTGATCCCAGAATTTTCCAATTCCTAATAAATGATTGAACAGTACTGACTGGGATATGTGAGGCTTTGGATATCTTTTTATATCCTTTTCCAGCTTTATAAAGTTCCATTACCTCATTACGCAGATCTTTTGACATTTCTTTTTTTGCTTTCCATGGATCAGTATCTAGACTGCTCATTGCATCCACATCAGAGCTAACAAACTCATTGTCTATTTCATGCAGACACCAATTGCAATTTAAGACGCTGCAGATATGGGAACTTAACCTTTAAGTGCCATTTTAACCTGTGTGTCTCACCTTGTGTGTGTGTACAAAGGGCAACATTCCAGGGTATGTAAACTGTTGATCAGGGCCATTTTGGTGATTTCTGTTATTATGCTTTAAAAAGGAGCCAAACAACTATGTGATAATAAATGGCTTCATATGGGGGCACCCGGCAAGAGGGAGGAGCACCAGAGTGGGATCCAAGAAGAGGAGCATCAGGGCTGCTCTGTGCATAACCATTGTACAGAGCAGGTAAGTAACAAGTAAAAAAAAAATAAGGCTTTAATATCATTTTAAATAAAAGACAATTTTTTGGCATCAACAGACATGTTTTCAATATCAATGCAAACCTTTCACAATTTCTGCCAGGGAATGCAAACATTTGAGCACAGCTGTATTACATGAGCACTGCTCTATACACTATGTTGCCCGTTACATAGTCCTAATTTAGGAGGCACCTTTGTACAAAGATTTTGCTTGCACTATACATGTTACATACCGCCATGCATGCTGGAGTTAGAGCAACCCTAAAAAAAAGAGAGAGAGCTTCTGTTTCCAACCCAGTGCTTATTCTGTCTAATCTGCCCCTTTCTAAGTGGTAAAAAACCTTGCTGATCCTGCCTATTCCTGTGTCCCCCTCTGTGTGCTGATCATTCGTCAGTTTACATCCCTCTGTCATCCTGCCTGCTCTTCTCTCTCCCTCTCCCCCTCCCTCCTTGCCTGTCAGCTCCTGTGTCCCGTCCCGTCCCCCGCTGCTATTAGTAGCTGGCAGGAAAAGTAAACAACTATTGCAGCCAGCTCCTCTGTTCTAATAATCTCTCCTACACTGTGTCTATGTTTTTTAAAACGATGCCTGTAAATACCTTATCCTCGATCTCTTCTGCCAGTCAGTCACGTGACCTCTGGCCGCTCTTTTCCCTCATCTAAGAGCTACAGCAGTAGGGGCTGAGCAGCAAGCACAGTGGTCACGTGACCTCCTCGGCTGATGTCAGAGAGGATCTTGGCCCCTCTTTGTAGGCAGTAGATTGGAGGAATAGAGGGGCAGGAGGTCACGCGGCTGGTCAAAAGAGATCGAAGATCAGGTATTTACAGGCATCATTTTATAAAAACAATTACACAGTGTAGGACAGATTAATAGAACAGAGGAGCTGGCTGTAATTGTTCTTTACCTTTACAACCACTTTAACTGTAAACTGATGACCTGCAGGAGTTTTAAAGTGTTGCCTATAGAAAATATAGTGTACCGATTGTGTTGTGGTCACATACAATTTTTTTTTTGTAATTCTTTTTATTTAATGCTGGAAGAAATAACAGGCACATGGACAACAATAATAAAACATACAGAATTTCAAACATACAGCTTACAGTATCACTCAGGTGGGATATACATAGAGACCACCCCCAATACAGGCTTAAACGAAACAAGAAAACATTCCCAAACCGGGGGCTAGAGTCCCTTCTCCAAACCTCCAACACCAATTAGGAAAATCAATCCCACCCAGGTGAGTAGTAATCATCGCATGGCCATGCATTACAGCGAGATGGACAAATTTTTGTTGTGTTATAAAGAAAGGGAAGAGGAGGGAGATGGGCGATGGCCGGGCCCCAGGCGGACAGAGCATACACCCGTTGAAAACTGGTCATTCCCAGGGAAGCCCACAACCCACCGCTGCCCGCCAGGGCTAACCGGCAGGATCTAATCATGAAAGATAAAGGGCTGAGGAAGCGAAATGGTAAGGGGGAAGGGGAGTACGGAGGGAAGGGACTACAGGGGGAGACAGGGAGGAAGGGGAGCCAGGGAGAAAGAAGGGGGATCAGAACAGGGAGACAGACCAAGTAGAAGAAACATAGAAAAGGCTCCAGGCGAGCGAAAGCGAGGAAGGCTAACAGAAAAGAGCAAAACAGGGACTGTGAGCACCACCCGACTGCAGGGGGGGGGGGGAGGGGGCCGAAGCCAGCAGACAGAGACCCTCTCTCAACGGGCATTTGAAGCTACCACCCAAAGGTAAGCCTCAGTGTAGGTGAAATGATTCCAAGGTCTCCAAGTCTCACGAAACGCCTCCTCCCTATTATGAAGCGTCGCTGTGAGGTCTGCCATATCTCTGAATTCGTTCACTTTAGAGAACCATAGAGCCATAGCCGGTGGGTTCTCCGATCTCCAGCACAAAGGGATACAGGCCTTCGCCGCGTTCAGCAGCTGAATAGTCAACGAGTTCCTATACTTTTTAATGGATCGGTCCGACAGGTGCAGCAGGCAGGCCGCAGGGTTCCCCTCCAGAGAGACACCAGTCAGACGGCCGATCGTGTCGGTCACCCCGTGCCAGAAGGGTACCAGCTTGGGACAGGCCCAGAAAACGTGCAGCATCGTTCCCTCCGCCTCCCCACAACGCCAGCAACATGCCGGCACCTGGGGGAAGATGCGGTGGAGAACGGATGGGACCCTATACCACCTAGTTGTGATCTTGTAGCACGTCTCCTGAACCCGTGTAGCCATAGAGGATTTCTGTGCAAAATGGAGAATGGTCACATACAATTTTAAAGCTTGAAATATTAGACATAATTTCATTCAGCACAACCTCATATTTTTTATTTTATTTTATTTAAAAAATTGGATAATATATTCCATTTGCGGTCTTTGTGAAACCAAAAAAAATATATTCCATTTGCGGTACCGTAAAACTGAATATATTGTGTTTCTACAGAAACTTTGCACTTGGTAAACAACAAATATCATGTGATATAAAAACATTGGAACTACCTTTTTTTCATTCTACATTGTGTCTGCTTACAGAAAATATATGTTTTGGGGTTTTAAATAATCTTCAGGCCTAAAATGTTTGTTTGAACATATGTGTGAAAAAATAGTGAAAGAGTAAAGAGTTAAAGGCAGAGGATGAATGTGACATTGAGGTAGTCATCGTTTTCAGAATGATAGCCTATGTATTTCTTTACATGAAGACAAAGCAATCTGATTCTAGCCATATATAAAACACTAACAGTATAGGTGTCAATGGAGCTACACAAAACGCTATATCTATGCTTTAGCAAATACAAGATGAGAATAGAAAATTCTTATTCTCCAGAAACACGATTAACTTCAGCTTTCAGGGACAAAATGGCTTACTCAACAAACCTTTTATGAACTGACATCCTGTAGTAATGGAAATCCTATTGTTAACTAGCAGTGCAACAAAGTTCAATTCCTAACAGACATGTATAGAATCTCTGTAATGCTCTCAAAACAAAGTCCATTATTTCTCTAAAATATCCATACATTCCAGAATAGTACCATTTTTTACCAACCTTTCATGACTCACAAAACCTTTTTCTATTTTCATGAATATGCTAAATCCTACCTTCACTATGATAAAAGATGTGCGCTGTAAGATTTACCATTTTACCGAATATTGTATTTCCTAGATACTAGGTTTATGGATATTAATGCAGAATATTTATTTTAATAAATGGGGATGATCTACTATCATTAAGGGCCCATTCACATTAACATATGTCATTTAACATGCACATTGCAATAAATTAGCCTATGCAGACATGTTATATCACAGCCTGCATACAGCCTTTCTCTAAGGCTGTTTCCACATTCCATTGAAAAGATGCATCAAAAACACATATTCATTTTTGATGCATTTCTGGTGCATTTTCTGGTTGCTTGACTCCCAGCAAGCACCCATAAAAAATGGATATGACTCAAAAAACACACCAAATATGCAACCACAGTGCATTTTGACACATATTTGATGTGTTTCCATTCCATTTCCATTCCATGGGGAGGTGCGTTTTTGGTGCATTTTTTGTAACATGCACCAAAAATGCAGCAAGCAGGAACAGAAACGCAGCTGACCGATGTGAAAAGTTCCATAGGATTTAAAGGGATGCCTTTTTCATGCATTTCTTCTGCTTTTTTGACTGAAAAGCTGCTAAAAAACTGATTAGTGTGAAAGGGCCCTAATGTACACCTGATCATTCCAGGGAAACAAAGATTAGGTCAGGAAAAAGATGTGCCCAATGCTTAACCCCTTATATACTGCTACTGCACATTTTAAATGGCAGATAAACTTTCACAATATAAAATGGACATACAGGTCTTAGATGTAATTGTCTCATATAGGAGAGATTTCTCCTATTGTGACTTTTGGAGAATAAATCTGAAATCTTTTAAATGAGAAATCTTTCAAAGATCCAAAACTAAAGAAAATGTACAGTATCTAGTGGTTGTTAAAAGACCTTGTTTTTCCTTTATAATAACCTAATGCTGTAACTTTATATTGTTTTCTTGATCCAGCTATAAACTCAAGAACTACCAAAAAATATATACATTTTCATACCCATTGCTAAAGCTGGCCAAGGGAGTAGTGATTTGCTGCTGCCACGCTTGCTGTCCCATGCTTCACCACACCTTTTCCAATCAGTATATTTCCAATGAATTATATTTTATATCTGAAACTAAGCATACCTCTAGATTATATTTAAAAAAGATGTATGGGCTTTGCAAAAAAAAAAAAGCCAACATTATATTCACATAGGTGTTAAAAAGAATAAAGTGAGGGACTCTGGCGCTACCTACACTGAATATAATTGTGAACAGATATATCCTTACTAGATAAGGTGATCTATAGGTGGTGGATGCAGCATTGATCTGATGCTGCATCTGTCCTCCTCAGGGTCTGTAGTGAGAACTGAGTGATCAGTGATTGTGATAGCTTAGTTATCCCTCTCCGCTCTGAGCAGAAAGCTGGGACTGTCAGTCACTGGCTCTCTACTATGACCCTCTAGGGCTCACTGGATCACTGGGCTGTGGAGAAAGCAAGAGGGGATGGTTTAGGCGGATCGCTGAGAAGTTGCCAGGTGCTGGTCCAGGCTTCTGGGTGGATTCCGACCATATAGTCTGGATATTTTTAGAGCCTGGACTAGCTCTGTGATGTCAGCCAACTCCGGATTTTAGGGCGCGAATTGCACTCCTGTGGTCTATAGGGGATGTACAGCCAAAAAACATTTGGCAATACTTCCCCTTTAAATATTAACTAATGCTCCTTCTTCTTTAAATATCAACAATGTTATAGGGATAAGCAAATCTGCCTGGGTTAGGTTTATGGACAGCTTTGCTAATCTTTCTTGAAGTTCAAAGTTTGAAAACTTTCCGGTAAATTGAAGTCTGTGGGAAAGAGGTATCTTGCTTTTAATTTCCGGCCATTTGTAGAGCTATTGTCAAAGAGCATAGGAAGCTGGGCACTGCTATGGGGGGGGCAAGTGCCAGTGCCACAATCAAAATCATTTCAAAGATAGTATCTCTGCCTACACAGAATATTTGCTTCTCCCTAATGGTTCCAGCGCACACTGACAATACAGTATGTCTGTTGTGGGCCCACCCTTTTAGAAAGGGAACTGGATTATATATTCCTTTCAGGTATTTGCTGTATGCTGCATTCTAGGAGTTCCTTTTTTTCCTGGTGAACATCCTGTAAAAGCTTTCAGCCAGAAGTTTTCAATTTGCTAAATTCTTGGGAACCCATGTTGTGAATCCATGATAGTGGCAAACCCAGACCTCATCCCCACATCTTTCAAAATTAGATGACATTTGGGTTATCTATGGTGTGTACACAACTTTAAGAGAAGAAATTTGCGAAAAGTGTCTATAGCCAGGTTGGAATCTAACATGTCATAGACTGGTGCCTCCTCATTCCTGAGAGAAACTTCAGCACCAGATGTGCATAACAAACATCCATTTAACAAATATATTTTCTGTGGCCAGATTGTGACCATTTCTATGGTCTGTGGCCAGCTGGAGACTTAAACTGGTTAAGCAATCCCAGAGAGAACGCAAGCATTTGATATTTTTACTAAAATATTACTTCAGTATACTTTCAAACATGTCCTTAGCATACCACATTTGCTGTTCTTTTGCAGTATAGACATTTAAAAAAAAATGCTTTAACTTCTTCAACTTCTAAAAATGTGTTTAACTTATGTGCTCTCTATGATTTAGACAAGGTATGAGATATGGACAGCTTAATGACCAATGTCAGTCAGGAACACATATTACTATTTTTTCAAACTTTTGGCAGATTAGCCAATCAACCATGAGGACCCTAGAGCGGAATACTAAATGCAGTTCCTTGCTGCTGTCATTTACTGAGACTGGAATACTATCTTAACAGATATTTCATGAACATCTCCTGGGGAGGAAAGGACTTCTCATTTAATGAAGATGGGTACCTCATCAATCCTGCACTGGTGGTGATTGCTCTCAACAAGGAGAGGAGCTGGGAGGTGGTGAGTGCCTGTGATTTTTACTCTGCTCAACATCATCTTAGAAGCAAGGCATTTGATTTTATTTGCTCTCAAATCATCATAACAGATCATCATGCACTTTTGTTTTATTAATTACATGTTTCTGCCTGGTTTCTATAATCAACTAGCACAAGTCAGCAACTGTCTACTATTTCAACCAATAGTTATATTCTAAAGATTCCAGTTTTAACTTCAGTTTAAAATAACTGAAAAAAGTTGCTTGTGTCCAGTAGAAAAATGTATGTATGATTATACATTATAATTCAATGTGTGTGCAAACTCATATGGGTTGATTTATAAAGGCATATAGGCTATTCAATTTGCAAGGGGAGTTATGTTTTGCAATGAAATTTTATCCAGAGCTTAGAGATAATGGTGATATTTCACTTTGCAAAGAATACCAAATTATTAGCAAGGAACCTCATTTGCTAAGCTCTGGGGGAAAATCCTCATGCAAATTGCAACTTCCCTTGCAAAGTGGAACCCCCCTTTCAAAGTGAAAGGTCTATTTGTCTTTGGTTAAACAACATCATATAGTCTGATTCCCCTTTTTCTTTTTGTTCCTTTATAATAATAACATTTTGGACACAAACTGTTTGAGATACACCTACATTGATTACATGTCACATGATGTCACAGCCTCTAGACCACATTGTCAAAGCTATTGTGTTAGAAAAATTGCTATGTCTCTGGCACACATACACAGAACTTTTATAAGAGATTAGAAGGTTTCATAATTCAGGAATGGAATTTCACAGAATGGTGAGCTCTAAAAGCTCACTATTGAAAAGTAATCATACATTGATATTTTAAAATTTATACTATGTATAATGGTAGAATAACTAACTTCCAAATGCATATATTGCTTAACACCCCATAAAAGTGGTAGCAAACTTGCTACACTTGCATAGGTAGTAAACTTTGGTAGCAAACTTGCTTATAAACCAGCTGCTGACAAGATATGTGCTTGTAATAACAATGTAAAAAATACTATTACAGGTTCAGTTTATTTCTACTTTCTACAATGTTGTCACATTGAGTTCAATCTCAAGCCCTGATGAAGGAGCGGTTTTGGACCCCTGAAATGCATTGGCTATGCTTCCATTTGTCCCTCTGACCTTTATTGGAATAAAATCATACCTGAACCTTTTAGAAGTGGTATTGTGTTTCCATTTACATGTTTGTTACATTACACTACAAGCCAAGGAGACCATGGAGATCATCTGGGGCGTAGAAAACATTTGCCAGATTACCTACATCAGCATCAATACCTTAAGATAAGATACTAATACCAATAACATAACCTATGGGTCTAGGGATATTTTTCCACTTTTCCTTCACCGCAAGTTATACCACTACTTGTAAACAGCATGCTACATGAGAGTCTAAAGTCAGGGGTATTTCAGTAATGAAGTGTGCATGTGGTGATTGTGCAAATCCTCTCTGCCTAATTATGGCAGGCTATTTGAGAGATATTTGAAGGCTGTTATTGCTGACCACTTTTCTAAAATGCTAATTGCATGGCACTCTCTGACCTTTATATTTTCTAAGTTCTTGACTTGGAACACGTATGCAGCTAATGAAGTCAAAGAAAAGTCAGAACTACTGGACTGCATACTTCTATCAGGCTAGTGACGCAAAAAATATTAAAGCCTTTGAAACAGCATGATGTCCAGGCAAATATCATATTCAACTATCATATTCAAAAGGATTTGCCAGGTACAGGGTTCCTTAAAATCTAAGCTCCTATCGAAAGTAAATAAAGAGCTGTCCATGATGGTCAGTGCTGCCCTAAAGCAACCAAACTGTAGCTTGGAGAATGAAAGGGATGCATTGCTGGGCTGCAGCTAGGCAGTCAGATAAAGTATTTTCACAGACACTTTTATATAATTGAGCTACAGTATAAATAACATTTTATAAATAAGTGTCACACTACTGCTCAATAATTTCTTTCAGTTTTATCCAGTATAGGTCAGATGAACAATCAAAAGAGTAGCTAATATCTTTTGGGTATCCAAAAATGCTCCCTTTATGAAAGCCTAGGGAGGCATAGAGAATAGTCAATATCATCGGAATATTCCTTCTACAGGGTCAATGTTGAGAGCAATAAACCAATAGTATTAAAAGTATATATAGATTAATATTTATTAGCTAACCTTATATAGTATATAGTATGTGGGATGTGGAGTTTAAGATTATAGTAAGAAAATAATCTCAAAGCATCCTCTAAATTAAAATCTAACAATAGTCATACATCCTAATTAGAGCAAATACAAATGAATAAATACATAAAATATGCCTAAACGTTGTTACACACATATGAGGTTTTTAAAATATCACTATGGTTCTTGTTAAGAAATTCAAAAAGGTAGCACACAATATTCATAAGTTCTTGAAGTATACTAGATATGTTTATTTATTAAATGTTATTCTATGTATACTTTTAACGATAGTGGTTTATAGTTCTTAACATTGACACTGAGGAGGGGGATTTTTAATTGATATGGACCTTTCTCTATGTTTTCCTTTGCCCTGATGAAATCCTTTTGATTGTTCATCTGACCTTTACTGGATCAAAATTGTATCTGCACTGTTGAGCAGTGTGATGTCTTAAATCCTGTATATACTGTAGTACATTACAAACCAAGGAAACTGTGGAGATCCCCTAGGTGTAGAAGTTGCCTTTTTGGTAACCATCCTATGCATTTCATTGGTCAGAAAACACTCTTCTTTCATCAGGGCTGTAATTAAAATAAGAAACATGAATGAACTCAAAATAGGGCTCTTTTATCATTTGGTCTGGTGCTCCTTCCATGGTTGCATATTTTTTATAGCAACCTGCCAGGTTCCCACTGAAGGGTAGCCCAACCTGAGCTAGTGAGCTCTCTGAATGTTTTTTTTTTCCTTTCACTATGAATGAACTCACATAAAAGTCCCTGCACTTCTTAAATGTTTTTTTCCTCCTGTTATCCAGATCACCTACACCAACATCATTACAATACTGTGGGATAGCATTGCCACCTCTAGGTCCAGTGCTATCTTTTATAATTTCTTAAGTACTTTCACAAATGAGGAGTGTGACCACAGGATATAACAACACATGTTAACAAACAATATTTGACTTATAATACAAAATATATCTCTTATTACAAATGCATTTTTGACAAACCATGAGATGTCTACCCATCCTTCATCCTTCAACTCACTAGGAATTATAGCAATGTACCTTGCAACTTCCTTTTTCTATGCAGAATTACCACCTGTTGAACATTTGATGAAAAATCTCTGTGTAATAGAAATCTCATCCAGCTTCCATGTCTGTGTACTCCTAATTCTTACTTACCCAGGTGATCAAAGCTGATAGCTGATACTCAAAACAAGGATTGAGCCAAGAAAGTCCATCCTTAGACGGAAGTGTTTTACCTTATTTACATAGAAAAATCAGTCTATTTACTGAAAGTCTTAAAGTTTATGTTTCATTTTATATAGAAAAGGACAGCGTAGGACAGTGGTTCTCAACTTCAGTTCTCAAGTACCTCCAACAAGCCATGTTTGTAGGTTTTCCTTTATCTTGCATAAGTGCTTTAAATCAGAGTCAATGGCTTGGTATTTTGGACAGCTATTTTAACAGAGATTCAAAAAAACATGGCCTGTTGGGGGTACTTGAGGACTGAGTTTGAGAACCACTGGCGTAGGACATAGGAGCAGGATTTCTCTTCACTTTATTTTCTGCAGACACAACAGCAAAGTTTGAGAAATCCTATCACTGGAACAAATTTTACCAGTGGAAAATTTGCCTAATTATCCCGTTTGGGTGACAAGTCTTAATTTAGAATTTTGCCTCTCATTCAGTCCTAATGCCATGTGGTCCCTGGGACAAATAATTTCACTTAAGGGGACAGACAGAAATATGAACCTGACAGAAGTTTAAATATTCCCCATTCTATCCACTTTAGATACTGTACACTTTAAGCAAAACTTTTTTCAAGAAACTCAGCAAAATGTAATTAGGTCACCACCCACTCCATACATATCAATGCAGAAGTTTTTTGGATGTCCAGAAGGCATCTTTCACCCGTGTAAATTATGCAAGTTCAAATGTTTTCAATGACGGCTTATCAATACCAGCCACATTAAATGAGTATGGTTGTAATTGACTCATAAAATTGATATGTAGACTTTCTGAAGAGCACTTTCAGATATATAGATATAAAAAGTACTAGGCTTCTGAGTGTTTTTATTATTATTCATTGCTGTTTTTATGTTTTTGAACGTAAAAGAAAAAGTCTTATATTATAAACATGCTCTTACAGACCACATCTTTATTAGGGACAGAGAACTTCTGGGCAAACAGTTTTATTAACAATGAAGTTTAATACCATATACTGAATGAGATAGGAGTCTGTTTCATTACCATCATTTAGCAGAAGACAGTGTGCCTTTCACACTTCTAAGCTGAGCAAAGGTTAATGAGAATAATTATTAGTCATAATTTCATATGCTTTTTCTGTACAAAATTAAAATGCTACTATAGTGTTATTGTTAGCACTTGTAACGAACAAACATGTCCACAGTAGACACAGTATTACTTTTGTGTCAGTTTATTTTGAATAATATCCTCAAATTTTAAGCTATAATATAAAACACATAGGAGTCAATTTATCAAGCAGTATGAGTTAATTTAACTCAAAAACACCAAAATGTTCAACTTAAATAAATACATACTACATTCAGTATCTCACAAAAGTGAGCACACCTCTCACATTTTTGTAAATATATTATTATATCTTTTCATGTAACAACACTGAAGAAATTACACTTTGCTATAACGTAAAGTAGTGAGTGTACAGCTTGTATAACAGTGTAAATGTGCTGTCCCCTCAAAATAACTCAACACACAGACATTAATGTCTAAACTGCTGGCAACAAAATTGAGTACACCCCTAAAAATAAAAATAAAAAAATATCCAAGTTGGGCCCACATTGTCAATATTTTGTGTGGCCACCATTATTTTCCAGCACTGCCTTAACCCTCTTAGGCATGGAGTTCACCAGATCTTCACAGGTTGCCACTGGAGTCCTCTTTCACTCCTCCATGACAACATCACAGAGCTGATGGATGTTAGAGACCTTGCGCTCCTCCACCTTCCGTTTGAGGATGCCCCACAGATGCTCAATATGGTTTAGGTCTGGAGACATGCTTGGCCAGTCCATCACCTTTAACCTCACCTTCTATAGCAAGGCAGTGGTCATCTTGGAGGTGTGTTCGGGGTCGTTATGTTGGAATACAGCCCTGCAGTCCAGTTTTCAAAGGGAGGGGATCATGCTCTGCTTCAGTATGTCACAGTACATGTTAGCATTCATGGTTCCCTCTAAGATATGTAGCTCCCCAGTGCCGACAGCACTCATACAGCCCCAGACCATGACACTCCCACCACCGTGCTTGACTGTAGACAAGACACACTCATTCTTGTACTCCTCATCTGGTTGCCGCCACACATGCTTGACATCATCTTGGCCAAATAAGTTTATCTTGGTCTCATTAGACCACAGGACATGATTCCAGTAATTCATGTCCTTAGTCTGCTTGTCTTCAGCAAACTGCTTGCGGCTTTCTTGTGCATCATCTTTAGAAGAGGCTTCCTTTTGAGGTGACAACCTTGCAGACCAATTTCATGCAGTGTGCGGCGTATGGTCTGAGCATTGACCCACTCTTTCAACCTCTGCACTGACACACTCATTCAACCTCTGCAGAAATGCTGGCAGCACTCATATGTCTATTTCCCAAAGACAACTTCTGGATGTGACACTGAACATATGCACTCAACTGTGTTTGGTCGACCGTGGCGAGGCCTGTTCTGAGTGGAACCACCATGCTGCAGCTCAGTTTCAGAGTCCTGGCAATCATCTTATAGCCTAGGCCATCTTTATTTAGAGCAACCATTCTTTTTTCTTTCCCATGAGGTGCCATGTTGAACTTTCAGTGACCAGTATGAGAGAGTGAAAGAGATAACACCAAATGTAACACACCTGCATCTCATTCACACCTGAGACCTTGTAATACTAATGAGTCACATGACACTGGAAGGGAAAATGGCTAATTGGGCCCAATTTGAACATTTTCACTTAGGGGTGTACTCACTTTTGTTGCCAGGGGTTTAGACATTAATTGCTGTTATTTTGAAGGGACAGCAAATGTACACTGTTATATAAACTGTACACTCATACTTTACATTGAAGCAAAGTGTCATTTCTTCAGTGTTGTCATATGAAAAGATATAGTAAAATATTTACAAAAATGTTAGGGGTGTATTCACTTTTGTGAGATACTGTATGTGTGGATTTTGTTCTCTGAAATAGCTTTTTAGCCAAGTCTGTATTTTATTTTATTAATTAGTATATCTCCTCTTCAAATGGTTCCCCTTTCACAGAGCATGGCTGCACTCAACTTTGTATCTTGGCCTAGGCCAACAAGGCCCAGGCTTAGGGCGGCACTTTGCAGGGGGGCAGCAAAAAAGCTGCCCAAAACAGCCTCCTCAAAGCTCCTGCACGAAAAGAGTCCCTGTGCACTTTTAGCGTACACTTTTAGTGTAGTGCCAGTCTTATGGGGCATGTGTAAAAATAAGTGCAGCGCTAAGATATCAAATGTAGATTAAACGTGATAAAGTAAACCAATAGCATATATAATAACTGAAAATCATATACTGTAGGCATGTAACTAAAAATCGTATACTGTGACATAGAACATATTAGTTCAAAAAGAAAGTCTACAATAAAGCAAAAATTCTGAAGTGATTTCTCAGTGAATGTATGCTGATCCTCTCACTACCGCTAACATTGTTCCATACAGCGCTTGTTTTACATTGGGAGCATGTAGGTACAATTCTTATGTTCCATTTTTATTAAACATTCCAAACAGAATTATGCTATCTGGCCCCTTTCTTTCCTTCTTTCTTTTATAAATTCCTGGTGAGGTGCACTCCTCCATTTGCCCCATATTGGCCACATCCAATGCTCTTGTGATGGATTGTCTGGAGTCCCCATCGCTGCTGTGAATCTGGATCCTTAGGACCAACCTAATAAAGCCTGTTTGACTCACCAGGTGTATACCTGTGTGTGTTCATGCTTTCTGGTAAGCGGCCAATTCTTATGGTGGTGGATTCCTCTTGTCACTTCATTGCTTAGACACTTATTCACTTATCTATTTTTACTTTTAAATAACCACTCATCACCCTTGGATGTCACTACCTGAATTTTTGTTTCACTGAGAAATCACTTCAGAATTTTTGCTTTATTGTGGGCTTTCTTTTTGAAATAATATGTTATATGTCACAGTATATGATTTTTAGTTACATGCCTACAGTATATGATTTTCAGTTATTATATATGCTATTGGTTTACTTTATCACGTTTTATCTACATTTGATATCTTAGCGCTGCACTTATTTTTACACATATCCTATATCCATTACACCTTCTGTGCTGGCTGCTATGATTTTAGGGCAGTATTTATTTATATTTAGTCTTATGGGGCAGACTGGGCCAGGGGCAGGGTCCAGGAGGCAAACCGGTCATAAAGCCACACTGATGAGGCCGCAATGATGGCCACTGATAAGCTGCACTGATGGGCACTGATGAGGTTGCGCTGATAAGGCAGCACTGATGGGCACCAATAGGCTGCACTGATATGCACTGATAAGTCTGCACTGATGGGCACTGATGTTGTTGACTTATAGGCACTAATTAGACTGCACAGATAGGCTGCACCAACGGGCACTGATAGGCTCTACTGATGGGACTGAACTGATGGGCACTGATAGGATGCAATGATGGGCACTAATAAGGCTGCACTGATGGCCACTGAAAGGCTGTACTGATGGACACAGATAGGATGCACTGATGGGCACTGACAAGGCTGCACTGATAGACACTAATGAGGCTGACTGATGCACTGCACAAAATATGCAAGTAAGCACTTGGTCTCCACTTTTAATGTGCAGAGAGGAAGAGTTGTGGGAAGGGGTGTGGTTTACAGATGACATGATGGGTCTTAAAAGTGAAGAGGGTGTGGCCTTGACAGGAAGGGGTGGATCATATTTAAATTAGGGGTTGCACGTGCTTAGTCAGGCCTAAGGCAGCACAAAACCGAAATACACCACTGGCTGCACTGTCAATGTCAGTTAGAGGTAGACTGTATTATAAGGAGTTCAGGTCTGTATAGTCATATTAATGAATTGAATTATACATAAAAAATATTTCAAACATGATTAAAGTTTTTGTAAGCTTCTAAAACAAATAAAAAAGAACAAAGCTGTTTCTTCTAGTGTATGTGTTTACCTTTATCCAAAGCAGCGCGTGTGATTTCTGAGGGGGCGTGTCCTTTCCCTCCACTCAGGTCTCAGATTACACTCAGCTCCCTGCTCTGTCCTGTGCAGTGTATGACATCTGATCCCTACCACCTGCCTTCTAGAGCTGAGAAATAACCTTTGATCTGTGTGTTTGGTATGGATCTGGAGAAGAGCAGGCTGCAGATAAACAGGTATAATGTATAAAGGAGGATTTGTTTAATCTCTGTGTATTACCTGAGGCTATTCATTTCAGTGGGTATATATAAGTGGTTGTTTACAACCACTGTAAATGAATTCAGTTTATACTGTATATATACAGTATATACAGTGGGGAGAACAAGTATTTGATACACTGCCAATTTTGCAGGTTTTCCTGCTTACAAAGCATGTAGATATCTGTAATTTTTATCATAGGTACTCTTCAACTGTGAGAGAGGGAATCTAAAACAAAAATCCCGAAAATTACATTGTATCATTTTTAAGTAATTAATTAGCATTTTATTGTATGACATAAGTATGTGATACATCAGAAAAGCAGAACTTAATATTTGGTACAGAAACCTTTGTTTGCAATTACAGAGTTATGTTTCCTGTAGTTCTTGACCACGTTTGCACAGGAATTTTGGCCCACTGTTCCATACAGATTTTCTCCAGATCCTTCAGGTTTCAGGGGTGTCGCTGGGTAATACGGACTTTCAGCTCCCTCCAGGACCATGAGATGCTTCTTTCGGAGCCACTCCTTTGTTGCCCAGGCTGTGTGTTTCAGGTCGTTGTCATGCTGGAAGACCCAGCCACGACCCATCTTCATTGCTTTTACTGAGGGAAGGAGGTTGTTGGCCAAGATCTCATGATACCTGGCCCTATCCATCCTCCCCTCAATACGGTGCAGTCATCCTTGCCCCTTTGCATAAAAGCAGCCCCAAAGAATGATGTTTCCACTTCCATGCTTCACGGTTGGGATGGTGTTCTTGGGGTTGTACTCATCCTTCTTCTTCCTCCAAACACGGCGAGTGGAATTTAGACCAAAAAGCTCTATTTTTTGTCTCATCAGACCACATGACCTTCTCCCATTCCTCCTCTGAATCATCCAGATGGTCACCGGCAAACTTCAGAAGGGCCTTGACATGCGCTGGCTTGAGCAGGGGAACGCTACATGTACTGCATGATTTTAATCCATGACGGCGTAGTGTGCTGCTAATGGTTTTCTGTGGTCCCAGCTCTCTTCAGGTCATTGACCAGGTCCTGCCGTGTAGTTCTGGGCTGATCCCTCACCTTCCTGGACAGGTGTCTTTTATACATGTAACAAGTTCAAACAGGTGCAGTCAATAGAGGTAATGAGTGGAGAACAGGAGGGCTTCTTAAAGAAAAAAATAACAGGTCTGCGAGAGCAGGAATTCTTATTGGTTTGTAGGTGATCAAATACTTATGTCAAGCAATAAAATGCTAATTAATTATTTAAAATTCATACAATGTAAGTTTCTGAATTTGTGTTTTAGAATCTGTCTCTCAGTTGAAGAGTATCTATGATAAAAAAATGCAGACCTCTACATGCTTTCTAAGTAGGAAAACCTGCAATATATATATATATATATATATATATATATATATATATATATATATATATACATTTTAATGAACCAAAAACAATAGTCCATTACCAGGACAATGGAAATACCCATGCAATTACAACATTTTGGAGAGTAAACACCCAAAGATATTAAGAGTCATGGTGAGTCTTTTGAAGATTTCCTTTTTTATACCACAAGTTTTTGAAAAATTCATTTTTTTACACAAAGTTGTCAATTTAATAAGATATTTCTTACACACAGCATGACCATACTTAGAATTACAAACCAAAACACATTATACTACTTCTCCCGAATATGGGGATATCACTTTTTGAGTGTCTGGACTGATTATGTACTATACATTTTATCTTGTGTATCACACAAATCAACCAAATGTTTTAAAAACAATGTACTGTAATGGTCACTTCTGTATGACTAGTCATGGAATATAGCTTAGTGTAGCATCACCTATAACAAGCCTAGTCTACCAGAAATAATAGGAGGCTAAAGAAAGGAAGAACAAAAGAGCAAAGTGTATTTGTCCATAGGAGGATGGCTGGAACTGGTATCTCGCAGGAACATAGTCAGTCAGATGTGCATATAGGTTGGTTCAGGGTGCAGGCAGAGACATAGTCAGCGAACAGGCAAAGGATCAGTCCAGGCAGCAGACAGCAGCGTGGTCAATAAATAGACCAGGGTTAGTACAGGCGTCAGGCAAAGAAACACTGCACTGGTGTGGCAGTGATGAGGACCGCTGTTATAGTGATAAAAAATAGGCCACAAGCATCTGGATAGTAGATAAAGTAGATAAAGATAAAGAAGATAAAGATGTATTATAGCAAGTCAAGATAACTGCAAAGTATAAACCAGTACACCGGCAATTGAATATATTTAAAGTTGCTTGTCGCACAGTCGTGTGCCCCAAACTCCACCCCGTCATCCTCAACTTACACTATATTCGATTAACATTAGGGGGCTTAACACGCCCGAAAAGAGATCGCAATTGTTGCTCTCTCTTCATAAAGCCAAAGCACATATAGCTCTAATCCAAGAGACCCACTTTAGATCTGACTCCATCCCTAAACTACGCAATCACTACTACCCAACGGTGTATCATGCATCGAATTACGCAGCAAAATCCAAAGGAGTCGCAATTGTAATATCCACACACTGTCCCCTCCAGGTATCTGATATTCAGCGGGATGCGCACGGCAGATATATTTTTATCAAAGGACAGCTTTTTAACAAGCCCATCACCATCGCGAATATATATGCCCCTAACAGGCATCAGGTAACATTCTTTCGCAACACCCTACACCAACTGACGGCCTTCCAATCTGGCATGGTAGTGTTGGGTGGTGATTTCAATGTCCCATTGTCACCCATTATGGATACCTCCAATGGTTCGTCCTATCTACCGTACAAAGCCCTTCGTTCCATCAAATCCCAATTGCAAACGTTGACTCTGCGCGATACATGGAGAACGCTATATCCACGCACCAAAGATTATACCTTCTTTTCTTCCCCGCACTCCAAATATTCCAGATTGGATTACTTTTTTATTACTCAGGCTGACCTTCCCTCTCTAGACGAAGCTTCAATCGCTCCTATGGTCTTGTCAGATCACAACCCTATCTCTATAACAATTTCTTTCCGGCAAGCCCACTCGAGATCCCCAATCTGGCGTCTAGATGAGTCCCTGCTGTTAGACATGGCTGATAAACAGACCATCTCTGACAGTATGAAACAATACTTCCTGGAAAATTCGAATACAGACATACTCCCTATTACAACATGGGCAGCACATAAATGTGTCATGAGAGGTGTATTTATCTTGCTGGCGGCAAAGAGACATAAGCTTAGAACGGCTCGTATCAGAGAGCTGACTGAACGTATCCAAACCCTAGAAAAGGCTCACAAATGCTCCTTGGCAAGCAGTTGTTTGGAGGCTCTTACTGAAGCTAGGGAAAACCTTTTGGAAGAATTGCAGAAGACGGTAAAACGCAAGTTTGCCTTAACACACAAACTTTTCTACGAGTTTGGTAATAAGGCTGGTAAGCTGCTGGCGAGAGCCTTGCAGAAAAATAAAGCATCTCACACCATACATGAGATAAAGACCCCCTCCGGAGACACGTTAGTGGACACTGACATCATAGCGAAACAATTTGTAGCATACTTTCATAAACTATATAACCTACCAACACAGGCTCCAGCGGATCTCATTTCCAATAGACAGGTTCTGATCAAGGAATACTTATCTCACTATTGCCCCGTCTTATCTAATCCTGAGGACTTGTCAGACCTAGACTCTCCTATATCGGTAGAAGAAGTTGCCTCTGCCCTGAAACAGCTAAAGGTGGGCAAAAGCCCGGGGCCTGATGACCTAACAGCAGGCTACTATAAGGCCTTTTCAGATCAGCTACTCCCGACCGTTGTTAAAGCGTTTAATACCTTCTCATCTACCGATATACGACATGACGACGTCCTTGAGGCACATATTACGCTGTTCCCTAAACCAGGTAAAGATACGACACTAATTCCCAATTACCATCCCATATCTCTATTAAACGTTGACTTTAAGCTTTATGCTAAGGTCCTGGCGAATCGGATTCTGCCTTTTCTCCCGAACTTGATTTCCACAGATCAAGTGGGCTTTGTCCCTGGGAGGGAGGCCAGGGACAACACCACTAAGGCCCTTAACATACATAATTGGCTAACATCCTCCAACACAAAAGGATTCTTTTTGTCGTTGGACACAGAGAAGGCATTCGACAGGGTGGCTTGGGACTATATGAAGGTGGTGCTACAGACCCTTGGCTTCCCTGTCAACTTTGTACAAATGATTATGGCACTATATTCGGTCCCCACAGCTAGATTGAGGGTTAATGGATGCCTTCTCCATCGCCAACGGCACACGTCAAGGTTGCCCTCTCTCCCCCCTTATATTTATCCTTACTATAGAGCCTCTTCTCCGAAGGTTAAGAGATAACCCTGATATTAAACGGATTAACATTAAATCCCAATCCTGTAAAATAGCCGCCTACGCGGACGATATACTACTTTTTTTGACCGACCCGATAACTACTATTCCTAACCTCCTTCAAGATCTGAACACTTTCCAAACCTTATCAAATTTAAAAATTTATTTTGGCAAATCCCGAGCCCTAAACATCACATTGCCTCTGGCCACGGTTACACTCTGTCAAAATAACTACCCTTTTAGGTGGGAGTCATCAGCGTTGACGTACCTGGGAATTCACATCCCAACTGATTTGACCAGGCTTTACGACTGTAATTTTAGACCCATACTTCCTAAACTACAAGAGGATCTCTTGCAGTGGCACAAAGGCTCGTTTTCCTGGTTTGGTAGAATAGCCATTTTAAAGCTCAATGTCCTTCCCAGGTTGATATACCTATTGCAAACTGTCCCCATCAAGCTCCCCCCCTCCTTTTTTGCATCTTACAGTCGCATGTGCAGGAAATTCGTTTGGTCTTATCGCCCCCCTAGACTGAGCTGGAACAAACTGATTCTCCCCAAAAGGCTAGGGGGGCTGGGCTTGCCAGACTTACAGACATATTATCGGGCCGTTCTCCTCACAAGAATTGTAGATTGGCATGTACATAGCGCCAACAAAGACTGGATCCGGATAGAACAGGCTTTTACTAACCTTCCCCTCTCGAATCTCCCATGGATCAAACCATCCTCGCTTCCCCCCGTCTGCTCCACACACCCGCTGATAGGGCCTACACTGTTAGCATTTCGGACATCTTGCCGGGCTCTTAAGCTGGACCCGGTCCCCGGTCCCATGACGCCATTGAACGGGAACCCTGATTTCTTGGCAGGCATGGGTGATTACAATTTGAATGACCCCATACATTCCCGCACATACAGAGCACACAAATTTTTCACTAATGGAAACCTCCTTTCATTCATCTAAATTCCCAGAACTCCACATTCCATTCTACAAATTTCTTCAAATACGACACTTCCTGACTCATACTAAACCAAATATGCATTGGTATAGAGATTTTACCCCCTTTGAGTCCTTGTGCGGTAGTTCTGAGCCACAGCCCCACCTGATTTAGAAAATTACAGCACTATTTCATGTGGATACTTCTCCTTTGCATAATATACGACGGGTATGGGAGTCAGACCTCTCCCACACCTTCTCTGCAGCTGAATGGGGCGACATTTCGGAATTTATACACCAGGGGTTAATTAATGTCTCCACACAGGAGAACAGATATAAAATATTCTCCAGATGGTATCGCACGCCTGACAAAATTCATAAAATCTTCCCACAAGTTCCCTCTACATGCTGGCGATGTAATTCGGCAGAAGGTACTTTTATACATACTTGGTGGGACTGCCCCCCAATCGCATCTTTTTGGCGTGAAATACACGCTCTGATCGCCAAAATTACCACCTACACTCTTGATTTCTCACCAGCGCAATTCCTGCTACATCACATGTCTATCCCAAAGCGATCATATCATAAGTCTCTTGTACTCCACCTCATAAATGCGGCCACTCAGTGCCTCCCCAGACATTGGAGGATGGCTCACCCCCCTACTGTCAACGAATGGATTCAACAAGTAAACCACATTGAAGAAATGGAGATGCTAATCCATCAGGCCCATGACAGACATGACAAGTTCAGTACCATCTGGTCTTGCTGGTCCCACTTTAGGTCAACTAGTACTAATCACTCTGCAACGGTTTAGTAGCTCTAATTATGAATTATTCTATTAATGCTATGTTTGTCAACACATCCCATTGCCCCCCCCCCTTTTTTTTTTTTCTTTTCCCTAGATTTCCTATCAATAACCTCGCTTGATTTAAGCCCTGGATCACTAGGTTCCTCCCCATACTTACCAAGTTGGTCCTCTCCTGTCCACAGCAAGTTCCCTGTAGGGGTGGACGTAAGGAGATGAGACATGCCTCCGGGGCCAGGCCTTGTTTAGCCATCTATATAGTTTCCCCTTGGTATGAAGTTCTTTGTTTTTCTTTTCTTTTCTGATGTAGCAGATATTTGCATATTTTCGCTACGGTATTTCATGTTCACCTTTCTACTAATATTTTATGCATAATATTGCTTGTAGGTGACACGTAACAGTATTGTTTATTGTTTATCAATTGATGGCAATTGTAAGACTTTTGTGCATATTGGTACTATGCAAATGCTGTAAAATTTCCCATATGTGCCTCATTATAACTGTTTTGTGTTCTATAAAACTCAATAAAAAAAATTCTGGAAAAAAAAAATGTTTAAAGTTGCTACTGAATAAGATGGGCACTTTCCTATTGTATGACAATCAACTAAACAGCAACAAATCTAAACATAATTTAACCAGTATAAAGCGGTGAAAATGTATAACTGCATTAACTAACCTCAAAAAGGTGCCCTTGAGTGCACTCTGCACATAATATGCCAATAGTGGCTGGGCATATGCATTCATGACAAGGAAGTACCCCAGGAAGTGGCTCTAAAATACCTGTTGCCTAATTGCCAGTATTTGCTGCCTATCATTGGAACCCATCTGTAAGGTGGTGCATATGAAGCTGTCCCTTTAGGATTGTAAAATGGTTGGCTGATGGGCTGTTAAGTAAGAAGCATTCTCTATTGTTATTAACTGTGGGCATCACTTTGATCAGCTTCATGTCTCCCACTGTCTATTCCATCAGTGACTGGAAAGACCTCCCGACAGACCTTGGGGCATTCTGTTGAATTTGAAGAACCCTAGTGAACATATAAAGGCCATCTTCTCTTTGTCTTCTGCATGGGGATCTGGTAATACCAACTCTTAAGGTTTAGCACACTGAACTATTTTGCCCTCAATAGGCATTGTAGGGTATCTTCTCTCTGTGGAGTGTTGTACTGGTCAGGCATAGTTATCCTGTTGAGTGTTTGGTAGTTGATAAACATCCTCAGAGAAATGTGATGTATCAGGTGACAAGGGATCAATGGGCACCACATACTCAATATTACAAAAATTGCACAATTATTATTGAAAGGGATTTTAAAGGTGCCAAAAACCACTGCTATGCAAACAAGTTTAATTAAAACATAATTTTTATTACATATACAAACTTAAAAAAAAATGTATATGTAATAAAAAGGATGCTTTATTTAAATTTGTTTGCATAGTAGTGTTTTTTGGCACCTTTAAAATATCCAATTCTCAGAGAGGTGTTTTTCTTCTGCACCGCCACTATGGGGGAAGCAAAGGAACTGCAAGACTCTCAAATAATACCAATTCTCTTCAACTCTGCCAATTGCTCACGGAGATCTTCCAGATCATCCAAAGGCTCCATCTTGCTCTTTCCTTGAATAGCTTCCTGAAGGTGAATTAGATGTTTGGCATTCTCAGGAGTTGGGTTTTGGCTAGACATGTGCACTGCCAAAAAAATGTGTTTGTTTTAGTTTCATTCATTTTTTTATTTTTCATTTTTCGGGCCATGGGTTATGATTAAAATCAGTTATTTCAAATAAATTAGTAAAATCAAAAATTTGTAAATTCGAAAATCCAAAAATCAGAAAATTTGAAAATCCGAAAATAAGAACGAAAATCCGAAAATAAGAACGAATATCCAAAAATCCAAAAATTTGAAAAAACGAAATAATAACTAACTAACTAAATAATAATAATTAACTATTAAATTATAGGTATTGCAATTTCCTTTCAAATTTGGCTAGTTAACATAACGAATATGAATTTATCTGAAGTTACGAATTATCTGAAACAACAAATGCTGCATCTAAACGAATGGAACGTAAAAAATTAATAATAATAATAAAAAAGTTTTTATTATTTATTATTATTCATTTGTTATGTTCCATTCCTTTAGATGCATTTGTTATTTCGGATAATTAGTAACTTTGGATACATTCATATTCGTTATGTTAACTAACAGCCAAATTTGAAAGCAAATTCCAATACCTATAATTTAATAGTTAATTATTATTAGTTAGTTAGTTATTATTTTGTATTCTCAAATTTTTAGATTTTCGGATTTTCGTTCTTTTGAATTTTCGGATTTTCGTTCTTATTTTCAGATTTTCAAATTTTCAGATCTTTGGATTTTCAAATTTACGAATTTTCGAATTTACAAATTTATTTGAAATAACGAATTTTGATCATAACGAATGACCCGAAAAATGAAAAAGAAAAAATTTATGAAACGAAAACAAGCACATTTTTACACAATTGAATAGTTAAATTATAGGTATTGTAGGTATTATTCTTAGTTAGCTAGTTATTATTTCAGATTTTTGAATTTTCAGGTTTTCTAATTTTCGCTCTTATTTTCGGATTTTCATTCTTATTTTCAAATTTTTGAATTTCCGAACCTTCAATTTTCGAATTTCAGATTATTTGGATTTTTGGAAAAATTTGTTAAACGAGTTTTCGTTAATTCGAATATTTCTGAATTAACAAATTTATAGAATTTTCGCCACTCAGGTGAGAGTGGGGTGTTCTGTGGTTATAACTTCTCTGCAAGGATCTCATCAACTGCTCCCCGTACCAAATCAGATGGCGAGACATTTGGATCCCCTTGTCCTGTCAGCATTCAGGTCTATACAGCTCTTCACTGGAGAGTCAGCAGTGATGCAAACACTGACAGGAATCTTTTCATTACTTCATTTTAAAGCCTCCATGGATCAACTCTACCCCCATGTCTTTTCCCTCAGAATTTGCTTCAAGAACAACAAAGGGCCCATAGACATGCCACCTCTCCTGGCTACAGTATATTCTTGCCTCTGTCTAGTCACCACAGTTTCCCCACTGGGGATTTTTGTTCTTGTGACAGGCGCTTGAACACTTGTTGAAACATGGGTTGGCCACTTTCGGCTGTCGCATCCTTTCTAGTTGCAAGGGAAATAAGCAGTCTCCTCACAAGATCACAGTTCATCCCCATTAGCAAGGAGTTCCTTTTAGCCCAGGGGGGATGAGGGCACACCACAGCTAGGGTATAAAATGTCAACTTGATAGTCAGGTACCTGTTGTAGGGGTTCTTCTGGGTTAAAATATCCTAAATCTCTAAATCTTCCAACTTTTCTATGGGTTGATGCTTAAGGCGTATGTTATAAAAGTTCTGGTACAGCAGGGACACCTGTGCTCCTGTATCCAGAAGGGCTTTCTACTTGGATTGGCAAGATGGGAGAGGGTCCCACTAATTTGTCAAGGATTTTGCTTGAAGCATCTGGGCAACGTTTCCTGTATTTGTGCCATCTTCTTAGTTGGCTTTGTATTTTTCTGGAGTCTTGATGGAGCTTGAGGAGATTGGTGTGCACTGTTTCTCAGGGACTGCTTACCTGAAGTCAAGGATGGTTGCTCAAAAACAGCCAGGGGGCCCCTTTGGAGCTCCGCTGTTGTTTCCTTGTATCTTTGAATTTGGAGTTAGCTGTTGAAGGTGGGCACCCAGTTGGCTCCTTCACCAGGGCCCTCTGAAATTTCCTACTGACTTTCAGACTTTGGCAGGCTTGAACAGTCACATCAGTAGAGTCTCACTCCTCTGAAGTTAAAACAAACTCCTTGACTCACTTGTTTCTCAACATGAACAGCTATATAACTCGAAGACCTACTGTGCCCTGGAACACTCTCACCAGGCAATGGGACAATTTTGGTTGCCATCTCTATTAGCTGGGCCATCTTAGTTTAAAAGCACTTTGTCTCTGATCATCTGACCCAGTGGCAGGTTCTGATCTTATGCTTCTCTTTTTACTCTCCACCATTGCTTCCTCTTCTTGCAAAGTCCTGATTAGTTTAGAGTATTTCAATATTCCACCATCTCCTCGAGTCTTCCTCTAAATCATGATAAGATAAAAAGGCTGAGCTACCCTTAAAACAATCTTCTGATCTAGGATCTATACCGTTTCTGTTCTCCTGAACACAAATTGCAGGCTACATAAGTAGTCGCAGGTAGTACTGTTTTCTAAGTTTCAGGTTGCTTCTGAAGCAGACCCCCTTTAGCTCTTAGTGACTCTCTGTTCATTTTTATTTTTTAAAGAAAAACTTGGAGAGCGATATTGTGAAATACATGGACGTATACATGGACGAGGGATGTGGTGCTGTCATTCATTGGCAATTCACCCACACTCACTTTTGTTCATCTAAAGCTTGCATGGTTTGCTCTAGCCATTCCTTGAAACTATCCTCCCTGGCAGGCACTGACTGGTTCCCTGCAAAAGCTCTAAGTTTCCATAACATATCCCTATGTATGTTGAGTGATTCTTCTGTCACTCTGCCACAAAGTCTCCCAAAACGGCAATTAATTTGGGACCTATTATGGCTACAGGCACTGGCAGAGTGGCTCCTTCTATCAGGGTTGCCTGACCTTAGCTTCCTGTGTTGACGTATAGCGCTTTCAGCTGAACCAGGTGGGCCTCAACATCATTAGTCAGCTGCAGACTAGCTCTCTTCCCCTTCTTCATTCTAATAGGACATAGGTGCAAGAGGTCATTTGATCTAGTTTAATGTCCAGTATGTACCCCCTCTGATCAGGGACCAGTGACATCCCTGCTTGGCAAAACTGCCCTTCTGTCCAAGTATTTCTGGCAATATCGACCATTGTTTTGGTGTAGCAGTGCCTACTTGTAGCGCTTTAAGTGGGTCAGGCTCTCTGCACTCTGGTGTGAGTTTAGACATCCCAGCAACAGGTCTGCACTCTCTGGCCTCCTCCCTTCTAAGGCCTCAATCTATCTTGCATTGCCAGGAAAAACCCAAAGCTCTCCTCCTCTGTATGCAAGGAATCTTGGTGCTTGTAATTTGTGGCTGTATTCCCCTCTGCGGCATAGTGCTTTCCCTGGCATAGTGCTTTCCCTGGACTACATTTCCTAGTTCTATTCTGGCTGGATCATCAATTCTCCTGCTGCTCTGCTGCTGAAGACAACCTCCAGAGTGGGGGAAAAGGAGGGACGGCTGGACAGCACACACTGCCACTCTTATCTCTGTTCAGCAGCAGGAAGAGAAAGGAAGCCCACAGCCACAATTATGCAAACACAGCCCAGCCACTCACAACCCACTGCCCACATACAGACAGAAGCACACCCGGTGGGAAGGGAATTTTATGACAGGTTGAAATTTTGTGTGTGTGTGTGAAGGGGGAGCAGCACAAATATATAAATATAAATATATATCCATCCTACACAAATCTGTGCATTTTTTTAAAATGAAAACAAATAGACACTCATTATTTTGTTTCAGATGTAATATGTCTCCTCAGTTCATAAGAGATTGTGGCCGATCCAAAAAGTCTTAACAGCTGTGGTGCTAAACTGCAACATTTTCTTCTCCTCAGTGTAACAAACAAAACACTAGTTTTATTTTTTATTTTTATTTTTTTTACTGATCTACTCTTGTTTAGAAATTGTGGTCTATCCAAAAAAGGCTTAAAAGGTGTGCTGCAAATCTTTACATGTTTTGGTCTTCAATCCTAGGAAACAGACAATCTTTTTTTTTTTTACATAAAATTTTGCTCCATCTGAACTAGCAGACTCTGAAAAAGGCTTTTACATTCTACTGAAAATATGTACTATTTTTCAGTCTTCAATCTAAAAAATTACACTGTTATTTCTTTAATTAAGATTAAATCTGCATGCTCTCTCCTTTTGACGTTGCATTTTAGCTAAAAAGGAGTACTTACTGCCCAATAAATCAAAAGTTTTTCTTGCCTGTGACATATAACACCTGCCAAGCCTCTCCATCTTCTATTGTGGCGTAGTAAAAAACATTTACATGGCATGCAACATGACCAAAAAACATTTCTGGCTCTTGATTGTGATATAGCAAACTGATTTTCTTCAGAATAACATCATCTCTCCCTCCAACATAGTGGCCAAGTACAAATGCTTGCATAATGTACAGTGAGTCTGTATAATATTTAAGGTGGCTGTCTGAAATAACATACTCTAGACAAGACCCTCCCCTGCTGAGCAATAAATTAAAGAAAAAAATATTTAATTGCTACATGTCCCCCCAGGTCACTACCCAGTTTCCCAATGCCCTTTGTTTGACAATCCAATTAATAGCTATTACTAATTTCTAAGATTTGGCTTCAATAGAGTTCAGATTTAGGATTCGAACTTTGGTAACCTTTACCTAACCCGTGTCAAACTGAACCCAAGTGAGTTTGACTCATTCCTAGTTTAGCTGAGTTGTTGAGCCAGTTCCCAGTCCAGGTGCTCAACGCAGAGTCCAATGTCTACTCATGTGTATTTTTAATTGGAGTGCCAATAGTTTAGTAATAATAGAAAAGGGTACCTACATCCTATCAGATTGGAGAAATGTGTATTTTGAGGCTAGTGGACTTTAATGGTACCATAACAATTAAAAAAACACACAAGTATGAAACAAGTATATGTTATTGAATTAACATCAGCATATTAAAACATACACATTTATTTTAAAAAATATATATCTGTCCATTCATTTGGGGGGGGGGGGGGGGGTTACAACTATACTAACAAAGATGGCAGTACCAGTTCACCCTGTGTCAGTTACATTGGCATGATATAGCTTTAATAGACAGGTTGCTCTGGAATATTTAAACTAAAGCCAATTATGTAGCCTCAGTGAAAGTTCAAGGATTGCTCTGATAGCATAGCCAATGAATGCTATAGGGAGAGGAAAACAAGGTAAGTATATGTCCCAGTCTGTATGGGTGATGGTGCTAATCTCTAAAGGTATTTATACATAAATAGCATAGGAAGAGCAAAAACTCAATTGATTGAAAACGTACCTTGTTTTCCTCTCCCTATAGCTTTCAGTGGCTATGCAACCAGAGCAATCCTTGATCTTTCATTGAGGCTACATAATTAGCTTCAGTTTAAATATTCCAGAGAAACCTTTTGGCTGTCTACTGAAGCTATATCCTTGGTATGATGACTGTTTATTATCATAAGCTTCTTGCCACTGTTATATTGTATATTGCTGACTGACTATAGCTGCCTCTGGTAAGGATCATTATCACCTCTTGGGAGGAACACCATGCTCGTTACTATTATGTTGTTAATACTGGTTATGCTATGCGACGTCTTGTTATGTATATTGTTATTAATTTGTTTATCTTTTTCTTATCTCTGTAGTATTATATACTGTCTCTGTTCTTATAACACCATAGTATGCAAACAAAAGCTCCTGAGGAAGCGGTGAACACCCTTGAAACATGTCAAGCATGCCATTTTACCGGGAAAACAGGGTGAACTGGTACTGCCATCTTTGTTAGTTGTACCCCCCCCCCCCCCAAATGTCTAGACATAGATATATCTTTTTAAATAAATATGTATTTTTTAATATGCTGATGTTAATTCAATAAAATGTACTTGTTTTATACTTCTCATGTGCAGTGATAGGAAGTCCAAGACCGGACACACTGCATCCTCCTGACCTGAAACACTTCCAACCCCTCCTTACATCTTACACCTGGAGCATATTCTCTTCAAAGACCCTGCATATTTTATGGTTCAGGCTAGGGCTCCGGGGTTAGTAACACAGGGGCCCAGGCCACCTGGCGTATGACACTTTGAGGGTTTCTAAGCCACTGCCAGGAGAGTAAATCTCATTCCAGCTAGCCACCACCAGCTCCTAGGTACAGTATATCCAGTTTACACTCACACTCACTTTTATATGCACATAACTCTTTTTGTCTTGCATACACAGTCAGTAATAAAGCATTGCATTGAACTTTACTAGGCAGTCTATGTTATATATGTATATGTATGGTCTTTTAGTTATATAATGTCCATTACAGATCGATACAATTTGTATTAACATGTCCCAGAAAATGGCCTAACACTCAAGTACTGGTCCTAAATAAATTGTAACTATCTTTCTAACTCTACTCAATAGGGAACACTGTGGTGCTCACTTATAAAGTGTCATGGTTATGCAGTGATCTTCCTGTGTTTGCGTACCTTCCCTCATGTCTTCAGACTAAGAGGTCAGCCACTTCCACCTGGTGGTTTTTATAACCTCTCCTCTAAGCAAGGTTCCACCCCAGGCCCTATCAGGGAGCCCTATATTAACCTGTGCACTGCAGGCCATCAGTGCTGATTTAACCATTGTGTATTCCTTTGTGTGTTGGCTTCCTGTTTCCTGCCGTGTGCTCTGCTTCTGTTTTCCGTTACCGACTTTGGCGTGTCTTGACTATCCCTGTTTGCCTGTGATCCTGACCTTTTGGCGTGTACCCGACTATTCTTGTCTGCTTGTGGCCCCGACCATGTCTTTGTCCCTCACCATCTTTATCCTCCTGTTGCCTACTGTGGGTGTGACTTGGGGGACCCTGGGGGTCGTGACCCGGAGCCAGTTGCAGCCAAGTCCATCCTCACCACTAGAGGCGCCGGTGAACACCTGCTGGCTCTTAGACTCCGCGCTCCAGGGAATCTTACGCTCTAACCCCAGTGGGATCTGTCCCCCGTCTGCAGCAGTCAGCCGTAGGGTCCACAACCTTGCGGTGCACTCCTGATCCCTACGGTGTGCACCTGTCACCTCTCCTCAAGGTGACCTGACATAAAGTAAGATTTGCAGATCTTCTATTCAGACCCTAGGCTTCATGGCATCCCACTCCCACAGAGGGGTGTGCTCCCCCTCTATGCTTGTTTCATACTGCTCTCTTTCCATACACAGATCCTAAATAGACCCTCCTCCCAGGAAAGGAAACGGAAAGGAAAAGGGAAAGACTCCTGAGCACCACACACTCTAAAGGGCTGTGATTATGCAATGGAGGGACACCCCTCTTATAAGCTTTAATGTGGAAACAGCTGATGGAGAAAGTAAAAGTGCAGTTGATTAGGTAAAAGTGGGATAGTCTTCTTTGAAGTTATGAATTTTCATGGATTACCTAAAGGTGGACAGAGTTGGAGATAACCGATCAGATTGGGGTGGAGAGTTCTAGAAGAGAGGAGAGATTCTGGAGAAGTACTGGAGGTGAGCACAGGAGGGCGTGATGAGAGAGCTGGAGTGCAGGAGATCCTGAGAGGAGTGAACATGATGGTTTGGGTGATATTTACTATTACCTAGGCATAATACAGTAACCAAAACAATTATATGAGGCTATGGCATTCATTTTTACATTATTACATGATCCTACTTACAGCTGTTGCTGTTACCATATTGCATTTTCTGTTTGTAATACTCTCTGATGTAATGCCAAGCTAAAAGGAGTTGACATTCACCCACAGACACTCTGAGCTGCATGAGGCCCTGCGTCAACTGATAGGCAATTAATTGCATCCAGGTCATAAAAGCACAGCCGTTTACCATGCTGTGGGTTATTTATTCTTTTCTACTTCTTATTGTTATTTGTGGCGATGTGAATTTGTCAGAAGTTAAAAATAGAAATGGCACAGAAAATAGGAATAGAAATCTTTAGAAATTCAATGAAAAACATGACCTGTAAAATATTACCACAGTCATGTTTTATTAAAGCATGGGTTGATATTAAATTAGCCTGTTGTGTCGAAAAAAAAAATCTATTATTAGAGAGGCATTATAGATGTACAAGATTATAATATAAACAGAAAATTTAGGAAAAAGGGATATTGTTTCTGACCTTTTGGAAGAGTGCCTGTGTTACTGCAGGGGACTTGTCAACAGCTTGACTAGTTATTTCACTAGCTTTGTCGTGACAGTCAAAACGCAGGGCTGCTGGTCTTTCCAACAGAGTCATCTCATGTAACTGTTGTGTATGAGACTTGTCAGTTTGCCAGTGTAATACAGCATCTGGCCAGCTGGTGACACAACTGGAGCTTCAAACTCACACTATGACATGGACTACTTTGCTGAAAGTTGGGGTTGATAAATATTTTTATGAATTAGCATTTTATGAAATGTTCCAATGCATTTCAAGAGGCATTGAGACCCCTTCTGTAGAGAACACCACCCAACAACTGCTTTTATGCACTTTTACTTTTTTTACTATAATACCTAATAGGCTGATACATTGAGCTCGCTGTAGTCTTTGCCTGCATTGTAATCTTTAAGCTCTGTAAAAAGGATTCTCAAACTCCCCCAAAATGCATTGGCCTGTTTCATTAAATTTTAATACATAAAGACAATAGCTATGTACTATTCCATTTCTGAATACTTGCTCTTTAGTGCTTCTACACAGTAACATTCAGTTCCATGTTAAGAAGGACCTCCATGTTGGAATGCTTCCTTCCATGTATGCAGCCTGAATACGCTGCATATGAATAACATCTAAATTACAATCTATATGGATACATTTTAGTAAATTCTAATCCAGCACCAGCAAAACCCCTGTAAAAAGTAGCAACATTCTCTCAACAGACATTTGAGTAATGTAGAGTTATAGAAAGGAAAAATAAAATTCAGCGTAAAACCTATTTTACAAAGAAGTTTGCAAAAGAAAGGATCTTTAACCTATTCTGCTTACAAAGCTGCTATTTTAATCAACAGAAAAGAGTAGCATACCTAGAAAAAAAAAAATACTTAACTGAACTGCCAATTTCTTGAGAAGTATCTCCTCTTGGCTCTGTGGTTTCATCCGGTATATGCAGTAAGGCATGCTTGTTATAGTCACTGTGGAACCTAAGGGGTTAATCATCTGCATTGTGTAAAAAGGCTGTTTGATCCTGTCTTCTCTGTCCCTCCCCTTTTTACGCTGTCTCCAATTAATCTGCTGATAGAACAGAGTCTTAGGGACAAGATGAACATGCTCAGTTTGGTGTGTATTTCTACTTTTTTTCTTGGGAGAGTGAATATGATCAGCACAGGTCCAATCAGCACTGTCCAGACAGAGGGACATGGGTCTCATTGAACAGTCATAGGAGAATGAAAACTCCTACAAGCTTTAACCAGATACTGATAGAAGTCACAAGACTGCTCTAACAGCTGATGAAAAAGGGTATTTAGCAGTTTATATTTACTAAAACGATTGCATTTCCAAGTCCTGTGTACTTTGGAGACCCTATATAGTGAATGCAGGATCCCGGGTTTAGTAACACTTTACGATCAGGAAATAATACTATGTGGGTTATTTACTAAAGGCAATCCACTTTGCACTGCAAGTGCACTTGGAAGTGCAGTCGCTCTAAATCTGAGGGGTAGATTTGAAATGAGTGGAAGCTCTGCTGATTTTATCATCCAATCATGTGCAAGCTAAAATGCTGTTTTTTATTTTCCTCGCATGTCCCCCTCAGATCTACAGTGACTTTACTTCCACGTGCACTTGCAGTGCAAAGTGGATTTTCCTTTAGTAAATAATCCCCTATGTCTTGCTCTCACGGTTTTTTGATGTAGGTCTTTCTTCTTTCAAGTGAGCCATCTTATTGATTCTAATCTCAGTGATAAGTTTTATCCTCCAAGGGAATGGGCTAATTTCTATCCCCCCCAGCCTTAGATTTAGGGGAGAGGCTGAGTGAAAGAAGTTTATGAGGATGGACACATGCTATTTATTAGATACTCAAAGATTAAAGCTTAAGGCCAGGTTCACACCTATGCAAATTAGATGCAGGTTTCGCGGCATCCAATTCGCATAGCAGGAGAATGTGACTGGCTCCCTATCTCCATTGCGGCTGCGGAGCGCACTGCACAAAAATGCTGTGTGTCTTTGGCTCCATTTCAGGACCAAATTCAGGCATAGAATCAGCCCTGATTCATCCCTGAAACGGGAAATGGGGACGCACGGTGCTCCGTGCGATCCACAGCGGGTTATAGTGTGAACCTGGCCTAAAGTGTTTCTAAAGGCTGAAGGTTTTTTACTAGGCTGTTACAGATTACAATTTTCATGTTCGATTAATCGATTTTTTTTTTTTTTTAGCTGATCTTCTTGCATTGCAACTCTTCATTAGTCAGTGGTAAATTTGGTATACACTATATGCAATCACATAATCTAAAACTAAAATACAGATTCAAGCTGTATATATTCTTTAAATCACCACGATTCCTCCTCCACAATTGACCTGTCCAGTAAAGACAACACACTCACCCTAATAATGCCTTCCACTGCTTGTTTATTCCCAGCAAGGGTCACGTATCATCAGCATGGGGTGTGTCTGGCCAATCACAAAATTGTCTCGCCGGCCACACCTCTGCAATTCGCGGACACGCCCACTTGGTTGAAGCCTTTCAGGCCATGATTGAATCGGTCAGGCGCCTGCTGTATTCCATTACTTTACCATTGTCTAGTGTGGGCTCTGTCAATGACTGGGGAAGGGGGGAGTCCGGTGACGTCTATGTCTGTGACGTCAGCGGATCTCCGACAGAACTCTCTGAAGACCGCAGAGAGGTGAGTACCGATTAAAAGAATTTTGAACGATCAAAAAAATTAACGATTAATCGAGGAACTAATCGTTAATTTCCGCAGCCCTATTTTTTACCTTAATGCTTTTTACCTTAATGCTGCTACTTCCCCCACAGCCCCCCTTATACTTACCTGAACCCAATCTCAATCCAGTGATGTGCAAGAGAGCAGGGGTCTGGTCTGAGCCACACTCTGTGTATCTAAAGACACGCAGAGCAGGCTCAGGAGAGAGACTGCACAAGTGCCCCCATAGCAAGCAGCTTGCTATAATGGGCACTTAGCGGGGAGGGTGGAGCCAGGAGCTCTGTTGGGGCACCCAAGAAGAGAAGGATTGGAGCTGGTCTGTGCAAACCCCTTTGCATAAAGCATGTAAATATAACATATTTGCTTAAAACAAACAAACAAAAAAGGGTTTACGATCAGTTTAAATGAGAGTTCAGAGTGAATGCTTCCTCTATATGCACCAAGGGAAGTTTACAGCTCAGCAGTTTGGAACGCCATTATGAATCATATAATTGTAGCCTTTAGCCCCTTAGGGACCACTGGATATATTGGATTCCTTCTGTCCTGCACCTGTGATGACCCACCCCTACCTGGAGCTGAGAACACTGACAAACTTCAAATGGTTTAAATGGGCTTTAATAATCAGAGTAAGGCACTGTATAAGAATGATTTAGAAAATAATAGTTTCAACAGCAATACACTCTCAGTATCAGAGCAATACAACACAAGGTTTCACTGATGCTTCCCCGCAGCCTCCTGAAAAGCAACCGGTGTGACAATGCAAACAAGGCATGTTTTTAACCCTTGAGAGAGCTACACTTTGGTAACAACTGTACAGCCTACCTACTGCAGTGATGCCCTACTTAACCATTGACCAGTGGGATAATGTACACAGTCTGCCAATGATAAGTTCCTTTTGTTGCAGTGCTCAATTAAAGTGGAAGTAAACTCCCCTATCGTTTTTAGCCAAGGAAGCTGCCATCTTTGCCTCTGTTTAATCTTCAACTGCTATGGTACTGCACATGTGATTCATTATGACACCAGCCATTGGATGGTTTGATAGTTTGGCTGAGAGCACAGCCAATGTGCAGTTAGCATTCCCGGCATGCCTTTTTTTTAACTGTTTAAATCCATGGGTTTACTTCCACTTTAAGTAAACAATATGATGGCCAGAGGCTTCTCAACACTATTGACTCCAGTTCTGGTCCAAAGCAGTCTTATGATAGTTGGCAAAAGATCCTCCCTCTTAAACCAGCAATATGCAGCTGTAGCAGGTGGTGTTAACTGGAAAATAAGTCAGTTTGGATAACTGGAACACTAAACGGCAGGATAGGCCTAGAACACTCTGGAACATCAATATAACACATGCAGCATGTGGTCCTTTCCCAGCAGGCAGTCTCCTGCAGCAGCATGTGTCTCTCTGGCTCACTCCACTAGCAGTATTAAATGTTGTTAATACATATTAATACAACAAAATTACATCCATCTGATGTCTTTTATACCAAAAAAGCAAAAAAGCATTCCCTTATAAAACTCAAAACACTTTAATCTTTCTTCACACAAGCTGAAAATTAAAAGAAAAAAAAGTAATGAATTCAGTTTGGTCTTAAACCTTAGTTGTATGCATAGGTTTACCAGCTTTATACATACTTAGGCCAATAATAAAAACAATTCCAATTAGATGTTTAATCTAATGTATTAAATATTAGTAGCTTAGTATAGTATGTTAGTATATTAGTAGAGTAAAATGATCTTATCTGCAGATATAAATATACCAGTTAAATCCAGTTAAAGGACTGTCAGTAAAGATTGCAGCAGAGATGTGATTACTTTTAAATCTGTGCGGCAAAATCCAATGACCCCTAAAATATTCATATCATTACATTACCTTCTAATGTCCTGTAGAGGTTAAAGACTCCCAATTTCATTCAAGAATCACACTCACAAACATGGTCAGCATGAAACAGTGGAATCCGCACCAGTTACTAGTCTAGAGCAAATATTTACCTTCAGTGGCTGTACACTTTAGGGACTTTAGGCCGTCTGTAGTGATTTGTTTTGAAATATTGTTTTATGACTGTATTAGTAAGTAATTGGGGAAAAGCTGCAGCAGGCCAGGAATTGAGTAGTTGCTGGATGGTATTTTTATTGATCGGAGCCATTTGATGTTTAGAGGTCAACCACATGAGATTCTAAAAAGAAATATATATATTTTTTTAAAAATTGTGCAAAATATATGGAATCACCTCCACTTTATTGGTCTGTACCTTTTTAAAATATAACAATTGCCTAAGGAATAAAATACAATAAAAAAAACCTCTCTTGATGGCTTTAGCACTGAAGGTTTAAATAGGAAAAGGAAAAAAATATATATATTGACAATATCATATGGACACTTGGATAACAATTAACTGACTTACTGTTTCCTGGAGTTTCTATTTAAATGTATCAATGCAGAAAACAAAACTTGGCCTAACATATGATATCTGATGTTTCAGAAAGCATTTCAAATTAAATTTGTCATTCTGTCAGCAAAAGATTTTGATCTCTGCCTCTTAAAGTCTAAACGATTCAATTACCTACACACTAAACATTTTGGGTGAATATATTTGGAATTAAGGAGTATATATGGGAAGGGTTAAATCTGCAGTCAATATTTTTTCCTGCCTGTGTGTGAATGGGGAGGTTCTCCTTATGTTCCTGTTATGGAGATGTAACAGGAAGAGGGAGAAGATCTCTAGAAAGTGAGTAGAATTCCCTTTGAGACAGGTAACAATGGATCAGAAGTTACCATTGAAAGATTTCTTCTCTATTCCTGCTTGGGGGTATCTGTCCTCAGAGGAAGCCAGCTCTGTAAACAGGATGAGAGAAAATAGGAACACAGGAAGTGCTGCCTGAGTGTAGTATTAAAGTACAATTTAGTGGCAAGGTAACTGATGAATGCTTAAGGGAAAAATCTTCTGAGGGTATTAGGAAATTTAAACTTGGGATGTGAGAACAATGAGGCGCGGACAAATCATGCACTAACAACGTTTATTAGAATACATGCCCTCTGCAAGTCCAATAGAGCTGACTCTCCAGATGGTGAAAGGTGACTTTGGAAAAGGGGCGATCATGTATCCCCGGTCCAGTTTGTTTTGTAACAAGATGCTGATGGCTGACTCGTCGATGGCAGCTAAGAGTAGGTTCTTGCATTCATGTGGGGCAGCATGATGAAGCCGGTGTGAATTCCTGAGGTGCATCCCTGCACAAGGAAGGCGGCCAGGGAGGGAGTCGGGTGGGAAGATAGGTAGAACCCAAGCCACCCGACATGCATGAGGCCTAGTCATGATGTATTTAGCTGATTAATGCTGCTGTAACTTTGGGATGTGCTTAATGGCATGAGAGGCAAACAAGAAGGAGCTTACAGTGAGTGTAGTTGCAAGTCCTGTTCTTTTTTTTTTTTTTAAAGCTAAGCGATAGTCAAGGACATAGACTGCGGTGATGCCTGGGTGCCTGGTAGGGCTGCCGCCGGCGGTGGGAATAGCAGCCTAAAAAGCTTGGCTTTCCTAGCTGTGGCAGGGTAGGAAATACCCCTGCGCCACAGTTCTGCTGTGAGCTTGGGAATAGTCCAAGCTCTGGGAGATTGAGTGTCGCCGCTTCCTGAACCCGCAGAGGGTGACAGCAGGGCAGAGGCGAAGTCTTTGATGTAGGCCTGCGGCATGGCTTTATCTAAAAGACAAAGAGGGGAGAATGCATATGTTTAAGATAAGTTGCAAAGGTAGGAGGGGACAGATGTGTTGGGTAGGTAAGATAGAAAAGAAGGAGGAAAATGAGAAGGACAGGAAAAGGAATGACAGGGGTAGTGAAGAAGCTGGTTTGCATACGAGCAATGTTGAGTGGAAATATAAGAATGCGTGGCAACAGAGGTGAGACAGAAGGTGACTGGCGAGGTAACTGATAGCTCGGCTGCCCATCTGTGCTCGGCACAAAATAGTGAACCAGAGCCCCCAAGGCGTACTGGGGCAGGGAACTGCAGCCTGGTATTCTAAGTAAGAATGTTGCGATTTGTAGCTTATTGACGTATGTTCAGCCTGCTAACACTTGCACTGGCAGAAAGCTTGACATTGAGCGACCTTGTCTGCGTAGTGAAGGAACTCGCTTTGAAAACAGAGTGAAGTGCACAGAAGAATGTGATGGTTACTAACGCCTCAGGAGCAACTTGAAACATGTATGTGAAGTAAAAGATGTAGTGAAAGAGTGCTTAAGGGAAATGCAAGGGAGGATCCCTTGTACTATGAACCTGACTCGATGCCCTAGCTGTGAAGTCCTGGTTGAGGTCGAGAACTGGGTCGACTGGGGACCTGTAGTAAAGTGACATAGGAAATTGATTAAAAAGGAATACAGTCCAAACCTGGTGCAGGATGGACCAACTCGAACTCTACTGACCTAAAGGGGGAAGCGACAGAGAATAGGTGAGCAGCCGATTTGCTACTGGAGACAGAGAGTGGCCGATTCAAGCCACTTGCAGAGATGCTTGCAACGATAGCAAGTAAACAGCCTTATCAGGAAGCGAAAACAAAAGATATCGGAATTTGAGCTTGTAGGAATGACCAGCCACAACAACGTACAAAAAGATGGCATTAAATGTGTATGTTTACGCTTGATAAGAGTAATGTAAAGCTGAGGATCCGAATCGGTGTGCCACCGCAATGTCACGCAGATGTGGCTAGTTTCAGATCAGGCTGCAGAGTGAGTAAATGGTGTTGACTATAGAGCCGAGGATCTGAATCGCTATGCCACTGCATTTGTACCGCCAATGCGACTAGATTCAGACCGGGCTGGAGTGTGAATAATGGTAAGGATTGTAGCACAGAGGATCCAAATCGTAGTGCCAATAATGTGACTAGACTCAGACCGGGCTGTTGATGTGAGTAACGATGGGGTTTGTAGTGCCGAGGATCTGAATCCTTGTGCCGATGATGCAACTAGACTCGCATTGGGCTGTTGGCGTGAGTAACAGTGGGTTTTTTTAGTGCAGAGGATCCAAATCGTTGTATCGATGATGTGACTAGACTTGGATTGGCTGTTGGTGTGAGTAAAAGTGGGATTTGTAGCGTAGATGATCTGAATCGCTATGCCACTGCATTTGTACCGCCAATGCGACTAGATTCAGATCGGGCTGGAGTGTGAGTATTGGTAAGGATTGTAGCAAGGAGGATCCAAATCGTAGTGCCAATAATGTGACTAGACTCAGACCGGGCTGTTGATGTGAGTAACGATGGGGTTTGTAGTGCCGAGGATCTGAATCCTTGTGCCGATGATGCAACTAGGCTCGCATCGGGCTGTTGGTGTGAGTAACAGTGGGTTATTTTAGTGCAGAGGATCCAAATCGTTGTATCGATGATGTGACTAGACTTTGATTGGCTGTTGGTGTGAGTAAAAGTGGAGTTTGTAGCGCAGAGGATCTGAATCGTTGTGCCGATGATGGGACAAGATGCGGATTGGGCTGTTAGTGTCAGTAATGGTGAGGTTTGTAGTGCAGAGGGTCCGAATTGTTGTGCCGATCATGTGACTAGACTTAGAACGGGCTGTTGGTGTGAGTAATGGTGGGGTTTGTAGGAGGAGTGGTGTTTGTAGGAGGTGTGGTATGTAGGGCAGAGGATTTGGGACATACACCGCCAATACGACTTGATTCGGAAGTGGCTCTAGTGTGAGTAAGTTACGTGTAATTGTAACATTTGTGGGCCGCCTAGGCGTCTAGATACGAATGATCCCGAGCAGTGGGCTGTCATGAGTTGTTATGTCGCTGATGTGACTGGGCTCTAATGAGGTATAAATCTTAATAAATGATTATGAATACATACAAATGATATTGTGAAATTTCTAGGAGGCAGTGAGAATGAGGCAAGGGACTTACCACATGAGGTGATGACAGTTTTACGAATGGGGAACATGATAAACAATGGTTCAAATGTATGAAATTATATCTGCTACGAATCAGGTTATAAAGAGAGATGACTCCAATACGAATTGGTTATAAATGTATGAAGCTAATCCAATACGAATCGGTAGCAAGTAGTATTAAATGGATCTGATGCAAATTGGTTGTAGAGTGTATGCCACCCCTAGCTCTGAATCCAAACACAACCAACCACCCAACCCTCCAGGCTAATGAAGGTGCTGGCAAGGCACTAGGTTGGTCTAATTACCCCCCCCCCCCCCCCAATCAGCCACAGAACCTGTACAAGCAATACATGCTCATCTCCAAATGGATGAGACGGCAACCCCATGGACAGTGAATCTTATAAGCAGTGAAGCCTATGTCGAGTGATATCGGAAACGACGACAGCGGCTCAGAGGCTTGGATCTACAAATGAATCATATGTTTGCAGATGGGATGACAAACAAGGTAGAAGAACCTAAGAATGTACTATGCCTGTGCCAAATGATGTCGGGACATGAGCGACAACATTGGAAGCATAACGAATCGCAAGACTGCACATTTACGAAAAGGTTCAAATCCTACCTGCAACAGTGAACGGAAACCACCAATGAAGACCATGAACAGAGAAGCCGCAACGCACTTGCAATCGAATGCACAGACTCATGAACATGAGATGAGCTGGAAGAGTCAACCTAGTAACGTGTAGTACTGTGCCCTGGTACTGACAAAGACCAGTGTGGGTGGTCTGCTTGAATATCCCCCGGGCTCCTCTCATAATTTCAGGCCACCAAACTGGCCGTACTATATATATAAAATTTGAATCATAATAAGAATAACATAGAAATACAACAATAAGATTACAACAATAAAATTATGTGACAAATAAACTAGCATAATAAAATGAAAGAGCATCCAATATAATCAATGGATGTGTAAGGGATCTTTAGGAATCTATGGTAAGATCCATGTGTATGCCACATTCAACAAAAATATATCTATATGATCACTATGTCTTCTATGTAAAGTCCATAGTAGATCACACGGGCCGCAAACAGTTGATTGGAGGACAGATATAGGTGCTGCCAAAAAAACATACTAAGATTAGCATAGCTGGGGGTAAAATTTGCCCCCATAGCCGTGTCATTAATCTGGAGGTAGTGTGTCCTGTCAAAATCAAAATAATTATGTTTCAAACAAAACAATAAGGCTTCCAGAATAAAATGGGCTTGTTGGGGATTGGTGAGAGGGTCCACGGCCAGAAAATGTTCAGCCGTCTGAATCCCCACATCATGAGCAATAGAGGTGTATAAGGACAAGAGAGAGAGCCACCAGTAGGTAGGCTCCCAAGTATATGGTTTAAGCATATCTAATAAGTGGGGACCATTGTGGATATAGGAAGGTAAGTTTTGAGCCAATGGCTGCAAAAATTTGTCCCCACTTATTATATATGTTTAAACCATATACTTGGGAGTCTACCTACTGGTGGCTCTCTCTGGACTAGGGATGGTCCCGATGTTCGAATTGAACGTAATTTCGACTCGAACATTGGGTGTTAATTTGTCCACAAACCAATTGAACATATGGAGTGTTCACTGCAAATTTTAGTGCCACAAAGTGCCCCATAATGCACTGCAAGATCGCAGTGCATTGATGGCTGCTGATTGGCCAAAGCATGCACCTGACCTGCATGCTTTTGCCAATCACAGCGTGATGTGCTGGGAGAGCCATTCTTGGCCAAAGGCAGGGTGCCTATGGCCAATCATGGCTCAGGGGGCTAAGTCCACGCCCCAAACTATATAGGGCTGCTTACATGGCCTCCGTATGTAGTGTGATAACGTGGAAAGATTGAGAAAACTTGAGCTATATTAGGGACAGGTCAGTTAGTGGTGTGCAGGCAGTCTAATATATATATATATATATATATATATATATATATATATATATATATATATATATATATATATATATATATAGTGTAGTCAGTGTAGAAATATATAGTGTAGACAATGTATTTATATATATATATATATATATATATAAACAATGCATTCAGTGTAGACTATATATACAGTGCAGGCAGTCTAGTATATATATTGTGGGCGATTAGCTTCAAGTAGAGAGTTCTCAGAGAGGTAATCCAGCCATGTGCAAGGTTAAGGGCTTCCTGCCCATGTTTATTTGGTCAACAAAACAGCAACTGACAAGCATTCCCACGCAGGGGTAGAAAAAATTGTCTCAAAGCAAAAGTCCATCAAACAAAATGTGAGCCTCCTGGCTAATAAATAGACCTCACTGAGTCTGCTTCAGTCCTGCAGCCATGTTCCCTCACAGCCTGCTTCCTTCTTTCTCAGCACATCTACTGGTTCTACTCAGGTAAGTCAAAATGATATCTCAGGTCAGGGAGCAATGTGTGGCCAGTCCTTAACCCCTTATTGCCTACAGACCTTTCACTGTCACTCATTTATCTTAAGAACCTCAAGATCCTTTGTGGCAGATACACCCCATCTATCACTGACAGAGGCTGTCTGTCACATACCTCCCCCCTCTGTTTTAACCCATGGATTCAAACACCAGGCTATCAAACAGTGGGTTCTAGAGAGAGAATCTGTGTTATTCTGGTTTAAGGAGGGTAGGATGGAGTGCTGGCAGGGGCCACTAGTAAGATAAGTAAACGATAATGATAATAATAATAATAATAATAGTCAAAGTCCAGTTAGTGTTTTGGAATTTTTAGTCAATTTTATTTCTGGATCCAGACCTGTGTTAAAGGTTCTGGTGGGAGTTGAAAGTGTCAGCCAGCTCAGGAGAGCAGAGGAGACTTTTTGGTAATGAGAGAAACGAAGAGAGAGAGAGAGAGCTAAGAGTAATTCATTAGTTAAAAAGAGCTTTAATTTGCTTTAAAAATACGCTCAGATTTGAGCAATGGTAATCAGGCATTGATTTTTGTTGTTCTGCCAGCTGTCTGGGATGTTCCCTTGGTTCCAACTGGGAGGCAGCGATGGATCAGTCCTCGGGGGAGTGACTTCAGCACTCAAGCCATGCCCCCTGTTCTCAAGCATCTGATGATTCCTGCTGACGTGCCTGCTGTGATATTCTCCAGCCTCTGAGCTACTGATGCCACCGGAGCGGCCGGGGCCTAATTCATCACTGCTGCCTAGCTGGAACATCCAGGACAGCTGACAGAACAACAAAAAAACAATGCTTGTTTGCCATTGCTCAAATGTGTGTGTATTTTTAAAGCAAATTAGAGCTCTTTTTAACTAATTTATTACACATAGAGCGGCACTGCTCTCTCTTCCTTTCTCGCATTTTTCTGGTTAAAATCCGCCCTGTGCTCCACTTTAAAAGAGAAATCTTGGAGCATCAGGAACCAATGGGTAACTTGTGAATTACGGTCCTTAGCTTAGGCCATCCTTTTTACTAGACATGTGCATTCGTTTTTGTCCAAATGCATTTTTGTCCAAATTTCGGTTATTTTTGTTATCGTTTTAACAAACGATAACAAACGTGCAGAATCCAAAAACCGAAAGGTCTGACATAAACAAATGCTTTATTTTCATTTTTGTTGCAACGACAGTTCGATATATAGATAGGAGATTCAACATGACTCTGACAATATCGATCTGTGTCCATTGAACCTTTGGTCGAATGTGCCTAACCTTAGCTCTATTAGTCCAAGATTATTCTACGTAGAGAGAAAAGATTTGACATTATAGAGACAATAGCAAAAAAGGTCGAATGTGCCTAACATAACTCTATTAGTCCAAGATTATTCGACATAGAGAGAAAAGATTTAACATGAAGATTCGACGAAGCATTAGAATTCTACTATAGCTTGTAGGTGGAACATTCGACCGGAAATGTACGATTGCGGCGTCATACAGTTTAGCTGCTCTGTCGAATCTTCTTAGAACATTCGACAGACACCATAAGCCTTCAATGACAGATTCGACCTTAATTATTTCGGATTTTCGAACAAATAAATTTTTTAATGAAACAAAATAAATAAAAACAAATTTCGGGAGTTACTAAATCAATTTATTTTTTCGTAAGAAAATGACATTCCGGAACAAAATATTTCAGTGTGCACATGCCTACTTTTTACACGGACCTCCTTCAGGTTCTGAAAAGCTGCTTCTGCCTCAGAATTCCACCAAATCTCTACAGAGAAGCTTTTGCCTTTGGTGAGGTCAGTTAAGGGTTCTGCCATTGTGACAACGTTTTGGATGAAGCTCTAATAATACCCAATCATGCCTAGGAAGGTTCTCACTTGTTTCTTGGTGGCCAGAGCAGGCCGGTCTTTATTGGCTTCTACCTTATGGACCTGGGGTTTGATTAAACCCTGCCCTATGGTGTATCCCAGCTACTGGGCCTCTTCTAACCCTATGGCACACTTCTTTGGTTTTACGGTGAAGCCAGCGTTTCTGATGAAGTTTATGACAGCCTGGACTCTGGCTAGGTGACTTTCCCAATCTGTGCTCCAGATAACCACATCATCTAGATAGGCTGCAGAATAGCATTGATGTAGGCTAAGAATCTCATCCATCACCCGCTGGATTGTAGCGGGAGCTCCATTTAAACTAAAGGGCATCCACACATACTGGCATAATTCCTCAGGTGTTGCAAACACAGTTTTTTCTCTTGCTTCCTCTGTCAGGGGAACCTGCCAATACCCTCCAGTAAGTTCAAGAGTGGTTATCAACCTGGTGGGGCCCAACTTCTCCATGAATTCATCAACCCGGGACATGGGATATGTATTTGACATCTCATTCAGCTTCCAGAAGTCATTGCATAATCTTAAGGACCCATCTGGTTTGGGAACCAAGATTATAGGACTACACCACTTGAGTCGAACATCCTCTGACTCAGTTACTGCCTGTCTGTGGACCTTTGAATACAATAAGGCTTAAGAGACACTCAAACTTTGGTGTCAGTGACAATGTCTTGTTTAATTACATTTGTGCAGCCAGGCAAGTCTGAGAAGAAGTCTTTATTGCACTGTAGAAACTTCTCCACCTCCTGCTGTTGGGACACTGATATAGACTCGGATATCTGAACCTCACTTATACCTTCCTCTTTTTTAAGTGGCTGATCACTCAGTTCTAGGAGAGCTTCCCTGTCCTTCCACATGTTAATTAAATTTACATGCTAGAGCCACTCTTTCTTCCACCTGTCTGGTTAGTGTACCTTATAGTTTACCTTCCTGACCTTTTCCAGTATTTCATAGGGTCCTAGCCACTTGGCTAGGAACTTACTTTCCACCATGGGTACCAAAACAAGTATGCGATCTCCCTGATGGAAAGTTCGAACCTTCGCCGACCTACTGTACACCCGATTCTGTGCTTCCTGGGATTGCTGCATGTGCTCTCTAACAAGAGCCATTACTGAAGTAATTATATCCTGCATGGCTGAGATATGCTCTATGACACTCTGTTAGTGAGTAGTTTCAGTTTCCCAGGTTTCTTAAGCAAGATCCAGCAACCCTCAGGGATGCCTCCCATACAACATTTCAAAGGGTGAAAACCCAGTGGAAGATGGAGGGACTTCTCGAATTGCAAACAACAGATATGGTAGTAGACCATCCCAGTCTCTTCCATTTTTAGCCACACCTTCTTTAGCATACTCTTGGGGGTTTTGTTAAACTGTTCTACTAAACCATCTGTCTGAGGGTGTTAATTAAAGATACAAATGCTTAATAATGAACAATTTGCACAATTCTTTCATTATCATTGACATTAAGGGAGTGCCTTGGTCAGTTAGAACCTCCTGGAATCCCAGTATGGGAAACACGTGGAAAAACTCTTTGACGATAGTCTTGGAGGAAGTATTTCTTAAGGGAACAGCCTCAGGATATTAGGTAGCATAGTCCATGACCACTAGGATATACTGATAGCCTCTGGCAGACTTAACTACTGGCCCTATCAAATTCCATGGCAATTCGGTCAAAAGGAATCTTAATCACAGGCAAAGGCACCAGTGGTCTACAGTAATGGGGCATAGGGGTTGTTTTTTGACACTCAGGGCATGGCTCACAATAATTTTTAACATCGGCATGTATCCCAGGCCAAAAGAAATGCTATACAACATGTTCTTTGGACTTTTCATAGGCCAGGTGACCACCCAGGGGATGTGTATGGGCCAGTTTCAGGACAGTCCTCCTATAGGGGCCAGGCACCACGAGTTGTTCCACAACCTCACCCCGAATTTTGTCAACTTAATACAACATGTCATGGTTAACCACCATATGAGGAAACACATTCTCCAGCCCTGGGGCTACCGGGGTCCCATTGTTTACATTAACATTTTTCCAGGCCTCTATAAGAGTAGGATCTAGTAACTGGGCGGTCCCAAAGTTGTCCAAAGAAACCTGTAGCTACTGCATATGGGTAACTCTAGGGTCTCAGGGGTCCCCTCCAGTTCACCCACACAGATTACTAGGGGAAAAGACACACTTTCATAAGGGGTCACTCCTACAACATTTTCAACAACCTTTAGTTAAAAGGGGTTAGAGTTCCCCCTTGCAGCAGTCCCACTAGGAATTCCAGTGTCAAGATTCTTCTCCTTCCCACTACAAAGTTCCTGGAACAGTGTAAAATCTCTCACCAATATTACACTGTGCAAGAGGATAGGGGACACAGCCACTTTGTGGCAAACAGAACCTGAGCTGGTTTCAAAGGTTACCAGTGCTGTGGGGTATTTCTTACAGTCACCATGCACACATACCACTCCTACCTGATGCTGGGTCAGCTTTTCATGGTCCACCAGCCGGGTATAGACCAGCGTGACCAGTCTTCCATATGCAAGGAGGGCACGCACACTTTTCCCCCTTTTTTTACAACAGAGTTCAGCATGTCCGGATCAGCGACTAGGCCCGGGCAAGCAAACAGGGACATGCGCCAAACTACGTCACATTCCATAGGCTCCGAGTTCAAGGGACAGTGAGGAGTGATGTGACCCCACTCGCTGCACCGCCAACACTGGGGATGTCCATGTGTTCCTCTGGGGCTTCCCAGATGGGGGTCTTTCAACAGGGTGTGATGCTACGACCATTCCATCGGCCTTTCAGGACTTCTTTTTTTCGGCTTAACCAACTGTGTTACTGGGGTTGACCGGACGGCCACAGGAGGGGGTCTTTTGACCATCTGGGTCCTTGCTGCTGCTGAGCTGCCAACATTCAATTAATTTCTTGCTGTGCAGCATTACTTTGGACCAAGACCCTTATCAAGAATCTGTACTGCAGAATCATAATGACTCTGCAGTACACTGTGCTTTTAAGTGGTTTTGACAAACACGCTGCTGTCCTTTTTACCACCTCTGGCCGCTGCCATTAGCTTCAAGTAGAGAGTTCTCAGAGAAGTAATACAGCCATGAGCAAGGTTAAGGGCTTCCTACCCATGTTTATTTGGTCAGCAAAACAGCAACAGACATGAATTCCCACACAGGGGTAGAAAACATAGTCTCAAAGCAAAAGTCCATCAAACAAAATGTAAGCCTCCTGGCTAATAAATAGACCTCACTGCGTCTGCTTCAGTCCTGCAGGCATGTTTCCTCACAGCCTGCTTCCTTCTCTCTCTGTACCACCACTGATTCTACTCAGGTAAGTCAAAATTATACCCCAGGTGGGGGAGCAAGGTGTGGCCAGTCCATAACCCGTTGCTGCCCACAGACCTTTCACTGTCAATCATTTATCTTAAGAACCTCAAGATCCTGCGTGGCACATATACACCCCATCTATCACTGACAGTGGCTGTCTATCACAATATATTCAGTGCAGTGAGTGCAGAGTATATAAAACAGTGCATTGAAGTGGTTAAGGGGAACCCTATGACAGAATTAAGAAAAAAAATGGCATGAGATCCCCCCAAAATTCTTACCAGGCCCTTTGGTTCTGGTATAGATTTTAACGGGAACTCTATGCCAAAATTAAAAAAATAAACAGTGTTGGGTCTCCCCAAAATCCATACCAGGCCCTTTGGGTCTGGCATAGATTTTAAGGGGAACTCCATGCCAAAATGAGAAAAAAAATTGGCATGGGGTTCCACCCAAAATCCATGCCAGACCCTTATCCTAGCAAGCAGCCTGGCAGGCTAGGAAGGGGGGGACATGCGACCAGAAAAATAGGAAAAAAAAAGCTACGCTTCGATGGCAGGCCTCCCAGCAACTGTTGTCTCTTGGCTGTGACAGCTGTTATTTAGGCAAAGGTGGGGTCACCCAGTGACATAACTGAGTGACACCACCCCCTTCTGATGTCATGTGACATCATGTGCGGGGTCATCCAGTTATGTCAGTGGGTGGCCCCGTCCTTGCCTATATAAGTACTGTCAAAGGGAAAAGACAGCAATCGCCGGGAGGAAGGTGGATGGACATCGCGGGACACTTATTTTATTTTATTTTTTTTTAATAAAGGAATTGTCAAAAACTGTCTATTGTGGTTTTTACTTTTTGAAGTTTTTTTGGTGAATTGGTAGGGGTATGTACCCGATACCCATTCACATGGTGAGGGGCCAGGATCTGGGACATTTTCTTGCTCACCATAGTAAATCCACAGTGGGTCTCAGGGTGTGGATAATCAAAGCTATTTCCAAATCACTTGCTGTAGCTGAACATTTTAAATGTTTATGCCAACAGGAATATTTTTGGATCTATTCCCTTGGAATGTTGGCACCGGGGGAGGGGGGGGGGGGGGGTCTGAATGAGGATATAGAGGTACATGCCCTCCTGTAAACCCTCCTCATCACAAAATAGTCCCTGTTCATATGGTTTTTAGTATGATTACTTGTTTGAACAATTTGTTTGTCACTCTATTTTCATGGTCCTTCCCCTCCAGTCCTTCTGCACCCATTATTTTTATCCATAACAAGAACTGCACCCACCAGTCCCATGTCCCCTATGTTGACAATCCCCTGGGTGTGATATGTTGTATTATAGCATGCATATATACATAACCCTTTTCAGTCCTCTGGTGCCTTATGGGTCCATATGCTCCTCCCCTGTTCCTTGCATGTCTATATACATGCATACATACACTTATGGGCTTTGCGTTTTTCTGAGTGTGTGTGCGTATTTTAATGCACATTTTTTTAGATATATTTAGATATATTTTTGTTGAATGGGCTATACACATGGATAGTTTATTTTTCACGTGATTTTATTGTTGTATTTCTATTTTATTCTTATTCTGATTCATATATATATATATATATATATATATATATATATATATATATATATATATATATATAATGTATTTTTTACATATATTTTTTATATATTGTCCCTTTTCGTGCCTATATAGTCCTTATCTACCTCTATTTTGGCTCAGTAATATATTCAGTGTCAGTCCCATGAGACCTTCTGGCCCAAAATCTACTATCATCCCCATGTAGTTGCTGTATTGTGCATGCTGGTGCTTGTTGTCCTACAGCCGACCCAGGAACTTAAATAGCAACACTTTAGCACTGCTTCTCTAGGCCTGTAGAAGGTGTTAATGCTCCAAGCGCATAGCCTGCCCATTCTGGCTATCCAGCACGGTCTCTCTCCCTGATGCCCCTCCGCCTCTGGTGATGTCACTTCCCTGCATTCCATGCTGGTTCCAGCTGACTTCCTGGTGGCCAGAGGACTAACAGCAGATCCTCTGACATCTCTACAATGCATGGATACTTGCCTAGGATGCCACAAGAGATGCTACATACAGATAAGCTTGCTTTTAGTCTTTATCCTATGAGTGTCATTGCTTACCTTGGCATTAAATTGTACTTTAATACTACACTCAGGTGGCAGTTCCTGTGTTCCTCTTTTCTCTCAATCTGTGTGGATGAAACATTCTTTAGGGGCTGTGCTGATAAACAAGAATGCCAATGGGCCCCTCTGCAAGATCTGTTTTGGGGATACTCAGTAAACTACTGGCCAAGTAAAAATAGTTATTGCCCGTATTGCCCACTAGATAAAAGTGAGCCATGTCTAGGTCTTTGTGACAGTGGGGGGCTTGCACCCATGCGATCCACATCTAGTAAACTGACCCCCTAAGACCCAAAAGGCTCTTATGCAGCTGTTCTTAATTTTTAGAGCTATGTAACATTTTAAGAATATTATTTTTAAAATATAATTTGACACGTATAGAGTAAGCTGAGGATAACAAGCTAGCAGCAGAAAATGGTCAGTACTGATGCTGTTGGTGGTATAGTTACACTTTAGTCCCCTTCCAGGAGTTTGCTACTACTCAAAACTGTGGGGTTGAATTACTAAAACTCTAGAGTGTAACATCTGGTGCAACTGTGCATGGTAGTCAAGTTCTAACTTCAGTTCTAACTTCAGCTTGTTCAATTAAGCTTTGCCAAGAAAAAAGCTGATTGGCTTCATTGCAGAGCTGCATCAGATTTTGCACTCTACAGTTTTAGTAAATCAACATCTTTGAATCTAGCAATATCTTTTCCTACATCTCTCATCTGGGTGCATCATACTGTACAGCCCGAGGGGGGAACATTGTGTTTATATGTATTAACATCTTTCGAAATGACTGTAAGGTCAGTTGGCATAGCTGAACATGCTAAAAACTAAGAGTGATGATTTTTTTGCAAGGACTTCTCTGTAGAATATTGCATATTAGCATTGCAGTTTTAAAGGAGGCAGTCATGATTTCTACTGTTTATTAACTTTTTGAGTTGTTTGTTATCCAAATAACATAGAAACGCCAAGAAAAATAGTAAACACAAAATTCAACCATAGAACAATAAAAACCCATTTATTTCTGTTAATATGATTTTTTGGGAGGAAAATATCTTATAAAGGTTTGGCTCTATAGAAAAAATATGAAACTTTCCAGCTGCTTGCCTGCTACTAGGAGTTCCAGACAATTTATTATCCTTTCAGGTTTTCACACATTTTTTCACCTGTGAATTGTTTTAATTTAATGAAGTTTGCAAACATTTGACTGTTGAATTGTCTGAGTATGGATGTCAATGTCAAATGTTTAATTTCTGCAGTATTTCCTTTTAGAAACTCACTACTGTTAAAAAAAAGAGACTCAATTTTAAATGTGGCAAAAAACAAACAAAAACAAATTCATGTTTGCTCAAAAATCTCTCCATCCTCCTCTCCCTAGTCCTCTCAATACAATCAACCTTGGCACCCTTTGGATCTGTACTTACCATCTTCAAATCCCTCTGGCCTCATGCCTCAGGCCATCAGCTCAGCTGATAAAAAAAATCTAGTGCCAGAGTTCCCACACCTCCGCCATAACACCCCATAGATTTGAATGGGTGATATCTGCTATGCAGGAGCAACATCATATTCCAGTCTATGAGTAGCAGTATATTTTTTGTCAATCCAGCTCTAGATAATGGGGAGACTACAGCAGTCTGAGCAAGTATGGACCTGTGGGAGGGTGGGAGGATGGGGGGGGGGGGGAGGGGGGTGAAACAATTGGTTGTATTGAGAGTACTAGGGAGGGAGGGCTTCCTTGTATAAACATGCAATTGTACTTTAACCATCCTCTAGTGAAAGAATATGGTACCCACACATGACTACTTTTAATTTCACTGATAAAGCGCTATGCTGTGACTTCCAGGTAGTGAAGCATGCCTCAACACCATATCTCACAGTGCAATGTTTTTTGTGCCCAAACAGTCTATTTCCAGTCTTGAGCAGTGCTACATACTAATGTAGACAATGAACCTGAGATTTCGTTTTTTACCCATTGACTATAAAAGCATATTCACTTTAGAAGTGCTGAATAAAAATCAATAAAGCATAACTAAAATAAAAGAATCAAATAAAATGTGTGTTTTTATGGGCCTAGGTTGGAATCTGGGAACATGGTGACCTAAGGATGAAATACCCAGTGTGGTCTCGTTATGGGAAGTTTTTGCAGCCGGTGGACGATGATCAGCATTTAACTGTGGCAACACTAGAAGAGCGACCATTTGTAATTGTTGAAGGCGTGGATCCTGCAACTGGAACCTGCATTAGAGATTCTGTGCCCTGCCGCAAGCAGCTCAACAAGACAGACAAGTACAGTATATATTTCACTTGTGTATCTATCAATCAGACTCATACTTAATAAGGAAATAATACATGTTCATTTACATTTACTATTTTTGCTTTTATTTGTTATTTACAAATTTATAGAAATAATACAGCTGAGAATAATGATAGTAGGCCATGGAGTGGATTTGCTAAGGCCAATAGACACAAGTGCAGTTGCACTCATTTTTTCCCAGAGCTTAGTTGATGTTTTTGCTTGCACGTGATTGGATGATGTAAATCAGCAAAGCTTTACCACATTTACTAAGCTCTGGTGTAAATCCACCCCTATGTGTAGATATCTTACAGAGAAGCTTTATTTAGCTCAGACTGGACAAAGTCACATGTTAAAGTGACTCTAAACAATACCCTTATTTTCCAAAATACTGTACATCCATATACATCCACTACTTAATCCCTCCATGATGGGGGTAAAACGAATCCTAAACCCTGAACACAATTTTGCAACTTTGACATGTTTTAGTAAAACTGTGGATATCATTACAACTGTTGTTTTTCAGGACAAAGTGGACTTTCATTTGGTGTCAAATAGTAATGGATAGCTCCTGATCTTCTTTTTCTTTTTTTTTCAAAGAAAAACTGACCCAAAATAATAAAAAATAATAATAATTTAGCTGTATATTTCTTGCTATTACCATAACCTACCACCAACAAACAACCCAAAATAAATTCTCCTCCTCCTAACAATTGCAGTGATACCACATATTTGTATGTTATTTGTTGCTTGTACACACACTAAAACACACTGACACTGATAATTATAAAACACTTTTTTTTTAATCTTACCTAAAATACACTGACCCTGACCCTTGACCTTGAACTTGACCCTGACATATATTACAAAACCCTGATCTAGCTATTTTTTCTTTAGGTTTTATTTATTTTTTTACACACTTTTGTTCGTTTACATTTTTCTCCTTTGATAGGGAGAAAAAGATGCAATGGGGATTATTTACTAAAGGAAAATCCACTTTGCACTGCAAGTGCTCTTGGAAGTAAAGTCGTTGTAGATCTGAGGGGGACATGCAAGGAAAATAAAAAACAGCATTTTAGCTTGCACGTGATTGAATGATAAAATCAGCAGAGCTTCCACTCATTTCAGATCTACCCCTTAGATTTAGAGCGACTGCACTTCCAAGTGCACTTACAGTGCAAAGTGTATTTGCCCTTCGTAAATAACCCCCAATGCATCGTTGTCTCTATTCAGAGGGGAAAAATAAACACTTAATTATCTTTGATGCCTTCCAAACCAGAAAGTTTCCCAGGTGAAGGGAGGCAATGTAAATGATGTATTTTTCTATGTAAAATTTGCATCTGAACCCAGTCCCTTAAGGCTACGTCTCCACTACTGCAACCCCAATGTTTCTCGATTCAGAGTGCAACCTCGAGTGCAGCCCCGATCCAGCTTTACAGTCTTTGGATCAAAGTGGCATCAAAAAGTAACATTAAGGTAGTGCAGAAACTCCTTCAAAGTCGCTGCAACTTTAAATCGCATAGATTGGAATGGGTGTCATTGAAACCAATGGACTGTGACCTGTCATGGGACCTTGTGTCCAAAGTCGCACCAGTGGAAACAGAGCCCAAAGCTTTACGTTGCATACCAGATAATGCCACCATGGACTTTTGGATAGTGAACCGTTTGCCACTACAATTGGGGCAGAAACACCTTGACCCAGAAAATCTTCAGAGGATATGCAGAAACCACAAATGGAGAAATAACGCTTATTAACATTTAGAAGGAGAAAAAGACCTTGCAATCTGTACTCTAGGCTTCTTCCACTAGTAATGACAAGTGTTCAACTTCAGCCACATCTCTAATGCTTTTGAACTGGTCTATCTCAAAGAGAACCTGTCCCTGGAAAGCCATGCAGGCTTCTTCTTCAGAATGAGGAAATGCTGTAGCAAGTTTCTTACCTAGAGCCTGCTCTGGTTTCTTACCTTGTCCCTCTGGTTCTTCTTCACCCATGATGAAGTTACCTACCTTAAAGAGAATGGCCAACAGAGGCAAAGCATTAGGCTGAACATAAAGCACCAGCTTACCCTCCCTGTTCTTCCTTGCCAGCAGCTGTCCTGCTCTATGCTGAGGGAGGCCTTATGCAGTTGGTATCAATAGTATTGGAATGCAGCTTGAGGTAGTCTCAATAACTTGGATATGGTAACTTCATCCAAGTTCACAGCAATCCTTTGCAGCTATGAATAGTGGAATGGAAGAGCTTCTGTCACCCTCTTTATGCCTCTAAGCATAATCATCTGGAGAGCTTCTGTCTGCCTTTTTAACCAGTTGCCGACCGCCGCACGCCGATGTACGTCGGTACAATGGCACGGGCAGGCATAAGGACATACATGTACGTCCCTTGCCTCCCGCGGGTCGGGGGCCCGATCGGGCCCCCGCCCGGTGCCTGCGGCGGTCGGTATTCGTGCGGGAGCGATCCCGGACGAGGGGACGGCCATTCATTCATGGCCACCCCCTCGCGATCGCTCCCGACGAATAGAAATCCCCGGTGACATCACTTCCTCTCCTGTAATGTAAACACAGGAGAGGAAGTGATGTATTCTCTCCTCCGTGTCGGTATTTTCCGTTCCGACACGGAGGAGAGCGGATCAGTAAGTTGCACCAACACTCACACACACAGTAGAACATGCCAGGCACACTCACACCCCCCCTTTACCCCCCGATCACCCCCCCAATTACCCCTGCCCCCCAGTCACAATGACACCAATGTCATTTTTTTTTTTTTTTTTTTTTTTTTTGCATTGGTGTCATTTGTGACTGTAATAACTGTTAGGGCAGTTAGAGTTAGCCCCCTTTAGTTCTAATGTACCCCCCTAACCCCCCCAATAAAGGTTTAACCCCGTGATCACCCCCCGTCGCCAGTGTCACTAAGGCAGGGTTCACATTGCAGCGGTTTATGAGAACGAATGTGATTCGCACCGCACTGCAGTGCAAATCACATCCGATCTCTGTGCGATTCGAGTTCAGCCATTCGCCGCACCCGCCGCACCCGCCACACCCGCCGCACCCGCCGCAAATTCGCACGGGACCCTTTTTTTGGCCCGCAGCAGAATCGGATCGCATGGGTGTTCACACCATGCGATCCGAGTTTGCAGATCGCACTGCGATATGCGAACTGATCTGGGGGTGTCAGTAACATTTCACTGACACTCCCAGCAGTTCGCATAGGGCAGTGTGAACTGCCGCCGGGAGGCATGCGATGCGGGAACCCGCCGCGGATTCGCGGCGTTTCCGCCTCGCTCCAGTGTGAACCCAGCCTAATAAGCGATCATTTTTCTGATCGCCGTATTAGTGTCACAGGTGACGCTAGTTAGGCAGGTAGGTATTTAGGTTCGCCGCAGCTTTTTATAGCGCCAGGGACCCCCATATACTACCGCATAAAGCCCCCTGATTGCCCCCTAGTTAACCCTTTCACCAGTGATCACCATATAACTGTTACAGGTGACGCTGGTTGGTTAGTTATTTTTTTATAGTTTCAGGGCACCCGCCATTTATTACCTAATAAAGGTTTAACCCCCTGATCACCCGGCGGGTGTCATTTGTGACTAATAACTGTTAGGGCAGTTAGGGTTAGCCCCCTTTAGTTCTAAGGTACCCCCCTAACCCCCCCAATAAAGGTTTAACCCCGTGATCACCCCCCGTCGCCAGTGTCACTAAGGCTGGGTTCACATTGCAGCGGTTTATGAGAACGGATGTGATTCGCACCGCACTGCAGTGCAAATCACATCCGATCTCTGTGCGATTCGAGTTCAGCCATTCGCCGCACCCGCCGCACCCGCCGCACCCGCCGCAAATTCGCACGGGACCCTTTTTTTGGCCCGCAGCAGAATCGGATCGCATGGGTGTTCACACCATGCGATCCGAGTTTGCAGATCGCACTGCGATATGCGAACTGATCTGGGGGTGTCAGTAACATTTCACTGACACTCCCAGCAGTTCGCATAGGGCAGTGTGAACTGCCGCCGGGAGGCATGCGATGCGGGAACCCGCCGCGCATTCGTGGCGTTCCCGCATCGCTCCAGTGTGAACCCAGCCTAATAAGCGATCGTTTTTCTGATCGCTGTATTAGTGTCACAGGTGACGCTAGTTAGGCAGGTAGGTATTTAGGTTCGCTGCAGCTTTTTATAGCGCCAGGGACCCCCATATACTACCGCATAAAGCCCCCTAATTGCCCCCTAGTTAACCCTTTCACCAGTGATCACCATATAACTGTTACAGGTGACGCTGGTTGGTTAGTTATTTTTTTATAGTTTCAGGGCACCCGCCATTTATTACCTAGTCTCACTAGTGTACCCCTAAATTTAGGGGTGTCTACTTTCCAAAATGGGGTCATTTGGGGGGGGTTTGTGCCATCTTGGCATTTTATGGCCTTCAAAACTGTAACGCCCTTAGAAAGCCTGAAGGCGGTGCTTGGTTTTCGGGGCCCCGTACACGGCTAGGCTCCCAAAAAGTCCCACATATGTGGTATCCCCATACTCAGGAGAAGCAGCAGAATTTATTTTGGGGTGTCATTTCACATATGCCCATGGCATGCGTGAGCAATATATCATTTAGTGACAACTTTGTGAAAAAAAAAAAAAAAAAAAAAAAGTTTGTAATTTTCCCGCAACTTGTGGCAAAATATAAAATATTCCATGGACTCAACATGCCTCTCAGCAAATAGCTTGGGGTGTCTACTTTCTAAAATGGGGTCATTTGTGGGGGTTTTGTGCCATCTTGGCATTTTATGGCCTTCAAAACTGTAATAGGTAGTGAGGAGTGAAATCAAAAAATTACGCCCTTAGAAAGCCTGAAGGCGGTGCTTGGTTTTCGGGGCCCCGTACGCGGCTAGGCTCCCAAAAAGTCCCACATATGTGGTATCCCCGTACTCAGGAGAAGCAGCAGAATTTATTTTGGGGTGTCATTTCACATATGCCCATGGCATGCATGAGCAATATATCATTTAGTGACAACTTTGTTAAAAAAAAAAAAAAAAAAAAAAAGTTTGTAATTTTCCCGCAACTTGTGGCAAAATATAAAATATTCCATGAACTCAACATGCCTCTCAGCAAATAGCTTGGGGTGTCTACTTTCTAAAATGGGGTCATTTGTGGGGGTTTTGTGCCATCTTGGCATTTTATGGCCTTCAAAACTGTAATAGGTAGTGAGAAGTGAACTCAAAAATTTACGCCCTTAGAAAGCCTGAAGGCGGTGCTTGGTTTTCGGGGCCCCGTACGCGGCTAGGCTCCCAAAAAGTCCCACATATGTGGTATCCCCATACTCAGGAGAAGCAGCAGAATTTATTTTGGGGTGTCATTTCACATACGCCCATAGCATGTGTGAGCAATATATCATTTAGTGACAACTTTGTGTAAAAAAAAAAAAAAATTTTTTTTTTTGTCATTATTCAATCGCTTGAGGCAAAAAAATAAAATATTCAATGGGCTCAACATGCCTCTTATCAATTTCCTTAGGGGGTCTACTTTCCAAAATGGGGTCATTTGGGGGGGTTTTGTACTGCCCTGCCATTTTAGCACCTCAAGAAATGAGATAGGCAGTCGTAAACTAAAAGCTGCGTAAATTCCAGAAAACGTACCTTAGTTTGTAGATGTGACAACTTTTGCGCAAACCAATAAATATACAATTATTGACTTTTTTTTTACCAAAGACATGTGGCTGAATACATTTTGGCCTAAATGTATGACTAAAATTGAGTTTATTGGATTTTTCTAATAACAAAAAGTAGAAAATATCATTTTTTTTCAAAATTTGCGGTCTTTTTACGTTTATATCGCAAAAAATAAAAATCGCAGAGGCAATCAAATACCATCAAAAGAAAGCTCTATTTGTGGGAAGAAAAGGACGCAAATTTTGTTTGGGTACAACATTGCATGACCGCGCAATTACCAGTTAAAGCAGCGCAGTGCCAAAGTGTAAAAAGACCTCTGGTCATTTACCAGCAAAATGGTCCGGTCTGAAAGTGGTTAAAGGTGGTCCTAACTCACTCTTTAGGCCATAGTGTTGGCATTTGCAATATGGAAGAGAATTTTCTCTACCTCGGACTGGATTTCTGGGGCTCCTCTCACGCATATTTCTGTCAGTGGGACATTCTGGGTTCCTTAGCCAAGGAAGAGGTCAAATAGCACCTGAATGCACTCTTTTAGCAGCAAAATACCTACCTGGTTTTTATGACCCTTACCTATAGGAACCGTGTGGATCTTTGATATGCAGTGAGCTCATTGTGCAGGGCAGCTTGAACACTGACATTTAGTCAGGTATAATAATAATGCCACACTGAGACATGAGTAAGGACATATCTATTTGCTAGGTAGCAGGAAATGGCCATTGATGCAGGTTTTATGGCTGTGGGTGTGCTGGCATGCAGTCCTAGCGTGTGTTCACCCTATGTGTAAGCTGCTGGGTCTTTAACCCCATGTTTCTCAACTCTTTTGTCTGCCACCCACTTGTGGCAAACGTCTCACCTTGCCCAATTCCAAGATGGCTTCCAGGTAGTCTTGCCCAACTCCAAGAAAAGTTTTTTTTTTTTTTAGCCCAAACCAAAGATGGCCCCCATTTAAGCTCTAGCCACTTCATCAGTATAATGCATCATGCTCTTCAATGTAGATATTTAGCTTCCTCTTCCACAATTGCCACTAGAATGCATACTGGAACACAGTGCAGCTGCAGCCCATCTTAGATGAGATGTAACACATAACCTATGGGTCCATTCACAGATAAATTCCAAAAAAATAGAAAACATACTTATCTTGAAAATGCAATTTCACAGTTCAATGAATCCACTCACCTTTGGGAGGCAGGCTCTAGATATGGACAGCTCTTCTAAAAAGAACAAAGCCCTGGCTGCCCTGCTATATGTGGAGCTAGTTATCACCTGATTTTTCACCCCAAAAGACCCACAGAAGGGGCTCCCTACCTTATCAGAGGATTTAGCATCCCAAGGTCAGGAACTGTGCTTACAGGACAGGCTGAACCTGAGTGGAAAACCACCAAAGGTGGCAGGTAAGGGATCTTTTTCTTCACACTGGCTGTGAGTTCCACAAGGACAAAAAAGGGAATGGGCTGTTGTGTGGGTGTTAACTTTTTATAGCTATGCACTGGTCCTGTGGGTGGAAGTAGACAGGGCTATTATCATACGTATGCTGCCATGGAGGCACCAGGAAAAGGATTTGCCCATAGTTTTAATTTAAAGTCAATGATAATGCACAGCACAATCTACATTTTGGCCTCATGCATACAGGATATTTTTTTACTACCTGGTTGCCTTTGCTCTAGGTTAGGAAAAAGAACCATAAAAAATGTGCCTAAACTCATGTTTTGCAAATATATTTAGGTGTGTCATGCATTTGGACGTTCATTCAATCCATTGGCTAGAATAGTAATTTATTCTGCCCATTGAAATTAATGAATGTTCAAACACTAGCATTTAGGTGCATTTTAGTGGAGTTACATGGGTCTATAGTCTATACACATTTAGGCTAACATAGAAGGGCATTTACAAAAAAACACTCTGTATGCATAAGGCCTTTCATTAATTGTTTTCCAGTCATATGAATATGATTTAAAGGCAAAAAAAATAAAGAAGTGAGAAAACCATATATAACATGCATGCAAAATGCAGATAAAACATACCTTGTGTTGTGTTAAATTTAAATGCATAACATTAAAGATGCATTATGCCTTTTTAACAAAACACATATGCCTTTTCTAACTCTCTGGGATGAACCGGCTCTAACTTGTCATGATGTTAGCAAATATAAAGAAAATGGTGAAGCGCTTGGAAAAAGTCCAACATGAGCCCAAAATATATTGCTGGCACAGACTCACCCCAAGCTATTTGCTGAAAGGCATGTTGAGTCCATGGAATATTTCATATTTTGCCACAAGTTGCGGGAAAATGACAATTCTTTTTTATTTTTTTTGTTTGAAGAGAGTTGTCACTAAATGATATATTGCTCAAACATGCCATTTTGGCATATGTGAAATTACACCCCAAAATACATTCTGCTGCTTCTCCTGAGTATGGGGATACCACATGTGTGAGACTTTTTGGGAGCCTAGTCTTCAGGACCCTGAAAACTGAGGAACCACCTTCAGGATTTCTAAGGGTGTAAATTTTTGATTTCATTCCTCACTACCTATCACAGTTTCAAAGGCCATAAAATGGCAAGATCACACAAAACACCCCAAGCTATTTGATGAGAGGCATGTTGAGTCCATGGAATATTTTATATTTTGTCACAAGTTGCGGGAAATTTATAATTTTTTTTATTTGCACAAAGTTGTCACTAAATGATATATTGCTCAAACGTGCCATGGGCATATGAAATTACACCACCATATACATTCTCCTGCTTGTCCTGAGTATGGGGATACCACATGTGTGGGACTTTTTTTGCAGTCTAACCGCGTACAGGACCCTGAAAACCAATCACAACCTTCGGGCTTTCTAAGGGCGAACATTTTTTATTTAATTTTGGAAAGTAGACACCCCAAGCTATTTGCTGAGAGATATGTTGAGTATTTTGCAGATTTCGCTTTTTGTCACAAAGTTTTGAAAATTGAAAAAAGAAAAAAAAAGAAAATTTTTCTTTTCTTTCATTTTCAAAAATAAATGAGAGCTGCAAAAAAACTGTGATAGGAAGTGAGGAGTAAAATCACAATTTTACGCCTTTAGAAAGCCTGAAGGTGGTGCTTGGTTTTGGGGTCCTGTACATGGCTAGGCTACATAACGAAAATGTGTATTTTGTACGAATCCAAATTGAATTTTGGACACAAATTTACGAATTACGAATTCATTTTAATACAAAATGAAATGATAGGGTCTTACGGATGTCTGAAAGAAGGAGTTTGATATTGGTCTCTGCTAATAGGGATATTTTTGCCATGAATAAAATGCCTAGGTATGGGATGGACTTTTCTGCCCAAGCATAAGGAAGCTGTTGTTTTAATTGCATGTGAGCATGGTGGTTAATGCTCAGATCTAATATTAAGAATTTATTGAAATTGACTTTGTAGTACGAAAGAGTGCTAAAAGGATTGAGGGTGTCGTGAGCAAATGGCACCGATAAAATAGGGTTGGAAAGAAGCAGAATAACATTGTCTGCGAAAAGGTTAATTACATGAGATTTCTATTGAAATTTAAAGCCTTATATATGAGGGTGAGCACGGATGGCCTCCGCCAAGGGTTCCATCATCAGGTTAAAGATGGAGGAAGAGAGAGGACATCCTTGGCTGGTGCCATTCATGATTGTGAAGTTTTTAGATAGAAGACTGGAAGTAAGGACCTGTGCAGAAGGGTTTAACTAAAGGGCGAGTATGTCAGAGAGAAATGGACCTTGAAAGCCAAATTTGTGGAGGACTGCTTTCATATAACCCCAGTGGACTCTGTCAAACACCTTCGCTGCGTTAAAAATAAAAAGAAGCAGAGAAAGCGTAAAGTGAGTAAAGTGGATAATGTTTAGTAGACGTCTAGTGGCGTCTGATGCTTGGCGTTCCTTAGTAAAACCGGTTTGGTCCTGTTTTTATCAGCAATGGTAAAATGTCAAACAGTCTATTGGCTAACAATTTGGCATATAGCTTGATGTCTACATTTGATAGAGATATCGGGCGAAAATTGGATGACACATCCGGGGATTTAAAAAGTTTGGGTAGGGTGGTGACGTAAGCTTTAAGCATCTCTGCTGGGAATGTGCCTTTAGATATGGCCTCATTGAATAAGGGTAGTAAGTTGGGAATCAGGATGTGTCTGAATGTTTTATAATATGCATTTGAAAGTCCATCAGGACCTGGGGCTTCATCTAAAGGGAAAGAGATTATAGTGTGTTCTATTTCTTCTGGTGAGATTGAGGCATTCAGTGAGTGCAGGTGAGAGATAGGAGGAAAGTTTAGGTTTGGCTAAGAAGTTATCTATGTCCCCACTTGCAGGTTGAGGAGTTGTGGGATCATCTTTAAAGTTATAAAATTAAGAATAATAATTGGAAAATGCATCCACTGTTGCTTGTGGGTTTTCTACTTTGGAAGATGTGGGGTGAAAGATGTGGGGAATTCTGGTTTTGGTTCTCTGTATTTTTAGACGATTGGCTAAGAGCTTGCTTGCCTAATTATTATTTGCGTAGTAATTTCATTTAAATTTCCGCATATAGTACTCGCGTTGGGTGCATAATGTTTCTCTGAGAGTGTAGCAGAGGTCAGACAATTTTGAGGCTAGATATGCAGAAGGGTTTGACTGGTTTTGTGATTCTAGTGTGCAAATTTCAGTGAGGAGAGCTGTTATTTTCGCTGAGCGTGAGTGTTGAAGCCTGGAGTTTAACTTAATAAGGATGCCCCGCACAAATGCTTTGTGGGCGTTCCAGTTAATAAATTAACTAGTGGCCTTGGGATTGTTAAATCTAAAAAATGATTCTAGTTGCTGGGATATCTCTTTATGTGACTCTGAATCTTGAATCACTGACTCGTTACATCCCCAAATGCGTGTTGTTGCAAAGCTGTATTTGAATCAAGATTGGAGCGTGGTCAGACCATGTAATGTCTTGGATAGATGAGTTGTAAATTTTCTGCAACAGCAGCTTGTCTGCTAGAAATAAATAAATCCTAGAGTAGCAATTGTGTCTAGGGGAGTAGTATGTAAAAGATTTTTCACTGGCATTCTGACACCGCCAAACATCGTATAACTTCTCTGATGAGGAGGTCCTGGAAAAAAGGGAAGTGACTCCTGAATGAAGAGGCAGTGTCTAGATTACTATCAACTATGGTATTGAAATCTCCAAAAATTTATTTGCTTCCAGCTCGCACCTGGGATTTTTTTTGATAACCTTTTTGATAAACTTTATTTGGTGCTAGTTGGGAGCATACACAGTCATCAAGGTAATAGGCAAATTGTTAATAATGCAAACCAGGATTATATAGCGTCCATCTGGATCAATTAAATAATCTTTGAGTTCAAAAGAAACCGTGTCTCTTATGGCCAACATTACACCCCTCTTCTTTGCTGGGATAGAAGACGTGTGAACATGAGGGAGGCTTAAGTGGAGCATTTTGCGCTGGCCAGGTGATTGAGGCCTCTTGCATTTATACAGAGGAGTTTAAGACCCATGGTCATAGTTTCAAATGATGTGGTAATCCGTGGAGGCGGGAGGGTTTATTCAATGAAGGTGGAGAACCAATGTGGTAGATGCTTGGAGCTGAAAGATGAGATAATCGGATTTCCAGGAAGAAATGGAGGAAAGGCATGAAGGTGTTGGAAAAGATAAACCGATATCTGTGCGGTGGATACATGCTGTACCAAAGCGTAGGCTTAGAGAAGTGTTCAATGTAAAGAATGGGAACTTCTGTGTTCCCAACAGGGAACTAGGTTTCTGGGATAACAAATAACTAAGTTAAGAAAAAACAAGGGACCGACAGGACAAGGCAGCGAGAACTGCCAATAACAATGCGTTTTTTGAGGTACGATGAAAGGTACCATGGGCACTGGGGGAATCCTACTGTGTTGAAAAGAATGTGTCATAAAGGGCCTCAGGTGTGCTTTGTGGGTGTTTTGCATTGAAGCATAATCTGCCAATCTTGCTGAACTTTGTCAAGAGAAGAGTGGTGTTGTGACGGTGGGCCATGACCCGGCTCATGTGGTAGAATTTGCCAATTTTTCAGGAGGTCCCTTGGCATCTCAGAGAGCAGGAAGGATGATTTTGGTACCCTATGAAGTTTGTCGATGGTGAGGTCATTTGGGGACAATGAGGGAATGACAGCTTATAAGAGATCACAAGCAAAGTGTGGGAGCTGGTGTGCACAGATGGATTTGGGAATCCCTCTGATTTTTAAATTGTTTCTGCGGGAACGATCTTCAAGATCGGCCAATTTCAGTTGCATTTTTGTGATGGCATGCTGTTGTGATGAGTGAGAATCCACTAACACGTTAAAGGATGCTGTGACATCGCACATCCTTGTCTCCACTTGGTGAACCCTATCACCCAGGTCGTGCACTTCTGCTCTACATTGTTGTATACATGAGACCATATCTGATTGTATGGAAGATCTTAGTGACATCAACATCTCTTTCAATGTGGTATCAGAAATGGATTGTCTCATAGTGGGAAAGTGGGCTATGGAATCACTGTAGAGCATATTGGAAGATTCAGTACCTTGGGAGTCACTCACTTCCATATTCATGGCAGAATATCTGTTGTTGGTGATTATCTCTGGATCCAGCCTTGGTTTTGATTTTACTGGGCTTCTTGAAGATGGAGAGTCACAGGGTGAGTTAGATCCACTGGAGCTGATGTCCTCCTCCTCCGCAGCAGCTGTGCCTGTGGTTACTTGTGATAAGCCTGTGCGAGCTGGCGATGCGGGCGCAAGAGGTCTGGCATTCAGCAGTGTTCGATGACTCCCACTGCCATTTTGTTGAAGCCCACGGTTCACCGCCAGGAAGCACTAAGCAGTACGATGGGTCTGTGGGAGCTCTTGTACCCGGTTCCCGGCAGCCGTATCGCTGATGATTCCCCCAGTGGAGAGCGGAGCTCTTTTCCTAAGCGGCCATCGTGGTGAGCAGTCACCACGATGCATGTTTGAACAATATATCATTTAGTGACTACTATGTGCAAAAAAAAGGGTAATTTTCCCAAAACTTGTGGCAAATATAAAATATTCCATGGACTCAACATGCCTATCAGAAAATAGCTTGGGGTGAAATTGGGTGTAGAGGGTGCTCTAATACCAAATTGTTCTCAAACAACTATCATTGAATTGTAACATAAAGTTCAAAGTGTCATAAATACTTATAAATGAACAGTGATGAACACAAGTGATATAGCTATATATGAACCAAAATGTCCATCAATCATTCAAAGTCCCAAACACAAATAAATCTTCTGTGTTGAACTCTTCTGAACAATAAAAATAGTTTATATTCCTTCACCAACTGAGAGAAATACACCCAAAGTGCTCCATAAGTGGATTCTGCTTACCAGAAGGCGGTGGCCTCTTTAATTAAAAAGTAGGTCAAATACGCTTTAGCAAGATAGTGCTTGTTACAATGGTGAAGACTGTGGATGCTAAAAAACCCTCCTCCGCAAAGATCATAGATGGGATATATAAAAAAATATATATATATGAATCAATAGCATAATCCTGTTTATTAAAAACTGGTAACAATAAAAAAGCCAAATGGCTGCTTACATGAATAGTGCCTTAACCCGCCACTGGGGCTGTTGAGTGTGTCAGGTTATCTGATGGTGCGTTGCGGCTCACCCTCGTAGCTGGCGTGCGTTCCACTGTCCAGCACGAGACAACCAATGGGATCGGAAGTAACGTGACCAAGATTCGACTCCACATACGTTTCATTATTACATCATCAGGAATCGCTCTTGGTCACTACAGGACCAGTGTTTATATAGTGTGGAGCCAAAACACACTAGTGAAAGGGAAATTGAATATTAACATCCACAGTGCCGGTTTACATTGATCGGCTTGCTCAAAGCTGGACAACAGTGTACGATACCATGTAATACATGATTAATATAACAATATATATAAAACAATTAAAATGAAAAAAATTAATGGTGTGGGACAAAAAACTCTTCAAACACCATACATAGATATTACATAGAATTGCAGTCTCTTTAGTCTACACATATGTAGCAATGAAATAGATTATAAAAAAGGGGGGGGGGGGGGTGGTGATTTGAATAAATAAAATAAAGGACTAATAGCTGCAAGTTAAAAAGGGGGGGTGATTGTAAAGATACACACCATGATGGATAGATTGATCTAGATAGTAATGAGGTTTGAGGAATGGGTTAGTCATTGGCCAAAAAGCAATTGAGGTCCAATTCAATATTCATACCCAGTGGCTGCATACTTCTCAATTTATACAACCACTGGGTTTCGTTTTGGGAAACTGCTCTTATCAGATGTGTACCCCTCCAATGTTTGGAAATATCGTCAATCCCATAAAACGTTGATAATGTGGGATCACTATTATGATATAGCTGAAAGTGATTGTAAAAACTATGGTTTAAAAAAACTTTTTTGATTTTAGCAAGATGTTCATTAATTCTAACCCTCAGTTAGCGTATAGTTCTACCCACTGAAGGGAATGTAGATTGTCTAGAGGTGGTTTTTTAACCCTTTGATGTCTGTTAAAGTGTGATTTCCAATCCCTACAGGCCTGTGAGATTAGCCCATTGAAACAATGACACAAAACAACAAAGTCTCTCCAAGCAAATCTAATCTTTATTCTTTGGTGTGAATATTTAAAGGGGGCTTTCAGAAAGTACCGCCCTTTGAACGTGTCATACAGATTATCCAATCATATACAAGTACAGCCTATGGCAAAAATGAAACTAGTGATTTCTCAAAATCATGTGCTTTCCAAGAAACGAAACAACTAAAGAAGATAACAGTAACATGAGAAACTAAACTAGATTAGCAAAACTTGAGCATATCTGTTCGTGAAGTGGATGTTAGAGAGACAGAAAATGAAAACCGAATTTCTTAACCACTTCAGCTCCGGACCAATAAACACCTTAAGGACCAGAGGTCTTTTTGCAATTTCGCACTGCGCTGCTTTAACTGGTAATTGCGCAGTCATGCAATATTGCACCCAAACGAAATTTGCGTCCTTTTCTTCCCACAAATAGAGCTTTCTTTTGATGGTATTTGATTGCCTCTGCGATTTTTTTTTTTTGCGATATAAATGGAAAAAGAGCGAAAATTTTGAAAAAAAAAGATATTTTCTTCTTTTTGTTATAAGAAAAATAGAATAAACTAAATTTTAGTCATACATTGAGGGCAAAATTTATTCAGCCACATGTCTTTAGTAAAAAAAATGTCAATAAGCGTATATTTTTTGGTTTGCGCAAAAGTTATAGCGTCTACAAACTAGAGTACATTTTCTGGAATTTACACAGCTTTTAATTTATGACTGCCGATCTCATTTCTTGAGGTGCTAAAATGGCAGGGCAGTACAAAACTCCCCCAAATGACCCCATTTTGGAAAGTAGACACCCCAAGGAAATTGCTGATGGGTATGTTGAGCCCATTGAATATTTTTTTTTTTTTTGTCCTAAGGGATTGAATAATGACAAAAAAAAAAAAAAAAATTTTTACAAAAAGTTGTCACTAAATGATATATTGCTCACACATGCCATGGTTATATGTGGAATTGCACCCCAAAATATATTCCGCTACTTCTCCCGAGTATGGGGATACCACATGTGTGGGACTTTTTGGGAGTCTAGTCGCGCACGGCACCCCGAAAACCAATCACCACCTTCAGGATTTCTAAGGGTGCAAATTTTTGATTTAACTCCTCACTACCTATCACAGTTTCGAAGGCCATAAAATGCCAAAATAGCACAAAACCCCCCAAAATGACCCCATTTTGGAAAGTAGACACCCCAAGCTATTTACTGAGAGGCATGTTGAGTCCATGGAATATTTTATATTTTGCCACAAGTTGCGGGAATATTACAAACTTTTTTTTTTGCACAAAGTTGTCACTAAATGATATATTGCTCACACATGCTATGGGCATATGTGAAATGACACCCCAAAATACATTCTGCTGCTTCTCCTGAGTACGGGGATACCACATGTGTGGGACTTTTTGGGAGTCTAGTCGCGCACGGCACCCCGAAAACCAATCACCACCTTCAGGATTTCTAAGGGTGCAAATTTTTGATTTAACTTTTCACTACCTATCAGAGTTTCGAAGGCCATAAAATGCCAAAATAGCACAAAACCCCCCCAAATGACCCCATTTTGGAAAGTAGACACCCCAAGCTATTTACTGAGAGGCATGTTGAGTCCATGGAATATTTTATATTTTGCCAAAAGTTGCGGGAATATTACAAACTTTTTTTTTTTTGCACAAAGTTGTCACTAAATGATATATTGCTCACACATGCTATGGGCAGAAGTCAAATTACACCCCAAAATAAATTCTGCTGCTTCTCCCGAGTACGGGGATACCACATGTGGGGGACTTTTTGGGAGCCTAGCCACGTACGGGACCCCGAAAACCAAGCACTGCCTTCTGGATTTAAATATAAAATGCTACCAAAAAACCTGTTAGCGATGGCAGGGATCAGGCCTGACTCTGCGATCGCTGCAGTTATGTGTTTAGTGTTTTGTAAGTGACAGTGATCGATCGATACTGCACTTGGGTGGGCTGGGCAGAGGGGCAAAACGCAGGTGCTATCAGGTATCTGGGCTGATCCCGCTAACAATGCGTTTTTTTGGAACCCTAAACTGCTGGGGACGCTAGTATAGATCTGATCAGATCAGATATTGATCTGTTCAGATTCTATAGCACTACGGGAGGTGTATGCTTTGCGTGTGGGTGTTAGCGGTACTGGCACTAACCTAGCGCTGCCTGGGGCGACGCAGACCCTGACCCTAAAACCTAATTGATATCACCCGCCGGGTGATCAGGGGGTTAAACCTTTATTGGGTAATAAATGGTGGGTGCCCTGATGCTATAAAAAACAAACTAACCAGAGTCACCCGTAACACTTATACGGTGATCAGTGGTGAAAGGGTTAACTAGGGGCAATCAGGGGGTTCACATTTTTATTAGGTAGTATATGGGGGTCCCTGGCGCTATATAAAAACCTGACGGGGAACCTAAATAACTAACTGGCTAACCAGCGTCACCAGTGACACTTATACTGTGATCGCTGGTGAAAGGGGGTGAAAGGGTTAACTAGCAGCAATCAGGGGGTTAAAACCATTATTGGGTAGTATATCGGGGTACCTAGCGCTATAAAAACCTGGCGGTGAACCTAAAAAAATAACTAGCTACCTAGCGACACTAGCGACACTGATGCAGCGATCAGAAAAATGATCGCTTAGTGACACTGGCAAAAGGGGGTTAAAGGGTTAACTAGCGGCAATCAGGGGGTTAAAACCATTATTGGGTAGTATATCGGGGTACCTAGCGCTATAAAAACCTGGCGGTGAACCTAAAAAAATAACTAGCTACCTAGCGACACATGCAGCGATCAGAAAAATGATCGCTTAGTGACACTGGCAAAAGGGGGTGAAAGGGTTAACTAGCGGCAATCAGGGGGTTAAAACCATTATTGGGTAGTATATCGGGGTACCTAGCGCTATAAAAACCTGGCGGTGAACCTAAAAAAATAACTAGCTACCTAGCGACACATGCAGCGATCAGAAAAATGATCGCTTAGTGACACTGGCAAAAGGGGTGAAAGGGTTAACTCTAGGGGCAATCAGGGGGTTAAATCTTTATTGGGGGGTGATAGGGGGCTACCCTGGACCTAACACTAACTGTCCTGACAGTTTTTACTGTCACAACTGACACTGAATGCATTGATCAGTAAAGAAATGATCAATGCAATCAGTGACACTGTGACTGGGGGGGGAGGGGGGGCGGGGGGCGATCGGGGGGGGGATCGGGGGGGGTTTGTGTGCCTGTGTGTACCTACATGTCAGTGTAGTGTTGGTGCACACTTACTATTAGTCTTCTCCTCGTAGTCCGGTCAAAAAGACCGCCCCGAGGAGAATGACATCACTTCCTCCTTCCTGTGTAAACAATACACAGTGGGAGGAAGCTTCTCATTGGCCAGGAGCGATCCAGAGGGGGTGGCCGAAAACCAACGGCCATCCCCTCATCACGGAGCGCTCCTGGAGCGAACCGGACCGTCGTATCCAACGGGAGGGGGTCCGATCGGACCCCCCACCCGCTGGAAGGCAGTCACGTACATCTACGTGATTGTGCCTGCCTGTGCCATTGTGCTGACGTACATTGGCAATACGGCGGTCCTGAAGTGGTTAAAGAATGAAAGCGGTTAAGCTAAATATCCCTTCACCCACATATTGAAGTGAGCAGGGACAATACAGCACGTAGGTTACATGGTCAGAATTCTATGTAATAAATGGTTTGATAGTGAATTCTTGTTGTGTCACTGTTGAACAAAAGTTAAACATTTTATTGCCTGTTCTCTTGGTGGTCCTGCAAGCCTTAAACCTTGTGCAGGGTCAGGGATATTGGGAGCAATTAGGTTCCTCAATCCTGGGGCTCTCCGATAAATGAATTTGGGTTTTTGGGGTAAAGTTTGTTGAAAGTCTTTGTCTTTTAGAAGAATATGCGAGAATTTTTTGAATATTTTTTCTACTTGTTTGTATTGTCTGTGAAACCCTGATATGAAAGCTACTTCTCCTCTGAAGGAGTTTTTTTTCTTGGTGATCAGAATTGATTCCTTATCCATTAATAAAACTTGATCTTTGGTTTTGTTCAATATTTCCAATGGATATCCTTTTTCATGGGATCTGTTGTGAGTTCTTCTGCTTGGATATGGAAATCATTGATATTATCACAATTGTGCCTAATTCGCATGTATTGTTCCTTTGGGATGGCTCCCAGCCATTGAGGATGATGGCAGCTATGAGTTGGCACAAAACCATTCCGATTGGTCTCCTTAAAGAATGTCTTTGTGCCAATTCTATTCTGATGTTTAATTCATGTTAAATCCAAATAATTGATTGTTGACAAGCTACATTCTGCTGTAAATTTTAGACCATACTTATTTTTATTAATTTGTGCCAGAAAGAGTTCAAAGCTTGTCTGGGAACCCTCCCATGAAAATATAACATCATCAATGTATCTTTTGTAAAATGAAAGTGCTTGATTTTTATTTTTAAAAATAGTTTCCTGTTCCCACTTATTTAATACTATATTTGCCACACTAGGGGCATAGCGTGCCCCCTTAGCTACGACTTTTGTTTGGTTGTAATAAAGATTCTGGGCCCAAAATTAATTGTTCCCCATAGCCAAACCAAGTTCTTCTATCGGATAGCTAATTTGTGTTTTTTGTAAATTTAGATTCCTCTAATAGGGCCCATTTGACTGCCTTAAGACCATCTTCCTGTTTGATATGGGTGTACAGGGACTCGATGTCCACTGTTGCCAATGAAGTATGTTCTGTAACTACGTCTCCTGGAGCAACAAAATTAGCTCTAGACTTTCAAATAGGATTGGCTCTGAGGCACTGAAGCCTGGAAATAACCATCCAGGTATTCACCCACTCTAGAGTAAAGGGAACCAATCCCACTTACTATAGGCCGTCCCGGGGGATTTTCTCTGCTCTTATGTATTTTGGGAACTATATATAGAACGGGGATCCTGGGGGCATGTGGAATTAAATAATTAGCTTCTTTTGTATCCAATTTTTTTTATTTGTTCCTTTTACTAACCAATGTGTGAGTTCTAACTTGAATTTGGCTTTGGGACCTGTATTAAGTTTTTCATAAGTAGTTGTATCATCAAGTAATCTTGGGATTTCTTTATTGTAATCTTCTTTAGTAAGTACCATCAATCCACCCCCTTTATCGGTGGGTCTCACTACTATTTGTTTATTTTCCTCCAATTGTTTTATTCCCTCCCATATTGATTGATTATTTTTATGTTTTGTAATTTGCGGTTGTCTGACTTCATCCTGGACCGTATTTTTAAAGACCTCTATGAAATGTTGTGTTCCCTTTTTTGACATTGAACTCAAATTATTTTTCAATCCGCTGTGTTGGTATAAAGTGTCACCATCTTTTTTTTCACATAACACAATTTTTTTTTGAATAACACACTGTTTTCATTTTAATGCACTAAAGCACACTATATTGCCCAAATGTTTAATGAAATAAAAAAGATGATCTTATGCCGAGTACATGGATACCAAACATGACATGCTTTAAAATTGTGCACAAACGTGCTGCCGTGACAAACTACATACATTTTTAAAAGCCCTTAAAAGCCTTTACAGGTTAACACTTTAGATTTACAGAAGAGGTCTACTGCTAAAATTACTGCCCTCGATCTGATCTTCATGGTGATACCTCACACACGGTAAGCATGGAGGGACAGGTGCTTTTTTTAATTATTTGAAATTATGTGAAGTTATTACATACAGCAATGTAATCTATAAGATTACATTATACTGTGTGTTTCACTTTTTGAATTTGGAGCCGTTCTCCATCCCCGTGCGTCGCAACGATCGCATGGGAACATATATCGGCTCCGTGATAGATTGAGCAGAGGACGGATCGCTCGCACAGCGGGGGGACATCACTGGATCCAGGGGACAAGGTAAGTAACCTTTTCCTGCATTCAACGATGCGGTCCCGAGTCTGGCTCGGGGTTACTGCTTTTGGTATAAAATCTCCACCCCGAGCCAGACTCGGGAATACTGCCAGGGGGGTTAAATAACTTTCCCATAAGAAATACTTTGATGTATATATGTCATGATGAGTATTGCGTCTTTTTCCCTTTTTTGTGTATATGTGTCATTTATTTATTTTTGTATAAGTGCAAATCTCAATAACAAATTATTGAAGTAAAAAAAAAAAGATACTATATGCTTCCAGCGCAACAAATTTGTGTTTTTCTATGATGTTAGCAAAGCCCAAAGGTCCCTATAAAACAAAAAAAAAAAAGTTTAGGCCATAATAAAATATTTATCATTATATCCTTGCACTCTGGTATGATGCTGCTTTGCCAGTACACCAGGAAATTACTAAAGGCTTATGTTAGACGTATCTGTGCAGCTCAGTTTGATTACGAATAGCAAAAAATCGCCTGGTCACGAAGGGCATAAAATCTTGCATATAAAGTGGTTACGTTAAAAACATAGTTTCACTTTAAAAAAAAAACAAACATAGTTCCAGTCTTTGATTCTGCACTTAAGTAATATCCTATAGTAAATGGAGAATACAATTATTACAGAGAAGCAACTTATTTTCTGTCTATATATCTGCCATTGCCAGTCTTCTTCTTTTAGGAATAGGGTTTGAGAACAGTATGTCTGCTACCACCTCAATTGTCTTGTCTGTTCCTATCTTAAAATGGTTGTTAAGACACTGATATAAAATCATTACATCCCCTCTGGAATATAACAATAACTGTCCCTGTGTTATATAAACATAATACTTATCTGTATCTTTATATCACAGCGGCACCCGGTGATCACATGACTCCTCGGCTCTCTCTTCTGCCCGTCTGACAGCTCCAGTGAGTGGGGCTGAGCACTCCTGTTGATGTCAGCCTGGGAGGAGGGGAAGAGGGGAGAGAGAGAGCAAAGCAGTTACGTGAGCTTCAGGAGCCGCTGTGATATGGGTACAGATCAGCATTTTTTTAAGACCCCACATCTCACCTCTAAGCTGGGAAGCCTGAAAAAAAAAAAAAAGATTCTGGCTTTGATCGTATTAGCGATTCGGTAGAAGAACCGGAGGGCGGCGGGAGGGGGGGGTGTCTATGGCTGGGTATTGCAGGGTATCACCGACTATGGCTGGGTATCTCAGAGTATGGCGTTGCAGAGTATTGCGTTGCAGAGCATTGCAGGGTATTGGCGGGTGTTGCAGGGTATTGGCGGGTGTTGCAGAGCATTGCAGAGTGTTGCAGGGTATTGCAGAGTGTTGCAGGGTATTGGCGGGTGTTGCAGGGTATTGCAGAGTGTTGCAGGGTATTGCAGAGTGTTGCAGAGTGTTGCAGAGTGTTGCAGGGTGTTGCGGAGTGTTGCAGGGTATTGCGGAGTGTTGCAGAGTGTTGCAGGTCAGGGCATTGCGGAGTGTTGCAGGGCATTGCGGAGTGTTGCAGGGCATTGCGGAGTGTTGCAGGGTATTGCAGAGTGTTGCAGAGTGTTGCAGGGTATTGCAGAGTGTTGCAGGGTGTTGCAGAGTGTTGCAGAGTGTTGCAGAGTGTTGCAGAGTATTGCAGGGTATTGCAGAGTATTGCAGGGTATTGCAGAGTATTGCAGGGTATTGCAGGGTATTGCAGAGTATTGCAGGGTATTGCAGAGTAATGCAGGGTATTGCAGAGTAATGCAGAGTAATGGCAGGGTATTGCAGAGTGTTGGCAGGGAATTGAGGGGTTAATTTTCGGTGAGCAGCGATGTGGGCACTGCAGATGCAGCCCACATCGCTGCTGACACCGATCTCTTCCCCCTCCGCTGTACCGATCGGTACAGAGAGGGGGAGGGAGGAACCGGCGTCATAACATGACGCCGGTTTGTTTACAAGTGATCACTCCATCATTTGACGGAGCGATCACGTGGTAAACGGCCGCGATGAGCGGCCGTTTACCGTGATTCGTGATGCGCCGGGTCCACTGGACCCAGCGGTCACGGATGCTCTCGCGTGCGCGCCCCAGGGGGCGCGCGAGAGCAGAATTCTGGGAGGCCGTTAATTAACAGCCTCTCAGAGTTAAACAACCGCCCTGAAGCCGTTAATCGGCAATGGGCGGTTGTTAAGTGGTTAATGCAATCTTGCTCTTAAAATTACTATTGTCTTGCACAATCTTTGCTTCCTTTTTCTATTGCTGTCTGAGTAGTTGGCTATTCTTTTCTAGTAATCAATTTCTATTTCCATTTTCATTTTTTGTGCTCAATGACTCATTGAAATAGTTATACCCAAATATAAATTGCAAGTGCAAACACCCAACTCTAGATGTTTCCACACTTGGCTTCATCAGAGTAAATCAAATATACAGTGAACACCAATTTATTTGGTGCAAGAATTCAAATCAAAATTCCCTCCGTTTTGAGGGATGCCAGCTCTCTATTATTTTGTTATGGGTCTGTTGCTATTACTAGAACAAATTGCAACACCTTATACTACAGTATAAAACCAGTGATAAGAGATCAGCTGCCTCAACCAATAAATAGTAAAACATAGTCTATACTGATTGTGTATATTAACATACAATATATGCCCCCTCATAAACTCTTTCATTTTAGCTGAAATGTTTTTAGCCCCTGATTGATTCATAATATACCTGTATATGTTACTTGCCAATCAAACAATATTTTATCTGGAGCTAACTAATAAAGAGATATGTGCCATTGTCATAGTGATGTGGTGATAAGCCAACCCTTTTTCCATGGCAACAGGTAGATTGTACCTATTGCCACAGTGACAGAAGAATCTGTACTGGTATCATGCAAAAAGAGTGATCTGTAACTTTGCCATGAAGGTAGAGAGATTGACCACATTGCTAAGGTGATTCAGAGATATGTACCAGTGCTATGGCAATTGGGGAATTAGGCCCAGTGCCAAAGGGAAAAAGGAACCACCAATACATTTATTTTGCATAGGTTGCTATGTTTTAATCAGTGCAACAAATATTCACAGTTTTACAATCTTTTTCCATCAGATGCACATGTGCATAATTATGTAAAACGTATCTCTTTATGTCCTATATTTGTCATCTTGGGTCAGACCTGGAGATTGGTGCAATAAATTTCCTGCTACACTCCTTGGTGGCAGGACCCTGAGAAAAATCCCTGGGGAAAGGGGATTTTACAATGCCATGGTACACATTAGAAATTTTGAAGACTACTATCTGCCATGAGCAACTGATCAGAGCAAATGTGATTATTTTTCAAAATGCATATGATTTATAAATATAGTGTAAAAAATGTCTTACACACATAAAAAGCAAAATGTTTGATAATTATGCCAATTTCATAACTACAAGGTGCCATGGATATGTAAAAAAGATCAATCAGACTGGCATAGTTATGAGAAAACTAGAAGACTAACCTCATTGCCACGGTCTCATTGCCATGATCAGTCCAATTGGCATGGCAACATTGGATGTTTTCATTACAGCAAAGAGACATGCATCATTGCCATACGACTGAGGTATGGCAATGGTGCATATCCCTTTGTTGTCATGAATGCCAATGATGAAAACCTGATGATCCTTGTTGTCTTGGAAATTTACTTGTAGGGGTAGATAAACAGAGCACCCAGTATTCAATTAGAAGCAAAATAGAGGTGAATATGTAGTAGTTTTATTGAAAGTAGCTGCCACTGCTCAAGAAACCAGCAACTATCCAGATTTTGGTATTACAGACTGACCAATTTGGGATATAGCCCCACTCACCATTGACATACAGCAGCAGTCTTGAAGAAGGGGGAGTCTTTGTTCCCCCAAAATGCGTTGGTTTAATCCGTTTTTGCTACTTTCTATAAAAAGACTACATGTTCACCTCCATTTTTCTTCTATTGGATACTGGGCGCTCTGTTTATCTACCCCTACAAGTATATGTGTAAACGGCATTGTGGCTGTACCCAGAGGTAGCAACCCAAGCCCCCCAAAAAGGCTCACTGCCACTCTTCTATTAAGTTGGGCCAGAATTATCAGCAGTAAATTCTCCCAATCTGCCCACCATCACCCACTCACAACCCCTTTAACTGAGTGAGTCAGTCCAGCACAATCTCCAACCCTTTAAAACTTTAAAATCAACTCTACTGACATGGCAATGAAGACCTTCCTCGACGCCAAGGTGACAGATATTCATGGTTGCCCTTACTTTTATGCCTTGTACACACGGTAGGACATTCCGACAACAAAATCCATCAGATTTTGTGCCAAACTTGTCTTGCATACATATGGTCGGACAAAGTTGTCGGAAAATCCGATCGTTCAGAACGAGGTGATGTTCATTGCGTAGGATGGGACTATGTAGAGGCTAGTAGCCAATAGCTTTGGTCTCGTAATTTAATATGAGAATGCGTGGCACTTTGTCCATCGGAATTCTCTACAAGTGATCGGAAAAAGTCTGATTGGATTTTGTTGTCAGAAAATTATAGATCCGGCTCTTAAACTTTTTCCTTTGGGATTTCCGACGGAAAATGTTGGATAGAGCCCACACACGATTGGATTTTCCGACAACATAATCCGATCGGACCTTTTCCATCGGAAAATCCGACCGTGTGTACAGGGCATAAGAAGTTCCATGAATGATTTTTTTTTTAACTAAGGTGAAGGAGTGATCCAGCATTGTCCCATTACCACACCAATTTGGAGATTCACATTGAGGTAGTGATGCTATAAACATTCTCCCAATTGACATAGTGATGGATGGAGCTTTATGGCTCTGCTGGCATGGAGACAGACGTATTGCCCCAGAGTCGTGGTGATGGAGGGTTGTGTAATGTCACTGTATTCATAGTGTAGAAGGATGTGTTTTAATCAATGCAATAAATATTCACTGTTTTACATTTTTTTATCAGGTGACTAAAACACACATATGCCCTAGAAGAGTGGAAAAGTTGCATTACAATAGTATATGGGAGGAAGTATGGAGACTTACCAGTGCTACATAACTCATTCCACTTTCTGTGAGCTCAGGCCATCATAGACACATCCTCTGTTGATGCCTTATAACACTAACCTGGACTCAAAGTTCTGCTGATCAGAATATGACTCAAATATCCCTAAGGAGGAAAAAATATAATAGTTACTAAAAAAAATATTCTGGGGTGTCATATTTGGAATTGGGAAAAAAAAAACTGTGGTAATAACTAAATCCAATCCACATTGTGTAAAGCAGCAACTTTCTTGTGAGATACAAAGTCCAGGAACAATAAACGTTATCAGAGTTGCACTAATGTGATTTATCAGCATACATCAAATCAAACTGTAATCTGATATAGTCCAAAAACTGATTAAACCAACGCGTTTTGGGGGAACAAAGACTCCCCCTTCCACATGAGTGTTCTTGAAGTGTGTAATCCTTTAAAAGAACCGCCACCACAATAGATGAAGTGCTTACTTACCAGCTTGCATGGACCTCCTATCACACAAGGTCAATGTTGTTTGTGGATATATACCCAGCCAGGGCCTTTAACCACCTCAATACAGGACACTTAAACCCCCTTCCTTCCCAGACCAATTTTCAGCTTTCAAGGCTCTCTCACTTTGAATGACAATTACTCAGTCATGCTACACTGTAACCAAATGAATTTTTTATCATTTTGTTCACACAAATAGAGCTTTCTTTTGGTGGTATTTATTCACCACTTCATTTATTATTTTTTGTAATATAAGCGAAAAAAGAGCAAATTTTTTGAAAAAAAACCACAAAATTTTCTACTTTCTCTTTTAAAAGAAACCAAAAAAATCAAATTTTGGCGAAAATTTAGGCCAAAATGTATTCTACTACATGTCTTTGGTAAAAAAAATCCTGATAAGTGTATGATCATTGGTTTGTGTGAAAGTTATAGAGCCTACAAGCCATGCTATGCATAATTGAAAATGTATCAATCCTAATGCACTGATGGCCTATCTCAGTTCTTGAGGCCCTAAAATGTCAGGACAGTACAATAACCCCCCAAATGACCCCTTTTTGGAAAGAAGACAGTCTGCGGTAATTGGTAAGAGGCGTAGTAAATTTTTTGAAGTTGCAATTTTTTCCCCACAATGCTTTGGAAAATTAAGAAATATATATATATATTTTTTTTCTTCACTAAATTATCATATTTACAAGTTATTTCTCACACATGGTGCAGGCATAATTGCAATTACACCCCAAAATACATTCTGCTATTCGTCCTGAGTATGGAGATACCCCATGTGTCAGACTTTTCCACAGCCTGGCCACATACAGAGGCCCAACATCCATGTAGCACCATCAGGCGTTCTAAAGGCATAAATTAACACATTTCAACACATGAAACACATTTCATTTCCTGAGTACCTATTACATTTTTGAAGGCCCTGGAGCACCAGGACAATGGAATTACCCACAAAGTGACCCCATTTTGGAAAGAAAACAACCCAATGTATATTCTGTGAAGCATAATGAGTCTTTTGAACATATAATTTCTTTCCACAAGTTTTTGGAAAACGTGGAAAGAAAATGAAAACCTATTTTTTTTTCACAAAGTTGTCAATTTAGAAGATCTTTCTAACACATAACATGTACATAGCCAAAATGACACCCCAAAATTCATTCTGCTACTCATCCAGAGTATGGCGATACCCCATGTGTCAGACTTTTCCACAGCCTAGCAACATACAGAGGCCCAACATCCATATAGCACCATCAGGCGTTCTAAAGGCATAAATTACACATTTCATTTCCTGAGTACCTATTACATTTTTGAAGGCCCTGGAGCACCAGGACAATGGAATTACCCACAAAGTGACCCCAATTTGTAAAGAAAACAACCTAATGTATATTCTATGAGGCATAATGAGTCTTTTGAACATGTAATTTCTTTCCACAAGTTTTTGGAAAATGTGGAAAGAAAATAAAAACCTATTTTTTTTCACAAAGTTGTCAATTTAGAAGATCTTTCTAACACATAACATGTACATAGCCAAAATGACACCCCAAAATACATTCTGCTACTCGTCCTGAGTATGGCGATACCCCATGTGTCAGACTTTTCCACAGCCTGGCCGCATACAGAAGCCCAACATACAAGTACCACCTTCAGGCTTCTAACATATAGCATGTACACACCAAGAATTACACACCAAAATACATTCTGCTGAGCAAAGGGTAAAAAAAAGGCTCACCTGTGGTTTTAGCAGGCAGGGACACCGTTCCAGAGCAGTCAAAGCATTTTCTAGACAGCCAAAGGAAATGTCCAGGAATTGTCCAGGCAGCAGAGAGATATGGAAAATTATGAACATGGTTCAGTACAGTCCAAGGTTTAGCAGGCAGTTCAGGCATAGGCATGTCCAGTTCAGGTGGCAGGCACAGGCATGGCCAGTTCAGGTGGCAGGCAAAGGCAGGGCCAGTTCAGATGGCAGCAGGCGGCACTTTGTACATTGGGCCTTGGTCAGGTAAGACCCGAGGACAGGGGTAGAGGCTTCTTCCCACCCAAATCTCTACGAAGCCTCCGAGTCTCCAGACCCTAATCCGAGAAAATGAAAAACCTGGAGAAAAAGGTTTTCTCCACTCGGAAAACTTTTTCTGGAGCCCCTCACATGTGAGACCCCTGTGCTGTACAGTGGCAGGGCAAATGATCAGTTCAGGAGGCAGGCAAAAAGCATGGTCATTTAACAGGCCGAGGTCAAATCACGTTGAAGGCAGAAATATGTTTGGCAGAGGCATAGTCATTTAACAGTCCGGGTCATACACAGAAATGGCAGAAAGTGGAAACTGGAAAGAAATCATCTTCACTTTACTAATAGTTAAGTGAAGTATGATAGCTTCGATAGCAAGTTCCAATGCAGAGGCCTGGCTGGGAGGGACAGTCTGGACAGTAGTATCGGGTGTCACGGCGAATTCCTCTACTTGTACACACACAGCATTTTTTGGGGGGTTTGCGACCTGTTTGGGTAGGAGGGAGGATGTCGGGAAAGTGCCTTTCATGGAGTCTGGCTACTGCATCAGACCGAATTAGTTGAGTGGGTTGGCCATGGGGATAGACAAGGGCTGTGATGACATCTTCTTGGAATCTTAGATAGGTCAGGGAACTTTGGGTGCTCTTAGAAAAAATAATATAAGAATTGAACATGGCCAGTTGCATCAAATAAACGGCGACTTTCTTGTACCAAAACAGTGATCTCCTGGTGGCCAAGTAGGGCTGCATCATCTGGTCATTCATATCCACCCCCCCCCCATGTATAAGTTATACTCGTGGATACATTTTGGCTTCTGGATGAGGCCTTTTCTTCTTTACAGTTCCACCAAGGTGTCATTGTGTATTGTGGAAAGGATGTAGACATCTCTTTTTTTATCTCTCCACTTCACCGCTAGTACCTCGTCAGTCCGCATACTGTCCATTTCACCCTGTTTTAATTTCTTGGTGACCAATATCTGTGGGAAGCCTTTGCGGTTGGTCCGTGCTGTCCCACAGGCCACAGTCTGCTTTAGGTATAAATGGCGGAAAAGTGGGAGACTTGTGTAGAAATTGTCTACATATAGGTGGTAACCTTTCCCAAGCAATGGTTGGATCAGCTGCCAGACAATTTTGCCACTTGTTCCCATGTAGGTAGGGCATCCAGGGGGGTTTAGCTGTCGGTCTTTTCCCTCATAAATTATGAAGTCATATGTGTAACCTGTGGCCCTGTCACACGCCTTATAAAATTTTACCCCACGTCTGGCTCTTTTACTGGGCATGTATTGTTGTATTCCAAGTCGCCCAGTGAAGTGTAATAGGGATTCATCCACACAAATATTTTTATCAGGGGTAAACATCTGTTTGAAACTGGCGGAAAAAAAATTGATTGGGGGCCGAATTTTGAATAATTTTTCATAACTGGGATGATTTTTAGGGAGGCATTGGGCATTGTTATTGAAATGTAAAAATCTCATGATCATCTCATAACGGTTTCTGGGCATAATTGAAGAATAGACCGGCATGTGGTGGATAGGTTGAGTAGACCAGTAGGAATGGACTTCATTTTTTTTTGTTAGCCCCATGTTGAGGGTTAGGCCAAGGAAAATTTTAAATTCTTCCACAGTGAGGGGTTTCCAAAAAAAAGGACAGGCATAGGAAGAACTGGGATTGTTGGCTATATGTTGGCTGGCATATAGATTACATTGCTCCACAATGTCGGTTAGGAGATCATTGGTAAAAAATAAATGAAAATAATAAAGTGGGGTTACATTTCCGTCTGTATCTGAGGGCCTGGCTGGGATGTAAAAAGGGGAATAACAAGTTCTACTGACGTATCGGGCAGCCATGTTGGATACAGCAGAACATCTGGAAGGCTAGTATGGGCACTGCCTCGTTGATGGGATGCTCCGTTGCTAGTATCTGGCCTATCTTCAAGGAAGGTTGCAGAACTGCTGGTGGATGCCTGCCTATCCCGGAGTGCTGCGCTGCTGGTGGATGCCTGCATATCATCCTGGAGTGGTGCGCTGCTGTTTGATGTCTGCGCCTGCTCATTTCTCCCGTTTCTCCTTGTTAGGATTCTATCTTCCTCGGTTTCCATCTCAGAGCCACTGCTTTCCACTGGCTCATAATCGCTATCCGAGTCTGACGGAGAGAGTTCCCCGCTACTCTCATCCGACATACTCTGGAGCATCTGGAAAGCCTCCTCTGCGCTGTACGACCTTTTAGTCATGTTGACGGGCAGATGTCAGATGGCGGGCGGAAGATGTCAGATGGCGGGCGTCAGATGTGCCTGATGGCGGGCGTCAGATGTGCCTGATGGCGGGCGTCAGATGGGCCTGATGGCGGGCGTCAGATGGGCCTGATGGCGGGCGTCAGATGCGCCTGGTGATGGCGGGGCAGATGCGCCTGGTGATGGCGGGGCAGATGCGCCTGGTGATGGCCGGGCAGATGCGCCTGGTGATGGCCGGGCAGATGCGCCTGGTGATGGCCGGGCAGATGCGCCTGGTGATGGCGGGGCAGATGCGCCTGGTGATGGCCGGTCAGATGCGCCTGGTGATGGCGGCTCAGATGCGCCTGGTGATGGCCGGTCAGATGCGCCTAGTGATGGCGGGGCAGATGCGCCTGGTGATGGCGGGGCAGATGCGCCTGGTGATGGCCGGGCAGATGCGCCTGGTGATGGACGGTCAGATGCGCCTGGTGATGGACGGTCAGATGCGCCTGGTGATGGCCGGTCAGATGCGCCTGGTGATGGCCGGTCAGATGCGCCTGGTGATGGCCGGTCAGATGCGCCTGGTGATGGCGGGGCAGATGCGCCTGGTGATGGCGGGGCAGATGCGCCTGGTGATGGCGGGGCAGATGCGCCTGGTGATGGCGGGGCAGATGCGCCTGGTGATGGCGGGCAGATGCGCCTGGTGATGGCGGGGCAGATGCGCCTGGTGATGGCGGGCAGATGCGCCTGGTGATGGCCGCTCAGATGCGCCTGGTGATGGCGGGCAGATGCGCCTGGTGACGGCGGGTCAGATGCGCCTGGTGACGGCGGGTCAGATGCGCCTGGTGACGGCGGGCAGGTGCGCCTGGTGACGGCGGGCAGATGCGCCTGGTGATGGCGGGTCAGATGCGCCTGGTGATGGCGGGTCAGATGCGCCTGGTGATGGCGGGCAGGTGCGCCTGGTGATGGCGGGTGGCTGATGTGTCAGATGGCGGGCTGATGTGCCAGGTGTTTTTGGGGACAATGTGTTTTGGGGGACACTGTGTTTTGGGGGACACTAGCTGGGAGATCAGTGGGTAAACAGCAGACAAACAGCTAGAAAACTCACTGATCTTCCCGGCTGAAGCAAAGATTTCTCTTCCTCTCCTCACTGACAGGTTCTGTGTGAGGAGAGGAAGAGATGAGAGCAGTTACAACTGCTCTCTATTTACATTACATGACGACTGTGATTGGACACAGTCGTCATGTGATCAGGAGGGCCAATCACATGGCCCTCCTGTTGTATTTTTCTCTCCGGTCTCCGGGGGTCTCAGGCAGATCGGGATCGCGCCGCTGCGCGGGCACGTGGCGGCGCGATCACCGGTTATCTGCCGCCCATCCCCCGGCAGAGTCCAATGATCCCCTTAAAAACAGTTATGCTGGCCAGCAAATTGAGCAACACCTGTCCGTTCAGGACTCACGAATCGCAGTGACATCAGCAAGTTGCTCCACCCAAGGCCCAATCACTATATTACTTGTGGACTATATCAGATTATGCTTTGATTTGGTGTAATAAACAAATACTCTGATAAAGTTTATTATATTTGGAATTGGGCCTTAGTGTTCAGTGATGGAGCTATGAAAATTTTCTAACAGCAGTCACAGATCAGCACAGAAATCAAGCAAAAAAAAAAATGTAAATCCTGCCAAGGTACACTTAAATTAAGAATGTAAATATAAACTGCCTTGAAATGATCACTTGCTGAAAAGGCATGATTGTTTCCTTAAGTACACCAATTAGAGGTGTAGCACTGGCTCCTAAAGAGCAGGTGCTAAATGTTTTTCAAAGTTAAATTTTTCTGAAACCACAGTTGGGTTTTGGGGCTAATTTTCTGGTTTCAGTACCAGTCCAGCTGGGTTGCCCTGGGTTCTCCTTGACCACAGGTGTCGCTGTCACCGCCAGCAAGAGTGAGAACGCAGTCTAGCTGGGTGTATTGAATGCCACTGTTCTTTAGGAACCAGCCCAGTGGGAGTGTTCTCCTGCTGTGCATTCTGGGAGGTGGTATTTAAGGTACTGAGATCACGTGTTGTGGTCTGTTTTCTGTTCTGTACCATTCAGGTGTGGTGCTCCTGACCCAGCCTCCTGGCCTGGGGTGTGGAACCATGCATTTCAAGTCTCGGGGCTGGCTAGTCCAAGGCAACGCAACTGCAGGGACAGGCCTGAATGGATTTCGGGGGCCTATTGATCCAAAGGTGGTCCGGTGCTGTCTCATCTAAGGGAGAGGCCCAACAACTGGAGAAACCTCAGTGGAGGACTCTTCAGGAGAAGGCCGTGCACAAGGCTGGCTTCTCTGAAGGAACCTGGAGGCTTAGTGGAAGGACACTACATGGAGCTACACTCATACGGTATCGACGGATCGGCTGAGAAATACTGGTACCGTATGATAGCTCTCTAAATTTGTCTATGTCCCTCAGTAATGCTCAAGTCTGTGACAGAGACTTTCTCAAATATCCTATGCTCAAGTCTGTGGCAGAGACTTTCTCAAATATTCTACACTCAAGTCTGTGGCAGAGACTTTGCTTAATACCCTACCAGCTGCTAGGCCTAGTGAGAGGAGGTCTATCCGAGGGTTGTAAAATCCAGTTGTGACACGGTTGCTATTCTCTGGATTTCCCTATAAGAGACTTTCCATTTTTTGCAGTCTAAAGTACCTGAACTTACTCCTAACCCTCTACCCTAAACTGAGAGACTCTGTTTCTATTCCAAATAAATAACCCAAAAGAAGATTCAGTGTCAGTTTCCACATTTCTTTGGGCCATCTACCATGGGAACCCCTAGATGGAGAAGCAGTCAAGCAGGTAACGGTAACCAGTCTTTACAACTTTGGCACTGTTTACTCCCTGTGTTTTTTGGTTGTTTGGGTTACTAGGCCTTCCATGTGTGTGTGGCAGCCAAATGCCTAGGGAGTCCACTCTCTATTGTCATGGTTAAAATATGAACTGTTTTATTTAGCATAGCTTTTATAACCAGTTTGAATATTAGACACAGAATCAGACCATAAACATTACTTATTTTAATTATGAATTTTGTCTTCCAGTCATTTATCTTAATTTTGATCATCTCCTTTGTTTTCATTTTTGCTGGAGGGCCTGTTCCACTCTAGGATCATTAAGCACTGAAGACATTAAATATGCAGAACTTACAATTTATGGAGGAGCCTTTCTTGCACACAAACTTCAGCCAGTGGGGCAGGGAAAAAGTTTAAACAGCAATATTACCAACATATTAGCAAAGACATATAGTGCATGTGAGCAAAGATGAATCCGCCTTGTTAAATTTAAAGTTCAAATGGAGCCACTGCAAGCAACTACAAAGGAGTTCTGTGGTCATAGCCTACACTTTCATTTTATAACATCAGCATTGTAATAGCAATACAAACAATAGTTATTTTTGACAATACAATATAAGATTACCTGAAAAAAAAACTTTAGTGTTGTGAGTCCTGCTGGAATGCTGGATATCTCTTTCCCCAACTCCCTGGGTTCTCTGCATGCTTTGCAGCTTCTCCTCTGCTATGTAAGTCCACTTATTAAGGATTATATATCCCATGGTATCTTGATGCCTGCAAGCAGTGATTCCTGTACTGGATCTGCATATTAAACTCCTTCTCTCAGCATCTCTGTAGTTCAGAAGGTAGCCTCTGTCAATATTATCTCTCAACATCACTGCAAGCAGTGCTCTCTCTTTGCCTTCGTGAAACTTCAAGGGTTAAGAGTTTCAAATCTCAAATCATATGATAGCACAGTTGCTCACTCAAAAAGTCTAAATGGTATTCACATCAACATGTATATATAATAAAATTCCACAGTATAAAACATATGTTGCACTCAAAATTTACTATACAACACCATTCATTGGCAGATCTTTAAGATAAGCTCAGTAATCCCAAAAGTTTTTGTTTGGAACAACCATGTCTTAAAAATCAAGAAACACAAAAAGGTTTTATTTTATTTATCTACACTCCCCACTGACACCATAACTATAATATAACAAAAATTGGAGGTACTTCTTATCTGCTTTAACCACTTTCAGACAGGACCATTTTGCTGACTTAAGACCAGACCACTTTTTGCAATTTGGCACTGCGTCAATTTAACTGACAGTTGCGCAATCGTGCGACGTGGCTCCCAAACAAAATTGACGTCCTTTTTTTCCCACAACTAGAGCTTTCTTTTGGTGGTATTTGATCACCTCTGCGGTTTTTATTTTTTGCGCTATAAACAAATGCGACAATTTTGAAAAAAATGCATCTTTTTTACTTTTTGTTATGATAAATATCCCCCAAAAATATAAAAAAATTTCCCTCAGTTTAGGCTGATACGTATTCTTCTACATATTTTTAGTAAAAAAAATCGCAATAAGTGATTATTTATTGGTTTGCGCAAAAGTTATAGCGTTTACAAAATAGGGGATAGTTTTATGGAATTTTTATTAATAATTTTTTTTTTTACTAGTAATGACAGCGATCAGCAATTTTTATTGTGACTGCGACATTATGGCGGACACATCAGACATTTTTGACACATTTTTGGGACCATTGTCATTTATACAGCAATCAATGCTATACAAATGCATTGATTCCTGTGTAAATGACACTGGCAGTGAAGGGGTTAACCAGGGCGTGGCAGTGTAGGGGTTAAGTGTTCCTAGGGGCGTGTTTCTAACTGTGGGGGGCTGGGCTTTGTGTTAGTGAACACTGATCTCTGCTCCAATCACATGGAGCAGAGATCAGCGTCACTTGTTAGGCAGAACGGGGAGATGCTGTTTACAACGGCATCTCCCCATTCAGCAGCCCCGTGAGATGATCGCAGGTATCCCTGCAGCGATTGAGTCCGCGGGACCCGTGACCGGACTCACGGGGTCCCGACCGGCATGGGAGCGCACTGCCGGTGGCGCACAGGCGATGGCAGGGCAGCATATAAAAATGTACGTACCTGTACCTCAATATGCCTGCCCGTGCCATTCTGCCGACGTACATCGACGTGTGCTGGTCGGGAAGTGGTTAATAAGCCAACATCCTTCTAGTGTAGGAAAACAATGTTTCCCCCTAAAAAGTGGGACTTTATTAAAGGCACAGGCGCGTAACAAAACTGTATAAAATTTTAAGTTTAATAGTATCAAAATTTACATAGCATGAAACAGTAATATACAGATACAAGTAGAATAAAATTGCTGAGCTATGAAAAAATTGAATATATATTACCAAACTATGTATTACATGGCATGGAAGCAATATAGGTGAGGTTACATGGAAATCTGCATTAACAATTCCAACACATTTTAGAGTAATTTCGACTCCTTCCTCAGGGATGGCCATTTTGCAGTTTAATGTAAATGCAATATATAAGATAAAAAGCAAATTACAAAAATGTCATACAACAAATGGCTGCTTGTAGCAGTGGATGCAGCAGTTGATGTAATACACACAATGCCCAAAAACCCATAGCTCAAAACCAGTCAGCACATTAAAAGCAAAAGAAGTGATGTGAGTGGCCACCATGACACCACAACTATGGAAGGGAGTTCTGCATCCTTACCACACTAACAGTAAATAATCAATTTTGCAGTTTGAGATTGAAACGCTTCTCATCCAAATTCATTGTGTGTCTGTATGTGTTCTTTTGAGACCTTTGGTGAAATAGTTAATAGTTTGTTGTCATTCCTAATAACTGGGGTCCTCCAGCTTTGTTGCCCTTCTCTGGACTATCTCCAGTTCAAGCACATCCTTCCTGAGGATTGGTGACCAGGGCTGGAAAGCATACTCAAGATGTGATCAAACCAGAGTTTTGTAAAATTATTTTTATGCCGCGTACACACGGTCGAACTGTATGACGTACTTAGTCCGTTGAAACACATTTCAACGGACAATCCGCTCGTGTGTGGGCTTCAGCGGACTTTTTCAGCGTGCAGTCCGGAGTACTAAGAATTTTGGTTTGACCAAAAATCTTTCCGTCGTACTTTGGTTTCAGCGGACAATACGGTCGTCAGTATGCTAGTCCAACGGACTAAGAATGGCGCATGCCCAGAAAGGATTTACAGGGCTTTGCTGTGTCTTGGACTTCCTATTTCTAGTCCCGTCGTACGTGCTGTACGTCATCGCGCAAGCTTTCGTCGGACTGTTTGTGTATCCGTGTGTGGTCAAGTCCGTTCAGTGGAAAGTACGCCGGATTGTCCATCGGATTGTATGACGGACTAAGTACGTCATACAGTTCGATCGTGTGTACGCGGCATTAGTAGATTTTTGAACATTCATGAAACAATCTGCAAAAGAATTCTCAGTACATTTGATGACTTGATGAATGTCATTCAAAAGTACTTCAGAATTTTTTTTGCTTTTACCAAAAACCTTGCTTTCAATACACAATTTTTTTAATGTGTTGACATTTCATTGATCAAGTTTGGCATATGTATGTAATTTTCAATGGGGTTGATTTACTAAATTGGGTGCAGCTGTGCATGGTAGCCAATGAGCTTGTAACTTCAGCTTGTTTAATTAGGATTTAAAAAAAAAATTGAATCTGATTGGATTCTATGCAGCACTGCACCAGATTTTGCACTTTACAATTTTAGTAAGCCAACCTCAATGTTTATTTTGAAAGTAGAGAAGCACATTTCATTTATTTTATTTTAAAATGCTTTATTTCACTTTTTGCTTGCAAGTTTGTTTGTATACTGGTGTGCAGGATTATTATTTATATTATCTAAAATATTTAATGTTATATGGGTATTGTATGAGAGAGGTTATCTGCTATGGCGTTGGCTATATTGTGCTACAGATTGACATGCATGGGCTGCTTTAAACTGACCTTGTGCTTTAGTATCTATTAAAAAGAATATGGTGCTTGTACAAATTCAATAAAGCCACAAAAACACAATTGACAGAGAGAAATCATAAGATATGTGAATGGCCTATACTCTGATCTGTTAATCAATAAAGCAACATGGCATCTGATGACTTCCACCTTGTAGAACACTGAAGAGCTGCAGAGAAAATGTAAATTTTTTAGGCAATGTCAAACCATAAATAGCAGTTATGTCCTTTATTAAAAACAAATCGAAGGTGACTTGTTTCATTGCTGTTAATACTGATATACGTCATTCCATTAAAGGAACAATACTCTTACCAGTACTGTCCATAGATGATCAAGAGATGACATATTTTGTGCTGCCAGAATTACTTATTAATAGCAGTCCCTTGTTTAGTCCTCTCATATGTTTGTAACATAACCTGATACATTAAATAGTTCCATCATCAAATTTAAAATAAGGTAGTACTGTAAAATGTCGATGGTTCTTTTCTTGGGATGTTCAGGTGTTACAGAAAATTAGGTACTAGTCTAATTTATGCATATATGTTTAAAAGAGAATGTACAGTATTGTCATTGTTCGCTAGATATACTGTACATGTGAACATGGCTGCTGATAAGGCAGCACAGTTGACCCTCCTGTACCGAGCCCAGCATCAGTTCAATAGGGTGCTCGGGCACCTGCCAAACAGGAAGGCCAGTTCTACTGTCTTGTGACTCCTGTGGATATCTTTGCAGCTCTGCTGGCTTACTCCCTCCGGCTGCATTGCAGAGAAATCAGCTCTCCCCCCCGCCACCTTCTGTCCGGTCCACCCTGTGTGCCCTCCATCCCCAGCTACGCTGTTGACTTCCCTCCTCTCCTCTTCTGCTGGCAGCAACTGTGAGTACACGGGGGGGGGGGGGCAGTGTTTTAAGGCTGGGGAATAGGGGGCTGGTAAATATGTTACCGCCCCTTCCTTTCCAGAATGAACACAGTGTGTGATCAGTAACAATTCCTCCTGTTTACTGTGTTTCAGTTTGTGAATAAACAGGTAGCCTCTTAAGCTCCATACACATGATCAGAAATTCTGCCAGCAAAAGTCAGATGTGAGCTTTTGGTCATAAATTCTGAACGTGTGTATGCTCCATTGGAAGATTGAAAGCAGGTTCTCTATTTTTCAGTCGGAAAAAGTTCAGATTGGAAATTCCAATCGTCTGTACAAATTCCCATGATACACCACGCAGTCATCTGGGACCTGTCACGTGTCCCAGATGACTGACTGCACAGAGGGGAAGTGACGCTAGGTACTGAAGGAAGCAGTCTACGAGGGACCCCCTAGCAACAGGCATTTAGAGGTGAGTTTAAAAAAAATTTCAATTTTTAGTTTTAGTTTTTTTTAGGAATTTTCATCATTTTTTTTTTTTGGGGGGGAAACACCACTTTAAGGTGACAAAACTCACTCATTGTAGCATATCTATCAAGGAGTATGTTGTCATGCTTAGGACAGAACTACAGAACACCTTTCCTCATCTCCATAACTAGAGGGATCTGTTCTATAGGCTCATAGATACAGCCCTCCATATGAATGAATAAAGATGTACATAGTTTGTCTACTCATTCACACACAAAAAAAGTTAATACCAAATAACACACATACTTTTTCACAAGTCCTTTATAAAAAATAAAAAAAATAAAGTCATATTATCTAATGATGCAGATTCTTGTCAATCAAAAAAAAATGTCCAGTGACCAAAGATAAAAAACCCGCCAACATATTTGATCTTATTTCTCCCTTTTCTTCTAATGGCAGCTCACGGTCACTGCTGCTAAATGTAAACCTAGGGGCAGAATCTAAGTGACATCATTGCCCAAATATATTACCCTGTATCCAGGGGTATATCAGGAAATGGATGGGCTCGTGTGCAAGATCAAGAGTGGGCCCCAGATATTAATAAATAAAGAAATGATGCGCATGCCATGGCGAAAAGTAGGGCATGGTTTAAATTGCACTAAATATTGGGAGTGGCTTATAGGGGTGTGGTTAAAGTTAGAGTCTGGGATTACTTACAGTGCAGAATATGGTAATGTTACATAGGGAATGTACAGTTTGTAGTATGTGCAGGAGAGGAGTATGGGGTGTATGGCAGTGAATAGTATGTGGAGGCAGAAGAGTGTGAAGTGTATGGCAGTGGATAGTATTTACCAGGAGAGGGGTGTAGAGTGTATAGTGCTAGATGACAAAGAACAAGGGGTTAATATGGGGCACTCTGGATTTGGCTGTATACAAATAGCTGAAAAAGGGGGGGGGGGGGGGTGACACGAACGGGGAATGGGAACTGATAGTATACATGGGTTTTTCAGAACAAACCCATAATAAATATTTCCATATAAGGATGATAAGTTGCTGAATATATAGAAGGCAGCCAATCCATAAAAGCTAGAAGAGGCTCTGGAACAAGACAAAGGGAAAAAAAGAACGGTGCCCTCTAAATGCAGCGTGTTTTACAATAAGTTTAGTATAAATGGATTAAAAACACTCACATGGGAGCAGTAAAATTCCAGCGTATAAGAATACTTATACATTGGAATTTTACTGCACCCATGTGAGTGTTTTTAATCCATTTATATTAAATTTATTGTAAAACACGCTGCATTTAGAGGGCACCGTTCTTTTTTCCTTTTGTTTTAATAGTGGTGGGATGTGCAGAGAGAGGAGTGTAAAGTTTATGACAGTGGGTAGTATGTGCAGGGAGAGTCACGCAGATATACTCGTGCGTGCACAAGCGCCAGCACGTGCATTTTTGTGTGTGTAAACACACAAATCGCTGTGCTGTCAGAAGAGCCATATAGTTTCTTCCTATGAAGTAGGAAAAACAATATGGCTCCTCTCCTAGTCACTCACATCCCACACAGTTACAACATGATGAAGGAACACACATTTAACCATTTGATCGCCCCCTAGTGTTAACCTCTTCCCTGCCAGTTACATTTACACAGTAATCAGTGCATTTTTATAGCACTGATCGCTGTATAAATACTAATGGTCCCAAAAAAGTGTCAAACGTCTACGATCTGTCTGTCGCAATGTCACAGTAGTCACTAAAAATCACAGATTATGCAGAATAAACTAAGAGACTAAAGCTATTGGCTACTGGCCCGTTTATAGTCCCGACGTACGTGTTTGACGTCACCTCATTCAGAGCGATCACATTTACCGACAATTTTGTGCGACCGTGTGTATGCAACACAATTTTCAGCCAAAATCCGTTGCCAAAATCTGATTTTGTGGTCGAAATGTCCGACCGTGTGTACAAGGCATTAGACTGTAAGCCCTTTCAGCTTCCCCTCTTTTATACTGTTTTGTATTTTAACTTCTGGTAAAGATCTTTCCTCCTGTGCCTCTGTTAGCACCTCTGGATACTGTCCTGGGTGGGTATCTTCCGGTCAACAGCAGTACCTGCTGCTGACAAATGTTACACTGCCCTCTTCAGCCCTCAGGAAAGATCCTGGCATTTAACATCCCTTCCTCCATTCACAGAATGTGATGCATTGTGAGACAATAATAGTAAGAATCCTGTGAATGGCGGAGAGGACCAAAGGCAGGTGAACAGCGCAATGTTTTTTCAGTTACAAATGTTGCTTTTTCCATTTTGATTTCATGGTTCCTTACACAGTGTAATTTTATTCATATAAACAAATTTGTGTGCATAGACTGAAACAATACAATATAGCTGCAATCAGAGCCATAAAAAAAACAATATGATTGGCTTTAGAAGTTAGAGCCCCTCACCTGGTAGGCCTGTGTTAAAAAGATAATATTCATGTTGAATGTCCCTCTAAGTAAAATGTTTAATTTCTTGTTTTTGTTATATTGTTATATTTTCCTTACCTTTTTATAATTTCTTGTTCTCCCCGTTCTCCCAATATATAGCTTAGATTATCATAGACAATGTAATTGACTGATACTTCCTTACATAGGCTTTCTGTATATAATGAAGGTGACTTGCAGAGATAACCTGACAGAGCGTCTTGTCCAACAGCTTACTGAATTTTCATCTATTCAGTGAACACAACAACCTGCCCTCACTGATAAGGTTTAATTATCATCTCTGCCATAATGTGTCCTTTAAAACCTCAACCAGGGACTACTTAGCCTTAGAGTATGTTTCAGAAATAATTACAATGAATTAAATATACAAGAGTCCATGCAAATCCTTTTCTTTGTATTTTTAATATTTTGGTAGAACAAAAAAAACACAGTTTAAGTACAAATTCATACAATTTTCTAAATGTAACTGCCCCTGTTTAACCAAGAACAATATTCAATTGATGCTTTATTTTATTTTTGTCCCCAAAAAAAATTTGAACAAAATTTCAGTGATCAACTAAATGTAAATGAAGGACTAGTAACATGTTATAGCATAGTTAGTTGAGTCCAGATTTTTATTTTCTCCTAACATATTATTCAAAGCCATTTTTTTCCTTTTGGGTAAGGCAGGAAAAGATTATATTGTACAGTATATCAGTTTTCTTTTTTTTTACTGTGTGCGTCCTTTGTAGAAGATTCAAACTCTCTATTTGTCCTTGTGACCAATGTCTGTAGGATTGAAACTGGGGCCAAATCTAAAATTATATGTTTTCACTGGGCCAAGACTACAGGTGAAATCTTTCGATGGGGACACTTGTTTTAATGTGTATCAGACAGGGTCGCAAGACACAAGTGATGGAAAATCTCCCCAATGAGACACAGACAGCAATTCAAATATCTGCTCAATTTAAAACCTAAGAAAAAGTTAAAATTTCAAAATATTTTACCAGCCTAATCAGTGAATTTGTCTGTAGTATAATGCATATTTTGTACTACAGGTAAAGTAGAGAACAATCACCATCTGTGTAATCTGTTCAGATATGTTTCAGTGAAGTGTTGGTGGGTCGTTGAGGCATCATTCAACGTGATTGATGTTTGGATTTACATCAAGGGACGTGGTTTATTTATTTATTCATTTTTATTTTTTGTTAGGGAACTAATGTGTCTATTTTATTATTTACTTTTTACCTATTTACATTTTTTAAAGGAATTGTGTGCTCCCATGTAAGGCACCTACCAATTTTGTGGGCATGTGGCCTGGTATAGTTCCAGAGGGGGATGTAGCACATGCTGGCTGCCTCTCACTTTCTTGGCCATCCAGGCTGAATGGTATTTGTGGAACATAATTTTTTTAATTTTGCCTGGGCTACCCTAAAAATCATGCAACTTTATCACAGCTTTTGGAACGCAAACAGTTATGGGGGTGGATAGTGTATGCAGAAGACTGAATGCTGCTGTCCAAAGGAGTCTCTGTTGTTCCTTCCTCCAGAGTATGGACACTCTAATAGAGAACGGCGTGTTACTGGCTTGACCACCAGATGAAAGTGTAGGGTAAAAAGACTGAAAAAAAAGAAATCTAATGCAGTCACCACATCTAATGATTGGAAAAGTAAGAGGTCTATTGAGAAGGAAGGATGTGTGTTCAAGGATTTCTGCTGCTGAGTCCTGAAGGGACTAAACAGTGCTGTTTGACCTCCCTTAATTAGGTAGATGCTTTATATCAGGTGAGAGCACAACTGATGGGTGAGCAGAGATGATGTGGAGTGATGCATATTTTTTGACAAAAATAAAGAATACGAGGAAAAGCTTTCTGCATGAAGATATGGCACTTTATATGGGCTGATTGATATTTGGGGATCACCAATATTTATCCCAGTGGGATAGCATAAATTAGCCTGTTATTTTGCACATTTTTTATATACAGCACTGTGTGTGAACTTGTTTATATCCCAGCGGGCATAGCACACATTTCACTTTTTGCACATTTATTGAATACCTATTTTAATGGTTTACACTTACGTATTGTATTTAATTTATTTCTGGATTCAGATATGTGTACTGTACTCTGGATGGCACAAGCTCAGCACATTATTTATATATACTTGAGGGTCTAAGGGTCCGATATGAATTTTTGGAGTATCCTAGGCTGTTTTTTTTTTTTTTGCATGTGATGCCTCTCAAATTCAAACAAAATAATTAGTCACTGGATAAGTGTCTGGTAGAGATTTTGAGGGGATCCCACACTTTTTAATTCCACATTGTTTACTGTATTAGCTAAAACAATGGCACGTGGTCCCCCTTTAAAACCGATACCAGATCATCCATCAATGTCTGGTAGGGATTTTGAGAGGGGGGCCCTGTGCTGTTTTTTAACAAACAAATAATAGCTGTCTGGGATCTATTATTTAGCAGCAATAGATTTCTTTGCATGAGTACATTGCAAGAGTGCAACTTCACGTCAGTTTAAAGCATCCCTGAAGCATTTTCTACCAAATGGTATTTTTGCATTGGTGCATGTCCCTCACGGCAGTGCCCAGCTATCAATTCCAACAAAAGATTGACAAAACAGATTGTTCTTGAAAAAAAGCCAAAAAAATAACAAGATCCAGCTTGCATAGAATTTAATGGGGTTAAGGCCATATGTTTGAGGTTAGCAGCTCTCTTTCTGTGTTCAGCGGGCATCAAATGAACCAAGCTTTGCCTCGTTCACCCATTCCAAATCAAGACATATTTTTAATTTGGCTGGGGCTTACAGATAGACAGTTTATCTTTAAACTATGAAACCCTTCAGGTTTCATTATAGAAATGCTCGATTTAACTCTAGCTTAGAATAATTCTGCCTTTTGAAACCTAAGAGTCTGTAAAGCCTAACAGCACATAGCTAAGACATGTCCATCTTTTGCTGTCTTGCCCACTGAGCCATGACCTTATCTTTGTTTTGCCTTAAACAAAGTATGGCGTAAGATACACAGTATTTTTAAACTGAACAGTCACAAACGTTTTGAATCTCCCTCTCAATTCTTCATTTTATGACGGAGACAATTTAACTCACATAGCAGCTAGAGTGAGAAAAGGTCATGGATCCCTTTCCCAGCCATCAAAGTGATAAAGTGGGTGAAAGAACGAACAGTTTAATGAAGAGTTGTGGTGTCATGACAGAGAAAAAAAAATCTATTTTTCCTCCAGATAAGAGTCTTGTCTCCCTTTACGTCTGTAATCTGCTTCTTCCTCTCTCCACTCATGTCCTTTTTTCAAGCTCTTATTTTTCTCTTTTCATCCCAAATTCATTTGTGTGTTTTAGTTGCCAGGTAAACTGAACACATCACTATATCAATTGAGGGGGAAAATAAATCTGTTACCTGAATTAATCTGTACTACAGAAGCTTCTATGTGTCAAGATATTTTCAGGGATATTTGGCAAGCTAATCTTAAAAAAGGCAGCTTGAGTAGCTGGACAATGCCATGGGAAATATGAACCAATTACAAAACCTTTTTTTTTTTAAATACAGATCGATGGGGCAGAGTATTTTTATTAGATTTAAAGAGAAATTATTCAAAATACTCAAAACCTTAAAAAAATGCTTTGAGGATGCATGTAAAGTTATAGCACAATATAATGTAGCCCTTTAAAAGTAACATTTACAAAGAAAACAGAAAAAAATGTATAGGCCTTCCCTTAAAATTCAGCCAGGGTGGCCGTGAAAAGAAGGGCAAAGCAACCCCCCTTCTTGAAAAGCACCTTGTACCTGGATGGCCAGGACAGGGAAGGCAGTGAGCATGCATTCTCCCGTTCTGAACCCCATTAGACTACATGCCCTTCAACAAATATTGCATGGTACCTTGCAAAGTAGGAGGGGGTTGGCCAATGTTTTCTTCCAAACTCCACATTTTGCCCTCCAAAAGGAATGTGGAGGTTGTTGGGGGGACTTATAGGAATCTGGAAGCCCACTTTTACTTAATTGTGTCGGGTGGATGTGCTTGAAACATGGAATTACAATATGATAAATGGTGGATTTACATTTAGGGATATTGTTTATATTTTTATGAGAGGACTACAGTGTGTGCATGTGTTTTCTTACTTTTTACTTTTTTGGAGAATGTGTAATACAGGGTACTAATAATGGTGCTCCTTTAATATAAATAGGGCTTCCAGAAATGTACTAAAGTACAGACAAGTATTTTACTTCAACAGACAAGTATTTTACTTCAACAAAATTAAGAGGCTACAGGTGATACAGCAGTGTACAAATGTCCATCAGCAGGATATTTTAATGAACTAAACTAGGCCAAAGACTAGGACAAAGAAACACTGGTAGGGTTTTTACTAAAGAAATTAGGATACAACTGTGAAAAATTGGCCAGCAGCAGGACAATTTCACTCATGGACAATAGGCTTAACTGCTATATGACTAACAATTATTTATGACGTCTGGATCGAGTTGAAATAACCAATCATGTCATGGTGAAGAAGACAAAAAAACAGTAACATATTTTACTGGACACTATATGGTACCAGTGCTAAGTGCTTTCTGGTTCCTTCAGTAGAAGGCTTTTTGTAAGTTAATTTTTGTCCAGTATATATATATATATATATATATATATACAGTATTTTCACTTGGTTATGTAATAATCCATGGGTAGGCAACCTTGGCCCTCCAGCTGTGGTGAAACTACAAGTCCCATGAGACATTGCAAGACCCTGATAATCACAGGCTTGACTCCTAGAGGCAGACCCCTGTAATAATCAGTCAGTATTTAACCACTTGCCGACCGCTGCATGTACTTATACGTCGGCAGAATGAAATGGCTGGGCAAATGGGCATAACCTGTATGTCCTTTTGAATTTTCCGCCATGTGGTCATGTGCGTGAAACTGCTGCGAGCTCCATGAGTAGGATCGCGGGTCCCGCAAACTCGATGTCCACGGGATACCCGCGATTGTCTCATGGAGAGGAATAACGGGGAAATGCTAATGTAAACAAGAGTCTCCCCATTCTGCCTAGTGACACTGTCATTGATCATAGCTTCCTGTGATCGGGAGCAGTGATCAGTGATGTGTCACTTGTAGCCACGCCTCCTAACAGTTAGAATCATTCCCTAGGACACACTTAACCCATTCCTAGCCAGCTAGTGGTTAACCCCTTCACTGCCAGTGTCATTTTTACAGTAATTTTATAGCACTGATCGCTGTAAAAATGACAGTGGTCCCAAAAATGTGTCAAAATTGTCCGATGTGTCTGCCATAATGTCGCAGTCATGCTAAAAATTGCAGATCGCCTCCATTACTAGTAAAAAAATAAATATTAATAAAATGCCATAAAAATATTTTGTAGACGCTATAACTTTTGCACAAACCAATCAATAAACTCTTATTGCGATTTTTTTCCCAAAAATATGTAGAAGAATATGTATCAGCCCAAACTGAGGAAAAAAAGTTTTTTTATATATTTTTGGGGGATATTTACTATAGCAAAACGTAAAAATAATGTGTTTTTTTATTTTTATTGTCGCTCTATTTTTGTTTGCAAAAAAATAAAAACCGCAGAGGTGATCAAATACCACCAAAACGTTGGGAGCCACGACGCAGGAGAGCGTAATTGTTAGTTAAAGCGACGCAGTGCTGAATCTCAAAAAAGTGATCTGCTCTTTGGCCAGTCAAATGGTCCGGGGCTTAAGTGGTTAAGATTTATGCACAATCATTTATTTTATTCCTGACTAAAATACTTTCTGCCCAATACTCATAAATGTTTTTATTTGGGAGCTGTCAACATTCTTACAGTACATTATTCCATTTAGGTACAATTTCAAATGGGATATAACTACAAGATTGAAATTGTTTAATTTTGTATATTTTTATATTTAGTGACATGCATAGGTAACCAGTGTTTTGACAGATTCAGCTCTTTTGGAATGGACTTCCTTGCAGTCTTAGCTATGCTCTTAATGAAGGCTGTACAGAAACGTGTGTCTGTTCATATCTCATGTCCAGCTTAAAAACAACTGTATACTGTATCCAAATTGACCATAAAGCACAACTCGAGTACAATTTAAGCATAAGAGCTGTGCAGGAAGTTGGCCCTGATTTTTCAGGGTGTAAGAATACAGAATTCATAATTGCTACTCTTCAGTTACAAGGAAGGGTGGTAGGTTATAGATTACATTTCTACATTTCGTTTAGATTCTTATCAGATGTTTTTAAAAGAGTTTTTCATTTGCCCTTAAAAAAACTATTTTCTGGTGAAGTATGTATGTATGAAGTATGTTACTTGATGTGGTCTCCCCTTAGACCTTTTTACATTAGTTATTACTTGAAACCAACCTTGATGCTGTCAAAAGACTCAGATGTTCATTGACTTCAGTAGGTTACAAAGGCCACAACCAGAATCTGCCATATGGTACAGAGAAGTGTCCGATTTTTAAGCAGCCTGGAACTGTTCTAAAGTGGATCCATAACATTTAATCTCTACAGGGCTAAGCATGGTGACCCTTGTCATTTGACATATACTCCCCTAGAGAATTTAGCACTTTTTATGAAAAGAATGAAATTCGTTTTTAAACGTACCACAGCATACCACAGCATTTACCTAATGTGGAAACCAACATACATATTACAAAATGAACAAAAACATTTTTTACTGAATACATTTTTATTGCTTTTGATAAAGACATACTGAATATACCTTAATATACGTAGAATTGTTGAAATTTCGTAAGTCTGGGGTGGTAAATTCTTATGCTTTCTTTGTCTTTCTTTTCCACAGTCATGTGACAGACCCCATTATATTTGTCAAGCAATGCTGTAAGGGATTCTGCATCGATATTCTTAAACGCCTTGCAAAAACTATTGGCTTTACATATGACCTCTATCTTGTAACCAATGGCAAGCATGGGAAGAAAATCGAGGGTGTATGGAATGGAATGATTGGAGAGGTAACATCTATATTCATCTATTAAAATGTTTACATTATCATTAGGTTTAAATTAAACATTAAGATGCTACACGATCTATACACTTTTATTAGTTCTGTTTATTACCTAAAGCAGACCTGACAATTTATTTGATACACTATAGCCTTTAGTCAGCAAAAAGAGAAACGGATGTGCAAAGTGCAGTAACCTATAGCAACCAATCTCCTCAGACTACAGTACACTAAATGGGGATTGAGTGACGTAGGGTTCTTGCACTTGGCACATCATCTTTATTATGTGCTCTGCTTTTCTGAATAAGCCTGTGTGTGTTGGCTTGATAAGGCTAGGAGCAATGTTCCAAACACAGCTATCCAGTTAAACTACCCTGTTTCCCCTAAAATAAGACCTAGTGTGATTGTCGGTGATAGCTGCAATAAAAGCCTTACCCTCCAAATAAGCCCTAGTTAAAGTCCTTGTAGGTCTTCTTTTCAGGGTAGGGCTTATTTTTGAGGAAACAGAGTAGGGCTTATTTGGGTGGTAGGGCTTATATTGCAGCCGACAATCATGCTAGGTCTTATTTTAGGGGAAACAGGGTAATCAGACTTTATATTTTACAGGTGTGACTAGATAAACTGAATTCTGATTGCTCTTTATTAGTTACTGCACTTTACCCATCCTTACAACTCTTTGTGCTCTTGTATTGAATGTGTTTTGATCATATACTGTATATTAGGCTTGTGCAATTTGTTTTGTAATGAATCGAAATTCGGCAGAATTTTGCATCTTTCGGACGTTCGGATGCATCCGAATAAAAAAATAACGAATTACAACGAATACGAAAGAAATATAACGAATGAATTGGACATGATTCGGTAATTCTTTAAAGATCTAATGAAACAAAAGGTCAGCTCAAAGTAAATCTTATAGTCCAATCAGCTAACTAATTTTGTGCCGGAGGATGGATTACTGGCAAAGTGCATTCCTGAGAACTGAGTTAGAAGGGTGTTGTATTGTATTTGAGCCGAGGAGAAGAGACGTCGTCATTGTGTGTGTTAAAAGATTCAATAAACAAACGACTTCCCAAACTACGAATCATTATCACGAATGTCTATACATACATAAATAGCGAATTTCAACGAACACGAACGAATGAATTTGACACTCTACGAATAATAACAAATTATCCGAAAACTTATTAACGTAACATAACGAATATAACAGAACGAAATTATGTATTTTACGAATGACAACGAACCGAAACTAAACAACATTTTCCGTTGTGCACAACTCTAATATATATGCATGAATTAAAAGGTTTTAACATTATATTGAGGAAGCCAGTCTTTGCAGAATGAAGACTCAGCAAGGACAGACTTTGTTTTTGTTTTAGAAAGATTTCTTTAAAGCATTGAAAGTCATGAAAGTGAAATTATACTTCAAGTGAATCCTCTTACGTACAGGCTAACAGTTAAATAAATAGTTAAAATACCCCCGGGGCAGGTGAGAACTGAGTAAAGCAAACAGGTATTTGCAGTTGGCAGACAGGCAGAGGCAGACACAACGACAGCCCAGGTACAAGGCAGAATAGTTTCAGAGTAGTCAAGGTTCAATCCCTAGTCAGAAGACAGGCAGAGTTCAGAAAACAGTTTATATCGAATCCGAGGTCATAAATAGGGGAATACAAACAGCAGAGCAGAATCGACAGACAGAGAGCTTGAGTACATATTACACGCCCTATCCCAGACATGAAATTGCAGGCTTGGCTGGTTTAAATTAGGGTTGGTCTCCACCCAGAAACTGGCCATATCAACCACCTTGCAGGTGGACAGACAGACAGGGATGCATCATAGCCAAAACCAGGATTCTGGAATGAGACCAGCAGCCGTCAAACAACAGGAGTGTTTACACGCTCCTGACAGCCAGGTAGTAGACAAGAAGGTGGCAATATTTTCTCTGTTAGAGTGAAGAATATAATAGTACATCATCACATGAAGCCTACTGACTGGACAGTCTAGGAGCAAGGACACAACAGTGCTCACTCTGCTCTCTTCTCTTGCAAGGGTTCACACAAATAGCCAGGGCGCTGGATCAATACAAATTTCAAACTTTATTAAAACATTACAGGAAGACTTACATAACAGTCTCTGGGAAGCAATTCATAGGTGAAATTGTGAAGCTGTAAACAGCAAATACAAACCAGGGAACACTAAGTTGGTTGGTGGTATGCCAAACTGTTATGAATTAAAAGGCTGTCAGCATGTGCACAGATCCCCTCCCGCCCCACTTGGTGGGATCAATGCTGCAAACTAGGAGGGCTGAGTAGCACTGTAGATGGACTCACAGGGACTCAGAACGTCAAGGTAAGTGAGGGATTCACTCAACAGCAGTGTGAGATGTAGGGCAGCTGGGCCAGGAGATGGAATGCCGGGCCCCCTGGGGCACAGACTGCTGTCAGCATGTGAGGCTTCCCTCTGGACTGTTAGGAGAGACTAAAGTCAGTGGATTTAAAAGAAACAAGGGGGCGGGGGAGGCGCACAAGATTAAAAACACTTACAAGATTTTTTTAATATTGTAATTGTTTTTAATCTTGTGCAATAAATGTTACCATTTCTTTTATATGATTGCCTATTTTTAAATCACCCCCTTACCATGGTTCAACTTTGTTTTTACCTAAAGACTGACTAATCAAATGTACATTGTTACAAACTAAGGGTATTGCCTTCTGGAGCGCCAGATACCCAATTTACCTTCACTTAAAGTCAGTGGATTGAGTGGGCTGACGAACATGTTTCGGGGTCCCGAATACTTTATTCTCCAAAGAAGATAAATGGTTACCCACAAGGAGAATGCACTTAAAATTAATCAGTACACTAGGTGAATAGCACCTATTAAAATCTAGTATTGTTACTTCCTTAAGCATGGACATCCATTTTTCATGTAAATGGGACTATTTTTTGCTTCATATTATTTTTATGAAACATTTGTTTAAGTATTGAAGGATGCATTAAAATAGGTCCTTCTGTTGCCCTTCTATGTTTAGCGTAGACTATTAAAATGGCTGCTGTCACTAGGTAACAAACTAAGGGTGTTAATGTAAGGATTGGAGGTCGTCTGATCGGGTTTTTCTATTAGAAAGTCACTGTATCACCTGATGAAACACGTCAGAGGGTGTAACCACGTGACGTCATCACGCCTGAAAGTCTGTGATCAGCTATCTTAACATATCCTCCCCATGGATGTCCATGCTTGTAGGAGAAACAATACTAGATTTTAATAGGCACTATTCATCTAGTGCACTGGATTATTGAGTGCACTTTCCTTGTGAATATTATCATTTATCTTCTTTGGAGAATAAAGTATTTGAGTGGTTTTTTACTACACTATGAGAGCTTTTATTTTTTATATCTCCTGCTGAATGGGAAGGCTCTCTCCATGTTGTGAAGTGGAGCGAGACCTGTCTTATGTGCACTGGGAGGATTGCTGCAGTGTTATGACTCAGGGATCTGGGAAGGCTGTGTTTGACCTTATCTTTGTGTGGGTCTTTTTCTGAGGTAAGAGGCAGCAGTAATAGGTGGCGGAACACAGCAGTGGAGCAAGCTTTTTACTCATGTATTCAATTTGAAGTACGCATGTTATATGCATTACTATTATTGTGGATATACACTACATTGGTGGACTTTTATATTTATTCAAAAAATAAGGATTGTGTTATTATTAATTTAAAATCTTCCACAGAAATTACACAATATTGGCAATATTTGCGATTGAATGATCGCAAAACTTTTATTCTTAATTAATGATCATTTTAATGGATTTCTGATTTTTTGTATACGTCTTATTTATCGGTTTTTATATATATATATATATATATATATATATAATAGAATAAAATCGGATTTATGTATTTATGAGATTATTTTGGTTGCGCTGCACTTTAGTTTTTACATACAGTGTATATGGTTGGGTGTGAGAACCCAATGTCAGTGATTAGCAACAACATACAGTATAAATGTACACTCATATTTATATATGTATATATAGCCTTGTTTTTATTTCTTTTTTGTGAACTATTTTGGTTTAACATGGGGATTTTTTTTTTTATTTGCTTTTAATATTTAATTTTGGAATGATAGGATTTCAGCAAACAAAAATTATATACACTGTTAGAAATCATATATATAAGAAAAAGTTTAAATCCTGCTCCTTTGAATTTTCTTGTCACTGTGGTCAAGAAAATTGGTCACTGTGTGCCCATTTGACCTTATTAATGATTAGAAAAATGAATGAACATTCCTACAACGTTCTTACAATGAAAAATGTCAAACAAAATTCTATTGTATAGTGTACACCCAACTTTAGTTGTAAGTAAAATACCTTTCATTATTTTTTCATACAAATATACAGTACATTGTTTTATATCTGCCTGGAGGTCAGCTATAATAATTTAATCCATCCTAGAGAAAACATTATTCAGATTTCCTGGTGTGAACTGCTACTCTTTTAAAGCTATTGGTGGTTATTTAAGCCTCATACACACGGTCAGACTTTGTACAAACTTTTCCGTGGACTTTTGTACAAAGGGCGTGGTCCACAAGTTTGTATTGCATACACACGGTCGGACTTTTTGACAACAAACACGAACGTAATGACGTCACAACGTACTGACGCCGCTTCAAAAGAGGACGTTCAATGACTCCAGCGCCACCTTTGGTGAACTTCTGTATTGTAGCCTGATCTTTTGCATTGGTTCTGAGCATGCGTGTTTGTACCTTGTACAAAAGTCCGATGCTTTTGCGTACACACGGTCGGACTTTGCTCCATCAGACTTTTGTTGCCAGAAAGTTTGTCCGTTCACACAGCCAACAAAAGTCAGATGAAAACAGAAAAAAAGTTTGTCCGATGGAGCGTACACACAGTCGGATGTTGCTCCAAAACAGCTAATTTGCATGTCAAAAAGTCCGACCGTGTGTACGGGCCTTTACGAAAGGCAAATCCACAGTGCAAAGTGCAGTAGCTGTAAATCTGAGGGGTGGATTTGAAATGAGGGTAAACTCTGCTGATTTTATTATCCAATCATGTGCAAGCTAAAATCCTGTTTTTTATTTTCCTTGCATGTCCCCCTCAGATCTACAGTACAGCGACTGCACTTTCCTAAATAACCCCTATTGCATCTGTAATGTACATGAGTCTATGGGAAAATGTTGTGAAGATTATCCGCATAAATCATTAAAATGCTTTTTGGAGACTAGGTGGGGCCAGATGAGAGTGAGCTATGAAAAATCAGGAAAAAAAAGGAAAAAATAATTAACCACTTGCCACCCATGCCAATTCTGACATTTCTTTCCTACGTGTAAAAATTATACTTTTTTTGCTAGAAAATTACATAGAACCCCCAAACATTATATATATATATGTTTTTTTTTTATCAACGACCCTAGAGAATACAATGGTGGTCACTGAAACTTTTTATCTTGCACGATATTTGCACAGCAATTTTTCGAACTTTTTTTTTCTAAACCGTTTAATTTATGCGGAGTAAATAGATACCTAACATGCTTGTGGAATGGCACCAAACTTCAAAACTTAAAAATCCCCATAGGCGGCGCTTTACATTTTTTACTATTTACTATTGTCAAGCAAAAAGGATAGAAATCCAAGCATGTCACGGGGCCATTAACCAATGTGAAAAATTGGCATTGACCTGGGCAAATGCTGTGCGCTGATTTATAGATTGTTCCTTATTCCTGTAGGAAAATTGTATGTATTTTCAACCAAAAGCTGATTCGCTGCATCCCCATGGTAGCTCCTAACCAAAATCTTATCCCTAGTCAGAAGTAAGAGGGAAACAAGTGATGGAACAGGACATACAGTAGGACCTATCCATTGATACTTTTGTTCTAAACAAAGCAAAATAATCTTTATTAAAGTTTGTTAATCCTACTTATTTTGAATGATTATTAAAATACATGTCATTCTGTGAAACCATACAACTGTATAGTGGAAAGAAGAGTTATTTTACAGCCAGAGCATTTTGTTAATCCTGGAATTAGATGTCGTATAATACAAAAAACTAAGTATTTGCCAAAAAACTAGGGCATTTAGACAAATGCCAGCCTCCTGTTCTGTTTGGTATTTCTCAATACAGTTAATACAATTAGTATGCTTTAATCATGAAGTAAATAGGTTAATCTTCTTGCATCTATAATAATGAAACTCATTATTCCTGCAGGCAGCCCATTTTTAAACATCCAGTTCTGAAGTGTTTCTAATAATCAGTAAGGATATTCATAAGGCACATTAACAAGGAACAATTCCTGCATGTAAAATTCATAATCATATTCTAGATTTCCACTGGAGACCCATAGACATACACCTTTGATCTCCAGTACAGTCGGTAGCCCCTAAAGTGTATTGTATATGAAGGCTTTATGTAAATTTTACAATCCTTTTTCAGATGGGTAAACTCATGCTTGTAAACTTGATCTGCATATAGAGTGTATTTAAGTGAAAATAATTAGGTAGTTTTGTGGCTTGTACGTATAATCCAATCAATGCACCACCACTCTGCTTTTTATTTCCTCCATGGAATAATAATGCAAATATTTTCTGAAATAACTCTGGAGCTGCTGACTGGACTAGCATGAAGTGATCAGAGATTTCAATCAAACAGTTGAATAAAGGCTTCATTACAGATCTTTCATTATATAATTTTTACATTAAAGCTAAACACTTAAAGCTGAACTCTGGGAATAATCTATTTTTATAATTTATATTGGGCCAGCTTGGTTACCTGTAGTTATCAATATATCACATCAAGAGGTCTGCAGGTGTCTAAAAATCACCCAAGTAGTTTGTGCCACACTCAGGAAATGCTTTCCTGTTCTGGCAGTGCTGAAATTACTTCCCCTCCAGCATAGTGAAGACAGAGAGTCAATCCTATCCCAGTCAGAATATGTGTTGTATTCTTTTCCATCCACATGATACAACATGGATAAAAGAATCTCCCACTGCAGCTACTTTATTATAATGGCCGCCTCCAGCAGCTGTCAGAATATGTGAGCAGTGGCTGCATTTGAATGGATGCCACAGTGTTCGGCTGACATTTTCCATCGGTTCCCTTAGAAGGGTATTGGGTGGGAGGGCGTTCATCAGGAAAAAATCCTCTTAGTGTTTTTCCAGCTTAAGTCTTCTCCCTCTCGGACATTCCTCTTGACTTCAGTTTCTTCACTTGCCCATCAAAATCCTCAAAGGCAGATGCTTGCAAGGTCTGCCACTCAAAATCTGCCATTTTACTGACAAGCTTAAAGTGATATTAAAGGTTCAGTTTTTTTTTTTTTAAATAACAAACATATCATGTTTACCTGCTCTGGGTAATGGCTTTGCACAAAGCAGCCCTGATCCTCTTTTTCTTGGGTCCCTTACCAGTGCTCCTGGCTCCTCCCTCTTGACCAGTGCTCCCAATAGCAAGCTTCTTGCTATGGGGTACTGGTGTGTGCTTGCTCTTGAGCCCAGCTCTATGCATCCATAATTCACATAGAGCCGTGGCTCAGCCCCACCCCCTGCTCTCTCCTCATTTGCTCACTGGGTGTGATTGAGAGAAATGGGAGCCAATGGTTCCCATTGCTTTGTCTCAGCCTTCAGTCTTGAAGAAAACATTCACGTCACCCAAGACAGCAATAGAAATGTAAAAAAAAAGCAATTGGAGCCATTAGGTATTTTGGACATTCAACAATGGAAATAACATCTATTGGTCTTGTTTAGTTACAACTTCTTGCAAAAAAATACATTTCTATATGTACAATACAGTATATCTATATATAGATATACTGTATCTATATATATATATATATATATATACAGTACACAGTATATATTGTAATATTGAGGGTGTTTAGCTCAGTGATGCATTTTTGAGCAGTGAGTCCATGTCAGACTGGTGTTATAGTTAAGGACCTGGTAGCCTGCATTTATTAAGGATCTCCAAACTACAGAGCCCCATTTGGGAATAGGAAACGTATATATATATATGTATATATATATATATATATATATATATATATATATATATATGTTTATATATATTTTTCTTCAGTACTTCTTTTTTCCTTTGCTTTCCATTTATCTTTTTTTGCCATTTAGTCTGCTTTTAGCTTACTTCAAATAGAAAAGAGACTCTGGCCCAAACTAGCACTATGCCGTCACCCCTAATAAACAGTAACAAGAAGAAATAACTGTTCAGGATTGGGACTATGTGGGAACTGTCCATGAAGTATCAGGAGGTAACAGTTTAAAATATAAAAAGATAATAGTTATAGATACATAAGAATAAAAAACATATTATTGAGAATACACATATTCCACCTGGTGTCATACACTTGTTTTCTATACAGTAATACCAACCTTTCTGTATTTCTTATGCCACAATATATGTATTCTCAATGATATGTTTTTAATTCATATGCAATAATAGATATTAAACAAAGAAAATAATCTGTGCTAAGTGTTGTGATCTAAAATCAGTGATTCATGATTAATAAACAGCTGCACTCACTGTTTTGCACATCTCAACACTAAAATAAATCAAACAAAAAAATGTGTTGCTCTGTGAATATACTCAAACAAACATATATTCAAATAATCAAAATCTTGTAGTGCTCATAGACTGATGAGAATAAAGTGCACTTATAGCACTGAAGGGCTATAAGTGCAGAAAAGAAAATTCATCCATATATACATGTAAAGCTTTAAACATATGCATCCATACATGTAATTATTCAATAAAGTGCCAAGTAGGGTATACAAATTGGATATTTTCAATTATTCAAAGTCCCAATTATTCTGTGCAAAGCATAAAAAAACCCTCAAATAATGCTCATTTAAAATGACAAATCTTCAAATGTGGCATAAAATTGGTAAATTATGTAGACAGGGGAATCCCAATTTTAAAATGCTGGTGGTGACACAGGTGCCCCACACATTCTTAATTACAGTCCATAACTGCTCCAAGGCATCCCTTGTCCATGCTCCACCATATATAGTAATGGATGGATGCTTATCACATGAAGAGACCCCAAACAAGGTCTAGCCATGCATTAGTGGGAAAGATCCCCCACTGTGGGTAACACTTCCGTCACAGAACCCGTATGTTAGTTGTGTCATAAAAAAAATTATCCGATAATGTGGCTGGTTAGTTGTCATCACTCATTAACCACTTTCAGACCGGACCATTTTGCTGGTAAATGACCAGAGGTCTTTTTACACTTTGGCACTGCGCTGCTTTAACTGGTAATTGCGCGGTCATGCAATGTTGTACCCAAACAAAATTTGCGTCCTTTTCTTCCCACAAATAGAGCTTTCTTTTGATGGTATTTGATTGCCTCTGCGATTTTTATTTTTTGCGATATAAGCGTAAAAAGACCGCAAATTTTGAAAAAAAATGATATTTTCTACTTTTTGTTATTAGAAAAATCCAATAAACTCAATTTTAGTCATACATTTAGGCCAAAATGTATTCAGCCACATGTCTTTGGTAAAAAAAAAGTCAATAATTGTATATTTATTGGTTTGCGCAAAAGTTGTCACATCTACAAACTAAGGTACGTTTTCTGGAATTTACGCAGCTTTTAGTTTACGACTGCCTATCTCATTTCTTGAGGTGCTAAAATGGCAGGGCAGTACAAAACCCCCCCAAATGACCCCATTTTGGAAAGTAGACCCCCTAAGGAAATTGATAAGAGGCATGTTGAGCCCATTGAATATTTTATTTTTTTGCCTCAAGCGATTGAATAATGACAAAAAAAATTTTTTTATTTTTTTTTTACACAAAGTTGTCACTAAATGATATATTGCTCACACATGCTATGGGCGTATGTGAAATGAAACCCCAAAATAAATTCTGCTGCTTCTCCTGAGTACGGGGATACCACATATGTGGGACTTTTTGGGAGCCTAGCCGCGTACGGGGCCCCGAAAACCAAGCACCGCCTTCAGGCTTTCTAAGGGCGTAAATTTTTGAGTTCACTTCTCACTACCTATTACAGTTTTGAAGGCCATAAAATGCCAAGATGGCACAAAACCCCCACAAATGACCCCATTTTAGAAAGTAGACACCCCAAGCTATTTGCTGAGAGGCATGTTGAGTTCATGGAATATTTTATATTTTGCCACAAGTTGCGGGAATATTACAAACTTTTTTTTTTTTTTTTTTTTTTACACAAAGTTGTTACTAAATGATATATTGCTCATGCATGCCATGGGCATATGTGAAATGACACCCCAAAATAAATTCTGCTGCTTCTCCTGAGTACGGGGATACCACATATGTGGGACTTTTTGGGAGCCTAGCCGCGTACGGGGCCCCGAAAACCAAGTACCGCCTTCAGGCTTTCTAAGGGCGTAAATTTTTGAGTTCACTTCTCACTACCTATTACAGTTTTGAAGGCCATAAAATGCCAAGATGGCACAAAACCCCCACAAATGACCCCATTTTAGAAAGTAGACACCCCAAGCTATTTGCTGAGAGGCATGTTGAGTCCATGGAATATTTTATATTTTGCCACAAGTTGCGGGAAAATTACAAACTTTTTTTTTTTTTTTTTTTCACAAAGTTGTCACTAAATGATATATTGCTCATGCATGCCATGGGCATATGTGAAATGACACCCCAAAATAAATTCTGCTGCTTCTCCTGAGTACGGGGATACCACATATGTGGGACTTTTTGGGAGCCTAGCTGCGTACGGGGCCCCGAAAACCAAGCACCGCCTTCAGGCTTTCTAAGGGCGTTACAGTTTTGAAGGCCATAAAATGCCAAGATGGCACAAACCCCCCCCAAATGACCCCATTTTGGAAAGTAGACACCCCTAAATTTAGGGGTACACTAGTGAGACTAGGTAATAAATGGCGGGTGCCCTGAAACTATAAAAAAATAACTAACCAACCAGCGTCACCTGTAACAGTTATATGGTGATCACTGGTGAAAGGGTTAACTAGGGGCAATCAGGGGGCTTTATGCGGTAGTATATGGGGGTCCCTGGCGCTATAAAAAGCTGCGGCGAACCTAAATACCTACCTGCCTAACTAGCGTCACCTGTGACACTAATACAGCGATCAGAAAAACGATCGCTTATTAGGCTGGGTTCACACTGGAGCGATGCGGGAACGCCACGAATGCGCGGCGGGTTCCCACATCGCATGCCTCCCGGCGGCAGTTCACACTGCCCTATGCGAACTGCTGGGAGTGTCAGTGAAATGTTAATGACACCCCCAGATCAGTTCGCATATCGCAGTGCGATCTGCAAACTTGGATCGCATGGTGTGAACACCCATGCGATCCGATTCTGCTGCGGACCAAAAAAAGGGTCCCGTGCGAGTTTGCGGCGGGTGCGGCGGGTGCGACACGAATTCAGCCATACTATCTGTATAGCTGAACTCGAATCGCACAGAGATCGGATGTGATTTGCACTGCAGTGCGGTGCGAATCACATCCGTTCTCATAAACCGCTGCAATGTGAACCCAGCCTTAGTGACACTGGCGACGGGGGGTGATCACGGGGTTAAACCTTTATTGGGGGGGTTAGGGGGGTACCTTAGAACTAAAGGGGGCTAACCCTAACTGCCCTAACAGTTATTAGTCACAAATGACACCCGCCGGGTGATCAGGGGGTTAAACCTTTATTAGGTAATAAATGGCGGGTGCCCTGAAACTATAAAAAAATAACTAACCAACCAGCGTCACCTGTAACAGTTATATGGTGATCACTGGTGAAAGGGTTAACTAGGGGGCAATCAGGGGGCTTTATGCGGTAGTATATGGGGGTCCCTGGCGCTATAAAAAGCTGCGGCGAACCTAAATACCTACCTGCCTAACTAGCGTCACCTGTGACACTAATACGGCGATCAGAAAAATGATCGCTTATTAGGCTGGGTTCACACTGGAGCGATGCGGAAACGCCGCGAATCCGCGGCGGGTTCCCGCATCGCATGCCTCCCGGCGGCAGTTCACACTGCCCTATGCGAACTGCTGGGAGTGTCAGTGAAATGTTACTGACACCCCCAGATCAGTTCGCATATCGCAGTGCGATCTGCAAACTCGGATCGCATGGTGTGAACACCCATGCGATCCGATTCTGCTGCGGGCCAAAAAAAGGGTCCCGTGCGAATTTGCGGCGGGTGCGGCGGGTGTGGCGGGTGCGGCGAATGGCTGAACTCGAATCGCACAGAGATCGAATGTGATTTGCACTGCAGTGCGGTGCGAATCACATTCGTTCTCATAAACCGCTGCAATGTGAACCCAGCCTTAGTGACACTGGCGACGGGGGGTGATCACGGGGTTAAACCTTTATTGGGGGGGTTAGGGGGGTACATTAGAACTAAAGGGGGCTAACCCTAACTGCCCTAACATTTATTACAGTCACAAATGACACCAATGCAAAAAAAAAAAAAAAAATGACATTGGTGTCACTGTGACTGGGGGGCAGGGGTAATTGGGGGGTGATCGGGGGGTAAAGGGGGGGTGTGAGTGTGCCTGGCATGTTCTACTGTGTGTGTAGAGTGTTGGTGCAACTCACCGATCCGCTCTCCTCCGTGTCGGAACGAAAAATACCGACACGGAGGAGAGAATACATCACTTCCTCTCCTGTGTTTACATTACAGGAGAGGAAGTGATGTCACGGGGGATTTCTATTCGTCGGGAGCGATCGCGAGGGGGTGGCCATGAATGAATGGCCGTCCCCTCGTCCGGGATCGCTCCCGAGCGAATACCGACCGCCGCAGGCACCGGGCGGGGGCCCGATCGGGCCCCCGACCCGCGGGAGGCAAGGGACGTACATGTAAGCCCTTATGCCTGCCCGTGCCATTCTGCCGACGTACATCGGCGTGCGGCGGTCGGCAACTGGTTAAGCAGGCATGTGTATAAAAAAGGAACACAATCACTCATTGCGCAATTTCCCAAAATAAGAAATGTATTAAAAGAACAGTATTCTACTTACAAGTAAAATTAATACATCAGGCATTCCAAAAACCATCATCCTGCACTCTGGCAGGCGTACTGACATCACCGATATGTCCTCCAGTCTGACGTATGTTTAGTCTCAATTAGGGATGAGCTTCGTGTTCGAGTCGAACATAGGTTCGACTCGAACATCGGCTGTTCGCCCGTTCAGCGAATTCCGAAAGCTATGGGCCGTTCGCGCCAAATTCGTGTGGCGCTCACGGCCCACAATGCACTGCGTCATCGCAGTGCATTGCTGGCTCATGATTGGCCAAGCATGCACTGTGACCCTGCATGCTTGGCCAATCACAGCGCCAGCAGCGAGGAGAGCCATGATTGGCCACAGGCAGGATGCCTGTGGCCAATCATAGCTCAGGCTGTGTAGTACACGCCCCACACTATATAAGGCTGCCAGCGCAGCGGCCTAGTGTAGTGTGTTGGCGTCTGAAGCAGTTAGTGGGTGTTCTGTGTACCTTTAACACAGTACACACCGATCGTTATCGGCCGATTTTCGATCTTGCTCTTTTGTAGTGGTTGTTGTCTGCTTGCCCTGACCGCAGTATACACCGCTATATTCACCTCACCTATATAGCTAGTGATCTATCTTTTATAATAGAGCTTGCAGTCAGTAGTGTTAGAAGCTTGTGCGTGCTGTCTGCGTGCTCTGTACCCAGTACACACCGCTATATCCACCTACATAGCTCTTCTCTATTTGAGCCCACTTGCCATCTGCAGGAGTTATTGGAAGTTGTTTGTGCCTCCAGCACAGCACAGTATACATCTGTATATACCCCTTTATCTCTGGTGTTCTATAATAAAGGCATCTGCAGGAGTTAGTGGGTTTTTTGTGCCTCCAGCACAATATACACCTGTATCTACCCTTTATTGCTGTTCTCTAATAGAGCCATCTGCAGGGCTTAGTGGGTGTTGTGTGACTCAATTACAGTATACCCCTTTATCTCTGGTGTTCTATAATAAAGGCATCTGCAGGAGTTAGTGGGTGTTGTGTGACTCCAGCACAATATACACCTGTATCTACCGTTTATTCCTGTTCTCTAATAGAGCCATCTGCAGGGCTTAGTGGGTGTTGTGTGACTCCATTACAGTATACCCCTTTATCTCTGGTGTTCTATAATAAAGGTATCTGCAGGAGTTAGTGGGTGTTGTATGCCTCCAGCACAATATACACTACCCAACTGCTGTTTTACCCAACTCCCTTTAGGCCATTACCATGTCTGGAAGGCCAGCAAGAAGAGGCAGACAGGCGCGAGCCGATAAAAGAGGGCAAGCAGGCTCTGTGTCTAGAGACAACAGTGCTGGTCATGGACGCGGTGCATTGTCATCAGCACGTGGCCATGGGACACGCTTGTCCTTCTTTTCGGCAACTGGACATGTTGAACTGCAACATGCCAACGACTTGGTAGAGTGGATGACCAAGCCCTCTTCATCCTCCTCATCCTCTCTCACCCAGTATCAGGGTACTAGCAAAGCAGCTGCCAACGCATCGTCTTCCCTCCTCTCAATGTCATCATCAGTGACTCCTTCCCTAGACCCACCGCGTCCTCCTGAGGAGTCTCCTGAACTCTTTGAGCACAGTGTTGGGTACATGCTCCAGGAGGATGCCCAGTGTTTTGTAGGCTCTGATGATGACACTCAGCTAGAGGAAGGCAGTAGCGTGAGCGCAGAGAGAGGGGATGCTGAAGAAGGACAGCAATCTGGCAGTCATGTTCCACAAGCTGCAGCATACTGCCAGGTTTGCTACAGCGATGAAGAGGGAGGGGATGATGAGGGCACTGACTCCACGTGGGTGCCTGGTAGGAGAGAGGAGTAGGAGGAGGAGGAGGAGGAGGCACATGTCCAATGAGGCAGGATGCCCTCCGGGGGCCAGCTTAGGGGCAGCACACCGACTGAATCACACCGCAGAGCTCCGCCTGTGCAGGGCGCTGCCTCTGCGCGTTATTCTAAAAGTTCTTTGGTGTGGGCCTTTTTTGAGACGAGTGCATCAGATCGCACCGCTGCTATTTGCAACATATGTCTCAAGCGTATCTCGCGTGGCCAAAACATCAGCCGCTTGGGCACCACATGCTTGACCAGACATATGTTGACCTGCCATGCAGCTCGTTGGCAAGCGTACCTCAAAGACCCACACCAAAGAACAAAGCGGACCTCTCCTTGTTCCTCAATAGCTGGCATCTCCAACCCCACTAGACCTTCAGTCCTCTCTGAAACCTGCTCTGAGAAGAATGAAGGTGTAGAATTAGGTGTGTCACAGCCAAGTGCTTCCGGGCACTCTGCTAGCAGTACACCCACGTCCGATTATAGCAGGCAAATGTCCCTGCCCCAGCTGCTCGACCGGCGAAAGAAGTTCACTCCCAGCCATCCACATGCCCAGCGGTTGAATGCTAGCTTGGCTAAATTGCTAGCACTTCAACTGCTGCCTTTTCAGTTGGTAGACTCGGCCCCCTTCCGTGAGTTTGTACAATGTGCGGTTCCTCAGTGGCAGGTCCCCAAATTACACTTTTTCTCACGGAATGCGATTCCAGCTCTCTACCGGCATGTGGAAGGCAATGTCCTTGCCTCGCTGGACAGGGCGGTCAGCGGTAAGGTGCATATTACCGCTGACGCATGGTCCAGCAGGCATGGACAGGGATGTTACCTGTCTTTCACGGCCCATTGGGTCACTCTTCTGGCAGCTGGGAAGGATGCAGGACATGTTGGAGGTTGTTCCGCCACCACGCCTCCAAAATGCTACTATTGGTTGTGACACACCTCTCTCCTCCACCCCCTCCTCCTCTTCTTCCTCCATGGCCTCTTCCAGTGCTCTGTCCTCAGAACCAGCGGTGCTCCGTAGGCGTTCCAGGGGCTACGCAAGTACGCAGGCAAAACGATGCCATGCCGTGCTTGCGCTGGTTTGTTTGGGGGACAGGAGCCACACTGGGGCGGATGTTTTGTCAGCTCTGCAGGGGCAGGCCGAGAGGTGGTTGACGCCACGCCAGCTTAAGCCAGGAATGGTGGTTTGTGACAATGGCACCAACCTCCTCTCCGCCCTCCGTCAGGGACACCTGACCCATGTGCAGCTCACGTCCTTAACCTGGTGGTGCAGCGGTTCTTGGGCAGGTACCCCGGCTTACAGGATGTCCTGAAGCAGGCCAGGAAAGTCTGTGTGCATTTCCGCCGATCATTTAATGCCTGTGCTCGGCTGACTGAGCTCCAAAAGGAGTTGAACCTGCCCAAGAACCGCCTTATATGTGACATGCCCACCAGGTGGAACTCAACGTTGGCCATGCTGCAGCGGCTGCACACGCAGCAGAGTGCCATCAATGAGTACCTGTGTGACTACGGCACCAGGACAGGGTCAGGGGAGCTCGGTTTTTTCTCACCACGCCAGTGGGGCATGATCAGGGATGCATGCACTGTCCTGTCACCATTTGAGGAGGCCACAAGGATGGTGAGCAGTGACAGTGCATGCATCAGTGATACTGTACCTCTTGTCCACCTCTTGGAGCATACGCTGCGTGGAATAATGGACAGGGCACTTGAGGCAGAACAGAGGCAGGAAGAGGAGGACTTCCTTGCCTCTCAAGGCCCCCTTTATCCAGACAGTGTTCCTGCTGTGCCACCCATCACACAGGAAGAGGATGAGAAGGAGGAAGAGGAGGAGGATGATTGTGTCAGCATGGAGGTGGAGGCTGGCACTCAGCATCAGCAGCAGCAGCAGCAGTCTTGTAAGGATGATTTACAGTCCCAAGAAACACGTGGACTTGTACATGGCTGGGAGGAGGTAGCTGCGGATCATGTTGCCCTTAGTGACCCAGAGGACTCCGGACCGAATGCCTCAGCTAACCTACGCTGCATGGCCTCCCTGATCCTGCAAAGCCTGCGGAAGGATCCTCGTATTCTTCGGATCAAGGAGAGGGACCATTACTGGCTGGCCACTCTCCTTGATCCATGGTACAAGGGTAAGGTTGCCGACCTTATCTTGCCATCGCAGAGGGAGCAGAGGACGAGACATCTCCGGGAGGCCTTGCAGAAAGGTCTGTGCAATGCGTTCCCAGAGACTGGGAGGTTACAAACTCCCGGTCCTGGACAACGTGTTGCTGAGGCATCGGTCAGAAGGAGCGGTGGAGAAGGTGGCCGTCTAAATGATGCTTTCAGACAATTTTTTAGTCCGCAGCCCCAAGGTATGATCGGTTCCAGCAACCATCGCCAGCGTCTGATTTACATGGTGCAGGAATACCTAGGGGCAAGGTCAGACTTGGACACCTTTCCCACCGAAAATCCTCTGGCTTACTGGGTCTTGAGGATGGATCACTGACCAGAGCTTGCACAGTATGCAATTGAGCTACTGGCCTGTCCTGCATCCAGCGTTCTTTCGGAACGCACCTTCAGTGCTGCTGGTGGCTTTGTTACCGATCACAGGGTGCGCCTGTTCACCAAATCAGTTGATCGACTGACCTTCATCAAGATGAATCAGTCTTGGATCACCCACAGCTACCAAGCACCTGAAGCTGATGTAACCGAATCATTTTTTTTGAAATATCACATCCCTTCAAGACTGCCTATGCTGATGCTGAGTGACTGTCCTGTTATGTTGATTGTCTATCCTCTTCCGCTGATATGTTGGAAGAACATTTCTGGTTCTGGGTGATGTCATCAGCCCAATTTTTCTGCCCCTGTTTAACAGGGGCGTTTAATTACAATTTTTGATGCAATGCTTTGCATCAGGGCTAATTCCTGCAATAAAACTAGAGTATATGGGAGAGGTTGCAGTGTCGTGGCACCAGCACCAGTGCCTAAGGCCCAATTTTTCTGCCCCTGTTTAACAGGGGCGTTTAATTACAATTTTTGATGCAATGCTTTGCAGCAGGGCTAATTCCTGCAATAAAACTAGAGTATATGGGAGAGGTTGCAGTGTGGTGGCACCAGCACCAGTGCCTAAGGCCCAATTTTTCTGCCCCTGTTTAACAGGGGCGTTTAATTACAGTTTTTGATGCAATGCTTTGCAGCAGGGCTAATTCCTGCAATAAAACTAGAGTATATGGGAGAGGTTGCAGTGTCGTGGCACCAGCACCAGTGCCTAAGGCCCAATTTTTCTGCCACTGTTTAACAGGGACATGTAATTACAATTCTTGATATAATATTTCACAGGAGGGCCCGTTCCTGTGCCCACCCAGAGTAACTGTGAGGACTTATAGTGTTGTGGCACCAGCACCACAACCACCAAAGGTCAATTTTTTTACCACTGTTCAACAATGGGATGTAATTACAATTCTTGATATAATCGTTCACAGCAGGGCGCTCCAGCGCCCACCAAGAGTCACTTTCAGGGCTTACAATGTTGTGGCAAAACCAACACCTTGTTCCGCCATTTCTGCAGAGCATATAGGGCAGGCCCCTACTTTCAAACATCCAACTTACAAACATCTCCTACTTGCAAACGGAAGGAGACAACAGCAAGTGAGATGAAAAAAGATGGACGACAAAACAAATTATACAGGGGTGATAACCCTTCCCTATGTTTTCCAAAAAGCTTAAAAATAGTTTTTTTGACTGGAGCTACACTTTAAAAATGTACCAGTTGAAAATTACAAACAGATTCAACTTAACACAACAAACCTACACAGTCCCTGTCTTGTTTGCACTGCCTGTATACTGCTGTTCTGAGTATATAGGGCCTGGGGGGCCACACGCATTTCCTTTTTTTAATATGGGTGCGGGGTTCCCCTTAATATGCGTACAAGACCCAAAGGGGCTGGTAATGGGCAGGGAGGGCTACCCATGCCATTTTCCTCAATGATTTTCAACCATATTGCAGGAACCAGATATAACATTAAAACCGCAAGCAGTTTTCAATGATGTTATTTCCGTTTAATGTCATTTTGTGCAGGGACTGTTCTAAACACGGGAAACACGTGGCACTTCACAGGCATACTACAGACACCCCCCAGGCACCATATTTAAAGGACTATTTCACTTTTTTTTTCACTTTAATCGTCATTAAAATCAGTGCTCCCGCCAAAACGGCCATTTTTAAAAACATTTTAGGCATTGACCCATGTCCCCTGGGGCAGGAGCCAGGTCCACAAACCCTTTTTAGGACAGTATCTTGCATATTAGCCATTAAAATTAGCACTTTTCATTTCGAACGTTCGAGTCCCATAGACTTCAATGGGGTTCTAAAGTTCGTACGAATTTGAGGTCCGTTCGAAAGTTCTGGTGCGAACAGAACCGGGGGGTGTTCGGCTCATCCCTAGTCTCAATAGACTTTGTCTCCATTGCCCCTGTGACGAAGTCTATTGTGGCGAAATGTTAGTCAGGTTGAAAGACATAACGGTGATGTCAGCATGCTCGCCGGGGGCATAGGACGATAATTTCTAGCCATGTGTACTGCTGAAAAATGTTTTTGTTTTGTTTTCATTTCTATTTGTTTTTTTTTTTTTTTTTTTTTTCGTTTTTCGGATCATTCCTTCTGATCGATATTCATTCATTCAAAAAAATCGGAACTTTGGATAAATTCAAATTCATTACATTCCTTTTGTTTAGATGTGGTATTTGTTATTGCAATAATTTTTAATAATTTGAAAGAACAAAAATCCAAAATTCAAATACCCGAAAATTCAAAAGAACGAAAATCCAAAAACAAGAACTAAAATTTGAAAGAATGAAAATCCGAAAAAAAGACCGATAATCCGCAAATTTGAAAAGTCAAAAGAACAAAAAACATCTGGATAATTTCTATTATAATTAAAATATTATGTTTATTAACCATTATTTTTGTTTTTTTATTATTTATTAATAGTAAATAATAATAATGATGATAAAAACTATAATATTAGTTAAAAGCTTTTAAATTATAAGTATTGGAATTTCCTTTCAAATTTGGCTATTAGTGAACATAGCGAATATGAATACAAAGTTATGAGTTATCCAAAATAACGTATGCTGAATCTACAAATACATCGTAACACATTAGTAATAATAAATATTAATAATAATAAAAAAACTATAATAATAGGTATAAACTATTAAATTATAGGTATTGGAATTTACTTTAAAATTTGGCTGTTAGTGGATTCTTATCAGGTTTTATTCTTATATGGTTTTATTCTTTTCAGGTTTTCGTTCCTATTTTCGGATTTTCGTTCTTATTTTCAGATTTCCAATCTTTCTAATTTTCAAATTTTCAGATTTTTGTTCTTTCAAATTTTTGGATTTTCATTCTTATTGTTGGATTTTCTTTCTTTCTGATTTTCAAATTTTTGGATTTTCATTCTTTCAAATTTCGGATTTTTATCCTTTCAAATTTTTGATTTTGATTATATGAAAACATGTTTGTTTGAGTATATTCATAGCATGACACTTTTTTTTGTTTATCAACAAATATTATCTTTTTATATTTTAAACTTTTACCTGATACTTCTTGAAAAGTGCCCAATCCTAAGACCCCTTTCACACTGAGGTAGTGGACACGTCAGCGCAAAAGCGCCGCTTGTTTTAGCAGTGCCTTGGAAGCATTCACTTCAGTGGGCAGGGTGTTTTGGGAGCGCTCCCAATCCACCCTAAAGATGCTGCTTGCAGGACTTTTCCTAACGTCCGGCAAGCACACTGCCTCAATGTGAAAAGTCACACTCAAATGAATAAGAGGTAGTTTTCAGGCGCTTTACAGGCACTATTTCTAGCGCTAAAATGCCTGAAAACCACATCCATGTGAATGGGTCTTAAGCTTCATGTACACAGGACATTTTAAAACCTCTCCTGAACGATGGAAATTGACAGCTAGTAATTGATGTTAAAAAACATCAATTGTGCCATGTTTATCTGCATTTGCGTTTATAAGAGTTTATTTACATTGTAAATGCTCAGAAATGTATCTCTATAAAAAATGCCTATAAATGAAATGCAGCTAAATGCAAGGCTTATTTCTTCCTGTTAGTTTACATCAACATCATATTTCTAATGCCGCGTACACACAACCTGTTTTTCCATCGGAATAAACTCTGACGGTTTTTCAGATGGGTTTCCGACAGAGTTCCATCAGAAAAATATTAAAACATGTTCTATTTCTAGGTCCGTCAGAATTTTTGGGAAAAAAAGTCAGATGAGGCCCACACACGATAGGACTTTCTGCCGGAAAGTCCGACCGTGTGTACGCGGGCTTAGTCTAATGAACCAGAAGACAGTATAGTGGTGAGGTTGAGCAAACTGAATGTTTTATTCTTGCTTTATATAGCAAATAAGATAATTATTGAAAAAAAAAATATCTTTGTGAAACATTAAATGAAAGGTTTCACCTTGAAAATAGAATGAGTTTCTCAATAAAATTCAATGCATAGCACAGTGTGTAGTTTGCTGCTTATAACTTTATCTTTTTAAAACTTGCAGTAGTCATCTTCACAAATGTAACTGCCTATAAGATAACATCTACTGTGCAGTTCTATTTAGCCACTGCAACTAAAGCTCTGCTGAAGATACATATGTGTGGAATATTCCACTACATAATGTTGTATTGGGATGTACCACAATGACACATGACACAGGAGATATAGTTTGCTGTTCTGTCTGTAGTTTACCATTCCCAGTGACCTTTTCAGTCTTTTCACTTAACTCTGCTTGTGACTTCAGGGCTGGGGAATTTTGAAAACCATGGACAACTTTATGCATTTGGCTCTCTGCTGTCACTTTCTATCACATCAGGCTGAACTTTAACGCCATCACTTTTAGAACTTTCATTGCCATGAAAGCAAACAAGCTTTGATTTTATGTTTGTAGTTATTTAAAGCTAGTATGTGTGTGTATGTCGCTTTTATCTGTAAGAACATTTCCTGACTTCATCTAAATTCTTTTTTATTCCCTTGTCGCATTGAGAGAAAAGCTTGATTCTTGCTTTCTAGGCAGACACGCCTATTAGGTGTATTGTTTTATTTATAGAGTCTCAAATTTGGCTCTTAGTTCCAAGACATTTTCTTCATCCAGGATAAGACAAACACGAGTCTTGAAAAGGATAAGGATGTGTTTGCTTTGACATTTGGAAATTATAGCACATTACATTATGTCAGTCTGACACATGGACAGATCTATAGTCATAGAAGCCTGCAGGACTGGTCTTGGGGTAATTTGTACCAATGTTATCAGAAAAGAACCAATGTTCCACTGTGTTTGTTTAAAGTACAGCTGTTATTTTAATATAAACTACACTAATATAGAAACAGATTAAGGAAAAGGGGTCTTTAGGCAAGGTATCGGCAGCTTTGAGCCTTCTATCCCTAGTGATGGGTATTGATAAGGATTGCAATAGGCATAGACCTTGACACATTTGCAATATCTGTGTTGGCGTAGCCTCCCTCATGATACACCAACTACCTACAAGTGCATATCCCCTTGTGAAGTGACAGGCTTTGACCAATTGCACAATCCTACTGGCTTGCTGCAGGAGAATGAAGGTTCTAGCTGAGACACCAAGACATCCACTAGACCACACAGTTCTGGCATATGCCTTGTTTTTATTCTACCTTTGTCTTATTATTACTGCTTGTGTTTGCACGGTGAGCCCTCATAGACTTGTGTGTGTGTGTGTGTGTGGGGGGGGGGGGGGTCTTCTGAGCCTCCAAGGCTTCTATTTATGGTCCTAAACAAGTTTATTAGGGTTTACTGTGCAGATGTAGACAGTGATGAAGATGATTTTGGCGTAAATAGAAGACCAGCAGTAGGTTTTAGTCATCCTGCTGGACTGGAAGGGTTTAGTGTAGATTAATTAATGAAGGCTTGGGAGGGTGAGTTAGTGTACTTTTTACTATTAGGTTACAGCTTTATTTTAAAGTGTTACTTTTTTAAGTCTTTTTTTTTTAATTAAAATAACAAATGTTATATTCACCCGCTATGTGCATTGGTATTGCACAGAGCGGCCCAGATCTTCTTCTCAAGTACCATGCCGGCCATCTTGGCTCCTATTTATGTGTCTTCATAGCAAGCTGTTTGCTATGGAGGCACATTGTGTCTGCTCATTCCCAAGCTGTATGTCTGTAGGTGCTGCATAGACACACACAGTTGGAATTATCCCCACCCCCACTTTCTTGTTACTGCATTTAATTGACTGTTCGAGTCCCTGTGTCCCTGTGTGAAGAGGAGGAGAGGGGGAGAAAAGATGCAGCCATGTACAACGGTGCTGGATCTCTTCTTTCCTCTCTTCCACTTCACTAGGGATGAGTTGATGTTCGGGTTGAACATAAGTTCAAATCGAACATCGGGTGTTCACCCGTTCACAGAACAGTAAACATTATGGGGCGTTTGCAGAGTGCCACAGAATGCCCCATAATGCATTACAAGATCTCAATGCATTCCTGTATGATGATTGGCCAAAGCATGCACCTGACCTGCATGCTTTGGCCAATCACAGTGTGCTCTGCTGAGAGAGCCATAATTGGCCAAAAGATGGGTTCCTTTAGCCAATTATGGCTCAGGGGACTAAGTCCATGCCCCACACTATATAAGGCTGCTTACATAGTGGCCGCTTGTAGTGTTGTTGGCGTGGACAGAGAGATAGCTTGAGTTAAATGAAGCAGGCAGGTTATTCAGTTAATGGCAGCGTATTTGAAATATATATACAGTCAGTCAGTATATATATATATATATATATATATATATATATATATATATATATATATATATATATACAGTGCCTTACGAAAGTATTCAGCCCCCTTGAACTTTTCAACCTTTTGCCACATTTCAGGCTTCAAACATAAAGATATAACATTTTATTTTTTGTGAAGAATCACCAACAAATGGGACATAATTGAGAAGTGGAACGAAATCTATTGGATAATTTAAACTTTTTTAGCAAATAAAAAACTGAAAAGTGGTGCATGCAAAATTATTCGGCCCCTTTACTTTAAGTGCAGCAAACTCGCTCCAGAAGTTCAGCGAGGATCTCTGAATGATCCAATGTTGTCCTAAATGACTGATGGTGATAAATAGAATCCACCTGTGTGTAATCAAGTCTCTGTATAAATGCACCTGCTCTGTGATAGTCCCAGGGTTCTATTGAAAGCGCAGAGAGCATCATGAAGACCAAGGAACACACCAGGCAGGTCTGTAATACTGTTGTGGAGAAGTTTAAAGCCGGATTTGGTTACAAAAAGATTCCCCAAGCTTTAAACATCTCAAGGGATGGTTTTCAGTCCCCAGAAACCCAAGGAGTTGTACGTGGCTGGGAGGAGGTAGTTACAGATAATGTATTTCTTAGTGACTCAGAGGACTCAGAATCAAATGCCTCTGCATGATCTCCCTGATTCTGCAAAGCCTGCGAAAGGACCCTAGGATTCATAGTATCAAGGAGAGGGATCATTACTGGCTGGCAACCCTTCTTGAACCACGTTACAAGGGTAAAGTTGCAGAACTCATCCTGCCTTCAGAGAGGTAGCAGAGGATGAAACATCTTTAGGAGGCCTTGAAGAAAGGTTTGTGTAAAGCATTTCCAGACCCTGGGAGGTTACCATTTCCTGGTGCTGGACAACGTTGTTTCTGAGGCTTTGTTCAGTGAGAGGAAGAGAGGTGGAGAAGATGGCCAGCTGACCAATGACTGAAACAATTTTCAGTCCTCAGCTGCAAGCTCTGATCAGTACAAGCAACCATCGCCGACATCTACATTTTATGGTGCAGTAATATCTAGGGGAAAGAGCAGACTTGGACACATTTTCAACAGAGCATTCACTAGGTTACTGGGTTTTGAGGATGGACCACTGGCCAGAACTTGCTCAATATGCAATCAGGCTACTGGCCTGTCCTACATCCAGCATGCTTTCTGAATGCACAGTCAATGTCTGCTGGAGAGTTTGTAACGGATCAAAGAGCGCGCCGGTCCACAGACTCCGTTGATAGGCTCACATTTATACAAATGAATCAGTCCTAGATCAGCATCTATCAAGCAATCTGCTGAATCTGAATCTGGGATACCTTGAAGACTGCCTATGATGCCTATTCTATTCCTCCTCAATCTTGAAGATGCTAGCTTCCAACAAAATTTTGGTTTAGGGCACCACCACCCAAAGCCCAATTTCCTGGCCCCTGTTCAACAGCAAGGTCCATTCCTGCACCCACCAAGAGTTATTGTGAGGGGTTACAATGTTGTGGCACCACCACCCGAGGCCCAATTTTTCTGCCCATGTTCAACAGGGGCATGTAATTACAATTTTTGATATAATATTTCACAGCAGGGCCCATTCTTGCACCCAAAAGAGTAACTGTGAGTAACTCTGCAGAGTGCATAATGCAGTCTGTATAGTCTATATACTGCTGTTCAGAGTATATAGTGCCTGGGGGATCCCCACGCCATTTTTACTTTCAAAAGATTTTATTGATTTTACATATCAAAGAGAAACAAAACAGCAAAGTACAGATAACCATGCTCACTTGTCGGAGGTAAAAGTCACTGATAAGGAATACATGAAAGGTTGCTTAGGACATCAACAAGGAATTAAAATATAAATATTTCAGAAAAATCGCCCTTCCCACTTGCTTGCGACATATAGAGGTTTAATCTGGGGGGCACTGGTCAGTCCTCCCCTGCACCCCGACTGGGAGCATACTGTGCAGGGAAGGAGTCCCGTGGCGTCCAGCGTTTTCTACAAGAGGTGAGAGGCCTCCATAGCCATGGAGGTGGGGTACTACGTTAGAGGTGTGACTGATGTTCCCACACCTCATCTCTCCAGTATTATATAACATGAAAAAAAGAGGGGAGTAATAAGGGTCCTGGAGAGTGAGGCAACAAAATAAAACAAAACAAAACAAAATATAACAAGACTCTGTACCGACAAACAAGGGGTGAGAGGTGTGGGAAGGAGGAGATGGGGGGGGGCGTGTCCGCAGTCGAGCAACTTTAAAAGCCGAGAGTGGTCCAGGGAACCAGGGTCGGACTCCTGGAATAAGTGAAATGCCCATGTATTGAGCCCAAGGCTCCCACGTAGCCTCGAACTGAGCCGTGGAATCTAAAAGAATGCCGGTAAGTTTCTCTTGCACCATTATCCAAGAATTTTTTTTAACGGCGGCTGCAAAGGGAACTTTAGGGAGTTTCCAAGCCTTGGCTATTGTCATTTTGGCACCCAGGAATATAAATTGAATTAGTTTACGAGTATGTTTCGGGATCCCAGGGAGATTAGCGTTGAGTAGGGGAATGGCAGGGCTTCTCGGGAGGGTATGGTTAGTGATATTCTTTATTAAGGCTAGGATTCTTTTCCAGAAAGGCCTAATTCTGGGGCATTCCCACCAGATGTGGGCCATGGTCCCGATCAGGCGGCATCCCCGGAAGCAGCAGGGGTCAGCTGAGGGGAACATTAAGGGAGAGTCTCGAGGGGGTTAGGTACCACCTGGTAAGGACCTTTACATTGGCTTCAATTAGTGAGACATTTCTGATGCCTTTAAAGGCTCTGGAGAAGGAGGCCTGCCACTGCTCCACCGTCGTGCTAAGTGCTAGTTCAGTCTCCCAAGCGGTCATGTAAGAGGATCTATTAGGTTGATGAGCAAGGGCCTTGTATACCACTGAGACTGCCCTCTCTGTTCCGTGGCCTGTCCGCACCATGATTCGTACGGAGTGCAGCCTGAGGAGGCCTGCTTACCCGTCCAAAGCTGTAGAAGGAAATGGCGGATTTGGTAGAACCTAAAGCGTTCTGAAGGAGGCATCTCAAGCTGGTTCACACAATGTCCCAGGGTAATAGGGCCTCGAGCGTCCAGAAAGTGCCCTATTCGATATAGACCCTTATCCAACCACCATCTAAAAGCTGTGGGCTCCTGGCCCGGTGGGAAGTCTGGGTTGTTGAATAAGTGAGCTAATGGTTTTAGGTGCGAGATGAGGTGGGGGGATTTTTTCAACCTGTCCCATACATGAAGCGATTGTGAGAGAATCGGGGAGAGGATGGGGGGCCGGAGCCTTGGAGGGGACCAGAGGAGAGATTCAATGGTGTAATCCGGGGCTGCTTGATTCTCCAGGGAAACCCAGTCTGGTTGTTCAGATCTATTGTAAATTATTGATAGCTGTGCTATTCTGGCTGCCTGAAAATACCAGAGCAGTCTCGGCAACCCCAAACCTCCCTGCGATTTGTGGGTGTACAAGGTCTGCTGGGGGATCCTATGGCCCCTCCCTCCCCAAATAAATTTGTTTATTTTTGCTTGGAAAGACCTTAGGTGATCCAGTTTGATATTGATGGGTATGGCCCTGAAGAGGTATAGCAATCTCGGGAGTAAAGTCATTTTAATGGAGTGTATCCTACCCAACCATGATAACTCTCCCTTCTCCCATTGTCCCAGATCCTCCTCAAGTTTTCGATATATGGGGGGGAAGTTAGCTTCGTACAGCTGTTCCACCTTAGCAGTTAGGTTGATGCCCAGGTATTCTATAGAGGAGTCGCTCCATTTAAATTTGAAAGCGCTCTGCAGAGCCAATTTAGTTTCATGTCTGAGAGAGATATTCAGGGCATGTGATTTAGTGTAATTAACCGTGAGTCCCGAGACGACTGAGAAATCTTGAAGGAGCTTACATAGGTTGGGGAGGGAGACTGTCGGTGAAGTAAGGAAAAGAAGTAAGTCATCGGCAAAAAGGCCGCATTTGTGTACCCGTGTCCCGTCTGTGACGCCTTGTATGTTAGGGTTTGAGCGAATTGCAATGGCCAGGGTCTCAATCGCCATTGCGAAGATTAGGGGGGAGAGCGGGCAGCCCTGCCGGGTTCCCCTCGCTATTACTAGTGGTTCTGAGTGCTGACCCTGTATGCGAATCAAGGCTTTAGGATTAGAGTACAGCGAGCCCAGGATTCCTCTAAAGCGGGGACCAAATCCCCATTTGTCTAGAAGGAAGAAAATGTACTTCCAGTCTATGGCATCAAAGGCCTTGTGTAGGTCTAGGGATAGAAGCATCCCTTCCTGAGCTTGTTTACCGTTCCAGCCAGATTGGAGGAGGGAGACAATGTCAACCGCTCTTCTGATTTGGTCAGGTCCCTGTCTGCCCAGTATGAAGCCCACTTGGTCTTTGTGAATGTAATATTTAATAAAGGAAGAGAGGCGGTTAGCTAAAATTTTGGTTAGAATTTTGAGGTCGTTATTGATGAGGGAGATGGGCCGATAATTTTCCACTTCTTCATGATTTTTGTTGGGTTTGGGGATTACTGTGATGTAGGCAGTGTTGAGGTGTGGGTCTAAGGGGGAACCCTCCGTTTTGGAGTTGAAAAATTTGGCCATGTGCGGGGCTAAGATATTCCCAAAGGTCCTATAGTAAGGTGTAGATAGTCCGTCAGGGCCAGGGGCTGAACCAGGTTTCAAGGCCTTAATGACTGCCAGAACTTCCTCCTCCGTGAAGGAATCTTCCATAATGTCTTTATGTGCTGTGGTCAGGGACGGCAGTCTGAGGCCTTGAAAAAAGGCAGACATTGCTGGGGCCTTCTCTGTGGCGTCTTGGCTATATAGTTTGGCGTAATAATCTTGAAAAGCCCTCAAGATCTTAGTCGGGTTGGAGGTAGGGGGTTGGCCGTTCAGTCTTAGTTTGGGGAAGGCAAACGATTTGGCTTTAGGAGTGAGTTTACGTGCTAGCATAGATCCTATTTTATCTTTGTGCATGTAGTATTTGGCCCCACTCCATCTAATGTGTTTCTCTGCTGATGCGGTGAGTTTTAAGTTAAGTTCTAATCTGGTGGTGTCTAATTGGTCTGCCGAGGCCTTTGAAGGGTGGTGCTTATGCGCCCTTTTAAGATCCGCAAACTTGGATTCTAGGTCACGGATTTCTAACAGTCGTTCTTTTTTGAGGCGGGAGGAGAGCTTAATCAGTTCTCCTCTGATGGTAACTTTATGAGCCGCCCAAATAATTTCTGGGGAGATGCCTTCCATTGCGTTGGTGGAAAAGTAGTCCTTGATAGAGTCGGCTATGCATTTGGCATGAATGGGGTTACTGAGGATAGACTCGTTTAGACGCCAGTGTGTTCCTCCTTTGTTGGTGAAGACATTGCGAATGGACAGAAGGACCAACGAGTGGTCCGACCATGAGGAGTCTATAATGGATGCTTTTAGGGCTAAAGGAACTAGCGTTGGGGGAATCAGGATGTGATCGATCCTGGCATATGACTGATGCGGGGACGAATAGTGTGTGTAATCCTTACTCTTAGGGTTTAATTCCCTCCAGATATCCACTAGACTTTTAGAGTGGAGGAATTTTGCAATTTTGCTGCTCATTTTTGAGGGTCTAGTCGCTTGATCTTTAGTGGGTTTAGTCTTGTCAAGTCCCTGGTCGAATGCTACGTTGGAGTCCCCACCCATGATAATTTTGCCTTCCAGCATCGGACCCAATGTCGAGTAGAGAGATTTGAAGAATTTGGCTTGACCTTTATTGGGAGCATAATATGAGACTATGGAATAGAGTATTCCTTCAAACGTTCCCTTTGAAATCTACCCTCTGGATCCCTATATTCTGAAATATTTGTATAGTTGCAGTGTCTAGAGAAGAGGATCGCAACCCCCTTGGTTTTTGAAGGGGCGTTTTCAAGGAAAAACGTGGAGTAGGAGGAATGGATAAATTTGGGTCTATAGCGAACAGGGAAGTGCGTTTCCTGCAACAGGACGACATCAATTTTAAGAGCTCGATACCGTTCGAAGGCTATTCTCCTCTTTCTGGGGGAATTTAGACCTTGGACATTGTGTGAGACCAGTCTCAGATCCCTGTTAATAGTGGGAGTGTTAGCCATTAGGACAGAGAGGGGGAATGATCAACCAAATACATCCACTTACCCTTTGGGTGATGACACTCCGGACCGAGACCTCCAGTCTGATGCCGAAATCAAGAATAGCCCTGGAATCAGTAGCTCTATTCGTCTGCGGACACGCTTGGGGAGAAAGAAGGAGAGAACATGAGGGAGGGAAGGGAAACAGAAAACATAGAAACATGTCTTCTACGAAGACTGGCGTAGGGCCAGCGTGAGAGGACCCACCGACCCCCGTCGAGAATATTTTGGGCGATCCCGAGGATCGCCCAAAGGCCCATGCCAAAGAGATGTGAACTACCTCTATGAGATGGGTGAGAGCACATTGGGCCCATCCTGGACCCTAACTGAAAAACTTAATGAAACAATGTAAAACTTTAGAACTTAACGCTATAATATTGAGAGCAACTAAGTCCTGCCAGCTGTTGGACCCCGGTTGCTTCTGGTGATCATCTGTCGTGTGGGGAGAAGACCCGACCGGGCCCGGCTGGGTCCAAACCCGAGGCTCTGTAACCTGAGACCATGGTGAGGAGACAGGGAAATGAGAGGAAAAACTACCCTCCCCCGATCTATTGGTCCGAAGGAACCATACCCACCCCCCGCCCCATAGCCAACAAACTAAGGATCAGCGGAATCCAAAGGAAGGGGAGGGGGAACATGGGGATTTTGTCTCCTAGGGGAGAAAGCCAATGGTAGGCCTGGTCCAAGAGGCGGGCAGTGGGTCTCTTCCTTAACAACCCGGTAGTTGCAAGGAAGATGCATCTAAAACCTAGATGAAATTATACCCCTGTGGTGGAACGGGGGGACAAACCCATTAAACTGCCTTGTGGCCATCCCCATGAGAGAAAAAAAAACTGAAAAAAACATAAATATGTACAGGGGGAGAGAGTCAATTAAACCGTGAGATGGGGGTTTATCACCCCGTCCGTCGAGCGGGCTATTGCCCAAGGAAGTTCACTCGAGAGTGGGAAAAGTAACGAAGAGACAGACTTCTCTGTAGACCTCTTTCAGGGGGGGCCTCCATCCTTGCTCTTCTTGGTGCGGCCGTTAAGCCAGAGAGGGGAGACTGGGCTGGACGGGGGGGGGGGTCTCTTGGCTGACCCGGCAGAAGATGAGGAAAAGTCCATGGGGAGCTCCTGAGAAATCAGCTTCAAGTGTAGAAAGAGTTTTTCTCCATCCACCATATTGGAAAAGGAGTATGATTTTCCGTTGAGGGAGAACTTCGCTGCAAACGGGAAAGTCCATCAGTATTTTATGTCTTGCTGGTTGAGCACAAGCAGGAGTGGTTTGAGAGCCCTTCTCTTTTGTATGGTGGAGGGAGCCAGGTCTGCGAATATCTGTATACGGTGACCCTGAAATTGGAGATCTGATTGCGCTCTGGATTGGCGCATCACTTCTTCCTTGGTTGCGTAGTAATGGGGTTTTACAATTATGTCCCGGGGGAGCCATCCTTTCTGGGGGGCCCTAGGGACCGGTGCGCCCTGTCTAGGTCCAGACGTTGCGGCGGAATTTGTGGGGCAAATTGGGAGATAATATCCCGTACCGTTAGGGGGATGTCAGCAATGGATTCCGGTATACCACGGATTCGGAAGTTGTACCTCCTGGACCTGTTCTCAAGGTCGTCGATTCTTGCAATGGCAACGTCAAGTTGATCCTGGATAGTTTTAATATGGGCTTCATTTTGGTTGGTCCTGGAGACCGTAGTGTCCATTTTGTTTTCTATGGCCTCAATTCTGGTTCCCAGATTGGCAAAGTCAGATTTAATGTTATTAGTAATCTGGGTAGCAGTATTAGCCAGCCCTCTGTCAAGTAATTCTGAGAATTTAGAGAAAAGATTCGCTTGGAGGGTGGAAATGTCTGTCAGGGAGAAGTTCGGGGATGTGGCTGGGGTCAGCACTTGCCTGTGATCTGGTGGTTTGTCCGTGTAGGCCGCGTGTGGCTGTGCAGCTGAGGTGGCGGCGGCTATCTTGGTACACCCTCTCCCCGCTGAATGGTTGAAATGCGGCCCTAAATCCCATCTTGCGGGGGGCCAGGCATCCGCTATTTTTCACCGACCTTTCCCACGTTCGGGGGAGTAGCAGGGGGGTAGCTCTGTGCGCTGTGTGAGGCGTCAGCTGGATCGGTGGTCCGGGGTGGTGCGGAGCTCGTGGCTCAAGCGGCCATGTCGGAGCTCTCGCGCATGCGCACTCCCCCACGCCATTTTTTTTACATTTTGGTGCGGGGTTCCCCCTATTATCCATACAGGCCTTTTATGGGTTTTAGGGGGGACAACCTCGCCATTTTTTTGGGGGATATTTTTGGCTATTTTTTGTAATGACTTTTATCTACCCGACAATACATTACAGCCACAAGCAGTTTTAAATGACATTTTTTCCTTTAGAAATTTCATTTTGCTGTGGTACTGTTATAAACATGGGAAATATGCACTACTTTACAGGAGGAGACTAAAGACACCCCCCCCCCCCCCCCCCCCGGCATGATATCTGAAGAACTATTTAATTTTTATTGTTCCATTTTAAGCATTATTAAAAACTGAAAAAAACTTCAATTTTTAAAACTTTTTTTGCATTGATACGTGTCCACTGGGGCAGGGCCCAGGTCCCCAAACACTTTTTTTGGCAATAACTTGCATATAAGCCTTTAAAATTAGCATTTTCTGCTGCGAACCAAATTATGCTAGTGTGTCTCAATACCAGTTAGGGAATTCACATTTTCTTCAGCCCAGATATTTCTCTTTGGAAAGGTTTACTTTAACAGACAGTATTTCAAACAGTTTTCTGTCACAGAACATATTTTACATTTTTTAAAACAGATACGGAATTGCTTTACTTATGCTATGATAATTTATTATGCCAACAACAAAGGCAAATACTTTTTTAAAGCATTGGTTACATGTTTTTTCTATTCAGAAAATGTTTAAATATTTTTATTATTTTCACTTGTTTTTATAATTAATATTATTTTCAAACAACGGAACAACTAACAGATGTCTCTGAAGTTTACAGAATTGGCAGATTATGGGTAATCTGACTGTAACAGAAGATGATAATACTGGCTGCAAAAAAGAGTTTACAGTGCCCCAGTCACCAAAGGCAGACAGAGATAGATTAAAATGTATTCATTATAGTTATTTAGGACCCCTTCTTTTGGGAGAATCAAAGGTCACAGCATTAGTCTAAAATACAAATTATTCATAAAAATATCAAAAATAATTTTTCCTCATTGAAAATGTGTTTTCATGTCTTTCAGTAGCATGCATACGAAGACTTGAGTGACCCGGGGACTTAAAGCTGAACTTCACTCAAAAGGGGAAGTTCCACTTTTCCTCCCCCTCCACCCTCTTTTGGCACATTTTTTTTTTTTTTTTGGGGGGTGGGGGGGTGACTTAGTTTTGTCACTGAGCTAGCAGTGATCTATGCTGAAAGCAAATTGTAGGCTAGTTCACAATTCAAGAAATAAGGTTAGGTGGCAATCAGAAGAGTATCCATATCCAGGCAAAGGTCAGAGAATTCAAAGTCAAGGCAAGGCAAGCAAGGCAAAAGCTAGGAGCCAGGTAGCAAATGTTATTACAACAGCAAAACCCTAGGGATCATGGTGTTTAAATAAAGCAGCAAAGCATTGCTAGCCAGCCACCTAGCAAGGAGGATGAGTGCCTCTGCCAGGCAATAGAATGGAGGAGGTTTGAATGACAACCGTCACTGATGGAGGAGCTGGAGCTGTTGTGTGAACAATAGGAGAAGCATCTGCAGCAAGAGGGAAAAATTGTCAGATACTCCTGGCTGGCCATATATTATTCAATTTTCTTGTACAATTTTCGGTAGATTTACCAAAACCATATAATATGAAACACTTTCAATTTGTATGCAATCAGACAGGCCCTTGCACTACAGAGTTGAAGGTAAATCTAAAGGAAATCAAATAAGAAAATAATAATGAATGAGGCTCAGTGGGTTTAGATGCAAGTTTACAGATAGTAGTGATAAAGAGGTTGAATACCTTGCTCATTTTAGACTAAGTGGATCATAGTTATTAGATGTGAATCTGAATTGGTTAGTTAGTAGCTGAAAGCCTCTGGAATGCATTGCCCTTGGCCAGATGGTCTAAGAATCTGAGATACACGTACTACAACGGGGTTGATTAACTAAACACAAACAGATTGTTCACTTTGTAAGGGAAGATGCACAGTTCAATGGAATTTCACTTAGTGAATGAAGTGAAGCTCCTTTTTGTTAATTCCTTGCATGTGATTGGGTATTCTCTAGGAAATTTCCCCACATTCGCTTAGCTCTTGCAAAGTGAACAGCCTATTTGCATTTACATGCAAGCTAAAATTTAGGAGCAGCAGGCACACTGTAAGTAAAGGAACTCTGGTAATTATTGTTAACATCTAATGCCGCATACGAACGACCAGACTTTCCAAAAAACTAGGTCCGACGGTCTTCCTGACGGACTTTGGCGGAGTTCTGACGGACTTTCTGAAGGAACGGACTTGGCCACACATGAAAGGACAAAGTCCATTCAAAAGTCTATTCGTTTTGAACGTGATGACGTAAACGGAACTAAAAAAGAAGTTCAATAGCCAGTAGCCATTAGCTTCCCTTGCGTCGTATTTGTTCCGTCGGACCAGCATACAGACAAATGGTTTTCTCGATAGGAATTGATTCCGTTGGACAGATTTGAAACTTGTTCTATTTCTAGGTCCGTCAGATTTTTTAAACAAAAAACTATCGGATTAGCCCACACACGATCAGATTGCTCGATGGACTGATCCCGTCGGACCTAGTCTGCCGGAAAGTCCGGTCATGTGTATGCGGCATAACTGTCATATGTAGTCTAGATTAAGCCTTAGGCTGCCATATGCTTTTAAGTTTGCATGACATGTCTTTGAGAATAACCAGTATAACTGTGAATGCAACAATAAAAACAAATGTACTGAAGTACAAGAAAACAGTACTATTGGATGCTGAGATTTTAAACCATGCTGAACCAATCTGTATGATCCAGTCAGCAAAATTATACTAAGCCCTTGTTCACATTGATGCAATTTGTTGTGCGATTTGACATGTCCAATCACATGCCAAATCGCCAGCAATTGCTGGCAATGGCAGTGTCTAAATCAGTGCGGCTCCACACCGATTTCCAAAAGTAGTTTCTGTACTACTTTTGGCAATTTTGGGGTGCGATTTTCATTAACATCTGTGCAGAAACCCGCATAGATGTCTCTGAAATTTCCCCCGAAATCGGGACCGACATACGGGAATGAAATCGTGTGAGTTCAGCTGAACTCGCACAATTTCATTCCCACAGTCATTGTGAACCAAGGCTAACAGATGTTATAAAACAGAAAATATGAGGACCCCACAACCATAACAAGAGCAGTCAATTATTTTACCTTTCATTGCATTTAAAGAAATAACCAGTTTTAGTCCATTACACTGTGCTGTTGTCATCAATCCCATTTGTCTCTTCCTTTTCCATAGCTGTATTGCTTTAGTAAGAAATATTCCCCTTGATGAACAAGACACAACAAGCAGAACTCCAGCCAAAAACAAAGATAAAAGCAAAAAGCCTGTAAAAAGATAAAAAAACAAGAACCCACCTTTGCTGCGATATACAATTTTAATCCAGTCATTTCCACAACAGTACTTTTTCCTGCAACTAGATGTCCCCAGTCTGATGGGCAACATCATTCAACCCACTTCTTTTGTGTCCTGGTCATCTGGCTCCCACACCAGTTGGGCAGTGAAAGGAGAAGCAGAACAGTGATGAGTTCATGTCTCTGTCACTTTGCTTTCTCTTCCGAACCTTGTGCTGCTTCTTCCTATCATGATGAGCTAGCAGATCCTATTCAGGCACTTGCACTGCTGCTTTTAAATATATATATATATAGTGGCAGGGCGTGCCTTTGCCACTATTTAACCTCCCTGGCGGTATGATTATTTCGGATTTTAGGTGCTGAATGCGGTACACTTATTTTGCATGAAAATTTGGTGTTTTATATTGTAGTCCTGTAATTCTTAGGAATAACTCACTTAAATCTGTCCAAACAAGAGTCTAGCAGACATCCCAGGTATGATAACGTTTGAAAAATGAAATAATAAATTATATTATAATAAATAACTATAAATATTATACCAAATAATAATATAACAATAATAACAATTATTCAATAATGTAATCAAATCAAAAACACTGAAATTGGCTTAGTTGCAGAATTGTCACTGTCATTACTTTTCAATATTTGATGAAGGATCTCCCCACAAATCCCTATCCCTCAACTCTGCGAGTGATTCTAATTTATTATTGCTGTTTTCTAGCTGGTCTAAAATCATTTTTGATGTAAAGTGACAGTTTTGGTTGCTATTGACAATCTCCAGTTTCCAGGCATAAAGAACAGTTTTTATAATATAAAACTGCATGTAGGGCACTGGGCAGAACACTAGGGACAAAGGGGATGTGAAATTATTACATACAGCAATGTAATCTGTGAGGTTACATTATACTGTATGTATACTGTGTGTTTCACTTTTTGAATTTGGCGCCGATCTCCGTCCCCATGCGTCGCAACGCTCACAGGGAACGGAGCTCGGCTTCGTGATGAATCGAGCAGAGGACGAGCTGCTCGTACAGCGGGGGGACATCGCTGGATCCAAGGGAGAAGGTAAGTAAACCTCCTCCTGCATACAGCGATGCAGTCCCGAGTCTGGCTCGGGGTTACCGTTTTTGGTATAAAGCTTCCACCCCGAGCTAGACTCGGGAATACCGCCAGGGGGGTTAAAAAGGAAGCCGGCGCCAGCTTTTCTCAGGAAACAGGCACACTAATGATGCTGGTGTGTGCTACATTCATATTAGAGCCAGAGTTAGAGGTCAGTGGCCCCACCTTCCCGAGGGGTCAGTGTGTGAAGGCGGAGCACATTTTTTTTTTGACATGACGCTGACATTAGCAATCTGTGTCCATCGAACTTGTGGTCGAATGTGCCTAACTTTAGCTCTATTAGTCCAAGATTATTCTAAATAGAGAGAAAAGATTCAACATTATAGAGACAATAGCAAAAAAGGTTGAAAGTGCCTAACCTAACTCTATTAGTCCAAGATTATTTGACATGAAGATTCAACGAAGCAGTCGCCACGAGCGGACATTTATGGACAAATGCTCTGCCCATAGGCCATAGAAGAATTCTAATGTTGGTTAACTAGTAATAATAATTAATAAATATAATTATTACTAGTGTCATACAACATTAGAATTCTACTATTGCTTGTAGGCCGAACATTTGACCGGAAATGTACGATTGCGGCGTCGTACAGTTTAGCTGCTCCGTCAAATCTTCTTAGAACTTTCGACAGACACCATAAGCCTTCAATGACAGATTCAACCTTAATTATTTTGGATTTTTGGACGAATGCATTTTTAACGAAACTAAATAAATAAAAAATGATTGTGGGAGTAACTAAATAAATGTATTTTTCAGATGAAAACTAAATTCCAAAACAAAATATTTCAATATTTCAATGTGCACATGTCTATTGATTTACACTTAAAACTTAAAAAGTCAACACAGCATGCAATTATCAGCCCCTGATATTTATTGGCAGTTGTAAAAAAAATCACAGATTTTCACAAACTGTCAGTACATTTGCTGGCAGTTGGCAACCTTGATATAGCTATATATATATATATATATATATATATATATATATATATATATATATATATATATATATATATATATATATATATATATATATATAGTTATAGTTATAGGTTTATGTATAGTTACAGTACTGCATTTCGTTGTTTATTTCATATCCCCCTAAAGTGTAGCATTAAAGAATATTTGAATGCTCTTTTTGGAGACACTGCTGAGTGAAGCAAACAGCTTTGTCTATGTTTACTATGTTAATAATAACCAATATTCTCTATGCATAATGGTTTGTGTAAGTAAGCCAATGGCACAACAATGAAAGGTGTAGGGATGAGCATACTGTTTAAACTCCTGACTGCAAGCTATTTACAGTTGATGTGGAGAAGAAAAGAGAACTAAGAAATGAGTTTGGCAGTTATAGAAAACTATGAATGAGTGCATATTAAAATGTAAAAGTAATTTTAATGAGAAACTATTACAAAATGTGGTTAAAATCGCTTTATCCACTTTAACAAACTTCCTAGCTAGGGTTATTTATTTCTCTGTGTTTATTAACGTCTCTAATTCATGCGTATTACCTCTTTTTTTAATATGTAATTAATTATAAATTATATATTGGTGAGCACAATGTAATTCAGATAACATCTTATTACATTTGCTTTAATAATATTTTGATAATAAGGATTTTGTTGCACTGGTATTTACTCTTACTGGTGTGACAGATAGGCTAAGGTAACAACTTTTAAAGACCCTACACTGAATGGGTGCCCACGCACACCATATCATTAGATAACCTCTGTGGTACAAGCGATCCACTTCTGTAATTAGTTTTGGTCTGACATTATTTAATTAGCTTGCAAATGCAATGGTTCATTTACCTGCCTGAGATAGATGTGTAAATTCAAGGCTTATAAATCTCAGCTTGAACGCTTCACCTCTGGAGAAAAATTTAGCAGCAGATTTACATATGATCTGTGACAGGAATATTTGGTTTTAATAAGCCTTTGAAAATATCCCAGGACTGGAAAATGGAATGGCATGCCAAAACTGTCTACTAGCAAGCTGGCTTCAATCACAAGCATAGGCATTTGAGTTATTATTGAACAGCATCTTGCTGATTTTCTTTCTCGTAGTTAAAGGATTATTCTACCTTTAAAAAATATATTTATTTTTTTCTCCTCACATTTTGCTTAGTAGCCATATTTGTTTATGGAATTCTATAGCAGTCTACACTTGACAGCTAAAATAGTCACCTGCACGTGAAAGGTGTTTATGTTTCACACATAGGAACAAGCAAAACCTGTATATCCTTATTCTACTGAAGGTACAGAATGCTATTTTAACCACTTGCTTATTGGACACTTAAACACCCTTCCTGCCCAGACCAATTTTCAGCTTTCGGTGCTCTCATATTTTGAATCACAATTACTCAGTCATGCAACACTGTACCCAAATACATTTTTTGTCCTTTTTTTCCCACAAATAGAGCTTTCTTTTGGTGGTATTTGATCACCTCTGGGCTTTTTATTTTTTGCGCTATAAATGAAAAAAGACCGAAAATGTTGAAAAAAACACATTTTTCTTTGTTTCTGTGACAGAATTATGCAAATTATAAATTTTTCTTCATAAATTTTGGCCACAATTTATACTGCTACATATCTTTGGTAAAAATAACCCAAATTAGTGGATATTATTTGGTCTTTGTGAAAGTTAGAGATTCTACAAGCTATGGTGCGAATCGCACAAAATTGATCACATCTGATGTACTGGTGGCCTATCTCGCTTCTTGTGACCCGAACAAGTCGGGAAAGTACAAATACCCCCCAAATGACCCCTTTTGGAAAGTAGACATTCCAAGGTATTTAGTAAGAGGCATGGTGAGCTTTTTGATGTTGTCATTTTTTTCCCACAATTCTTTGCAAAATTAAGATTTTTTTTTTCCACAAAATTGTCATTGTAATAGGTTATTTCTCTCACATGGCATGTGCATACCACAAATAACACCCCCAAAAAAATTATGCTACTCCTCCTGAGTATTACAATACCACATGTGTGGGACTTTTTCACAGCCTGGCCACATAGAGAGGCCCAACATGCAGGGAGCGCCATCACGTGTTCTAGGAGCATAAATTACACATCTAACTTGTTGATTACCTATTACAGTTTTGAAGGCCCTGGAGCACCAGGACAATGACATGTGACACTGATGACAGATGGCACTGATACGTGGCAATGATGACACTTATACGTGGCACTGATGAAACGTGGCACTGATGACAGATGGCACTAATACGTGGCACTGATGACAGATGGCACTTATACATGGCACTGATGACACGTGGCACTTATGCGTGGCACTGATGACACGTGGCACTAATATGTGGCACTGAAGACACGTGGCACTAATGCGTGGCACTGATACGTGGCACTGATACGTGCCACCGATGCCAGATGGCACTAATACGTGGCACAGATGACGCGTGACACTGATGACAGATGGCACAGATAAGTGGCATTGATGACACGTGACACTGACAACAGATGGCATGTGACACTGAAAGGTGGCACTGATGACAAATGGTACTGATACGTGGCACTGACAGATGGCACTAATATGTGGCACTGATGACAGATGGCACTATGTGGCACTGATGACACGTGACACTGATGACAGATGGCACTTATACGTGGCACTGATGACAGATGGCACTGGGGACAGATGGCACTGACAACAGGTGGCACTGGGGACAGATAGCACTAACAGGTGGCACTGGGGGCAGGTAGCACTGGGGTGGATGGCACTGGGGTGGGTGGCACTGGGGCGGATGGCACTGGGGTGGATGGCACTGGGGCAGGATGGCACTGGGGCGGATGGCATGGCACTGGGGGAGGATGGGACTTTTTTTAACTTTTTTTTTTTACACTCACGGCCGCTGCAGCCGTTCATCTCTCCCTCCTCACACGCTGTCTGTGTGAGGAGGGAGAGCAGCGCTGAGAGATGATCTCATATGTTTACATATGAGATCATCTCCCATTGGACACGCCGATCGCGCTGTAAACGGCTGCTGTGATTGGCCGTTTAGAGCGATCTGTGTTTGCCTGTCTCCGGGGGACACGGCAAACACAGAACTTCCCCGATGCGCGCCCGCGGCGGCGCGCATTGCAGAAGTAAATAACAGGTCATCCAGGGACGGCCTCCCGGACGAAAGCGCCTGCTCTACGGCCGTCATTCGGCTATAGGGCGGGCGCGAGGAGGTTAACAAAGCTGGTTTTTCACTAGCCTTGTATGCAATATTACCAACTCAGCAAAATATTTAAAAAATAAAACATATATACACAAACTACATACGGTATGTATAACTGCATGTGTGGTGATAAAACTCCTAATTTACTATTATATTGTACAGACAGATAAAAACATGTAACATTGTATTGCCTAACAAACAGGACACGAAACAAAGTAACTCAGAAACAAATGATTAACTTTATATACCTATGAGTAACAGTTACGCTTATCTGCATGCAATCAATTAAACAGTATTACATATGGTTAAAGCAATACTACATATGATTTAGACATGTGCGATTAGTTTCGTATGAATTGAAAATTCATACGAATCTCCATAAATTCGTACATTCGGGAGGATCCGAAATACGAATTGCCATGCTTCCGAATTTTGTACGAAATACGAAATTTCGTTTACGAATTTCAGATCTAAATTCTATTACAACTGAAACGTGACTTGTGTTTTGTTGATCAATCAGAGGTTTTCTTCTGCTGCTGAGTGAGGGTTGGGAAAATGACCTTTTTTAATATGGGAGTGGGAGGCTGATGCTGGTAATCAATGGGAGATTCAGAATCAGACAAAATAAGAATTTTCGTTAATTACGATTATTCGTTATGATGAAACCTAGGAAGTCAGCTCAGCACAGGGATGGTGGGAGCCCCTCATAATCATAAATTCATCGTAACAAACATTCGCAATTGTTCCGAAAAGTTAACGAACCTAACAAAAAATTCATATTTCATACGAATACAAATTGAATTTCAGACACAAATTACGGAATATGAATGAACGGCTAATACGAAACGTAACAGAACAAAACTAAATAAATGTATTGACGGTGCATATGTATAATACGGTTAGCAAGGCAATATATGAGGTAGAAAATGATACATTACCAAAAGCATTGCAAACAACAGCCACACCCTCACTTCAACTGGGTACCCATGTTACCAAGTCTCAGTTGGTAACAAATGGGTCCTGTGCAGTGCGTCCTCTCACAGGCGAGGCTCCAGTCTGCCTGAACAGAGGCCATATCTTTTATACCTTGCTGCAATGACAGCCTGGTTTCTAATGATCAAATGTGTTGACAATTACCTGGATCGGGATAACTCTGGTACACAAACTGAATGCTGGCCAGGCGTGCAAGAATGCTCAAAAAAGCAGCCCTATCCATTATATTGAGGCAAATGAACATCATATCCTTTAAACAAAAACAGATGAGACAGTAGACCAGAAATATTTTCCATTGTTAATCGTGTGAGGATCAACCCCCAAATCACTCTTAACAAGAAATCAGTAGCCAACTTTAACTCCTTTGTACTACAGACATACATACACACATGAACACACATTGAAACAACAACACAGTACAGTATGCACGTCTCAGATACACATACAGATAATATATACATATGCTAATACTACAAACATTGGGGGGATTTACTAAAACGAGTGCACAGGAAATCTGGTACAGCTGTGCATAGTAACCAATCGGCTTCTAGGTGTTGGGCCCCCTTCAGACAGAGCGGATCCGTCCAAGTGGATCCACCTGCTCAGCAGGGGATCTGTCCATTGATCACTGCTGAGCAGGCAGATGACAAGTCTGTGTCTGCTATGCATGCCATCTATGGGGGGGTTGCATGGCATCAGACTGCATGTCTGTTTCCATCCAACTGTCATCCGATCCACCGGACAGATGGCAAATGTGTGGCCATCCATCTAATTTTTATCTGCATGGATTGGATGCCAACTGGTTTCAGTGGACATATGTCCACTGACATCCGCCACCCTATAGAGATCAATAGGTAATCCGATCAGGGCTGCCAGAAAAACAGACAGGCAGACCCGATCGGTCCACAGGTGTGAAAAGGGCCTTAATTTCAAAGGTTAATTGAACATGCAAAAGATGATTGGTTACTATGCTTAGCTGCACCAGATTCTCTGTGCACCACTTTTAGTAAATTTCTCCTACTGTGAGATCTGTAAACACCTAAAAGCTGAACTAATACAAACAATGAAAGAAGTAATTGTGCAAGTGAGGATTCAAGTGTTTATGAGTGTGATTGCTTGGAGGAAGAAACTGTTCTTAAGCCTGGTTACCCCGGGGTACAGTGATCTAATTGTTCACTATAGTCTGTTCATATTCTGTTTTTAGACTAAATAAAATCCAACAGTGATGTAAGTCCAAATAACAGACTCAGCTACTACTGTGTAAAAGTGTATCAGCAGATCTTGAGACAGATCTACTTCAGATCCTGGGAAATTAGAGATTCCAATAATCTGAAGGTCTCCACAGTTAACTCAACACTGTTGAGTATGGTATGAAGGGACACTGTTCAAAAACTTCTTTGGAAAAACACTATTATCTCCATAGTTTTGAGTGTGTTGAACAGATTATTATGACTGGACTCTACCTCCTCCCTGTATGCTGACTTTTTACCATCTTGGATGAGTCCAGTGATGGCTTTGTCATACACAAATTTCAGTGTATTAACAGATGAATTCTCGGCAGTGCAGTAATTGCTATAAAGGAAAAGAGCAGTGGTATTTACTGCTAGGTGCTAAATACAACTTATCCGAGCCTACCTGTTTTTTTATGCCTGTCAGGAAATCTTATCTAATGACAGGTAGTGGCGGGTAAAGTGAGCTGGGCGAGTTTGGAGTGGAGGATTTCTGGAGAGATAGTGTTAAACACTGAACTGAAATCCAAAACCAGGATCCATGCGTACATCCCTGGGAAGGCAAGCTGGATTTGGTGCATCCCCATGTTCACAACATCGTCTACTGACTTGTTTGCTTTATAGGCAAACTGTGATGGGTCAACACTGGTCTTCCAAAGACATCAGAGCCTGTAGTTATTTAGTCCTGATATATTTGTTAGGGACAGGAATTATTGTTGAGCATTTGAAGCTGGAGAGGACTATATACTGCATCAGTCATCTGTTGAATAGCTGTGTGAAGATGAGTACAAGCTGAGTACAAGCTAATTAGCACAAACCGGAAGGTATTATTCTGCCTGGGCCATGCATCCACTTCTAATTCCCTCAGTGGAGAGGATAGAGGGGGGGGGGGGGTAAAGGTTTCATAGGATATGGTTGGAGAGGTTGTGCCTAAGCTATAGTTTCACATGGATGTAAATGTGAAGTTATCAAACTTTGAATAAAACACATTTATGCTGTTAGCCAGTTGATGGTTCTCTACTGTGTGGGAAGATGATTTCCTGTAGCTAGTAATGTTCCACAGGGTTCTCAATACTGACGCTGAGTCATTGGCAGAAAGCATAATTTTCAGTTCGTCAGAATAGCTCTTTACTACTTTTGTCAGCATGTTTCTGGTCAGGTTGCAGTGGGCCCTGTTCCCACTTCTGTAGGCCATCTTCTTAGCCTACATGAGCCATTCAAATTTTTCATGTAAACCAGATCTTGCTATTGTTGAGAGTTCCAAAAGACCTGATGGGCACACACATCCTGACATAAGCTAAAGTATGATGTCACAGTGTCAGTGAGTTCATCTAGGTATTTGGCTGCAGCTTCAAAAAGACTCCTGTCACTACACTCAATGCAATCCTGTAGCTTCAGATTTGCCTCCTTAGATTTAACTACAGGCATACCCCACTTTTAAGTACACAATGGGGTTTATTTACTAAAGCTGGAAAGTGCAAAATCAGGCTCACTTCTGCATAGAAACCAACAAGTTTCTAACCCCAGCTTGTTCAATTAAGCTTTTGTAATAAAACCTGGAAGCTGATTGGTTTCTATGCAGAAGTGAGCCTGATTTTGCACTTTCCAGCTTTAGTAAATAAACCCCAGTATGTACTTAAAAGTGGGGTATGCCTATACAGGCTTTGCAGATTTTTTATTTTTTTTTCTGTAGGTTGGGAGGAGATGAACCATACAGTGATTTGAAATACCCAAGGCTGCATGGGGAACAGAGCAGTAAGAATTCTTTAACACATTGTAGCTAGGTCAAGCATATTTTTGGCCCTAGTGGTACATATAACATGTTGTCTGTATTTTGGCAGTTTGAGGTTAAGAAATCTGGAAAAGTCCATTCCATACCAATTATCTGCTTAGCTAGATATTGTAATACCTTCCTGACTCAGGCTTGAGGTAGGAAAGGAAAATTCATAAATTCTAAAATTTTTAAATCTGAAAATAAGAAAGAAAATCTGAAAATAAGGAAGAATAACTAACTAGTAATAATTAACCACTTAACAACCGCCCCATAGCAAAATAACAGCTACAGGGCGGTTGGTTAACTCTGGGAGGCTGTCGTATGACATCCTCCCAGAATTCTGCTCTCGTGCATCCCCTGGGGCGTGCACTCGAGAGCATCACTCATCACGGCCATTTACCACGTGATTGCTCCGTCAAATGACGGAGCGATCACTTGTAAACAAACTGGCGGTATGTTATCACGCCGGTTCCTCCCTCCCCTCTCTGTACCGCTCGGTACAGTGCGAGGGGAGAGATCGGTGTCAGCAGCACTGTGGGCTGGATCTGGAGTGCCCACAGTGCTGCTCACCAACAATTAACCACTCAATTCCCTGCCAATACTCTGCAATACTCTGCAATACCCAGCAATGCCCTGCCAGTACTCTGCAGTACTCTGCAATACCCTGCCAATACTCTGCAATATCCAGCAATGCCCTGCCAATACTCTGCAATACCCAGCAATGCCTGCCAATACTCTGCAATACCCAGCAATGCCCTGCCAATACTCTGCAATACCCAGCAATAATCTGCAATACCCAGCAATACTCTGCAATAGCCTGCAATACCCTGCCAATACTCTGCCATAAATTGCCATACCCAGCCATACTCGGTGATACCTTGCAATACCCAGCCATACTCTGCAATAACCAGCCATACTCGGTGATACCCTGCAATACCCAGCCATACTCTGCAAAACCCAGCCATACTTAGTGATACCCTGCAATACCCAGCCATACTCGGTGATACTCCGCAATACCCAGCCATACCCAGTGATACTCTGCAATACCCAATCATACTCGGTCATGCTCAGCCATACTCGGTGATACCCTGCAATACCCAGCCATACTCGGTGATACCCTGAAATACCCAGCCATGCTCGGTGATACCCTGCAATACCCAGCCATACTCTGTGATACCCTGCAATACTCAGTGATACCTTGCAATACTCGGTGATACCCAGCCATGCTCGGCCATGCTTGGCTGTACTCCGCCTCTGTATTTGGCCAGGCTGTGGAAGTCCCACACATGTAGTATCGCTGTAATCAGGAGGAGTAGGAGAATCTATTTTGGGGTGTCATTTTTGGTATGTACATGCTATGTGTTAGAAATATTGTATAAATTGACAACTTTGTGTTAAAAAAAATGCATTTTAACCACTTCCCGCCCGCCCGCCGTCATGTGACATCCTTGACTTTGTGTGGGGATATCTGAATGATGGGTGTAGATACAGGCATCATTCAGATATCAGCTTTTTCAGCCGTGATTTCCTACACCATAAGAATGATCATAGTGGCTGTTCCACTGCTTGATCATTCTTACAGGAGGCGAGAGGGAACATCCCCCCTCCCGCTGCCCTCCGGTACTTCTACAGACTCCCCAATACGATCAAAGCCAGAATCGTTTTTTTTTTCTTTTTTATGTCAGGCTTCTCAGCCTAGAGGTGAGATGTGGGGTCTTATTGACCCCACATCTCACTGTAAAGAGGACCTGTCATGCCATATTCCTATTACAAGGCATGTTTACATTCCTTGTAATAGGAATAAAAGTGATCAAAAAACAATTTGGGGGGGAAAAAATGTCAAACTAAAATAAATAAAGTAAAATGAACAATATAAAAAAAAAAAAAAAAAAAATGTAAAGCGCCCCTGTCCCCAAGTACTCGCATGCAGAAGCGAACGCATATGTAAGTCCCACCCACATATGAAAACGGTGTTTAAACCACACATGTGAGGTATCGCTGTGAATGTTAGAACGAGAGCTATAATTTTGGCCATAGACCTGCTTTGTAACTCAAAACATGTAAGCAGTAAAAAAAAATTAAATGTCGTCTATGGGGATTTTTAAGTAGTGAAGTTTGGCACCATTCCACGACTATGTGCAATTTTGAAGGGTGACATGTTAGGTATCTATTTACTCGGCATAACTTAATCTTTCACATTATGCAAAAACATTGGGCTAACGTTACTGTTTTGTTTTTTTAAAGCACAAAACTGTTTTTTTTCCCCAAAAAAAGCTTTTGAAAAATTGCTGCGGAGATACCGTGCGAGATAAAAAACAACCACCATTGTATTCTCTAGGGTCTTTGCTAAAAAAAAACACATTTTAGGGTTCTATGTCATTTTCTAGCAAATAGATGAAGATTTTTACATGTAGGAAAGAAATGTCAGAATTATCCTGGGTGCTCCAGAACGCCTCATGGTGCTTCCTGCATGTTGGGCCTCTGTATGTGGCGGGGCTGTGTAAAAGTCTCACACATGTGGTATCGCCATACTCGGGAGTAATAGCAGAATGTGTTTTGGAGTGTAATTTGTGCTATACATATGCTGTGTGTGAGAAATAACCTGATAATATGACAATTTTGTGGAAAAAAAAATCTTGATTTTGCAAAGAATTGTGGGAAAGAATGACAACTTCAAAAAACTCATCATGCCGCTTACTAAATACCTTGAAATATCTTCTTTCCAAAAAGGGGTCATTTGGGGGGTATTTGTACTTTTCTGGCATGTTAGAGTCTCAAGAAATGAGATAGGTCATCAGTACTTCAGGTATAATCAGTTTTCAGATATTGGCACTATAGCTTGTGGACTCTATAACTTTCACAAAGACCAAATAATATCCACCAATTTTTATTTATTTTTACCAAAGATATGTAGTAGTATACATTTTGGCTAAAATGTATGAAGAAAAATGACTAATCTGCTAAATTTTATAACAGAAACGAATAAAAAATATTTTTTTTACAGAATTTTCGGTCTTTTTTCTTTTATAGCACAAAAAATAAAAAACCCAGAGGTGATTAAATACTACCAAAAGAAAGCTCTATTTGTGTGAAAAAAAGGACAACAAATTCAAATGGATACAGTGTTGCATGACTGAGTAATTGTCATTCAAAATGTGAGAGCACCGAAAGCTGAAAATTGGTCATTAAGGGTGTTTAAGTGCCCAGTGGTCAAGTGCTTAACTATTAAATTATAGGTATTGAAATTTCCTTTCAAATTTGCTTGTGAGCAAATGCAACATATACTAAATTATCCCAAGTTCTGAATTATCCGAAATAATGAATGCTGATTCTAAACAAATGGAACAGAACAAATTAATAATAAATAATAATAAAAAAGTTGCTATTATTATTTTTGTTATTTATTATTATTAATTTGTTATGCTCCATTTTTTTTAGATACAGCATTCGTTATTTCAGATCATTCAGAACTTTGGATAAATTTGTATTCCTTACGTTCACTAACAGCCAAATTTGAAAGGAAATTCCAATACCTTTAATTTAATAGTTAGTCATAGTTCATTTATTATTAGTTATTATTTCAGATTTTTGAATTTTGGGGTTTTAGGCTTTTTGAATTTAGAATTTTGCAATTTCCAAATTTTAGAATTTCCAAATTTAAGGATTTTCAAATATTCAAATTTATGAATAATTGAAAAGAATTGTTAAATGGGTTTTTGTTAAATTGGATATTTCCAAATTAACTAATTTGTCAAAATTAGTTAAAAAATAATTTGGAACTAAATGGATTGCAGATGCCTAGTAAACACTGACAATTAACAATGCTAACAGCGCTTGGATAAAACTAAAGTGGTAATGAAAATCATCTCAGTCTTAACAGTATTACTAAGAATATTTGACTGAAAACTGGGTAAAAAAGAAACTAGATAAACTCACACAAGTCTTTTGGGAACTTAGCCAAACAGATATTTCTAATTAAAAAAAAAAACCTTACTGACTGGAATGGTAATAGTTCACTGGCAAAGAGCAAATGTGATACCAATTTACAAAAAAGGATTGAGATGTATACCAGGAAACTACAGACCAGTCAGCCTAACATCAATAGTATAGGTATTTGAGGGAACCTGTCTCACACGTCTGTAATAAAAGTATTATGAGTGACAACCAGCATAGATTTGAAAAAGACTGTTCTTGTCTGGTCATCCTGTTCTCGTTCTATGAGGAAGTAAATTGGATGGTGGAAGTCCAGTTTATGTAGTTTGTCCGAATTTACTAAGACATTTGATAATGTATGTTGGAGTTGTTGAAACTGTGTGTACATGGATAGAAAACTGGTTACATGAATGGGTCCAGAGGATGTTGATAAATGACTCATTATTTGAATAGTCTAAAGCAGTGTTTCTTAACTCCAGTCCTCAGGGCGCCCCAATATGTCATGTTTTCAGGATTTCCCTCTGTCGAGACGGCTGGGGTAATTACTAAGGCAGTGAAACTGATCAAATCACCTGTGTAAAACAATGGAAAGACTGAAAGCATGACCTGTTGGGGCACCTTGAGGACTGGAGTTGAGAAACACCGGTCTAAAGTTATTTGCAGTGTGTTCCAGAGTTCTGTCTTTGGGCCAAAGCTGTTCAGTTTGTTTATTGATGATATAGAGGTTGAAATCATGAACTCAATTTCAGTGTATGCAAATTATATCAGATTTGCATTGGAAATAACTAGACTAAAGCCCCGTACACACAATCCGATTTTCTGATGGGAATTGTGTGATGACAGGCTGTTGGCAGAAAATCCATTTGTATGCTCCATCGGACAATTGTTGTCAGATTTTCCTGAGGCCGCGTACACACGCGCGGACTGTTCGCCCAACTTTGTCCGCTGAACAGTGTTTGGGCGGACAGTCCGCTCGTGTGTGGGCTTTCAGCGGACAGTTTCAGCGGACAGTTGGACGGACAAGGTTTTTCGGAAATTCCGTAAAACTGTCCGCTGAAACCTTGTTTCAGCGAACAGTCCGCTCGTGTGTAGGCTTGTTCGTCAAACAAAGTTGCGCGCATGCTCAGAAAGGATTTTCAGGCCGAAAGCTATAATGCAGTGTATAGGACGTCGTATTTTTCGTCCCGTCGTACGTGCCGTTCACGTCATCGTGCACGGTTTCAGCAAACTGTTCGTCCGTCGTGTGTGGCCATGTCCGTCCATGCTAAGTTTGAGCGGACTGTTTGCCGAAACTGTTGGACGGACAAAGTTGGGCGAACAGTCCGCGCGTGTGTACGCGGCCTCAGACAAATGTTGGATGGCAGGCTTTAAAATTTTCCACAGACAAATGCCTGTTGTAATTTTTTCCGAGCGTGTGTACAAAAGTCCGTCGGACAAAAGTCCAAAGTACAAACACGCATGCTCGGAAACGAGGACGAGCTGGAAGCAGTTGATTCTGGAAGCTTGTCAACTAGCGTTCGTAATGGAGTATTAACATTCGTAATGCAGTAAATTATGAAATCTCGAAATGCAGCACACATTCTCTTTTTCTTTAATGGGATAATAATGAAGCTGCTTTACTGGTGGTACTGATGGAGTTATGGCAAACATATTTTCAGGCTTTTTTTCTAGATATCAAGAATAATATTAAGTTACCACAACACCATTATCCTGTAGTTTTTAAGATCAAAGATACAACTATGTTGGTGCCCCTTGTTAATTTTATATTGAATTTTTTTTAAATGTAACTGCCTACTCGCAAACTGTCATTTGAAGTAAAACACATAGCCACGTATTATTGTACTCAATTTTTTTGATTGTGCATTAAAAAAAAAATAATAATATTAGACATGCTATCTGCCAATAGAACTTAACCAAAAATTGCATGCTATGCATCTTAATATAGGGGGTAAACAATGCCAAGAGTTGGTGAAAGCAGGGGTCTGTCATCTGGAGATAATTCCAAAAATCATCTGGATTAATCTCCTGGAGCCCTCATAGCAAAGGCATATGACATAATTGGTCACGACTAATAAAGCAACCAATTTTTGGTCCGAGAAATCCTCCTCTTTCTTCTGTTCCTGGACTGGACTAGGGTCAAAGCAATATCTCCAAGGCCAACAATAAATAACACGTTATCTCCTCCAACTCCACAACATGGCTGGTCGACAAACGGCCATTCAGAAACAAACTGAAAAGCGCAAAATGAAAAACTTGAACTGAAACGCGTGAAATTAAAAGCAGGAATCAACACTCACCAAACTTCTACTAACACCAAATTAGCAGAAGGAGCCCAAAGGGTAGCGATAAAGAGCTGAAAAACCACGTAGTATTTCACTGTTTGTGTTTGTTGGATGACAATTGTGTGCCGTTTGTATGCAAGACAAGTTTGGGGCCAACACCCTTCAGACAAAATTCCGCAGTTTTGTCTGCGGAAAATCCAATCATGTGTACGAGGCTTAAATAGGGGTGTTGGGCAGTTACATGGCAAATGAGGTTCAATAATGAGAAATGTACAGTTATGCATTTGAATGACAAAAACACACATGCAAAATACACATTGGAAGGGGCTCCCCTGGGGGAATCCATGATGGAAAAGGATCTGGGAGTGCTTGTAGATCACAGACTTGGCAATAGCATGCAAAGCCAAGCAACAGATAACAAAGCTAGCAAGATACTGTCATGCATTAACAGGGGCATACATTGCAGAAAAAAATAAAATTCTACCCCTTCAAAAAACATTGTTTCAGCCTTATCTTGAATAGGCTATTCAATTTTGGTCCCAATGTCAGGAAAGACATTGTTTAATTGGAAATAGTTCAGCAATGAGCAACACAATTATTAAGAGGGATGGAGGACATCAGCTATGAGGATTGATTACATAGATTACAGTTACTCGCTCTGGGGAAACTGCACTTGAGGTTGGTTATGATGATATTGTAAAAATATATTAAAGGTGACTTCAGTAAATGAAGAGGACACAAGGCCATATTTTACTTTCAAGTTTTTATTCAAAGGTTGAACAAAGTACAGACAGACCAATGTAGTTAGCCAAATATCAAGGAGGGGTGTTTCCTCCAATACAGTCAAGAGTCTGAGTGGTATGGACAAGACCCAATTAAAAGAGCCTAATGCCATGTAGACATGATCGGGTTTCTGACAAGAAAACCGTGGATTTTTCTTCGAAGGATGTTGGTTCCAACTTGTCTTGCATACACACGGTCACACAAATGTTGGCCAACAATTACGAATGTAGTGACGTACAAGACGTATGTGATATCTCCATTATGAATGCTAGTTATATCTCTGACTCTTACTTGATTCCAAGCATGCATGGCCTTTTGTCTGACGGACTTGTGTACACACGATCAGAAAGTCCGACAACAAAACATTTGTTGGCAGAAGACTTGAGAACCTGCTAGCCAACATTTGTTGGTGGAAAGTCCACCAACAAATGTTCTATGGAGCTTACACATGGTTGGATTTTCTGTCAACAAGCTCACATACAACATTTGTTGTCGGAAAATCTGATCATGTGTATGGGGCATAGGAGGTTGAGCTCCCTTAATAAAGTATCTGTTTACCAAAAGCATGAACATTAAGAGTAGTCGTCCTATTACAGACATAGAGTGAAGACTTATCTATTAAAGAATGTCCCCGTAGCAATTGGTCAAGAGGTAACACAACTACAATCCGAAAAACATTCAGTACCACAATCCGAAAAACATTCAGTTATTACATTCAGTACCGCAAGGTGTGATGCCTTACTCCCCAAATGATCAGGAATGAGGAAGGCTCTACTGATCCACCATATGCATACATTTAAAAAAACATTGGTGGTTAATAAAGTGGAGAAAACATAGAGGGAAAAATAGAGAGGGAAGAAAAAAGAAGGGAAGAGAGAAGAGTTAACAGCAGTCCTCTCTATCCTGGTCCCTGACCACAGGGTGCTACAGCCCCTAAGGGGCCTGGAGATATCTAATCCAGGGATCTTCACACCCTCTCAAATTTGGTTTGCTTGTGCATAAAAATACTTGTCAGTTTTTCATTAATCATAATCCAGGATATTTTGTTTAACCAGCGTGATATTGATCAGGGGTCATTTTCATGCTCGTGCTATCGTGATTTTAGACACATTTTGAGTTTAGAAAGAAGGAGGTTTAAACTAAGATTCTAAAAAGTGTTTTTTTACTATTGGAAAAGTAAAATTGTGGAACTCATTCCCTCAGATGTCTTCCTTAAGAAGCAGGATATACAGGGCTATGGGAATTGTTAGAGTAGAAACATCACACACACGTACACATAGGTTGAACTAGATGGATCTGTTTCCTTTTTGTTGGCCTTATAAAATATGTAACTATGTGTTTAACCACTTACGGTGCGGAAGGTTTTACCCCCTTCATGACCAGGCCTTTTTTTTGCTATTCAGCACTATGCTACTGTAACTGGCTATTACATTGTCATGCAACACTGTACACAAATTAAATTTATATCATTTTTTTTAACACAAATAGGGGGTCACAATAGGTTTTTCCTTTTTTGTATAACAAGTGTAAAAATACAGAAAATTAAAAATATATTTTCTACTTTCTGTTATAAAACATATTCAATAAAATACAATTTCTCATAAATTTAGACCAAAATGTATTCTGCTGGATTTATTTGGTAAAAAACAAAAAACAATAAGTGTATATTAATAGGTTTGTGTTAAAGTAGAAGTACAGCCAGATGCCTTGACCCACACCTGGTTCAGCCTCTCCAAGAGCCAGTGAAAGTCTGAACCAGCTGCTCCCGCCCCTTCCACAGCTCAGTGCTCCAGTGAGCGTCGCGGGGCGGAGGTAGGGCAGAGAGCTAGTGAATGACCAGATCTGAGCAATGAGAACTGACTAATCAGTGGCTTAGATCGCTCAGATTTCATTATTACAGCCGGCGTGGGACAGATGCAACACCCACCTAGGTAGGTATTATTCTTAAAAATAAAAATTCCCAAACTTCTCTTTTAAAGTTATAGTGTCTACAAACTATGGTACAGTTATCTGAAACAATGTACAGTATTACAGGATTAAACATTTAACATGCTTACTTAGTAAGGAATCCCAAACAGCAATAAAAATATGAAAAAAGCAGTAACCCAAAACAACCAGATTTCAAATTTCAGTTTACTATAGTCACGCAAATTAAATATGGTCTACAATTGGTTGGAGCGGGTTACTGTGCTTGGTATTTGCTCTTAGCATTGTTAAATAAGCCACATGTTAGCTGCTTTAAATGATCATAATAGTTTGGTTATTTTCATTGCGCAAACTGTTGGCACTATATAAAACCTATATAATAATAATAATAATAATAACTAGAAGAATGCAGAGTATTTGAATCCATATTATTGAGTAAAAGCTTTTGGTGAGACTTATCTACATTTTGAATTGACCCCTTTTTCATTTGAATTCTGTTTTGTATCCCAATAGGTTTTTTACCAGCGTGCTGATATGGCCATTGGTTCGCTTACAATAAATGAAGAGCGATCTGAGATTATTGACTTTTCAGTGCCCTTTGTGGAAACAGGAATTAGCGTAATGGTCTCCAGGAGCAATGGAACTGTGTCCCCATCAGCATTTTTAGGTAATAATTAATTTCAAGCCATCATATGTTAAAATATAATTATATCTCTTTACTGTTATTGTTTCTATTCCCTATATATCTGTTCCATGTTGTATTTGGTTTGGTGAGAAAGGTATCATTTGTTATCAATAGCTTTTATTATTCTTTCAACTGAATCTTAAAGTGTTTCTCTAACCAAATAGATGGATATAAAAAGATATGGTTAAAACTTCCATCAGGTTTTATTTGCTGTCTGTTTCCTTTTAAGGAGATTTCCCTTCACTCCTTGTACCAGAGACATGACAGGAAGCAAAAAAAAATTAAGGAAAAGAAAGAAATGGAAATTCCCCTCTTAGCCCTTGTACACACAGTCGGACATTCCGACAACAAAATTGGATTTTGTCCGAAACTGGTGTTGCATACATACGGTCGGACAGTTGTTGGAAAATCCGATCGTTCGTAACGCAATGACATAATTTAGTTACGACGGGACTACGTTCAGGCTAGTAGCCAATAGCTTTGGTCTAGGAATTTGATCTCAGCATGCGTGGCACTTTGTCCAATTGGAATTCTCTACAAAGTCCGATCGGATCATGTTGTCGGAAAATTTTATAGCCCAGCTCTAAAACTTGGTCCGTCGGATATTCTGATGGAAACAGTCTGATGGAGCCCACACACTGTTGGATTATCTGACAACACGGTCCGATCAGACATTTTCCATCAGAATATCCAACCGTGTGTACAAGGGCTTAGACAGTTGTCACTGGAACAAGTTTCCCTATTGGAAGATTTCTTCTTTCTTCCTGTTCTGGTAACAACTGTAAAATAATGTATTTTCCATTATTGTCTGCTTAGATGACAATAGTTACCATGAAAATTAGAGGGGTGAATCTCATCCGTGGGAACACAGACTGACAGGGGTTTTAACACCTATATACATATAATTTGAGGCATCATCATATCCTGTTTGCCAGGCTTATTTAAATGGCAAATGTTGTGTTCTTGCTAGACTTCTGTCTATTGTAAAATTCCAAAACAAGTAATACAAGATCACTATCTTTATAGTACAAGATCACTATATTAACCATTAACGTACAATAGAGACTTACAATTTACAAATGTATTCTTGTGTTCCATGAATAGTGATTATTCCTTTAGCCATGCCATTGTACTGTTGACCATGACAAAAAAATAAAGCTCCATATCCTGGTGTGTTAGTTCTCTGATATAAGCCTTTTGCCGAGTATTATATTCACTGCTATTAGAGATGTTATTGGTTATTATAGCTGCTATTTTCAGGATATTATGATGCATTATGACCACAATATTCTTATGGGAATTATAGCCTTTATGATTTAGCATTCATTATATACAGGTGCATCTCATAAAATTAGAAAATCACCAAAAAGTTTATTTATTTCAGTTATTCGATTCAAAAAGTGAAACTCATATATTTTATATAGATGCGTTACACACAGAGGGATATATTTCAAGCATTGATTGCTTTTTATTTTGAAGATTATGGCTTACAGCTAGTGAAAACTCAAACTTCAGTATATCAGAAAATTCGAATTATTACATAATACCAACAAAAAAAAAGATTTTTAATACAGAAATTTTGGCTTACTGAAAAGTATGTCTATGTACAGCATAGTATGCACTCAATACTTGGTAAGGGCTCATTTTGCATGAATTACTGCATCAATGTGAAGTGGCATGGAGGTGATTAGCCTGTGGCACTGCTGAGGTGTTATGGAAGCCCAGGTTGCTTTGATAGCGGCTTTTGGCTCATCTCCATAAAGCTGGTCAGCAGAGGGAAGCATGAAGTGCTCTAGAATTTTCTGGTAGAATTTGCTGTCAGAATACAATGTCCCAATGGAGGATTCCTCTATCCACCTCATTTGTGGCCATGTATATGTTTTGTCTTTCATGGGTTATTGTGGTTCTCAGATAATTCTTTATCACTGGAATATTATTGAATGATTCTCTCCTGAACAAATAGTGACCATTATACCTAAAGCAATAAAAAGCCCCCCCCCAAAAAAAAAAAAAAAAATATATATATATATATATATATATATATATATATATATATATATATATATATATATATATATATATATATATATATATATATATATATATATTGAAGCTTACCAATCCTTAAATGTTGTAAATGCATTCGTTTTCTTTTATTTTATTTTTTGTTCCCAAAACATTTTATTGGAAATAGTTGTTCAACAGAGAGTAGAACTATGTTCACCTAAGAACACAGATCCAACATATCAAGTTCGAAAATACAAAGTTAGAGATCTACAATCGAATGTCCCAGTGTAGAGAACAGAGAAAGATTCGCTAATTAGAATAATAAGGGACTGTAAACCAAATAATAAATCAAGGTCTCACTACCCCTTTAAGGAGTAGGGGTAAAGGTAGCTGATGCAATGATCTACTTGAGAATAGGAAAGCGCATTAGAGGATACGGGGAGGGAGGTAGGCACCAGAAATTATATTCATTGTATAACTCTAAAATTAAATGCTTAACTGCTCACCTATCAGCTGAGAGTCCCAGGAGTTGAGGTCTAGCGAAAGGAAGAAAGGAGGGAGAAAAAAAAGTGGGAGGTGGGGGAAAGGATAGGAGGGGGTGAGGGAAGACAAGGTAGAGGGGGGTCCACCTAGGTCGCAGCTAAAACCTGTCATGTAACCGGATAAGCTGCCAGGATCGAAAGGTGGAAAAGGTAGCAGGTGGGGATCATATGTGCCCCCCTAGGCCCTCCCGGCAAGAGACCACAGTGTTCCAGCTCTTCAAGCCTGAGGGCGGCTTACTACAGAGAAGAGGAAACTAATGAGGGCAAGGACCAAGCAAAAATGAGTGTCTCCAGTAAAGATGAGCCGAAACCCCCCCGGTTCGGTTGGCAGAACTTGCGAACAGACAGCTGTTGCGTTTTTTTTTCCTTTTTCGGTCTGTTGGGTGGCATGAGATGGATCTACATCGCGGGACTTTTTTTTTTTTTAATAAAGGACTTCTTCCAAAATGTCTCCTGTCTTTTTTACTATTTTTGACACTTTTTTTGTGAAATGGTAGGGGTAAAATGTAGCCATTACCAATTCAAATAGGGGAGAAGGCCGGGATCTGGGAGTCTCCTTGTTAAAGAGGGTTTCCAGATTCTGATAAGCCCCCCACCCTCAGACCCCCACAACCACTGGGCAAGGGTTGTGGGGATGAGGCCTTTGTCTCCATCAACATGTAGTCAAGGTGCTTTGGGGGGCTACTCCAAAAGCACCCTCCCCATGTTGAGGGCATGTGGCCTGGTTTTGTTCAGGAGGGGAAGGGGCTGCTCTCTCTTCCCCCTCTTTTCCTACAGCCTGCCAGGTTGCATGCTCGGATAAGGGTCTGGTATGGATGGACCCCTATGCCATTTTCTTTAATTTGGCTGAGGGTTCCCCTTAATATCCATACTAGATCTGAAGGGCCTATTCATACCATGATATTTAAATTAATATTACATTTTTATTGTTTCACTTTAAGAATTATTAAAATTACTGCTCTGGAAAAACTGACATTTTTAAAACCTTTTTTGCATTGATACATGTCCCCTGGGGCAGGCACCAGGTTCCCAAACACTTTGTATTACAATAACTTGCATATAAGCTATTAAAATTAGCACTTTTGGTTTTTCTTGTTAGTGTCCCATAGACTTTAACTGGGTTCCGTGGCTTTCGAATTTGCCGCAAATACCGCATAATGTTTGTTCTTCGCCGAACATCCGAACAACCAAAGTTCGGCCCGAACTAATGCTCGGGCTGAACTGTTCACCCATCCCTAGTCTCCAGCCATTGTGAGGGACTAGGTGGGTAAGCCAAGCTGATGCTCTTAACTATCACTCCTCTAAAAATGAAGCCAGCAGGCCCAGATGTTTGAGAATTTAGAGGAGGAATTATTTGCAACACTAATCAACTCTTCCATTTTTGTGCTTTAAGTATGAGCGTGAACCATTCTGACACTGATGGTGCATGGGTCTTACCCCAATGCATGGGGATGCAAAGCTTAGCAGCGTTCACCATGTGTATCACAAGTGACTTAAAGTAGGTCTTGTGAGAAAGAGACACGTAATGTATGAGGGGTGTTCAAATTAAACCGGAACTTTAAATTTTACAGGTATAAAAAGAATGCTAGCGTGGCAGTACTACATGTAATAGTAAATGGCAAATTTATCCTATTACTGATAGGCGACGCACATGTTGTGTCAGTCCAGAGTTGTTAGTGCATGCATGAAACAGCTTGTGGTGATGAAGTTTGTGAACGAAGACATAAAACCTGCAGGTATTCACAGAAGACTCGAAGTACAGTACGGTGATGAGACGCTCAGCCACAGTAAGATATTCGAATTGTGTAAATATTCCAAAGATGGCCGTACGTTCGTCAATGACAATCCTGGCCGTGGTGGTTCCCAGCCCACAGCAGTCATTCATGTGAGCATTCAGCGTTTGGAACACCTAATCCTGGATAATCGATGCATAACCTGTCCTGAGATGAATGAGATGAATCTTTCTGTAGGAAAGGGGAATACAATCACAAACATTTGCATTTTTCGAAAAGCTAGTGCACATTGACAGCTTTCCGCTTTTGCCCGACACAGAAGACGGAAGTCTGCACTGCATTGAAGGACCATGTTCACAGGGAAGGCCAGGATTTTCTGGATTGCATCATTACGTGTGTTGAAAGCTGGGCACATCATTTCACTCTGGAATCAAACTAGCACCAAAGCAGTGTAAGCATGCAGATTCACCACCACCAAAAACATTTTGAACAAATGCGTCTGCAGGTAAAGCGATAGCAAGTGTTTTCATGGACAAATGTGGTGTTATTCATGTGAATTTTCTACCCTGTGGTGCACTATCAAAAGTAAATATTACTGTCATGTTCTGAGTCATGTGCATACACATCTGCAGGAAAAACGGCCTGGTTTGATCACTAAGGGCGTCCTGTTTCTTAAGGACAATGCACAAGCTCATACTGCTCACCATCACGTAATGTCAGAAGGGGGCAGGGTCAACTTTTTACATCACCAGGGGGCCCCGCCCTCATCTATATAACAGCTGTCATCGTGAAGAGTCTTCAGTCAGTGGAAGACTCCCTTGGGGGCGGAGTTTTTTCCATTTTGTTTTTTTGTTTAATCGGGTCATCGGATGCTGTAATTGAAGAAAAATGGACATCATGGGACAGTTTTTTTTATTTTTTTAAAATAAAGGACTTGTCTCAAGTACTGTCATTTTTAACATTTTAACACTTTTTTGATGAATGGGTAGGGGTAAAATGTACACGCTATCCATTTACATAGGAGAGCCGTATAGTTCCTGGAATATAGTTCGAACAGGCAAGCGGAGAGCTGGATTCCCAGGTAGGTTATGGTTTCAGACTTCCATTGGAACGGTAAGTTCTTCTGGCATTGCGCTACTTGGACAGGCGGCAGTTTAGACATATAGTGAAATAGGTCAAAGTCCTTCAATAAGTTGGGGAGTGTGATGTGTGGTTTAGTTAGGAAAAATAAAATGTCATTGGCAAAGGCTGCCAACTTGTAAGTGAAGCCTGCTACCATCAAACTCTTAATATTTAGATTAGCTCAGAAACAATAAAGTAAGGGCTCTTGCATAAGGACAAATAGCAAGGATGACAAGGGGCAGCCCTGTCTAGTGCCGTTATGGATGGGGATGGCATTCAACAGGTGGGCATTGGCATTGGTGCAAACCTTTGCAGTAAGAACTGCGCACAAAGTAATAATATAGTTGAAAAAACAGGTGCAAATTCTGATCGCATGTAAGCAGGTATGTACTGGCCATTGGGACTACAGGGAGTCTCCCGGTGAGGCAATGGCTCAGTGGGCCGGTTTCAGTGACAAAGTAATGGCTGCGTGGCTTGCCCTCAACTTCACGCAGTGATGTGAGAAAGATGAGAAAAATACAGAGCAGAATAAGTGAAATAATAAAAGAGCTTAGTGAGGACTACTTATGTTATGCTACTTATGTTTTTTTGCACAATTACGTATAGTTTTATATACTGTTTTTGTGCTTGTTTGCAAAATTAAAGTGGGCTGTTCTGGATGAAGTCCAGGGCCAAATTTTGTCCCAGTCCAGCCCTGCATGTAAGACCACCACCATGTAGTCCCAGGCCAACCTGTTGAATGCCTCCTCAGCATCGAACGAGAGGAAAAAGCCTTGTTTATCTGAGGAGGTAAGCCAATGGTGTAGATTCCAGAGTGACTCCACTCTGTGGAGATGGTAATGTGTCTCTTGACACCAGCCCCATTTCCTCTTCCTTACCACTAGCATCACAACCCTCTTCATGCACATTCAAGGGGATGAAGGCAATATACTAAGGTTTCTGCTGGCCATGTCCCTAATGCCTGGTCTATAAGGACATTCAGTGTGTGCTCTAGGATGAACACAAGTAATTTTATCAGTAATCTCTGCCATCAGATGCATTATGGAAGCCATACACAGCAGAGCTCTATTACATTGGTCCTGTGGGGCAGTGCAGATAGACTAAATAGAATGGCTGCTCTCTCCAGTCCTCTGCATACTGCTCTGCCCTTGGACAAAATCCTCCCTCACTACTATACTGCCCCTCCCTCAGAACTTTCCTCCTGTCCAAATGGTGGCCTCCATTGATGGTTTGCCACCTCTTCATCTACACCCTCTTTATTGTTGGAGTCCACTTCACAGTAAGTTTCAGCTAGTGGAACATCACTGGATCTTGCTGTTTCCTGCCTGATGTCCACTGACCTGTATATGGCTGAACTTTCCTCTTAATTTATGGTTATGGTACTATCCTCCTTGTTATCAATATCTGAAAGGAGACCTGCTTGAATATTACCATATTCAGCCTCCTGCATGATCATCCTACATTACATATTAGGGACTTTGTGGGGACAGTCCATAAAAGTCTGTAGGAAACACCAGTGCAGGTGGGCCAAAGGCAAGAAGATTTAAACCACGGGATGTGAGGATTGCAACAGTAAAATTTAGGTAAGTATGCCTCTGGGTTGGGGAAAGATGGCTTTACTTTTGATCGGATGAGGTAGGCAGTTAAAATAACTACCGTATATTTTGTATAAGAGTTTAGCTATCCATTAATGCTCACCCATGAAAAAGAAAATCTCTTTCTAATTTATGAACGACTTTTTCCCATCTGAAGAGAAATGTATACATTGGTACCAACCATGGGAGATAGAAATGAACCCACAATTTAATTAAAACTAATGAGTGTATCAAAATAATTGCATTTAATAGATGTGATATAAATATTTTATTAATCTTTCACTTCACCCTTATGATCGTTAAATGTAACCATCAAAAATCTGATGGCATTTAAAAAAAGCGCACATGGAAATATGCTAATCACAAGATAAAGAAAAGACAGCTAAATGAAAGTATTTTTCACGGTGTACTTTTTTTTAACGTATCTCTGCATACAAATTACTATGAATCTTTTTCCCCAAATGACCTTTGGAGAGCTTATTTAACCTCCCTGGCGGTATTCCCGAGTGTGGCTTGGGGGGAATTTTCATTACCAAATGCAGTAACCCCAAGCCACACTTGGGATCGCATTGCAGTTACTTACTTTCTCCCTGCTCCCTGCTGTGTGTAAAAGCTGTGTTCTCCACTGAGTCTATCACTGTGCTGGACTCTGTTCTCTGCGAGCGTGGCGGTGCTGCACGGCGATGCACAGCACTGCACAGCTCTGCACAGTGCCAAATTCAAAAAGTGAAAAACTCACAATCTATACAGTATACTGTAATCTTACAGATTACATTATGGCAAATGTGAGCACCGTGGGATACCCCATAATGCAATGTGAGATCACAGTGCATTGCTGAATGATAATTGGCCAACGAATGCACCTGACCTGCATGCTTTGGCCAATCACAGCACACTCTGCTGTGAGCACCATGATTGGCCAAAGGCAGGGTGCCTTTAGCCAATCATGACTCAGGGGGACTAAGTCCACACCACACACTATATAAGACTTACGTTTATGCTTACATAGCGGCCATGTGTAGTGTTGTTGGAGTGGATGTAGAGAGAGAGCTTGAGTTCGATTAAGGAAGCAGGTTATTTAGATAATCACAGTGTATTTGATATATATATATATATATATATATATATATATATATATATATATATATATATACAGTATCACCTCTCACATTTGTGTAAATATTTTATTATATCTTTTCATGTGACAATAATGAAGACATTACACTTTTCTACAATGTAAATTAGTGAGTGTACAGCTTGTATAACAGTGTACATTTTCTGTCCCCTCAACATAACTCAACACACAGCAATTAATGTCTAAACCACTGGCAACAAAAGTGAGTACATCCCTAAGTGAAAATGTACACCTTTGGCCCAATTAGCCATTTTTCCTCCACGGTGTCATGTGACTTGTTAGTGTTATAAGGTCTCAGGTGTGAATGGGGAGCAGGTGTGTTAAATTTGGCGTTATCACTCTCACTCTCTCATACTGGTCACTGGAAGTTCAACATGACACCTCATGGCAAAGAACTCTCTGAGGATCTGAAAAAAAGAAATGTTGCTCTACATAAAGATGGCCTAGGCTATAAGAAGATTGCCAAGTCCCTCAAACTGAGCAGTAGCACAATTGCCAAGACCATACAGTGGTTTAACAGGACAGGTTCCACTCAGAACAGGCCTCACCATGGTCGACCAAAGAAGTGGAGTGCACGTGTCCAGCGTCATATCCAGAGGTTGTCTTTGGAAAATAGACATATGAGTGCTGCCAGCATTGCTGCAGAGGTTGAAGGGGTGGGGGGGTCAGCCTGTCAGTGCTCAGACCATGTGCCGCACACTGCATCAAATTGGTCTGCATGACTGTCATCCCAGAAGGGAGCCTCTTCTAAAGATGATGCACAAGAAAGCCCATAAACATTTTTCTGAAGACAAGTAGACCAAGCACATGGATTACTGTGACCTAATGAGACCAAGATAAACTTATTTGGTTCACATGGTGTCAAGCGTGTGTGGCGGCAACCACTTGAGGAGTACAGAGACAAGTGTGTCTTGCCTACATTCAAGTATGGTGGTGGGAGTGTCATGGTCTGGGGCTACATGAGTGCTGCCAGCACTGGGAAGCTACAGTTCATTTAGGGAACCATGAATGCCAAAATGTACTGTGATATACTGAAGCAGAGCATGGACCCCTCCCTTTGGAGACTGGGTCGCAGGGCAATATTCCAACATAATAACGACCCCAAACAAACCTCCAAGACAACCATTGTCTTGCTAAAAAAGCTGAGGGTAAAGGTGATGGACTGGCCAAGCATGCTTCCAGATCTAAACCCTATTGAGCATCTGTGGAGTACTTACTTTTGTTGTCAGCAGATTAGAGATTAACCTCCCTGGCGATATCCCCGAGCGTGACTCGGGTTTGGTTTTTTCTTGTAGAATCGGTAATCCCGAGTCACGCTCGGGGTAACATTGTGGAGCGGCCAGCGGAGATCTTACCTTCTCCTGGCACTCCAGCGATGTTCTACACTGTCCTCCACTGTCCTCCCCTGTGATAGCCGACGCGATCACCGGCGAGATCATGGCATCCTGACGTCCTGGTTCCGTTCCCTGCGAGAAGCAGCAGCGCACGGGAGCGGAACTGGGCGGGAATTTCAAAAAGTGAAACACAAACACATAAATAGAGGTGATACACTGTAATCTGAGAGGATTACACTGTATCATCTCTATCTGTCTGATAACTGTACAGTGCCCCTTGCCTCCAATAAAATAAAATCTAACATGGCATCAAAAAAAACTTTGCTAAAAAAAATTGGACCAGCTGAGTGACAGCGGTAGCGACACGGAGTTGCTCGCAGAAATTAGCGATAGTGAGTCGTGGGGAGATTTGTCGTCTGACACTGACACGGATCTGACAAGTGACAGTGGTGATGATCCTGCACCTGACCTCAGAGATGTGCGCAATTGGTGCCCTATCGACTGCGATACAGACCAGGTAGCACCGCCAAGATTCCCCTTCACTGGATCACCTGGGATGAAGGTAGATGTCGAAACGTGACAACCCTCTGGCATACCTGCAATTATTTCTCACTGAGGATGTAATTGAAAAAATTGCCACAGAGACAAATCGCTACCAAGTACAGCAATCCGCTACGCTGCATGCCAGGTTTTCCTGAAACAGAAAGTGGGAACCAGTGACCAAAGAGGACATCTGGCAGTTCCTGGGACTCATTATTCTTCAGGGGGTGGTGGGGAAACCGCTCCAGAAATGGTACTGGACCACCAATAAATTTCTGGCCACTCCGTTTTTTGGCGCCGTGATGTCCGAATACCGCTTTTCCCTTATCATGAAGTATTTCCACTTCACAAACAATGAAGAGTTTGATGAGGCCACGCATCCTGCACCCAAACTCAAAAAAATCTGAGAGGTATGGCAAATTATCGTGACCAATTTCCAGCGGACCTACGTGCCAGAAAGGGACGTCTGCGTGGATGAAAGCTTGATGGCCTACAAGGGACGCCTGAGCTGGATACAATTTATTGCATCCAAAAGAGCAAGGTTTGGCATAAAATCCTACATGCTCTGCGAGTCATCCACCGGGTACATATGGAATTCGGTCATTTACACCGGTAAAGGCACGAACTTCAACCCCAGGTACAGCGGCTATGGGATGGCCACATCATCAGTCCTCACACTGCTGGAGCCATTGCTGAACCAGGGATATTGTGTGACCATGGACAACTTCTATACGTCTCCGGAACTTTTTGAGGTTTTGCTACAAAACAAGACCGATGTGTATGGTACTGTTAGGCCTAATCGACGTGACATGCCATCTCTGTTCTCCAGGAAAAAGCTAAAAACCAGAGAAATGGTTGCCTGGCAGAAGGGTAAGATGATGGCAATGCGATGGCGAGGCAAGAAGGACGCGTGTCTCATGAGCACGGTGCACAATACCTCTACTGCCATGGTCCACACCAAACGTGGGAAAGATGTGCTGAAGCCGCAAGTCGTGATAGACTATAATTGCACTATGGGAGGAGTCGACAGAGCCGATCAGGCAATGACATTTTATCCAGCTATGTGCAAACAGCAAAAAAAAATATTTTAAAAAGATTTTCCGGCATCTTCTGGAACAATGCCTTTGGAATGTATATGTTCTATACAGAGCACAGAGTCACAAGCCTCTATTCATGCCGATTTTACCTGGAAGGTGGCTGAGCAGATTTTCATCAAACACCAGACACCATCAGGATCTGCGATCAGACCTGGACGACATGCTGTTGACGTTGTCAACCCAGAACGCCTAACAGGTCGTCACTTTGTGGACTATATACCACCAACCACAAAAAAGGCAGCACCTACCAGAATGTGTGTGGTTTGCTGCTCAAAGAGAGATAGCAGTGGAAAAAAAGTCCGAAAAGAAAGCCGGTTCTATTGTCTGGATTGTGATGTTGGACTGTGTGCTGTACCTTGTTTCAAAATTTATCACGCTCGTGATGTTTATTGAATTTTCTTTGTTTGACAAATTTCATTATTTCGCATTACATTATTGAATACAATTATATTATTTGTCAGATTATAATTCATGATTTTGTGTTTCAAACTTTATCACATCTGGGATGTCTACTAGAGACTTGTTTGGTCAGGTTTTAGTAAGTAATTACTAAGAATTGCAGGCCTATAATACATAACATCAAATTTCCATGCAAAAGAATTGTACCGCTTTTGGTATAAAATTCCTGACAGAATCATACCGCCAGGGAGGTTAATGGCTGTGTTGAGTTATTTTGATTGGACATAAAATTTTCACTGTTATACAAGCTGTACACCCACTACTTTACATTGCAGCAAAGTGTCATTTCTTCAGTGTTGTCACATGAAAAGATAAAACAAAAAATTTACAAAAATGTGAGGGGTGTACTCACTTTTGTGAGATACTGTGTATACAATCTAGTATGTATCTATATATACTCTGAATTCAGTATAGCCTATATACAATGCATACTGTGTGGTCTACAGTATATAATACACACTTCAGGTAGCGTATATCCACTTTCAGACCGGACCAATTTGCTGGTCAAAGACCAGACCACTTTTTGCGATTCGGCACCGCGTTGCTTTAACTGACAATTGCGCGGTCGTGCGACGTGGCTCCCAAACAAAATTAACGTCCTTTTTTTCCCACAAATAGAGCTTTCTTTTGGTGGTATTTGATCACCCCTGCGGTTTTTATTTTTTGCGCTATAAACAAAAATAGAGCGATAATTTTGAAAAAAACGCATTATTTTTTACTTTTTGTAATAATAAATATCCCCCAAAAATATATAAAAAAACATTTTTTTCCCTCAGTTTAGGCCGATACGTATTCTTCTACATATTTTTGGTAAAAAAAATTGCAATAAGCGATTATTGATTGGTTTGCGCAAAAGTTATAGCGTTTACAAAATAGGGATAGTTTTATAGCATTTTTATTAATAATTTTTTATTATTTTTTTTTTTTACTAGTAATGGCGGCGATCTGCGATTTTTATTGTGACTGCGACATTGTGGGGGACCCATCGGACATTTTTGACACATTTTTGGGACCATTGTCATTTATACAGTAATCACTGCTATATAAATGCAGTGATTCCTGTGTAAATGACACTGGCAGTGAAAGGGTTAACCAGTGGGTGGCAGTGTAGGGGTTAAGTGTTCCTAGGGGTGTGTTACTAACTGTGGGGGGGTTGGGCTTTCATTTAGTGTACACTGATCTCTGCTCCAATCACATGGAGCAGAGATCAGCGTCACTAGTTGCTAGGCAGAATGGAAAAATGTTGTTTATACAGCATTTCCTCCATTCGGCCGCTCCGTGAGACGATCGCGGGGATGCCCGCGGCGTTCGAGTCCGCGGGTCCCGTGACCGGACTCACGGGGGTCCCGACCAGCGCCGGAGCGCGCCGCCGGCGGCGCGCTCCCGATGGCACGGCGGCAACGAATATTGGACGTACATGTACGCCAATATGCCTGCCCGTGCCATTCTGTCGACGTACATCGTCGTGCGCTGGTCGGGAAGTGGATATATACAGTGCATTCGGTGGTGTATAGTATATACAGTACAGTGAATAAATATACTGTATATATACAGTCTAGCACCCCCCTTTTCCTGCAGCCTACCAGATTGCATGCTTGGATAAGGGTCATTTTTTATTTTGGTGCAGGGTTCCCCTTAAAATCCATACCAGACCTGAAGGGCCTGGTATGGATATTGGGGGGAACCCCCACAATTTTTTATTTTTTTTTGGCGTGGAGTTCCCCTTAATATCCATACCAGACCTGAAGGGCCTGGTATGGACTGGGAGGAAAATCCACGCTGTTTTTTTCAATGATTTTTTATGTATATTGCTGAGATCCGGCAAATCATTACAGCTGCGAGCAACTTTAACTGCCATTTTTTCCTTTAGAAATTTCATTTTTCTGTGGTACTGTTATAAACATGGGAAAGATGCGCTACTTTACAGGCAGATTAAGGAGACCCCCCAGATACAATATTTAAAGGAATATTTAATTTTTATTGTTTCACTTTCAGCATTTTTAAAATCCTGCTCCTGCATTGTTACATGTCCACTGGGGCAGTACACAGGTCCCCAAACAACTTTTATGGTAATCACTTGCATATAAGCCTTTAAAATTAACACTTTTGAGTTTTCACATTCGTGTCCCATAGACTTTAACAAAGTTCGCATGTTCGCACAAATTTTTGTCTGTTTGCATGTTCTGGTGCTAACATAACTGGGGGGTGTTCAGCTCATCCCTATTAGCCTTCCACTCTACAAATTAACCATTGAATGTAGGATGAAACCAAAGCTGTTTGATAAAATGTGGTATTGTTGGATCTGTAGTCCACTTACTTTGACTTCTCTGGATCGAGGGTAATTCTTTTGCTATTTCATACCTGCCAACTATCTGAGAAGGCAAGAGGGACACCTTTTAGTACAAAGTGAGTACGCATAGGACACACCTCCTGCCAAGCCCCTCAGTTACAGATCTATGAAAAATGAATAAGCAAAAAATGATTGTCTAAACCCCAAATTGCTTTTTTTTGGCATTATGTTTACTTCATAGTGAATTTTTAAAACAATAATGTGCTAGTTAAACAATTTCTTTAATGTGAAAAAAAAAAAAGTTTCTGTAGAAGGTATAGTTTAGTGTAGTAATTTTAGTAGTTAAATATTGTATTTATTATAGAGACCTAAACATTTGGTCAAAATGAGGGACAACTGAGGTGGTACGAGGGGCAGAGGAATTTGGTTCCTAATGAGGGCCAGTCTCTCTAAATGAAGGACAGTTGGAAGTTATGATATTCTGCTGGTGTACCCTGTTGTCTGCTTACTGGCCTTGGTGTAATATATTCAATGTAAACTTGAGTTCCTTTTACTTATGCAATGCATTGTAGTGACTTGAGAGAATGTATAGGCCTGTTCTTTTTTTCCGTTTTTTTTTTATTGTATTTTTTTTTTTTATTGTATATAAAATAACATTAAATATATATTTAAAAAAATAATTGGGTAGTGTGTGGACAAAAAATTTGACTTGGCAAAACAACCAGGTTTTAACTAAAAAAAAAAAAACAATAATCAACAGTACATGTATTTAAATCACTGATAAAAGCAACATATTATAGGGCATTTGCTAAGCTTTTAAATAATTTTATTAAACACTAAGACCCAAATCTATCTGACAATTTTTTTATATATATATATATATATATATATATATATATATATATATATATATATGAAATCAAAAACCACTCCCAAAAAATAAGACAAGATGGGGAGTCCAGGAGCCAAACAGCAACTGTTGCTGACACATGTATGGTATACTGTAACTCTTTGCAAATACTCTATGATCTCTCACAAACGACTCTAATGCCGCGTACACACGACTGGACTTTCCGTCAGAATAAACTCTGATGGTCTTTCCGACGGAGTTCTGACCGAACGGACTTGCCTACACACGATTACACCAAAGTCTGTTCGTTTTGGATGTGATGACGTACGACGAGACTAGAAAAGGAAGTTCAATAGCCAGTAGCCATTAGCTGTGTTTGCCGTCGGACTAGCATACAGACAAATGGTTTTCCTGATAGGAATTGATTTAGTCTGAAAGATTTAAAACATGTTCTAGATCGGTCAGAATTTTTGAAGAAAAAAGTCAGATGAAGCCCACACACGATCAAGTAAAAGTAGAAAATATGGTGCAGCTCTGCATAGAATCCAATCAGCTTCCATTTTTTTTTGTCAAACCTTAATTGAACAAGCTGAAGTTAGAATGCTACCATGCACAGCTGCACCAGATTTTTTACTCTCCAGTTTTAGTAAATCCTCTCCTCTGTGTCTGTGACCTAATGTACCTATAGACATTTTTGTCAGTAATCAGTGGCAACTCTCTGTGGAAACACTATTTTCTCCCCAATCTGCTATAATAATGTATAATACACTGTTTGTGTATCAGTGACTCGGTGTAAATGTAGATAGATGTTTTAGCATTCAGCACAAGCATTAACACCTAGCTTTCCCTGCAGTCTTGTATCTTTCCCTAACTACCTGATGTCTGCTCCAACACACACTGAACAAAGGCTGCTGTAAACTTTGACTTTTTAAGGAGGGGCCTGGCAAATAAAAAAATTCCCATGATAATCCATATGGGAAAAAAGGGAGGGCACACCGACCTTGTGTATTACCAAAAGTAATTTTAATAAAGGTATAAAGCAATGATTATACTCACATAAAAAAGTGGTATACAGGCTTATCAACGCAACAGCAATATTGAGCAGTATCTCTACAGTTTCCAACTGGAACCGGAAATGTTTGGAGGATCAGGTGGTATTGCAGGGTGGCTGATGCATTACGAGGGAGAAACCTCTTCCTCAAAGCCAAATCAATTCATATGTTTCAGGTTCAAGGACACCCATGGTTCTGAGGAGGGCAGCAAGACCAGTGACTTTCTATTCCATACAATATTAAGGGTTGACTGCACCACACACCTATAGACTCAGCATCCAAGTGCAGGAGAATTGTTATGTATATTGTTTTGGCCCTTTTAATCCACCTGATCCCAGTTTAGATGTCAGGAAGTGCATTGTTGGTAATGGGTATCTATGGGTGTGAACAGCTACATTAGCTTGCTATTTTTTTGAAACACGAATGACTTGGGTTCAGTTCAAACTCATGGTCAACCTGAACCTAAAGCTCATCCTTAGGGCCTTATATCCAAAAATGTCATTGCTGCTTAGTTGTATTGCATTGATACTATCTTGGAAAATGAAGCAGTGTACAAATCGAAATTCAAAAAGTTCCAGCTTTTTAGCTTATAGATATCTTTTTCCCATTAGCATATGTGGAATGTATACTGTAAACACGATAGCCTCTTTTTGACTTCAGATGTTACTCTAAACATTGCTCACCATTCTATCAGCATATTGAACATTGAAAACATAATTTTTCTCATTCACTTTGCATTAAATATCAGAGTGTAGAATGTTGTTACACAGAGTCGTCACATAGCATATAATTTGTGATATGTCTCTGGCATTACTTATGCAATATTGACCTTTATTTTTAATCAAATATATTTGAAAAGGAAAAAAAAAAAGACTTAATATCAGCCTCCAGCAGGCAATAAGTGCTCCACAACACATAAATATCTAGAGAGCATGCGGCATGCTCCTGAAGTTTAATACAAGTTACAGGAATATAAAATGAGGCGCTAAGCACTCTTATGATGAAAAATAATGTCACTCCAGATAATCTTGCTGTTTATGAATATGCCTCATCTTTATTGGGAGCACAACAAGACAGCAATGCTTTCCAGAAATGCTCGAGAGTGAACAGGTTTGTGTATGTCTTAATCTAAGACAATTTATCTGCTGAAAATGCCCTTTTCACAACTAAATTATATAAAGTAGTATTATTTATAACTAGAACAATAAATAACATCAACGGCAACAACAAACAACAATAATAATAGTAATATATAATAAACTTTTTAAATTTTTTAAATAGACCACTGAGTATAGCCGTAAGATCAAATTATTCTAGGCTAGATGTACTTACTCAAACATTCTATGCAACTTTCAATATGTTTGAAAATATGTTTAAAAAATACTTTAATTTTGCAGCTTCATTTGCCAATATCTCCTTGCCTAAATTGCCTACCTAAATAGGTTTGAAATAAGTTTTTAAGGACCTACAGTACAATAATAAATTGCCTTCTAATTTATTTTCATAGTAATAAAAGATGACAAATGGACAAAACTATAAAAGGTGGTGCATTTTTTATTTTATTTTACGCATATTAGTTCCTAAATGGTAAGTATGACTGCAATCATTTACAACCAAATATGTTTCCCATTTTTCCCCCAGATATAGGTTATTTTACTACACATAAAATTTTTGTATTATTGGGTGATAAATATAACTTTTTTTTCATTACTTTTTACAGTATGCAGTTTCTTGTTCCATGGTTTGAATACAGTGGTTATTTCTCACAGAAAATTGCATTCCAATAAATTGTACCTATTAATAAAGAGTGAATGCAAGTATTTTTATAAAGCCATGCTTTGAGAGTGATTAGCCTTTCTTTTAAATATTTATGCATCTAAGTAGATGTATTAAATTAAGTTACAAAAACTGAACAGACCTGCCAATCCATATACACATAAACACACGCAAACCCACCTAAAATGAATCAATAAAATAAATACATAAAATAAGAAATTAAATGAGCAAAATGTAATTCCTGAAAGCCATAAGTATAATAACTATTATATCATACAATTATTCAATACATCATAATAACATTATATTAAATAACAATAATAATTAATTATCCTACACAATTAACTAACCTACAATAGTTCTAATCTAAATAATATTATGATTACAGCATACTTGCCTAAGGATAAATAACGACTTTCACATTCTTAATCCATCACATATCCCAAAACTAAGATGATTAGTCCTTATTTTAGGATAGTGGATGAAGACATGTAAATCATTCCATTTAACCCCAAAGGCAACCACATCAGCTAGTGTAAAGTTCAGTAACAATCTTATATTATAGATCCATTTATTCCAAACTACATCTGACTGTTTTGTTTTTTTTGTTTTTTTTCAGTCTGAAATAGCCATATGTAATTTTGAATAAATGGCTCTATAACAATATTAGACCATATCTCTACATTACCTATTCTGAATGTACAATAGGGCACTGGGGCAAAAAGGAATGATTTGTAATGCCCTACCTAGTATCCTGAAACAAGGAATAATCCTCTCATTTGGGGGCTTTGTGACAAAACAAGACTTTTGAACACTTTCTATTTCTTAGTAAATATATAGATGTTATACTTTAACAGTATACAACAATAACAATAGACTTCACAGTTAACGCAATTTATTCTGGACATTCAAACTAAGAGGCACAATTTCAGATGTAGCTTTAGTAAACATATTGAATTTTTATGTTCATACTTTATTCAAACATGAATAAAATATAGCTTCTGAATTGGATGTTATATTCCTGGAATGATTAGAAGCTTAAAACATTTACATCAATTTTTAAAATCCAGTCTTCTGAATATGACAATATTTTTGAATTGAGTGCAGTATTATTGTAGCTGTCATAATATCTTTGTTTAAGCAGAAAAACTTTCAGCTCCAAAGACCTTAAAGCATTCCTTAACCACTTGACCTCTGGAAGGTTTTACCCCCTTCATGACCGGGCCGTTTTTTGCTATTATGGACTGTGCTAGTTTTGCTGGCCATTGCATGGTCATGCAACACTGGACGCAAGTGAAATTGATATAATTCTGTTTACATAAATAATACTTTTTACATAAATTTATATAATTCTTTTTGCATAAATACATATACATTTTACATAAATAAAGTTTTCTTTTGGTGGTATTTGATCATGGCTGGGCTTTTTACTTTTTTCATCCGTAAATGAAAAAAGACAAAACAATATTTTCTACTTTTTGGTATAAAACATAGCCAATCCAATCAAACATCTTAATAAATTTAGGCCAAAATGTCTTCTGATACAGGTAAAAAAACAAAACAAAACAATAAATGTATATCATTTGGTTTGTGTGAAAGTTATAGCACCTACAAACTATGGTATATATACCGTATTTATCGGCGTATAACACACACCCCAAGTTCAGGAGGGAATTTAAAAGAAAAAAAACTTTTAGGAGGGAAGTTTAAGGAAAAAAACTTACATTTAAATGCCCAACAATGCAACCTTGTCAGTGTCATTTGCAGCCTTGCATTGCAGCCTTGTCAGTGATTTGCAGCCTTGCATTGCAGCCTTGTCAGTCATTTGCAGCCTTACATTTAGCCTTGTCAATCATATGTAGCCTTGTCAGTCATTTGCAGTCTTGTCAGTGTCTTTACTATACAATGTGGCCGACCGTATGAGTCAAACACTAACAGTGCTCTAATATGCGATCTAAATGATTACTACAACCATTAGATAAAATGCCACCCGACTACTCGTGTTAAGCCAATCTCCTGTCTACCATGCTAAACATTTTTACAACAGTAAACATTTGCATCAGTGTCTTTGCCATTTAAAAATGGTGCTGCCAAGATACAGAGCGGATGTTGTGTGTATTTTGGCGGCGCTCGGTAGTTCTCGGCTGTTCTCGGCGGCTTTCGGTTATTTTCAGCCACACTCGGCCGTTCTTGGATATTTTCGGGCACACTCGGCTGTTCCTGGCCAAGAACAGTGCAGCCAAAAATAGCAGAGAACGGCCGAAGATAGCCGCGAACGGCCGAGTGTGGCCGAAAATACCTGGAAGCCGCATAGAACAGCAGAAAGGGTTAGAAACAGCGGGGGATCGGTGCATAATACGCACCCCTGATTTTGTCCTGAAAAAAGTGCGTGTTATACGCCGATAAATACGGTATTTGAAAATTGATCAATCCTGATCTACTCATGACCCTTAAAATGCCACGACAGTAAAAATACCCCCAAAAAGACCCCTTTTTTGGAAATAAGACACTCTAAGGTATTTATAAGGTATAAGGCATGGCAAGTTTTTTTGAAGTTGCAATTTTTTGTCACCGTCTTTTGGAAATTAAATAAAAAAAATGTTCACTGTTCACTGCTTTTTTTACATACTGTCACCAGTGCAGTATAGTGGCATCATGTGATTGGTAAAATAAAGAAATACTTACATTTTTATTCAATATTTTAAACTTTTTTTCTTCTTTAACATTTTTTTGTTACATACTTTTATCAGAGTAGCTCAGTGTCACCATAGTCATACTGTAGTAGTCTGGGGGGGGGGGGGGGGGGGGGTATTGATCAAGGATTTTTTTTCTGTAACAGCATTGTTTTAAACTGTCATGATTGGGTCTCATTCATAACATCTGTGATTACTGCTGTGATCTGTAATTGGCCCACAGCTATCACATACCCTGTAAGCTGTGATTCGCCCAGGTACCATGTGATAGCTGTGGGCCCATCACAGCATCACAGTACTAAGCACAGCTGTTATGAATGAAATCCGTTAATAACAGTTGTGTTTACATTGTGATCATATGATTGCACAGCGATCACAAGATACCCCTGTCTTTCATATCGGCCAGGTACCAGGAACCGCAATCTTCTGTGTCCAGAGGACACAGTGGTCACAGGAGCAGTGTGCTGCATGCCCCAGGGGGACATATACTGAGCAACATACAGATATGTCGCCTAGCCTATAGCTGCTGCCTTCCCAGAGTACAATCACTGTTGGCATGTTGGCTATTCCATTGCACAGTGCAGCCCCAAACCTCCTTTTTTGAGTCCCTGTCAGCATTTTCTTCTCCTCCTCTTCTCTGTCTGCCCCATAGCAAGATGCTTGACATGCATGCTCGCTCCCAAGCTGTGCTGTATGTGTCCATAGAAACACGCAGCACAGCTTGGGCCCACCCACCTCTCTCTGCTCATGGGATTTCATTGACTCCAGCTGCCAGTTCTATGAATGCCGGGAGAGAAGAGAGCACTGCTACAGATGAGAACAGTGCTTGACCAAGCAAACCAAATTGATGCTCTTTTTTTTCCACAAACAGAGCTTTCTTTTGGAGGTATTTGATCACCTCTTCATTTTGTATTTTTTGCGCTATAAACAAAAAAGAGTGACACAATGAAACTTTTTTTACTTTCTGCTATAATACATATCCAAAAAAATAGTATAAGTATAAGATCGGCGGCAAGTCTGCAAGTGGTTAACGGGGTAAAGGGGCAATACTGCTACTAGGCATTTTTTACATTAATGCAGGGAATGCATTAGGGTAAAACATTTTTGGCTCTAGAACCAGTTTAAAATACAGTTTTTGGCTGACCATAAAAGGATACCTAAACAACAGACATTAATGCTGCATTAATGCTGGGTAGTTCATAGTTAAGGTCTTCTGGATGTTGGCCACTCCTTTTTTAAATTGTATAGTGTTTATTGAGTTTTTTTTTGCTTAGTTTACAGAGTACAAAAAGTAACATTAGAGAGGAAGTAAACTCTCCCACTCTGATGCTTTTCATTTAGTCCATTATATTAAGTAATTTTCAAACTATAACCATTGTAATTCAGCCCAAATCACACATTACTTACTTTTTTTTTTTAAACATCAAAAGTTTATTGAAGTCATATTCAGCTTTACAAATCAAAGCGGATAGCAAGGACAGTGTAACCGCACAGTCAAGCATCTTATGGTGTTCCATGTTATAACATATTAGGTAGCAAGAATGGTTATATAACGTTAAACATATAACTCAGTGTAACATCACTTAATGTTCAAGAACATTTTATCTTCATAACAGTCTGAGGTTGAAGCAACTTTTAGCTATATATGATGGTTAAGTCAGTTAGCACATTCATTTAGTAATTCATATTGATGTATCTAACTTTGATTTCATAATTATCAATTGATAGAGAGGGCTAGAAAAGAGAAAGGAAAGGTAGAGAAAAGGAAAGTCAAGAGATATAAAATATTGTTCTGACAATACTCTCTTCACATTTATTTTGGTTTTTGTGTAGGATAGCGATTATACTGCTGGTGTCCTGGAGGTGGATCAGCTGAGTTCTCTACTTTTCTGTTATTGATTCATCAGGTTTTCATGGGCAACTGAGACTTTAAAGGTGAAGCATGGAGCCCAAGTTTTATGGTATCTCTCCACTTTGTCTGAGGTTTGGGCTAATGTTTCTTCCGTCTGGCAAACCTCTGAGACTTTCCTCAGCCAGTCCCATATAGATGGGGCCGGGGTACTTTTCCATAGGAGCGGTATTAGTCTTGGCAGCATTGACAAATGCTTGGTCAAGGACTTTTTGTATTGTCTGAGCGGGAAGTTAGTGATGTGGAGCAGGCAACAGACTGCATCCACAGTGAGTCTATTCTCCATGAGTTGTCCTATGGTCTCCCTGACTTTTCTCCAAAAGGCACTCAACACTGGGAAATGCCACCATATGTGTAGGAGGGTGCCTTTCTCTTCTCCACATCTTCAACAACTGTCGGAGGTATGGGGGAACCATCTTTATTGTTTGGCTGGGGTGGCGTACGAATGTGTCAAGAGCTTGTATGCTGTCTCCTGTGTTTTAATGCTAATGGAGAATTTTTTGGGAGAGGATACATGCTGTTTTCCATTGATTGTCTGTGATATCCATCTGCAGAGCCATTGACCATTCCCTCCGGAATCTATCCCCACTCACGGCTTTAGAGTTTTGTAACCAGGCATAGGTGACTGACATCTCCATTTCCAAGTTGTCGCCTCTAGTTCACGTTGTTTCTAGATTGGTCAGTGCTCTAGAAAAAAATGTTTTCCTTGTCTTGTCATTAACAAAGCTATGAATTTGAAAGTAAAACCGCATGGTCATATTTTAACGAGGCAATGTCCTTAATTTGACCATTGTGGAGGCAGTCTCTTACCGTGAGCGGTTGTTTAGGGCCTGGGGTTTGGAAGGCTATATTCTCAGTCCCCGGGGTGAAGTCAGGGTTGTTCCTCAGTGGGGTTAGTAGGCTGAGTGAAGAGGTTAAGTTGTATTTTTTTGGTCACAGTGTGAAACACACTTAAGGTGATTCCTGTCAATGGGTGTTGTTATATGGATTGGCTATGGCTTTTCCATGGAATCCAGGGGGAAAAAGTCAGAAGAACTGGGCTCAGGGATGTCTCTAGTGTGACCCAGTCTGAAGTTGCCATGGCAATGCCAATCAATCACTCTCGTTAGGTGGAAGGCAAGGTAATAATTATGGAAGTGTAGTAATCCCATACCTTCATGTTCCATAGGTCTAGTGAGTAATGAAAATGTGATTCTGGATTTTTTGTGTCTCCAGAAAAATTGCAGAAGCATGGATTGTAATGCCTTAAAAAAACTGAGGGATTTTAATTGGTGATGTTCTTAGAAGATATAATAATCTGGGGAGGATAGTCATTTTGAGGATAGTGACTCTTATGAACCACGAGAAGTATCTAGGGTGCCAGGTCTGTAGGTCTTTCAATGTCCCCTGCAGTAGTTGAGGAAAATTTTGTTCGTAGGTGATGGTTAACCGTGGGGTCAACCATACTCCTAGATATTTGAGGGCCTTAGTCACCCATCGGAATGGGCAGTTGACCTTAGTTCTATTCAGGTTTTCTTCTGCCAGGGTGATATTCTTCAAGGTCTCCGATTTTGAAAAGTTAATATTAAGGCTGGGTATATATCCATAGTGTGTAAATTATTTTTTTACCAATTTGGGTATAGTGATGTGTGGTTTAGTCAAGAAGAATAACAGATCATCAGCGTAGGCTGCAATCTTGTACTTTCTGTCTGTTACTTCAAAACTTGTAAATGATTTGTCAATTTTGATCACTCTGATGAATGGTTCTAGGGATAGATTGAACAATAGTGGCGATAGGGGACACCCTTGGCTTGTTCCTTTTGTTATCAGGACCTTATTCAATAATGTGCCATTTAGCTTTAACCTAGCAGATGGGTTTTGATAGAGGGCGGAGATCCGCGCCATCATGTGTGGGCCTAAACTGATGTGTTTACAGGTGGCTAGCATATAGTCCCAGGAGACCCTATCGAAGGCCTTCTCTGCATCCATAGACAGAAGAAGGCCTTCAAAGTTGTGAGTATGTGCACCGTGTGGAGAGCCTTGATCACATTGTCTTTCATCTCTATCCGGCATAAAGGCGACTTGTTCTGGGCCTATCAAGTCAGAAAGGAGTGGACTCCCCGGCGATACCTTAATTGCCAAGGCTGTCACAGTCAGTTAGTTGCCACATTGGTGCATCACAAGAGGAGAACAAGAACCAAACCCCTACAGAAAGTTGTCACAGTTTAAGACTTGGGGAGTATTTTGTATTGAATCTGGGTAATCAAAGGTGCTCATTTACTCAGCTGTGTGAGACCTGGAAGAGCTAGATCGTGAGGTGGGGGTCCCTACATGTGAACCACCACCACAACCGTGCTTCATTTTTTTGGACTGTTGTTTCTCTGGTGTGGAGAAGGAAGTCCTAGGAGGACTTCTGGTGGGAGGTGGTAAGGTGAACTCTTGGTACCATTCTGGGAGTTCTATTAATTCCAAGTCTAGGGCCTCACAGAATTCTGGTAGATCAGTAGAAGAACATAAAATGTGTTGTTTACAGGCGTGGGTGACAACCAGGGCGAAAGGGAAGTCCCATGTGTATCTCAAGTCTCTTTCTCCAAGTTTGTCCAAAAGGGAGCACAATGCCCTGCGGTTTTTCAGAGTAATTGGGAAGAGATGCTGGAAGAGCATGATATTTTCCCCGTTAAAAACAATGTGTTTTTTTCTGTATGCTTTTCTCATGATGTCTTCTTTAAGTGGGTAATTCTGCAAACAACTAATTGTATCCCTCGGGGGAGCAGTGTCAGGGCCCCTGACTCTGAGGGCCCTGTGAGCTCTAACAAATTATATTTCTGAATCTTCCTGCCACTCCAATATGCTATTGAAAACTCTCCGTAAAGTAGGGATGATCAGCTCAGTGTCCACAGTCTCAGGGATCCCCCTTACTCTTTTGTCAAGATGCTCTAAATGTCTGTTCATTTCAATGAAGTGATTGACATGAGATTCTGCTTTCTTGTCCAGCCTGTGTAATGCTTCGTCCCTCTGTCTGCCCATGGCTTCCATTGTCGCCATCTTTTCAGGACTAGCAGGCTCGATTTCAAATCAGTGATGTACTCTGAGAATGTCGATTTGATATATGCAGCGAACCCAGACATGTCTGCATAGGTGAGGGGTTTGTTACAGCATGTTTGGCCCCTACCTGTGTCCTCTGCAGCAGTCTGGGAGTCCTTGCTGAAGTCCTCCTTTTCATGCTGGGGCTGCGCCATCTTGTACCCTGCTGCGTTGCCTCATGAGCTTTAAGCAGAACGGAGATTCTCCTGGCTGAGGATGAAGCTGGACCACAAGGGGATATGGAGTGTGAGGTCTGGTGAAGCAGTTTGCCCATTTCCAGGTCAGAGCAAGCAGGGTATCAGGCTTTAGGCTGTGTCATTCATGGGAGCTCCATTAGTGTGCTTCCATGCCGGCCACTCGCTATGCCACGTCCACAATATATTATTTACTTTTTAAAGAAACTTAAAAAAATCTTGTTTCCAGGGGTAAGGCACTGCCATCTTAGGTGTTGTTTTCTGAGTCCACAGTAGAGTGTATTTCCGCCCTTGCATGTAGCCCTTCCTGTACTGTTAAGCAAGCTTCCTTCTCAATCCAACATTTCTATGGCAACCCTGCTTTCCTGCTCATAGCCGACTTGTTTTACTCCACAGTATTTACTTGTGCCGATTATCTAGTGTTTGCCTGTGTCAGTGTTATCAGCTGCAGCTAATAAGACTGCAGTATGCAGTCCAATGCCCAGGTTTACACTCCATTTGATATCACATGGGGGAAGCTCTGAATGATTCTGCAGTGTCATGGGATTTGAGTGTTGTGCCACAGGGAGTCCTGTTAATGGACAGAAAAGCACACAGAGCGGGCCGTGAATCAGAGGAGATATGAACATGCGCCAATGATGTTGTTCTAAAGAACAAAACAGATTACAACAGTAAGGAGTCATCTACAAGCAGTGTTCATTAAGGGTTTTTTTTATGCTGATTTAAATGGGATAAAGTTGTGGGGGAGAGTTTACAACCACTTTAAAAGACGATTTACAAAACAGCAGCAGTATAAGTGTTGCTTCCTACACAAAACAATGGTAATCATACATTTCAGATTTACACCCAAGAAGTCCAATTTACAATGACAGAAGTAAAAGTTTACAATGTGAACAGCAGAACTTTTTTATTAATGAATGATAACCCAAAAAGTAGATTTAAAGCAGTTCTTCAGTAATTTCTTTAAATATTAAAAGTCAGCAGCTACAAAAAGTGTTTTTGCTTGGTTTCCAAAGAAAAACTAGGATTGCTTCATTCATGGAAGGTGGGAGGACCCTAAACCTGTGGGCCTCATTAATACAGCTAAGAGCTCCAGTAGGAAAATATCCTCATAGGTTTTATATATTTATCTTTGTCCGCCCCTGTGGCCTTGTTATTAGATATACTATATGCTGTCTGTAACTCTGGTATGGTAATGGGAGAGTCTAGCTTGGTGTGGAGAATAGGCAGGGAAAAAGAGTCCAGAAAACATATTAACCGGTTCCTGACTGGCTCCTGTACTTAAATGTCGGCAGAATGGCACGGCTGGGCAAAGTAACGTACCCATACGTTACTTTGAAATTCCCGACATGCCCGCACGTGCATGCCGCCAGGCGGTGCACGCGTCTGCTGCAAGCTCTGTGACCGTGCCTGCGGGTCCCGCAGACTCGATCCCCGTGGGGATACCCACAATCATGTCACAGAGCTCCAAAACAGGGAGATGCCGATGTAAACAGCATCTCCCCATTCTGCCTAATGACAGCACACTGATTGTCTGTTCCCTGTCATCGGGAGCAGCGATCAGTGTGATGTCACACACAGCCACATCCCCAGACAGTTAGAAACACACCCCTAGGATACACTTAACCCCTCCCTGCCCCCTAGTGGTTAACCCCTTCACTGCCAGTGACATTTTTACAGTAATCAATGCAATTTTATAGCATTAATCGCTGTATTAATGCCAGTGGTCACAAAAATGTGTCAGAATTGTCCGATGTGTCCGCCATAATGTCGCAGTCATGATAAAAATCACTGATTGCTGCCATTACTAGTAAAAAAAAAATGATTAATAAAAAATGCCATAAATGCCCTATTTTGTAGATGCTATAACTTTTGCGCAAACCAATCAATAAACGCATTTTTTTTTTACCAAAAATATATAGAAGAATACGTATCTGCCTAAACTGAGGAAAAAAATGTTCTTATATATTTTTTGGGGGGATATTTATTATAGAAAAAGTAAAAAATAATGTGTTTTTTTCAAAATTGTCACTCTTTTTTTGTTTATAGCGCAAAAAATAAAAACCACAGAGGTGATCAAATACCACCAAAAGATAGCTCTATTTGTGAGAAAAAAAGGACGTCAATTTTGTTTGGGAGCAACGTCGTACGACCGCACAATTGTCAGTTAAAGCGACGCAGTGCCGAATCGCAAAAAATGCTCTGGTCAGGAAGGGGGTAAATCCTTCCGTGGCTGAAGTTGTTAAAGCATCTTCTTCATGGGACACTTTACTACTATAGAGGTCCTGATAGAAGGAACCAAAAACCATAGATACATGAGGGAAAGACGATACCCTACACCCAGTGGCATCAAAAGTTACGAAAGCCAAAGGACGTGTTTCTCGTGGTCTGTTTTAGCTAGCCTGATTACGTTCTTACACTTCTTATTGCATTCCTTGTAGTGTTGCAATGCCAACAATGCCCCCTCTGCCTTATATTTTTAATGGCCATTTTTCTTCTTTAATGTATCTTTTTATGTTAAAGTTTAGCCACCTAGGTTTAACCTTATCTCTTTTATATTTGTTGCCCATTGGAATACACAGGATAATACCTTTATTTAATATGTTCCCATTTTTCCTCAGTTTTCAATGTTTCTAAGATTTGTAGTATCTTGTAGTATTGAGCGCAGTTTTAGAAAAGTTGGCTGTTTTGAAATTTTGTCTTCTTGCACTACCCTCCTTCTCCTGTGATTTATTCTGAATGCAATTACCCTATGATTGCTATTTTCCAAGTTGTCACGCATTCTTTCTATTCGGGGCATCCACCAATTGGCACATTAAGTTTTCCTGTAAGACATGTAGGAAATGACAAGCCATTATTGAATGAGAAGTTCCTTCTGTCCAGTTAATAGTTGGATAGTTGAAGTCCCCCATTATGATGATGTTGCCCTACCTAGCTATCATTTCTAACTATGATAGGAGATCCAACTTCTCATCATCCTTCAGGTTAGGGGGCCTGTAACATAACCCCAATAGTAATTTCCTAATTTTTCCTTTCCTTTGAAGCTTCTCCCACAGGGACTCCACCTCTTTCCTTGCCCCATTTTCAATGTCACCCCTCAAGTTCACCAGTAAATAGATTTTGATAGACACACCCAACCCCCTCTTCTACTCTCCCTGTGGGGAATGCAGGAAAAAGCAGTAAGAGGTATTGCCCAAAGGATAACTATACAAAAATATAGTTATTCTTTGACCCTGTTACCGACCCCACAGTAAAACTTAGTGCAGTGGCCACGGGTGGCTTTACACACACTCCTGGCAGATTGGCTTTACACACACTCCACAAGCTGACTATTGGCTTTCTAATGAAAGTGGTCTGGGGGCTGTACTGATCCTTTTCTGGAGTGCACTCCCCTGGCTTGACCCCCCCCCCATCACCCACAGGCTGTCCTGTGGGTGATCTTGTTGTACTGGTTTCAATGGAAGGCAGGTGAGACTTTTTTTTAACAACCCCATATATTTACAGAAAACAAGTCAATTGAGACCAGATCCAAACCCCCTAAGCAGCTACGAGCAGCTGATCACTTCTAACTGCTGGCTGCAACCACCAAGCAATAGATCTGTATAGCAGTAGTCTATTGCTGTAGTAGGAGGCTGGAGGGTGCTGCAACAGCTCTGTCTAATCCTACATACGGACAGAAGGTGTGGTGATGTTACTATAGTACTAATATAAACACTATGGGGAAGCATACTTTTACTACTACAGTTCACTCTTACCGATTGATTTGTAGTATCATTGGATGCCCAGGATGCCAGCTGTCACATCCAGCTAACGGTTCCAGCCTGAACACCTCCTAAACCTGAAGGAGCTGCTGTTTCCTGGTTCTATTTTCAAAAGACACTGAGACAAATAGCAGCTCTTTCAGTGCCATTTTTAAGTTTTAATTCTAAATGGTTTAGCCATGTGCAATTTATGACTAAATCAAATTGGGATGCCTAGCATTGAACCGAAGTCTGATCATCGTGTGTATTAATAGCCTTTTGCAGTAGGCTGTTTACCCATTCCCTTTTTTATTTTACTGTGTACTGAAAATAAATTCATGCTTCTATGTCATTATATATATATATAAAACAAATAAAAATACACATGGTTGCACTGCAGTTTGAAATTCTCTGCATTCATTAGCAATCAGGGGAGTTATTAGAGATCACAGAAAGGAGAGGGCATTTGATATGGCTTATGGTGTGAATTATAAACACTTGGGGTTCACTTGAATGATTTATTGGTTATAAGTGTTGTTTTAGCTATACAACATTGCTGTGTTTATACTGTACTATGCCATGGTCTCTTCATGGAGCAGTGCATTGTGCAGACAGATTGTCTGTCAGAACTTTTTACAACTAGTGTATATTCTGTGCTTGATTGTTCACTGTGAAATCCCATTTGCAGGTTCTGTGGAGCTGTCAGATAGCAGGATGACCAGATAGCACATTGATTATAATCTGAGAAAGAAATAGGACAAAGAAAACCTTAATCTTAAAGGTGAACTCCAGCACAGAGGGATACAATATTATTAGCATTTCCAGCCCGTTTTTACCCCCTTTCTGTTTCCTAAACAAGTTCTTTATGTTTCCTGTTTCTTATATCTTTTATCTATCTTCTATCCGGTTTGTGTGACCAGGCCACACCATTCCCTTTGTATGGAAAAATGGCTTCTGTTCACATTTTTTTCCTCCTATTTTTAGTTTTCAGGAGAGTGGTCATGTACTTATGATTGTATTTATTCCTGCTGTAAGCAGGTATGATCACCCAGTACGCAGTCGTAGCTGACCCACATCCAAAATCAATCACCATAGTGTTTTAAAAAGTGAGGCACATAGGAAGTGCACTAACAGTGGTGTGCAGTTGGCTATGTAGGTCCTTATAATCAATGATCAACCCAGAACTTTAGCTTGCCCACTACATCAGTACATTCCCATTGTCTCCTGAGAAATGTTGTTTTTTGCGCTGCCTGCTTTGATCCTCCACCCAATAAGTAAAGAATTATTTGTAAAAATATGAAAGCATTTTTGTTATACAGAGAGAAAGGAAGCTAAGCATCAAAAAATAGGCAGCTTTAGCTACTGTAACATTGCTGTAACAACTGTAACACATAGGCAAATTAAATCTGTTGATATAAATGAAAAAAACAAATGCAACAAAATAAGGGACCTAAGGTAGATATTAAGTGTTGTGCATAAGTCCTAACTGATTTCAGTGCAAGGCATGATAATGAAAACTAAGACAGCCCATACATGTCTCCATTTTTTTTCTTGTTCAACTAGCAGGTTGAACAAAAAATAAATGACCCATTTTTCCATTCCACACACTTGATGTGAACAGGGGAATCTTCCCGGTGAGTTATTGTATTCTGACAGAGGGAGACTTCCCTGCCGTCAGAATACAATGGTCAGTTCTACCAGCTATAGCTAGTGCCACTGATTGATCAGGATTGATTGGTAGATCAACTTCTGTGCAACCAGCCTGCCCATTTATGGATCAAAATTTATCCAGTCCCTTCCAAATTTTGATTCATGTATGGCCGGCTTTACTGGATGTATTTCATAAGGCAGAACAAAGATTAATGTGAGAAAACCCATAGCACCTATGTAGTTTAGTTGCTGCAGCTGAATCAGTGAAAATGAAGTCTAATTATCACTATGGGTTACCATCAGTGCTAATATTACCAATCCCTCATGCAACACATGTGTTATGTGCAATAACAGTTATTATTTTTAATTATGAGGTTGTTATTTTCAGCTCTCATTACTAAAAATAATGATCAATATGACAAATTGTGATGGCGTATTGTGAAATTGTCCAAGTAAAAACAGGTCAGCAACCAGATTTTTTTTAATATTAAAATAAATACAATGCTATTATCCATATACACAAAGAGAAGGGATAATGTAAATTAAACAATGTGTGCATTTAGTATTACTTTAAGATTATAGGAGGTTAAGCTTTAGTATGTGTGATGAAGAGATAAAATGTTTTAAAGGGTTAAGTGTTATAGGGAAGACAAGAGTTAATGCTCAATTTCATAGCAACTTTAAAATAAAAAAAAGACATGTCTGCATTATTTACCTTCTATCCAACACTTCCTCTCGAAGAGTCACTGCTCGCAGTCCAGACATCAGTTATATTCTGGGTTGAATGACATCCAGCGTCATTCAACCCATATCCTTTAAACCCATTGTGGATGCACACTGTAGATCACACTGGTTAGGGCTTAAAGTGGTTGTAAACCCTTACAACACACTTTGACCTACAGGTAAGCCTAGATTAAGGCTTACCTGTAGGTCCAAGAAATATCTCCTAAACCTACATGGTTTAGGAGATATTTGCGGAAAGACAGGCACCGCTGTCTACGGCGCATGCGCCGTAGACAGCGGCACGCAGGCACACTGAGCGCAGCACCTGTCAACGGCGATATGCCGCATGTCAGTACCGGAGCAGCGAGACCCACCGAGAAGATGGATGCGCCGGACTACAGGGGACAGCGGTGACTTCGCTGGCTCCTGTGTCAGGTAAGTGACACATAATGGGCTACTATGCGATGCATAGTAGTCCATTATGCTTTACCTTTGCAGGGAATGAAAGAGGGTTTACTTCCTCTTTAAAGTACTCATGGACAGTGACAGCTTCCACTGGAAAAGAGGAAAAACCTATGACACCACTGTACCATCCTTAGGACTGTCGGATTAAAATTTTGGATTAAGAGATTAAAAAAGCAGCAAGAGGGGGGAGGTGTTTGAACTTCAGGACATTGTTTCAGAGATTAGGTTAAATGCTAAATGTTCAGGTAGAGCAAGGTTTAAAATCAATGGGGATATTTAGTGTTGGGTACTTTTTAGGCTTTAGACAGTTGAGGAAGATTTTTTATTTTTTTCACTTGCTTTATAGAGCGCTACCCCCGTAGGAGCCGCTGGTGAATAGGATCCCCCACCCTGCACAGCCAGGCACACCGCATCTTCCACAGCACACAGAATCAGTAAACAGTAAACAGTCCGAGCAGCTTTGTTTGATTTGTTTTATTCAAGGATTTAAACTTGGATGGGGAACAACCGTATGGGGATGGGAACAACTATATACACACACAGTATATACACTTCTCTGCCTGAATAAATTTGCTTGCAGATCTCCTTCAACTCCTCCAGCACAACTCTTGCTTGTGGAACTAAATCACCAGGGCAGGGACCACAGGCCCCTTTGGTGTAGAAAAGTTCCAGTGCTCAGCTGTCCTATCTGTGGCTACTGCTCCCAGTACCACCTCTTTAGGCACTGCCAGCTCATCTGGCTGCAGCTGTCCCTTTCTCCTGCCCAAACCAACACAGTCCTCCTGACTGACTCTACATACATCCCAGACTGCTCTCACGCTCATCTCATGATGCCTCTCAGTCTTGCCGACTGTGTCTCACTCACCAGCCCACCTGGCTGTCTTCCTCCCTGGAAATTTGCAGTGTCCTCCTGCTGTCCTTCTCCTTGCTGCCATGTCTCATGGTCAGGAGCCCCTGCGAGTCTTGAAGAGGGCTCCCTTCCTCATCTGAGCCCAGGCCTGAGTTCACCCCCCATCCCAGACTAGGGGGTTACTCTCAAAGACCTCCAACAGCTAACACTCCATCTCCAGCTTCCACCCGGACTTCACATTGCCCCAGCTGGGCTGACTAGTATTTGAGGGGGGCTGCCTGCCCATTTGTTGGGGATTGATCAGGGCCCTCAGAACACTCCAGGCAGCTCCACCTTATTCCCCCTCCCATTCTTCTAGAAGTTCCCAGTAAGTTCTATATATAGGGCAGATGTCTCAGTGATGCTGCCTGTGAGTCATTCAGCTCTCCTTAGATCTCTGCCCAACCCAGGAAAACACACAGGCTGAACAAATGTACCTACGCTAAACAAAAAACAAATCTAGCACACTAGCAATACTGGAGGGTGCTACATTTAAAAAAAACTACTAGGAACTAGCTGAACTCCAATCTCCATATATTAATGAGTAGTGTACTATAGCAGTCTTCCCCAGAAGTGTCATGGTAAGTGATTTGCAAATGTTTACATGAATTCTGTGCTTAACTGGAAGAATATCAAAGCACAAGAATATGATTGGAGGCTCCAAATACATTAGTGATATCACCACAGTTTTATAGTGGGAATGACAACATTTCTTTGACATTGTCATTCTAGGAATGTATATATATATATATATATATATATATATATATATATATATATATATATATATATATATATATATATATATATATATATATATATATATATATATATATATATATATACATGGTTGTGCTCAAAAGCTTGTATACCCTGGCAGAAATGATAAACTTTTGACTTTAATATTAAAAACGAGGGTAGTGATCGTCATATGAAGCCATTTATTATTATTATCACATAGTTGTTTGGCTCCTTTTAAAATCATAATGATAAGAGAAATCATACAAATGGTCCTGATAAAAAGTTTACATACCCTGGAATGTTTGGTCTTGGTACAGACACACAGGGTGACACACATAGGTTAAAATGCCTGCATCTGTTGATTTTTAAATTGCAATTAGTGTCTGTGTATAAATAGTAGGGAACACCATCTGGTTCGGTTCATGTCAGAACATACCGAACAGGCAAATAATTTGGCAGAACACACAAACACCATTAAAATCTATTGGACACGAGCATGAGTAATCACAATTTCTCATTTTAAAGGCTTACATGCAAGTTATTGTCATAAAAAGTGTTTGGTGACCAGGATCCTGCCCCAGGGGACATGTATAAATGCAAAAAAAAGTTTTAAAAACAGAATTTTTTTCAGGAGCAGTGATTTTAATAATGCTTAAAGTGAAACAATAAAAGCGAAATATTCCTTTAAATTTCGTACCTGGGGGTCTCTATAGTATGTCTGTAAAGTGGCACATTTTTCCCGTGTTTATAACAGTCTCTGCACAAAATGATATTTTTAAAGGAAAAAAAGTCATTTAAAAGTACTCGTCATTGAAAATTTACAGCATGGGATCCCCCAAGTATAGTAAGCAACAGGCTTTCTACAACACCGTAAAAAGCCTGTTGCTTTTTACATCAATATAATATGTGTATGTAACATTTATAATCATAATATTTGTATATAATATTTCTTATTTACTTGGTTTAAAAAGAAATCATTTTTAATATTTGTATTTTTGGGATATAATAAAGACAAAGAATATTACAGTAAAAGAAAAAAAGATTATAACAGTAAAGCCCAGTAGGTAATTGCGTCCAGCCAATTACAGTTTATGATGCCTTTCATTAGAAAAGATGCATTTGTTAAATTACTAGCTTAATCAGCAAAAGATTGCAGCAACTAAAAGTAGGCCTGTGAGCAAACGATTAAGGCTGCATTGATTCCTTTGCACCATTACTATATCAACTGTTGTACAATGAAAATGAATAGGCAGGTATTTATTGACAGATATTTTGTTCCAGTACCCATTTCCAATTTATATTTATTGGTAAAATTAGTCCTTGAATTCATTTATTTGCTTCATGTGGGTAGTATTTTGAAACAGTGAAAGCTGCCAAGAGCCCCATCTCTATCCAGCGATGTTGCAGGAGAGCCTCAGCTGCCTGGGACTCTCCTCCTCATTGGCTGAGACAGCAGCGGAGCGCCATTGGCTCCCACTGCTGTCAATCAAAGTCAGTGAGCCAATGAGGAGAGAGAGGAGACTAGTCAGGTCTCCCTGTCTGAATGGACGCACAGAGCTGTGGCTCGGCTTTGGTGCCCCCATAGCAAGCTGCTTGCTGTGGGGGTACTTGTCAGGGAGGAGGGGCCACAAACCTTACCTTCTTGTGCTAGGACAATAAAATCTCCTAAATGGAGACACAAACAACAATAACACACATTTTGGGTTAGAGAAGGCTTAGAACAAAGATATGTTTTATTATCTGCATCCTGTTGAGCAATGTTGCATCACTTCTTGTCTTGGTGTCAACAAGAGAGAAAGGGAGGAGACATAAAATGAAAACCATTCCCACACTTCCCACACTATCCACACTATCCAAACCTAAAAACAAATTAGGAGATGGGTTTTATTTTTTACATTGAAATAATCATGACTTAAGAAAAATTATAAAACATTTTAAAAGGATATTATCACTTATGCATTGGACAACATGAACTCTAAATACAGAATTAATTAAACAACAGGTGAGCTGCCTTCCTAATATTTTAAAAAGAAATAAAAGCTCATATTATGTTTTATATTTTCTCATGAAGAAAATACCAATTTGCACCATTTAGTAAACTATAACAACTTATCCATAATTATTTTTTAATAATTTGACTTTAGTAAACTAACATCTGATTGGTTGCTATACGTTACTGTTTGTTTCAAATTGTTAATACTCCTTACACTGCTCTATTAAATAATTAGAGCAATGTTTATAAAAATCCTAAATCACAAACTGCAGCTAGACAATCAAACACGTGTGACTAAAATCAGAAAGCACTAAATCAAATATGATCACAATGATACTTATCAAAAGGTTATCTATTAGTTCAGTATTATGAAGTTATGCCATTCCTTAATAATATTTTTAATTAAACTGAGGAAGGTGATGCCCCCAGACAGACAGTGCTGCACCATTTATTGAAAAGCAGATCATAAAATGTTTCAGATGGTCAGACCTGTGTGTTTTTTAAGTTACATTAATATGTTAAGTGCTAAATAATTTAAAGACTGAGTTAAATCTAATTTAATGTTTGCAGATCTTCCTATTGCACAGCAAAACCCAATAAATTTAGAAGTGTAAATTCTAAGAAAAGCCCCGTTTTTACCTGGATACCTACACTTGTTGCAAGACATGGTTACCAACTTTGATTATTTTTTTAATGTTTGTATTGCATAAGGCCCCCCTCACATGAGCATTACTGCTCACATTTTAACATTTGCATTATGGCAGCCTAGCTAAGAACATTTTTTTTAAACATTACACACTTCTGGGTCCCATCTATGCATTGTAGTTCACTGATGTAACATCATTGTGTTTTTAGCCCCATAGATTTCAATCAGGATACATGCAAAACAAGTGAAGAATGCATAAAAATAAGAAAAGTGCATAACAAAATACAGGAAAATGCAGACACACACACCTACAAATGCAATTCTAGCCTACAATTGCAGCTTGATTCATAACTTTCTCCCTCTGCTGATCGAAAGTAATACTACAACATTGACAAACCTGCCCCTGACAACTTCTTAATTGTGCATCTGTTTTGGGTACAGATCATAAAACTGCACTGGATCACAACACATGCATTTTTGCGCAATGACGCATGCTTTGGTGGGCTGCTTTACATAGCCCATTCAAAGTGAATAGACTGCAATGCACCTTAATACACAGAAATTTAGTACTTGTTGCATAAATGTAGTGCATTGGAGTGCAGATACATTGAGGAAGTGTATTAAGTGACCATTTTAAATGAATGACCCTGCAACAGCTCATTTCAGTGCACTTACATTGCTATTAACGTTCCTTAACATTTGAATGTATGCATCCCTGGCTTGTGAAAAAAAAAAAACATTCACTCCAACTATGGGTCATTGATTTGTGAGGTTGAATTAAATCAGATCTATGGAAATGCTGAAGTATTGCAGGAGAGTGGTGTCCTTGGACGGTGTACACATGCTCGGCACAGTACCTGGACTTAATGCCAGCTACTCCTGGGCCTGCTTAAACCATTTTGCCATTGTTTAATGGGTGTTACAGTCTGTCTCTGTGCACTGGATATTTCTCCAGAGGGGAGGGAGTAGATGGAGTGGAGGAGCATTGAAATTTCTTGTCCCTCCCACCCCTTGGCTCCACTTCTGGCCCCATCTTCACATTTCCTTCTCTTTCCCTTGGCCTACCACCACATCTCCACTTGTACCCCACCTTTTTTTTTCTCTTTTGACCTCTCTGTTGAGGCCCTATGAGTCAATGTGGCTCAGGGATCTTCCTTATTTTTTTTTTACTTTTTTCCCTGAGTATCTGTTGTGACATATTTCCCTGTTGTCATTGTTTAAGTGAACAAGGTAGTTTACCACATTGAACTGTTAAAACTCATAGATTGTGTATTACCTCCCATTTTCGGCATATTTGTTTGATATCTTATCAGTCTTCTACATAGACATTATATATCACTGCTAGGTTGTGCTTTTGCAAGCTATTGCTGATTCATTGTGGAGCTCTTGCTCACATGAATTGTGTATTGTAGTGCAGGCACAATCTTTTGTAAATGCAAACTAAAAAAATGTAATGTTTGAGAATAGACTCATCAAGTAAATGTGTGAATAGGTCCATAGCATAAAAGTCTGTCTCAGCATGTGTGAATGGGCCCATAGGGTGAAATTCTGTCTCACCCTCAGGCCGCGTACACACGGGCGGACTGTTCGCTCAACTTTGTCCGCTTAACAGTGTTTCAGCGGACAGTCCGCTCGTGTGTGGGGCTTCAGCGGACAGTTTCAGCGGACAGTTTGACGAACAAAGTTTTTCGGAAATTCCGGAAAACTGTCCGCTGAAACTTGGTTTGAGCGGACAGTCCGCCCGTGTGTAGGCCACTTTCGAAATGAGCAAACTGTTCCCGCTCGGAGGAAAGTCTGCTCATTTCGAGCACGTCTCCAGGTAGGCGGGGCCCGCGAAGGAGACGTCGCGGGCCCCGCCGCCTGGTATGGACTTAAAGGGGAACCCCAACGCCGAAAAAAATCGGCGTGGGGGTCCCCCCAAAGTCCACAACAGACCCTTGTCCGAGCACGCTACCCGGCCGGCCAGGAAAGGGGGGCGAGCGAGCGCGCCCCCCCTCCCGAGCCGTACCAGGCTGCGTGCCCTCAACATGGGGGGTGCCTTGGGGAAGGGGGGGCCGCGCGGCCCCCCACCCCAAAGCACCTTGTCCCCATGTTGATGAGGACAAAGGCCTCTTCCCGACAACCCTGGCCGTTGGTTGTCGGGGTCTGCGGGCGGGGGGCTTATCGGAATCCGGGAGCCCCCTTTAATAAGGGGGCCCCCGGATACCGGCCCCCCACCCTATGTGAATGAGTATGGGGTACAATGTACCCCTACCCATTCACCTGTAAAATAAAAGTACCCAAAAAAAAAACACAACACACGAGATAAAATATTTTATTGCACAGCTCCGGGGGTCTTCCGTCTTCGGGGGTCTTCTCGCCGGACTCCTCCGCTATCTTCTTGTAGCTCTTTTGCTAGCGGAGGAGTCCGGCTTTCTTCCTCCCCGCCGCCGGCCTCTTCTCCCGACTTCGGGGGTCTTGTCCCCCTCTTCGGTTCTTCTGCCGGGCCACCGCGCCTTCTTATAGCTCTTTTACAGGCGGTGGCCCGGTCTTCTGTCGCCGCCGCCTTCCGTTCTTCTGCCAGGCCACCGCGCCTTCTTATAGCTCTTTTAGAGGCGGTGGCCCGGTCTTCTGTCACGGCTGTCGCCTTCCGGTCGCCTTCCGTTCTTCTTCTTGTTCTTCTTCTTCTTCTCCAGGAGATGTTGACACGTCGCTCTCTCCGGCCGGAATGCCAGAGCCGCGCTGCGCGGCCACTTATATAGTGACAATGGGGCGGTGTCACATGGTATATGTCACATGGGTTGGTCACATGGGTTGATGTCACATGGGGACTATGACATCGTAAGGGGGCGGGGTCACCATGTGACCAACCCATGTGAAGAAGAACCGAAGAGGGGGACAAGACCCCCGAAGTCGGGAGAAGAGGCCGGCGGCGGGGAGGAAGAAAGCCGGACTCCTCCGCTAGCAAAAGAGCTACAAGAAGATAGCGGAGGAGTCCGGCGAGAAGACCCCCGAAGACGGAAGACCCCCGGAGCTGTGCAATAAAATATTTTATCTCGTGTGTTGTGTTTTTTTTTGGGGTACTTTTATTTTACAGGTGAATGGGTAGGGGTACATTGTACCCCATACTCATTCACATAGGGTGGGGGGCCGGTATCCGGGGGCCCCCTTATTAAAGGGGGCTCCCGGATTCCGATAAGCCCCCCGCCCGCAGACCCCGACAACCAACGGCCAGGGTTGTCGGGAAGAGGCCCTTGTCCTCATCAACATGGGGACAAGGTGCTTTGGGGTGGGGGGGCCACGCGGCCCCCCCTTCCCCAAGGCACCCCCCATGTTGAGGGCACGCAGCCTGGTACGGCTCGGGAGGGGGGGGCGCGCTCGCTCGCCCCCCTTTCCTGGCCGGCCGGGTAGCGTGCTCGGACAAGGGTCTGTTGTGGACTTTGGGGGGACCCCCACGCCGATTTTTTTCGGCGTTGGGGTTCCCCTTTAAGTACATTCCAGGCGGCGGAGCCCGCCTACCTGCACACGCGCTCAAAATGAGCGGACTGTTGCCTCGTGTGTGGGCGAGTCCGTTCATTTCAAAAGTTGCGCGGACTTAGTACGACGAACAAAGTTTGCCGTATTTGTCCGCTCAAAAAGTGCCGTGTGTGGGCGTGTTCGTTCATTCAAAAGTTTGAGCGGACTGTTTGACGAACTTAGTTTCGGCAGACAGTCCCCGCGTGTGTACGCGGCCTCAGTGTTAAATCTATCTGAGACCTGCACAAATCTGTCTTAGTTGGCATTCCAGTACCAGTGGTCAAAAATGCACAAAAACTGCATATAAGAGGCAGCATGGTTCACATCTAATTGTGTCACTAAGTTGCTTGATAAATCTCCATCTAGGTGCATGAAGGTGTAGTTCTGAGGGCTGAACATTGCGCAGAATAGGATGATAACTAACATATATTATGTGGGGTTTCTGACTCACTGGAAAAGACAGAAACAGCAGTTGGTTGGTTCATTTTATTTGTTGCCCTCAGTTGTCCTTTAATTGGTCACAGAGATTGTCAAGCATGTTTTAAAATCTCTTGGAACAGTAATGCACACTTTTGCAATCACTTATTATCTATACTAGCTAATTAGCATTGTGGCCAGCGATCCCTGGATCAGTCACATCGTTAGCAAACGTTTCTTTTGGAAAATATGTTAGAAAACAAATGAAACATAACACAACAGATGCCAGAAATAATGACTCTACACCTTGGAATCTTTATATAGGCTATGATTAGCAAGGAAACAGTTTTTGGCATCTTAAACATAGAACGCAGCGGCGTTCCCTAGGTCATTCATTAATTACTATTTGCAGAAACATGCTGTGCCCTGACAAGGGTGAGTGACATTAGATGGCTGTGTAATGGGGCAGCAGAGGCAGCCTAATTCACATACTGACTTATGAGCACCTAGTGGGATGACACATTTGGGCATAAGGGACTGTCACTATTTCCATTTTATCAGTACATACAGAGTGTAATTTTCCACTGCAGAGAGCTGCACAGACAATGCCTGTTTCCGTTTAATACCGCCTGTGTATTGCTGTCCAGGATAACATACTAATTATATTGTGTGCAGCTAAAAGATATAACTATGTATACTAATTATATTGTGTGCAGCTAAGAGACATACCTATATGTATATTTATATCTATCTATCTATAAATATACTATACTATATATATATATGGAAAAAGGAGGAGTATGTAATAGGCCTGCAATACCCCTACTCAGCGCCAGATCAACTCCACAGCTCTGACAGCAGAATTCACACAGAAATACAATAAGAGTATACAATAATAATATTTTTTAAAACATCTCATAAAAAATACTAAAAGAAAATAAGCAGCTGTTAAAAACAAGCACAATGACCACAGGTAGTATAAATATAAAAACAGTCCAAACACTGAATGTTATAAATACTAAAACAGCGCTAATAAATAAATGAATAATATGGTAATATTATAAACCAGTGGTAAACACCCTAGTTATAAATAAATATGTAGCAGACGGTTAAGGTAGAACAGTTCAAAGCATTAAAAGCATTCAAGGTGTTAGGGACAGTTCAAAATATCCAAGGTGTTAAAGGTAATCCATAGTTGTTATCCAAGCGTGCCTTCCGGAGCACTCCACTGCTGACACAGAAACATAAAAAAGCCAGATTGAGTCCCCGATCCATCCAGTTCTGTCCCTACTGCCCTAGGCTACTATGGTATTACTGTTTTTTGAACGTTTCTGTGTCTCACTGTTTCTCCCTGCCCCAGGGTTTGACCTGGATTTGTATATTTTATCTTTTTCATTACTGAATGTGCCTTTACATGAGCCTCTGTATTTTCTTATTTTTCTGAATAAAAATTATAAAAAAAAAAAAAAAAAGCCAGATTGGAGTTTGCCAAAATTTACCAGATTAAACAAAATTAAATCTTTTTGGTAAAGCATTCTACTGTTTTCTGAAAAAGAAACAAGGCCTTTAAAGAAAAGAATACAGTCTCTACCGTCAAACATGGTGGAGGTTAAATTATGTTTTGGGGTTGCTTTTCTGCTTCAGGCATTGAATATCTTGACCATGTGCATGGCATTATGAAATCTGAAGGCTACCAAAGAATTTTGGGGTGCAATGTAGGGCCCAGTTTCAGAACATTGGGTCTCAGTCAGAGGTCATGGGTCTTACACCAGGACAATGACCCAAAGCACCCAGAAATGTTTAAGACAAAGCACTGGAGATAACTAACCTGGCCAGCAATGAGTCCAGATCTAAATTCCATAGAGCCCCTGTGGAGACATCTAAAAACATCAGTTGGGAAAAAGAACCCTTTTAATCTGAGTGACCTGGAGCAGTTGGCGAAAGAAGAGTGGTCCAAAAGAGAGAGAGGTATAAAAAACTCATTGATGGTTGCAAGAAGTGATTGATTTAAAGAGGAGGGCTGTTTAAAAAAAAAAAAAAAAAAAAAGTCAGCAGCTGCAAACACTGCAGCTGCTGACTTAATAAACACACTTACCTGTCCAGGGCGCCCGCGATGTCGGCCGCCCGAGGCCGACCCGTCCCTCGGCTCTCGGGTCCCGGCGCCGCCATTCCCTCTAAGGGAAACAGGCAGTGGAGCCTTATGGCTTCACTGCCCGTTTCCTACTGCGCATGCGCGAGTCCCGCAGCGCTTTCTGAATGGGACGCGCTGTGTTCTGGAACACACAGTTCCCAGAACACAGCGCGACCCATTACCCAGAAGACGCCGCGACGAGGAGAGAAGACAGAAGATCTCTGAGGAGGAGGAAGAGGAAGATTAGGATTATGTGCCTAGCAACAGGCATTTCTGGTAAGTAAAAAAAAAAATTTTTTTTTCATTTTTTTTTTTTAGATTTTTTTGTAATTATTAAAAAAAAATTGTTTTCAGGGTGGCCCTCCACTTTAAGTTATTTTTTCAAGGGGTGTGCTACCAAATATTAAAATGAGGGTGTCAATAATTTTATCATACCAATAAAAACAAAAGAAATAAACATGAGAATGCCTAAACATTTGTAATTGCAACAATTTTCTGGGAGATATGGTGCATTATCTGACAGAAATGCAGGGGTGCCAATATTTCTAACCATGACTGTATATATAGGATATCTGTGGCAATATTGTTGCTGCTTTCTGATAAGGTATATCTCAAGAACCAAATAGTGTAGTCTTACTAAAAATAAAAATGTATTGTATATTTCCTGCCACTGCATGATACTGTATATAGAATTATTGCTCATGAGACTGAGCAGGAAATAATAAGATTGTGTCTGTACACAGCTAACCTCTTGTGATCTGCTTCAGTAGTTTCTAATCTATTGTACATTGTGGCATACCTGACAACTGAATTGTCACATGACTATATCTGACCCAGCAGCTAAACACAGAGATAAAGTTACAAACATTTTAAAATTATATACAGGGGCACTTTAGAGCTTAGCTGGTGTTTTAAAAGGAAATCTGCTCTCAGCAATATTTGTATCTAAACAGGCTACATAACATAACTCTGATGGAATTTAAGAAAACATACAAGGTATGGATAAAAAGTGCCATTTATAAAGATGATTTTCAAGCCAAGCACTTGTGGATGAAATACAAATGTTAACACTTGTACAGTATGTGGCAGCTTGCCTTGCTTGGAAGTCACAGCTGTCAGTGATGTGGGTAGGCACAGAGCGGCTTATACTCCAAATGGTCTTGAAGTGGACCAAGCATCACACATCTGTTTCCATGTTAAAGTGGGAGTTTGGCCGTTTTTTGTTTTTTAAAAGTGATCGGCTACAAATACTGCAGCTGCTGACTTTTAAAATAAGGACACTTACCTGCCCAGCGCTCCCGCGATGTCGGCACCCGAAGCCGATCTCTCGATCATCTCTCGGGTGCTGCCGCCGCCATCTTGGGTATGGGAATCAGGAAGTGGAGCCTTGCGGCTTCACTTCCCGGTTCCCTACTGCACATGCGCAAATCGCGCTGCGCAACAAGGATGGTCCCCGCTATCCCTGGGATCCATGTGTTTCCCAACGGACAGCGGGGGACCCACAGGAAGTGGCGTAAATATCCGCAGATTCTGAGGATATTTATGCCGGAAGTGGGTGCAAATACCTGTACTGTACAGGTATCTGCACTCCCGTCCCCCCTGAAAGGTGCCAATTGTGGCGCCGGAGGGGGGAAGGGTTCCGATGAGTGGAAGTTCCACTTTAGGGTGGAGCCCCGCTTTAAAGTAAAGTAAACCCAATGATTTAACAGTTTCAAAAAACTGTTACATTCCCGGCATTCTGGGAAGGCTAACTGTCACATTGTTTGTGCTCTCAACCAAACTGTCAAACCATAAAATGGCTGGTGTCATAGCTGATCACACGTGCAGCACCATGACAGATGCATATCAAACAGAGCCCAAGATGGCAGCTTCCTTAGCTGAAAACAATAGGAGGGTTTACTTTCTCTTTAACTGCATGCTAAATAACGTGTAAGTGTAAAGCTGGCCACAGAGGGATCAAAATTTGACTGGTTCAGCAGGGACCAGCCGAATGTTGATCCATCTATGGCTGTGCCCATTCTAGAGAAGTCAACCTACTGATCAACTTGAGCGGGAATGTTGGTAAATTTGCATTCGATCAGTGCATGCAGCCAATCAGCTCTGATCAATGTATTCTGAAAGCAAAGATGCCCTGCTGTTAGAATACAATAGCACAGCAGAGAAGATGCCTGCATCCACCTTGAATGCGTGGATGGGGGTATAAGTTTGTTTGTATTTTTTTTATCATCCAACTGCCTGATCAAAAAAACCTGAATCATCTATGGCCAGTGTAACTCTTCAGCCCCGTACACACGATCAGACTTTCCAACTGGAAATGTTGGCTATCAGACTGTTGGCAGAAAATCTGACCATGTGTATGCTCCGTCGGGCAATTGTTTTCAGACTTTCTGCCAACAAATGTTGGCTAGCATTTCTTAAAATTTTCCGTCAGCAAATGTGTGTTGTCGGATTTTCTGATTGTGTGTACACAAGTCCGTCAGACAAAAGTCCAAAGTACAAACATGCATGCTCGGAAGCAGAAGCAGTCAGTCTTGTAAACTAGCATTTGTAATGGAGAATTAACATTTGTGACGTGGCAAATTATTAAATCTCCAAATGCAGCACACAATTCTCTTCTTCTTTAATGGGATAATAATGAAGCTGCTTTGCTGATGGAGTTATTGCAAACAAATTTGCAAAGGCTTTTTTTTTTCTAATGATATCAAGAATAATATTATTATGTTTTTTTTTTTATTATTTGTCCAAGTTACCACAACACCATTATCCCCTAGTTTATAAGATCAAAGATACAACTATGTTCGTGTCCCTTATCAATTTTACATTTGTATTTTTTAAAATGTAACTGCCTACTCCCAAACTGTCATTTGAAGTAAAACAGATCGCCAAATATTATTCTCCTCAATTTTTAAATTGTGCATTAAAAAAAAAAAATAGACATGCCATCTGCCAATAGAACTTAACCAAAAGGTGCATTCAATGCATCCAAAAATATAGAAAATATACCAAATAAAATCATTATTCAACCAAAAAAATGTAAAGCAATAACTCCAAGGCCAATAATGAATAACACGTTATCTCCTCCGATTCTGCAACATGTCTGGTTGACGAATGGCCTTTCAGAAACTAACTGAAAAGCACAAAATGAAAAGCGCTAAATAAAAAACGCAAAAAGAAAAGTGCAAATCAACACTCACCATTCACCAAAACTTCTACTAACACAAAATTAGCAGAAGGAGCCCAGCCCCTGGAAAACCAGCTGAAAAACCACGTAGTATGTCTAGTTTGTCACTATGTTCGGAATTGTTGGACAACATTTTTGTGACCATGTGTAAGCAAAACAAGTTTGAACCAACACCCTTCGGACAAAATTCCACAGTTGGCCAACAATCTAATCGTGTGTACGGGGCTTATTTTTTACCTCTCACAGAGATCACAGTACTCCATCTGGTAATGTCTTCTACTCCAGGAGGAAAGCATCATCTTTATCCAGGCATTACCCTGTGTCAACATTTACTTCCTGGAAAAAGATGCTTGTATAGTGATGATGCAGTAATTTAAATTCAGTTCTTGTCTATTTAAAAATGTCTGACACAAATCAGCTCTCTGTTGCAGACAACATTTTAGCATTGCAGTCTAATCACTGGGGGAGAGAAGACTGGCAAATGTATTATTATTTTCATACAGAATTCATATAGCGCCAACAATTTGTACAACGCTTTACAAAATGGAGGGATACAGTACAGTTACAATAAAATTCAATGCAAAGGGCCCTGCTCATTAGAGCTTATACTCTAAAAGGAAGAGTCAAGTGATACAAAAGATACTAAATACAAGAAATATATCTCCTTGCTTGCAACAGACTAATGACATCATCTCCCTGTCTTCTAATAACCATGTTGCACCCTTTCTGTCAATTCAACTTTCAGCTAGGAGCTGATATTTACAAGCAATTTAAACACATTTGTTTTGTAAATATTAATATCGTAGGGCCGCTGATAGAAACCATGGGGTCCGGTACAGCCTACCTGATGGGCTTTCCTTCAGCCCCACCCCTGGCACCTCCCCAGAACCCACCTTGAAACAAAGTGCAGGTTTTTCTTCAAGTGATATTTATCTTTCTCCTAACAAGTGTAATGTGTGTAATATGTGCTGCTTTTACTAACAGATCTGGCTATTTTTTCTCCCTGTTTTGCAGAGAGAACACATAGCCATATTGCTGATCTGTGTATAGAGCACAGGACTTTGTACTGTGATTGGCTACAGCTGATCAGCACGTCCTGGCCATAAATCATTGGCCAGGACCTGCTGGCAAAATTCTGGTGTAGGTAGTAACAGAGTGGGTTAGCAGCAGGCACACGCATGCACGCCCCTAACCTGGAAAAGGCTGAATGATGTACATATATGTGATTCAGCCTGCACTTGCCAACCTCCCGCAGTAAATGTACTGAGAGCAGGCGGCAAGCAGTTAAAGGGGAGTGGTTGGGAGTGGTAAAAATGCAGGGTAAAGTAGCATCCCACTGTGTTTTATGATCATTAGCATTAGGTTCCTTTTATGCAACAGGTCTGATCAGGTCCACCTTCCATTTTTTACTACTATAGAGCAATGGATCTAAAATGATTTGTTTCTATTTACACCCACCTACCTCCAATCTGATCCGCTAAACAAAATGGAAAATAATCTGTTCCCCTCCATTTAGCGGATTGGATTGGAGGGCAATCAGGTGTAACGACTTGCCTACCAGGCCAATTCTGACATTTCTCTCCTACATGTAAAAATCATAATTCTTTTGCTAGAAAATTACATAGAACCCCCAAACATTATATATTTTTTTAGCAAAGACCCTAGAGAATACAATGGCGGTCATTGTAACTTCTTATCTTGTGACAGAGAACCTGATGACTGTGTGTTATATCACCATTCATAGTAATGTGCTGTCCAGTATAGCTTTAAATTCACCCCCAGGCATCCTTGTTCTGCAGCAGCCACAATGAAGTCCTGTACTGTAGCCCCTCTACTCATGGACTCACCTCACATGTACTTCTCGCTCTACATATCGGGCTCAACTACTTAGTGTGGAGCTGAGTGGAGGAAGATCACTCCACCAGGGAAGGCAATGGTCAGATGCAGCAGCAGGTGGCCAGGACTTGAGCAGTCAGAACATGCAGAGTGGCCGCAGAATGCAAATGCACCCAGAACTGAAAGTCCCTACACTTAGTGATGGACGAACTTCCGACGGGACGTTTCGCGAACGCGAAACGCGAACGGACACAAACGTTCGCGAAAACGACCGTTCGCCGCGGGCTCCATTGACTTCAATGGGAGGCGAATTTCGCAAACCTTTAGGTCGAATTTGCGGCCACGGGGTAATTATTAGGGGGTAGCACGTAGTCCCACCACCTGGACAATAGCATAATACATGTATGAGGTGAATTTGGGATCGATAACTACAAGCATTTTTTTTTTATTTGGGAAATTGTTCTGACAATTCAGGACTATGGAGCTAATGAAGGCAATGGAGGAGAGGGAAGGTCAGGGACCAGGGTAGGCAAACAAGAGGGTGCAGGAGATACAGAGCACTGACAGCAGCACCGTAATACAGAGCACTGACATCAGCACCGTGACATACAGCGCTGACAGCAGCTCCGTGACATACAGCGCTGACAGCAGCTCCGTGACATACAGCGCTGACAGCAGCTCCGTGACATACAGCGCTGACAGCAGCTCCGTGACATACAGCGCTGACAGCAGCTCCGTGACATACAGCGCTGACAGCAGCACCGTGACATACAGCGCTGACAGCAGCTCCGTGACATACAGCGCTGACAGCAGCTCCGTGACATACAGCGCTGACAGCAGCTCCGTGACATACAGCACTGACAGCAGCTCCGTGACATACAGCGCTGACAGCAGCTCCGTGACATACAGCGCTGACAGCAGCACCGTGACATACAGCGCTGACAGCAGCTCCGTGACATACAGCGCTGACAGCAGCTCCGTGACATACAGCGCTGACAGCAGCTCCGTGACATACAGCGCTGACAGCAGCTCCGTGACATACAGCGCTGACAGCAGCTCCGTGACATACAGCGCTGACAGCAGCTCCGTGACATACAGCGCTGACAGCAGCTCCGTGACATACAGCGCTGACAGCAGCTCCGTGACATACAGCGCTGACAGCAGCTCCGTGACATACAGCGCTGACAGCAGCTCCGTGACATACAGCGCTGACAGCAGCTCCGTGACATACAGCGCTGACAGCAGCACCGTGACATACAGCGCTGACAGCAGCACCGTGACATACAGCGCTGACAGCAGCACCGTGACATACAGCGCTGACAGCAGCACCGTGACATACAGCGCTGACAGCAGCACCGTGACATACAGCGCTGACAGCAGCACCGTGACATACAGCACTGACAGCAGCACCGTAAGCAGCCCCAGGAGGAAGTCAGCACAGCACAGGGATGGTGTGATCCCCTCATAATAAGAACCCCCAGGAGGAAGTCAGCACAGCACAGGGATAGTGTGATCCCTTCATAATAAGAACCCCCAGGAGGAAGTCAGCACAGCACAGGGATATCATAAGCAGCCCCAGTAGAAATATGACACCGCTCAACCTCTTCAAAGAGGAGGGTAGGGGCATATAGTACGGTGTGCTTTTTTGGGTCAAGGAAGTGAGCCAAATGAATTAAGAAGGTCTGTGTGCTTGATTAAAAAAATAGTTTATAGACATATACATGGTCTACTGGTCACATGTGTTGAATTCCTCCGAGATCCATGCCTCATTCATTTTTAGAAATGTGAGGTAGTTAACACTGTGGTGAGCTAGGCGAGTACGCTTATCGGTCACAATCCCCCCTGCTGCGCTGAACGTCCTTTCGGACAGGACACTGGATGAGGGGCAAGCCAACAGTTCGATTGCAAATTGGGCAAGCTCTGGCCAGAGGTCAAGCCTGCCCACCCAGTAGTCTAGGGGTTCATCACTCCTCAGAGCGTCCACATCGGCCGTTAACCCAATGTAGTCGGACACCTGACGGTCTAGGCGTTCCCTGATGCTGGATCCGGATGACACCTGTCGATGGGTCGGCTGAAAGAATGACCTCATATCCGAAGTCACCAACACATCTTCAAACCGGCCTCTTCTTGCAGGCGCTGTTGGATTGGTACCCGCAAATCCTTCTCTGGGAGTGGGAATTGCTCCTCTGCCAGCGCACGCAAAAGCAGAATGCAGCATTTCTCGAAGCAAGGCCTGGAAGTGCTGCATTCTGACAGCCCTCTGCGACGGCGGTAACATTTCCGCCATTTTGTGTTTGTACCGGGGGTCTAAGTACGTTGCCACCCAGTACTGGTCCTTGACCCTCATGCTTTTTATACGGGGGTCCCTATTAAAACACTGGAGCATGAAGGCCCCCATTTGCACTAAAGTGGAAGCGGTGTGGTGGCCTGGCTCCTGCTCATCATCCAGGATAATGTCGTCCTCTTCATTCTCCTCTCCCCATCCTCGCACAACAGGGATCCCAGAAAGGTTTAAAGCATGCTCTTCTTGCTCCTGCTCATCCGCCCCGGCACCATCCTCCTCTGACTCCTCATCAGACTCCTGTTGTTGACTTGTCTCAGATAGAGTAGCCCCCCCTGGGAATTCATCCAGCATTGCGACTTCCTCATCTTCCCGCTCCTGCTCCTCCACAGCCTGATCAATGACACGACGCAATGCACGCTCCAGAAAGAAGGCATAAGGTACCATGTCACTGATGGCGCCATGGCTGCGACTGACCAGTTTGGTGATCTCCTCAAATGGCCGCAGAAGTCTGCATGTGTCGCGCATGAGCAGCCACTGGCGCGGTGAAAAAAAACCCAGCTCCCCAGAACCGTTTCTTTCGCAGAGTTCATACAGGTAGACGTTAACTGCACGTTTCTGCTGGAGCAGCCTATCAAGCATATAGAAGGTTGAGTTCCATCGCGTCGGGCAATCGCAAATAAGACGTCTGACCGGCAGATGGTGTCGCCGCTGAATGTCAGCAAGGCGAGCCATGGCCGTGTAAGATCTTCTGAAATGGGCCGAGATTTTCCTTGCCTGCCGCAAGATGTCCTGGACCCCAGGGTATTTGACAAGGAATCGCTGCACGACCAAGTTTAAGACGTGTGCCATGCACGGCACGTGCGTGATTTTGCCCTGTTTCAATGCGCTAAGCAGATTGGCACCGTTGTCACACACCACTTTACCAACTGTCAAATTGAGCGGTGTTAGCCACTCATCTGCCTGTGAACGCAAAGCTGAAAGGAGTGCCGGGCCAGTGTGGCTCTTTGCTTCCAGGCACAACAGACGCAGCACGGCATGGCAACGTCTCACCTGGCATGTGGAATAGGTTCTGGGGAGCTTGGGCGGTGCAGTGGAAGAGACGCTAGCAGCGGAAAAGGAGGAGGCAGCTGAGGAGGAGAGGGAGGAGGATGGAGTAGGAGGAGGAGAAGAAGAGTCAGGCCTGCATGCAATCCGTGGCGGTAAAACCAAATCTACACGGGTGCCACGGGTTACATGCTTGACGGCCGTCAGAAGGTTCACCCAGTGGGCAGTAAAACTGATATACCTTCCCTGCCCGTGTTTGCTAGACCACGTGTCTGTGGTCAGATGTATCTTGGCACCGACACTGTGTGCCAGAGATACATTCACTTGCCGCTGAACATGGCCATATAGCTCTGGGATGCCCTTCTCTGAGAAATACTTCCTTCCTGGGACCTTCCATTGTGGTGTTCCAATGGCCACAAATTTGCGAAAGGCCTCCGAGTCCACCAGTTTATATGGCAGTAGTTGGCGGGCTATGAGTTCTGACAAGCCAGCCGCCAACCGTTGGGCAAGAGGGTTATCCGGCGTCATCATTTTTTTACGCTCAAACATTAGGCCCACGGAAGCCTGCCTTTTTGCAGAAAAATGTGAGCTTGGCGTGATGGAAGGTGGAGTGGAGGACAATTGTGAGGAGAGAGGAGAAGGAGAAGTAGAAGACGAGGCTGGACGGTGAGAGCCTGCAGTGTGGCTTTGTGTGTTCCGTTGCTCCCACTGGGCTCGGTGATGGCTGCTCATGTGCCTTCTTAAGGCGGTCGTCCCTAGGTGAGTATTGGGCTTACCGCGACTAACGCGTTGACTGCAAAGATTGCAGATGGCAACGCTATTGTCAGCAGCGGACACGTTAAAAAAAGCCCACACTGCGGAGCCATGTGCCGGTGTCCTGGGAGCGCCAGATGTGACCGTACATGGTCGATGACTCGCTCCTGATACATTTGCAGTCTGCTTTGTCCCTGCTGTGCAATGTAAGTCATTGCTGCTTCTCCTCCCTATCTGCTGGTCCATATCTCCCTCTGAACTCCCCTCCTCTTCCTCTCTTGTGGGCACCCACGTGACATCACTAGACACGTCATCATCAACGTCACCTTCCCCACCGCTATAAGTAGAGTAGGCAGCAACACCGGGGACCAACCTCCTCCTTGGGCTGATCTGGGTACTGGCGTCAGACTGCTGAGTAGCGCTTGTTGCTACCTCCTCTTCCTGATCCAATACCAAGAGTGGCTGCGCATCAGAAATGTCCTCTTGATATGGATCGGAAAATAATTCCAGTGACTCAAGCGGAAGGTATGTGGTGGTGGTGGTGGTGGTCGTGTTGTTGGTGGTAGTGTCTTTGGGGGTGCACATAGCAGAGAGTGAAGAAGAGGGTGCAGATCGAGAGGATGAGGAGGGTGCAGAAGAGTAAGGCTGAGCGAGCCACTCAACCAAGTCTGGTGCATCCTTTAAAGTAATTGAACGCACCTTCTGCAACTTCCCACTTTGGCTCAAGCCTGTTGCTCCTGCCCTACCCCTACCACCCCTGCGGAAGGGCCTGCCTCTTCCTCTGCATGTCATTTTTTAAATGACCCTGTGACAAAACTCTTAGTCCCTATACCGCTGAAGGACTGCTGCAGTATAGGTGAGCGGTCAGCAGTGGTGCACGTCAACCCTATCTATTGTGGACCTATAGCGGTCCTTACAGAACAGCAGACTGTACCGCACTCAAGCCTATGTACCGTAGCACCCTATACCAAGTTACCAGTCCTTATAAGAACTTTTGTGGACCAAGCAGGTTGTGTATTAGTGTTTAGCAGACTGTACGTCAGTCCCTATACCGCTGAAGGACTGCTGCAGTATAGGGCAGCGGTCAGCAGTGGTGCACGTCAACCCTATCTATTGTGGACCGATAGCGGTCCTTACAGAACAGCAGACTGTACCGCACTCAAGCCTATGTACCGTAGCACCCTATACCAAGTTACCAGTCCTTATAAGAACTTTTGTGGACCAAGCAGGTTGTGTATTAGTGTTTAGCAGACTGTACGTCAGTCCCTATACCGCTGAAGGACTGCTGCAGTATAGGGCAGCGGTCAGCAGTGGTGCACGTCAACCCTATCTATTGTGGACCGATAGCGGTCCTTACAGAACAGCAGACTGTACCGCACTCAAGCCTATGTACCGTAGCACCCTATACCAAGTTACCAGTCCTTATAAGAACTTTTGTGGAACAAGCAGGTTGTGTGTTAGTGATTAGCAGACTGTACGTCAGTCCCTATACCGCTGAAGGACTGCTGCAGTATAGGTGAGCGGTCAGCAGTGGTGCACGTCAACCCTATCTATTGTGGACCGATAGCGGTCCTTACAGAACAGCAGACTGTACCGCACTCAAGCCTATGTACCGTAGCACCCTATACCAAGTTACCAGTCCTTATAAGAACTTTTGTGGAACAAGCAGGTTGTGTGTTAGTGATTAGCAGACTGTACGTCAGTCCCTATACCGCTGAAGGACTGCTGCAGTATAGGTGAGCGGTCAGCAGTGGTGCACGTCAACCCTATCTATTGTGGACCGATAGCGGTCCTTACAGAACAGCAGACTGTACCGCACTCAAGCCTATGTACCGTAGCACCCTATACCAAGTTACCAGTCCTTATAAGAACTTTTGTGGACCAAGCAGGTTGTGTATTAGTGTTTAGCAGACTGTACGTCAGTCCCTATACCGCTGAAGGACTGCTGCAGTATAGGGCAGCGGTCAGCAGTGGTGCACGTCAACCCTATCTATTGTGGACCGATAGCGGTCCTTACAGAACAGCAGACTGTACCGCACTCAAGCCTATGTACCGTAGCACCCTATACCAAGTTACCAGTCCTTATAAGAACTTTTGTGGAACAAGCAGGTTGTGTGTTAGTGATTAGCAGACTGTACGTCAGTCCCTATACCGCTGAAGGACTGCTGCAGTATAGGGCAGCGGTCAGCAGTGGTGCACGTCAACCCTATCTATTGTGGACCGATAGCGGTCCTTACAGAACAGCAGACTGTACCGCACTCAAGCCTATGTACCGTAGCACCCTATACCAAGTTACCAGTCCTTATAAGAACTTTTGTGGAACAAGCAGGTTGTGTGTTAGTGATTAGCAGACTGTACGTCAGTCCCTATACCGCTGAAGGACTGCTGCAGTATAGGTGAGCGGTCAGCAGTGGTGCACGTCAACCCTATCTATTGTGGACCGATAGCGGTCCTTACAGAACAGCAGACTGTACCGCACTCAAGCCTATGTACCGTAGCACCCTATACCAAGTTACCAGTCCTTATAAGAACTTTTGTGGACCAAGCAGGTTGTGTATTAGTGTTTAGCAGACTGTACGTCAGTCCCTATACCGCTGAAGGACTGCTGCAGTATAGGGCAGCGGTCAGCAGTGGTGCACGTCAACCCTATCTATTGTGGACCGATAGCGGTCCTTACAGAACAGCAGACTGTACCGCACTCAAGCCTATGTACCGTAGCACCCTATACCAAGTTACCAGTCCTTATAAGAACTTTTGTGGAACAAGCAGGTTGTGTGTTAGTGATTAGCAGACTGTACGTCAGTCCCTATACCGCTGAAGGACTGCTGCAGTATAGGGCAGCGGTCAGCAGTGGTGCACGTCAACCCTATCTATTGTGGACCGATAGCGGTCCTTACAGAACAGCAGACTGTACCGCACTCAAGCCTATGTACCGTAGCACCCTATACCAAGTTACCAGTCCTTATAAGAACTTTTGTGGAACAAGCAGGTTGTGTGTTAGTGATTAGCAGACTGTACGTCAGTCCCTATACCGCTGAAGGACTGCTGCAGTATAGGTGAGCGGTCAGCAGTGGTGCACGTCAACCCTATCTATTGTGGACCGATAGCGGTCCTTACAGAACAGCAGACTGTACCGCACTCAAGCCTATGTACCGTAGCACCCTATACCAAGTTACCAGTCCTTATAAGAACTTTTGTGGACCAAGCAGGTTGTGTATTAGTGTTTAGCAGACTGTACGTCAGTCCCTATACCGCTGAAGGACTGCTGCAGTATAGGGCAGCGGTCAGCAGTGGTGCACGTCAACCCTATCTATTGTGGACCGATAGCGGTCCTTACAGAACAGCAGACTGTACCGCACTCAAGCCTATGTACCGTAGCACCCTATACCAAGTTACCAGTCCTTATAAGAACTTTTGTGGACCAAGCAGGTTGTGTATTAGTGTTTAGCAGACTGTACGTCAGTCCCTATACCGCTGAAGGACTGCTGCAGTATAGGGCAGCGGTCAGCAGTGGTGCACGTCAACCCTATCTATTGTGGACCGATAGCGGTCCTTACAGAACAGCAGACTGTACCGCACTCAAGCCTATGTACCGTAGCACCCTATACCAAGTTACCAGTCCTTATAAGAACTTTTGTGGAACAAGCAGGTTGTGTGTTAGTGATTAGCAGACTGTACGTCAGTCCCTATACCGCTGAAGGACTGCTGCAGTATAGGGCAGCGGTCAGCAGTGGTGCACGTCAACCCTATCTATTGTGGACCGATAGCGGTCCTTACAGAACAGCAGACTGTACCGCACTCAAGCCTATGTACCGTAGCACCCTATACCAAGTTACCAGTCCTTATAAGAACTTTTGTGGAACAAGCAGGTTGTGTGTTAGTGATTAGCAGACTGTACGTCAGTCCCTATACCGCTGAAGGACTGCTGCAGTATAGGTGAGCGGTCAGCAGTGGTGCACGTCAACCCTATCTATTGTGGACCGATAGCGGTCCTTACAGAACAGCAGACTGTACCGCACTCAAGCCTATGTACCGTAGCACCCTATACCAAGTTACCAGTCCTTATAAGAACTTTTGTGGACCAAGCAGGTTGTGTATTAGTGTTTAGCAGACTGTACGTCAGTCCCTATACCGCTGAAGGACTGCTGCAGTATAGGGCAGCGGTCAGCAGTGGTGCACGTCAACCCTATCTATTGTGGACCGATAGCGGTCCTTACAGAACAGCAGACTGTACCGCACTCAAGCCTATGTACCGTAGCACCCTATACCAAGTTACCAGTCCTTATAAGAACTTTTGTGGACCAAGCAGGTTGTGTATTAGTGTTTAGCAGACTGTACGTCAGTCCCTATACCGCTGAAGGACTGCTGCAGTATAGGGCAGCGGTCAGCAGTGGTGCACGTCAACCCTATCTATTGTGGACCGATAGCGGTCCTTACAGAACAGCAGACTGTACCGCACTCAAGCCTATGTACCGTAGCACCCTATACCAAGTTACCAGTCCTTATAAGAACTTTTGTGGAACAAGCAGGTTGTGTGTTAGTGATTAGCAGACTGTACGTCAGTCCCTATACCGCTGAAGGACTGCTGCAGTATAGGGCAGCGGTCAGCAGTGGTGCACGTCAACCCTATCTATTGTGGACCGATAGCGGTCCTTACAGAACAGCAGACTGTACCGCACTCAAGCCTATGTACCGTAGCACCCTATACCAAGTTACCAGTCCTTATAAGAACTTTTGTGGAACAAGTGAGTTGTGAATGTTTAGCAGACTGCAGCAGAAGGGCAGCAGTCAAGTATAATATCCTTTCTATATTTGGAAGAAAGAATATTATACATGTACAAGCCTATTACTGTACCACTGATACCAGTCCTGAAAAGAACCTTTGTGGAACTAATAATAACAGCAAGTCTTTAAAATTACCCTCACTGCCTGACAACACTGCTTCCTTCCTGTCCCTATACAAATTGGCAAAAAAAGAGAACGATTAGTGGTTACTGGAACAGCTCTTTTGTGGACCTTGATAGTAACAGCTAATGATGATGATGATGATGATGATGATGAAAGACTAATCTGGCTGTCCCTGTAGCATACACCGTCCTTTCCCTTTCTCTAAACTAACAAAAGACACTCAGGCTGCTGCAAGAATCAGCAGCACAGCAAACCTATCAACACCTAACACCTATACCAGTCCTGAAAAGAACTTTTGTGTACCAAATAGCTAGTGGTTTATCTCTCCCTACTCCACACAGGAACCTGTCCCTATCTTAACAGAAGAAAGAATGTAAAATGGCCACCGGATCGGGTGTATTTATAGGTTAGGGGGAATGTACAAGTGTCCATGTGCTGTCATGTCTCAATTGGCTGTCCTGTATCACATGATAAACGTGTCACCAAAGGTTAAAGTTCTTGTATACATTAAACACGTAAGTCCGCCGCGGCGAACGACGGAAAAAGGCGTTCGAACGTGCGGACCGCGAATGTCGGAAATTCGCCGCGAAACGACCGCCGGGCGAACCGTTCGGCCATCACTACCTACACTACTCTCACCAGCACATCATCAGTGAGGGGCCCAATAAATAGTAGTAATACACCCCCCTAAGATAGTAGGAGTGACCGAGCAGGGGTATCATTTAGAAAGCCCTTTTTTCTATTATGCACTAACTGTCTATGAAGCTGCCCAGGCCTCCCCTGCTGAGCTAAGGATCTTGGGACTGGTACAACAGGGCTGGTTGTACTGGCTTATCAGTGTCCATGAGTAGGTTTTATACATTATACACATGCAACACTTTACAGACAGGTTAAGGGCATCCTCCAAAATGTGCCCATTAGACAAGAAAATGGCTAGAAAATTGCTTTGATTTCTATGATTTGACTCCCATTGACTTAAATATGATAAAATTTGGTGAACTGCCCCGAACAAAACCCAGGTAGGTTTGATTTATCACTAATAAGAATTCCTGTTGGGTTGTTAATACCATCCAGAGTTGCATTCGAGAGAATTCCCTTTACTTAAGGGCCCAGTGATAACATTTCTCAGACAGGAAGTTAAGAAAAATCTGCCATAGAGAAAAAAACTGACAGGGGTTCCAGCCTTCCCTACTCTGATTTTAAAAAACTGATATTATATACTGATATTATGATATCTGATATTAAACTCCTGTTCCATATATACCCTCACTTACTGTCTGGTATAACCCTTATCACTGTGACCATTATGTAGGAGCACCTAAATCTCTTTAATAGATCATTGAATACCTGTAAAAACCCAACAAATTTTCTGACCCTTCTCTACTCTATACAAAACTAAAAGAAAGCATTTTGGCTGGACATACTGTACACTTTAAAGCAAAAGTTCTCTATACATACCCTTCCAATGATGCAGCATCTATCACCAGCACTTACATGCCTGGTCTTCTTCTGGGTTTGATGTCTTTGGTTATCTATATTGGTTGGCCAAGGATGACATAACTCCAGCTCATTTGCATAGAAGTTAATTAATCCCAGCATCAAAGACATGCCAAGAGTTTGCAATGAGCTGTTCATGCCGCTTCATTGTTCATGCTGAAGAAACATTCTAACAGGCATGTAAGAAGCATTTATTGCAGAAGAGCCATAGAAATCTAGAGATCAAAATAGGACAAAGTAGCTTAATGGTAGCAAACATTGGGGTTGATTTACTAAAGGTAATAGACAGTTCACTTTGCAAGGGAAGTTACACTTTGCAAGGTAATTTTCCCCAGAACTTGGTGAAATTGGTAAACTTTCACTTTGCAAAGAATAGCCAATCATGTGCAAGGAAAATAAAAAACATTTTTAATGCACATGATTGGATGATGGAAGTCAGCAGAGCTTCACCTCATTATCTTTGGGGAAAATTCCTTTGCAAAGTGCAACTTTTCCCTTGCAAAATGAACAAGCTATTTACCTTTTGTCATTCCTCATGGTTTTCGTGGAAATATGAGACTTTTTTTAAATGTAAATTACATATTTTGTGTTAAATAGTTGTGTGTCCCTATCCACAATTTGTGTGTGTAGCAAACAATTTAAAAACCCTGAAGTTCTTCTGTAAATTGTTCAAGCTTTATTCTGTTCCTACATATATTTTTATGCCTGATTCATTTCATCTAAGCTGTCACACCAGATAGAAAAGGAAAATCATATACAGCAGAGTTTTGCAAACTCAGAGCTGACCCTCTTGTTTTGACATTTTCTGTTGGATCACACAGTACCTCAAATAGTAGGATTAAAAGAGTTCTAAAGTCACAGCATACTCCTTCATTTTTTAACATTTTTTAACATCAGCAATGCAAATGATGGTTCTTTTTAACTATCCAACATAAGCTCACTTGAAACATTTCCTTTCATGTTGCGAGTTCTGCCTGTCTGCTCGCCATCTCTTTCCACATCTTTCTGGATTCCCTGTATGCTTTATAGCTTCTCCTCTTCTCATTTCTTTGGTTTACTGTATAAATCCTATGGTATCCTCCTGCCTGCAAACAGTAATGATGTCACATGTGCTATGTTTTCTGCACTTCTCCTCTTCACCACCTCTGTGGTATAGTTGTAGTTCAAATGGCAGACTTTGTGAAATGGGTGACACAGCATTGCAAATTCACAGGGCATAGTAAATATCTGCCATTGCATTCAAGGAAGTAAATGTGTGGGATTCCTTAAATAGTACATTTCCGGATTATTCAGTTCAATAAGAGTAGGATAGAAATAATTGAAACTTGAAAATGTAGAATGAATATATGATTTTACATTTTTATTATAGATAAACTTTAACTGGGCACACAGCTTTATAAAGAACAGTATCTTGTCTTATAAAGACCTTGAACTGTTATACGGTACCTATGTTCTGTAGCATTTTTGATCAATGAATTCAGACTGAAAAGTATGATTGAATGATTCATTTTTCATTTAAACTAGAATAGTAAAAGTCCCAAAAAATCACACATTAGGACACGGTGGTGTAGTGGTTAGCACTCTTACCTAGCAGTAAAAAGCATCACTGGTTCGAGTCCCAACCACAACACTACCTGCCTGGAGTTTGCATGTTCTCCCTGTGCCTGCGTCGGTTTCCTCCAGGTACTCTGATTTCCTCCCACACTCCAAAGACATGCAGGTAGGTTAATTGGCCTCTGTCCAAAATCGGCCCTAGTATATGAATGGGGACCTTGGATTGTGGGCTCCTTGAGGGTAGGGACTGATGTGAGTGTGCAATGTACAGGGATAAGGACAATTGTAGATGCTCACACAGGATGGACTAGTGTCTTTATTCAACCTTACTAACTATGTAATTATGTTTCCAAAACTCCACAAATGCAAAGTGAAAGTTTAGGAATCATTTCTTTGATTTTAGCCTAAACACCATTGTCAGTCCATAATAGCATCATTGGGTAATTCTTGGCCATCAAAGGCGTATGCCCAGTTTGTTACTGTTTGATTATTTCAAGATCTCTTATGAGAATTCAGCAGTATCAGCAAACAGGAAAGAAGCCCAAAAAGGATACATTCATTTCAATTGTTCTTCATTATGGATGTACCTGAATATTTCACACATTTGATCGATGCTGTCTTAGGCTGGGTTCACACTAGTGCAAATTGGATGCGGGTTTCCTCGCATACAATTTGCATGACAGGAGATGTGTGAGGCAAAAAGGAAGTTCTGGACAGCCGTACTCCCAGATATAGCCTTTATTGTAAAATTCCAAATGTTTTAATTTGTTTGTTTACCAACTATTTATGTGTTTATATATCTATTTGATATATTTACAGTTCACAGTTCAGTGGAACAATTTATTAAAATAATGTATTTTAACATTTTATTTTATTTGGTTTCATTTTAAATATTTGTTTCATTTCACACACAGGAATTCACATATCCACATGCACTCCCTTCTTTCAACTGAGTACCTAATTGGGTAATTAGACTTAATTAATTACACATGGAGTCACATATCTGAAATATTTTTGTATATATATTACATTGTTTTTGGTGGTAGGGTAGCTATGACTAAGCACTGTCACATATCTGAAATATTTTTGTATATATATTACATTGTTTTTGGTGGTAGGGTAGCTATGACTAAGCACTGTTAAGTGTGAAACGTGTCAACTTGTTTGTCCCATTTTTCTGTTGTGGCTTGTTTTTTTTGGACTGTTACAGTAAAGGCTATATTCTGGAGTACAGCTGTCCAGAACTTCCTTTTTGCCTCATTTTGCTATATGCTTAGCCTGCACCTGGTGCTCCAGTTCTGAGGAAAGTATTGTATCCACACATCCCCCTGGAGCAGTGATCCCCTTCCCTTTCCCTGTTGTTCCTGGACTGTGCACATATCTCTTCTGTGTCCAAGAAAAGGAAGCTTTCCAAAAGAAGAGGTAAATGTTTCACCATTGTTTCTCTATACAGTATATCCATTTTCAACTCCCCATTTTTTTTTAATAGTTTTTGGGGTTTCAGTCCAGTTTACAGGGTCCTCCATTTTTTTTAACCAGAAGAGCTGTTCTTCAGATGTCTTGTGTTCGAGGAATTTAGGATTTTATCCCCTCTAAGTTTTTTAGTTAAATGTAAAGCTGGATAATCTGTCTTCTGGTTTATTACCTGTGACAACAACAAAACAAATTATATTTTTGATTTTGAATAAACCATCTAAGTTATCACCATTTGTTAAAGATTTATGAAACTATGAAAGTGTCAAGCATACATTGCCTCCTTTGCTATTTTCACTATCCCCTTGAACCACAAAGAAAGTTCCAGCTTTATTCTGAAGAGGTTCACTATCCATATTAATCAGATTAACTCGCAATTCATCTAGAACCAGTCTTAGCCAGGCAGCAATATCAGATACATTTGAAATATCATTAGTTGGAGCTGACTTAATACAGGAATAGAGACCGTTCTTTTAATAAATGGTATGCTTTCTTTGCAAAGTGAATGTTCACTCGTCCTGACCTTGGAGATGAAGTTGTGTAAGCTATCAAACCATATGCTAAAAAAAAAAAAAAATTTGTAATCATATTACACCAGCACCAGCTCTAACTTCCTAAAAGCACAAAGAGAGGGGCGCCTCTGGGTGTAGATGTATGACATAATTGTTATTAGTACGTTACTTGTACAGGCAACTCCCTTTTTAGTAGTAAATCATGTGCATAAAAACGATATCCATGATAGGTACATCAGGTCTGTCATGCACTCGTTCTGCTCACAGGGGAAACGCCTGCCCATGTATTGAAGACATGTATTGAAGACACCGCTGAGTGGAAGCTCTTAACTTCCTAATGTCTTCATTTTTGTGTATAATATGCAATGATGAAGGTGTTACATATCTCAAGATCCAGACTTTGATTCAATCACCTCCTTTTTTGTTGCTTTCCACTGGATCAACATTTTCCATTTTGGTATGTGTATCCCACTTTAAATATTTACATGAAATTCAAAATAATTAAGAGCAAACCTGCAAGTTCCAAAGTATTAACTAAAATTTTTATTACTGAACAAAACCATTCACACTGTTTCATATATTTAACCTTCTGGCATCCGCACTATGGCCGAATGATGGCCACAGTGCGGATGTGAATTTCTGGGAGGCCATCATGTGATGGCCACCCTTGTGCACGCTCCCTGCGTGCACCCTATAGGGCACACGCGGAGTGCACTGTGATCACTGAGTCACTCAGACTTGGGTGATCACTGATCCGAGTAAGGGGCCGGTCCCAGCCCCTTACCATATGATTAGCTGTCAGCCAATGACAGCTGATCACATGATGTAAACAAAAGCTCGGTGATTGTTTTTTTTTCTCCTCACGCTGACAGCGGAGGAAAAAAAAAGCAGATCACCGGCTTATCTTAAAGGGACATCAGAGGAAGAGGCCTCATTTATTGAGTAATTATGCCCACAAGTGCCACCTATCGATGCCCACAAGTGCCACCTATCAATACCCACCAGTGCCACCTATCAATGCGCACTAGTGGTGCCAATCAGTGCCACCTAGAAGAGCTGCCTATCAGTGTAACCGATCAGTGCCCATCACTGCCACCCATCAGTGCCCATCACTGTCACCCATCAGTGCCAATCACTGCCACCTATCCGTGCCCATCAGTGCCGCCTCATCAGCACACATCAATGACGGACAAAAAATGCTGGTTATAAAATTTTAAAATAATTTTTTTTTTTTAATTCAGGCTTTTTACATTAAAAAACATAAATAAATCACACAGGCGATCAAATACCACCAAAAGAAAGCTCTATTTGGGGGAAAAAATTATAAAAATTTAATTTGGGTACAGTGTTGTATGACCGCGCAATTGTCATTCAAAATGCAACAACGCTGAAAGCTAAAAATTGGTCTGGATGGGAGGGGGGGTTTAACTGCCCAGTTAGCAAGTGGTTATTGTGACAGAATTAAAGAAGCTTAAGGCAACTGGAGAACTGCCAATTTAAATTGATACTAAAGGATATATATATATTTTTCGTTTTTTTTGGTTTAAAAGTAAAAAAAGATGTTATACTTACCTGCTTTGTGCATGCTGTTCATTGCCTATTCCACTGGCAGTCCTCCACCAGTGCTGGCAGCTTCTCCCTACTCTGGGTTCCTCCTTAGCTAAGGAGGCACTCATGGGTGGGTGCTACCAAGCCAGGCTGTGTATGCCCATAGATACACACAGCACGGGTAAGCCATGCCTCTGCTCCCTCTTCACTGGAGGTTGACTGACAGCAGCAGAAGCCTATCTGTTGCCCTCAGTTTCTCCTGTGAAAACAGAAAAGTGAGGGAAGTGGTGCTGGAGAGCTAACAGGAGGCAGGTAAGTGTTTAGGAATGGAGGTGGCTTGGGTAGGTAATGGTGAGTTTTTTTTTTACCTTAATACAGAGAATGCACTAACTTTAAAAAAACAATTAGACTTTAGAACTACTTTCATTCGATAGTTAATGGGGAAATGGCCTCAGACAATAGTGATAAGTGGAAAGAACATCCCTTTACATTGCTGATCACTGGGGGAAGAGTCTCCCCCTTGATATTGGTGGTTAGTGGGAAGAAGAATGGACTATACCTTACTGACCGGTGGAAAATATATTACTCCTTCAACTGTTGGTCAAAGGGAGGAAGAAGTTTCTTTACATTGATGGTCAGTGGGAGGAAAATGTCCTTTACATTGATGGTCTGTGGTAGGAAGAATGCTCCTTACATTGGTGGCTAGTGAGGAAGATTGCTTCTTACTTTGGAGGACAGTGAGAGGAAGAATACCTCATACATTGGTGGTCAGTGGAGGAAATAGTTGTCTTACATTGGTGACCAGTGAGAGTGAAAATTCTCCTTACATTGGTGGACAGTGGAACAAAGAATGCCTCTTACATTAGTGCTCAGTGGGGGAAAGAACGCCTCTGACATTAATACCCTTTATATTGAGGATCAGGGAAAGAAACTCATTTTTTTTTTTTTTTACTAGTTCATATGTAAGTAGCTATGTCATGTTGAGTCCTAACTACATATAAAAGTTAACATTCAAACATCTTTGTACATCTCTTTGCAGAGAACAAAGAAACATTCCCATGAAATCCGGCCTTAAAAAGATTTACTCTTCCTATTAGAGTTATACACAGCCATCTTGGATTGTATGCATTTACCTACTGCTGTGTTCAGCAATGTTTTTGATTTGGCACCAAGGGAAATCATAGATAAAGAGAGAAACCCATGACCCCAGCTATCTATGCAGTCCTTTCACAATGTTGCAAATTTTTCTTACTCTAAATAGCATTATTATGTTATGTGATTAATCATTTATACTGTAAACAGCCCTTTGTTGAGGTTTTCATTAATAAGTGGAGGAGTACAGAGGAAAGGTAAAAGATCATAAACAGTGATTGTGTGTCAGGAAGATTATCAGGCCATCACTGTTTTTATGTACTATCTCAAATTTTAGTACAGGGCTAATATACGCATTTGAAAATACCACTTCCACTTGCTTTGTAGCCTAGAGATGCTGGAGAAGAGTCTTATTGATGTAAAAGGATGTCTTGTATCGAAGCACAGCAAAATGTGCGTTTTCTGGTGTTTCCATCACAAACTATCAGGAAATCTTTCTTTCGTTGCACTTCAGATTACTTGTAGAGGAAATGAAATTGAAAAGAAGCCTTTGACCCAAGACTAGACTTGGTAACAACCATAATGTAGAGTAAAGCTGGTATGTTAATGTTTTTTTGGGAAATTACATGACAAGAACAGTGAAAGTTCTCGGCAGTTTAAATAAATATTTTTATTCACCTATAAACAAAAACAACTTCAAGTTTGTAGTAAAGCAGCTAATTAATACCATAAAATTAGGTTTGTTTTATATTTACTATAGGTTACTATTAATGGGTATGTCAAGGCAAAAAAAAAAAAAATATGCAATATATCTCTTCAACGCATTAATATTTCCCTGAAAACAGGGAAAATAGGGATGCTTCTTCAAAGATTCTGCAAGCACAGAATATTACATGTTATATCTGTCAGAAATGCACTTACTCATTAATTACATTTGTGGACTAACAACACAGTGCCTGCTTCAGTGAAATAGCAAGGAATAGTTGCAGCCTGCTAGGGTTAGGCCAAACTACAGAATACCTCCACCCAGGGGCGGACTGACCATTGGGCCACTCGGGCACTGCCCGAGGGCCCCATGCCACTAGGGGGCCCCATCAGGGTTGCCAGCCTCAGTAAAACCAGAAACAGTATGTAAAAATTTGTTATCTGAAATCTGTCTCTGAAATGTCCCTTACCGACATCCTTTTGGTCTGAGAATCCTGAGATTATAGCTGCCCCACCTCTCCAGTACCTTCTCAGCCAATAGACACATGTCTGTGTATACGGTGTGATTGTATACTGCATGTGTGTGTTTGTGTCTACTGTGTGGCCCCATAATCTCTGATTTCCTGGGGGCCCCATAATCTCCTATTACCCGGGGGCCCCTTGAGTTGTCAGTCTGCCCCTGCCTCCATCTCTGCCTATTTCCAAAACATAAGAACTATTTTATAGTTCAGGATAAGAATGGGCTGATTAGACTACTGGAGATAACACAGGCAAAGTAAACAGGACACAGAACTACTATGGATTTCTGACAGGATCAACAGATAGTTTTGCACTTAACCAAATGAAACAAAATACTTGACTTATTTAGTAGACCAAAAAGGTAGCAGGAGCTATCTGTTTCTATACACGTTAATGTAATTCATGAATCTCTACACGTCAATGCACAGCAATAATGTGACATCTCTGCTTTCTCTATGCAGTGATGTTAGAGTGGCACCTGGCAATCATTTACCTTGACATCAAGCAAATTAAAGCATTTCAGCAATTTTTTGGAAATCCCCCTTTCTTCAACAGATGATCCGAATGTACCCCTTCAAGCCTCATTACCTGGGGAGTGGCTATAACTTTGCAAATAAAAGAAAAAATATCCCAGATAGCAAGGATAATTTTCCACAAATTACTGGCAGTTAGGGATGGGCCGAATACTCCCCTCCCACACCTCCCACACCGGAACATGCAAACACTCTTAAAGTCTATGGGTCGTGAACGCTAAACATCGAAAGTGCTCATTTTAAAGGCTTATAAGCAAGTTATTGACAATGAAAGTGTTTGGGGACCCGGGTCCTGCCCCAGGGGACATGTATCAATGTAAAAAAAGTTTGAAAAATTGCATTTTTTTCGGGAGCAGTGATTTTAATGCTTAAAGGGAAACAATAAAAATTAAATATTCCTTTATATATCGTGCCTGGGGGTGTCCTTAATATGCCTGTAAAGTAGCATATCTTTCCCATGTTTATAACATTACCACAGCAAAATGACATTTCTAAATGTCATTTAAAATGCTTGTGGCTGTAATATATTGTCAGAGCCTGTAAATAAATATAAAAATACTAAAAATACCCAAAAGAAATGGTGTAGATGTCTCCCCCAAATCCATACCAGGCCCTTCAGGTCTGGTATGGATATTAAGGGGAACCCCAAACCAATTTTTTTTAAATGGTGTGGGGGTCCCCAGGCCCCCAGGCACTATACGGCCTGCCCTATATACGCTGCAGAAAAAAAATGTTAAACAGGGGCAGAAAAACTGGGCCTTGGGTTTTGGTGGTGGTGTCACAACACTGCAACCGCTCACAGATACTATTGTTGAGTGCAGAAATGGCCCTGCTGTGAAATATTATATCAAAAATTTTAATTACGTGTCCCTTTTAAGCAGGGGCAGAAAAATTGGGCCTTGGGTTTTGGTGGTGGTGCCACAACACTGTAACCCCTCACAGATACTCCTGTTGGGTGCAGGAACGGGCCCTTCTGTGGAATATTATATCAAAAATTGTAATTACGTGCCCCCTGTTACACAGGGGCAGAAAAATTGGGCCTTGTGTGGTGCCCTAAACCAAAAACAATGTTGGAAGCTATGGAAGCTAGCATCATCAAGATTGAGGAGCAATAGGATAGTCAACATAGGCAGTCTTCAAGGGAACCCAGATCCATAGAAAATTCAATCAGTTACATCAGCATCGAAAGGGGGCAGAATCTACCAGCTGAAAAGGCAACAGTTGCAGTACTAGCAATTTGGCCAACCTAGCATTTAGATGCTGAGTAGGGATGGGCCAAACATTCCCCTGTTCAGTTCGCACCAGAACATGCGAACAGGCAAAAAATGTATTTGAACGTGTGAAAAATCTAAAGTGCTAATTTTAAAGGTTAATATGCAAGTTATTGTCATAAAAAGTGTTTGGGGACCCGAGTCCTGCCCCAGGGGACATATATCAATGCAAAAAACTGCAGTTTTTTTGGGAGCAGTGATTTTAATAATGCTTAAAGTGAAACAATAAAAGTGTAATATTCCTTTAAATTTAATACCTGGGGGTGTCTATAGTATGCCTGTAAATTGGCACGTTTCCCGTGTTTAGAACAGTCTGACAGCAAAATTACATTTTTAAAGGAAAAAAGTAATTTAAAACTACTCGTGGCTATAATGAATTGTCGGTCTGGCAATACACATAAAAGATCATTGATAAAAATGGCATGGGATTTCCTTCAAGTCTGATATGGATATTAAGGGGAACCCCGCGCCAAAAAAAATGGTGTGGGGGTCCCCCCAAAAATCCATACCAGAGCCTTATCCGAGCACGCAACCTGGCAGGCTGCAGGAAAAGGGGGGGTGAGAGAGTGTCCCCTCTTGAACCATACCACGCCTCATGCCCTCAACATTGGGAGGGTGCTTTGCGGTAGCCCCCCAAAGCACCTTGTTGATGGGGAGAAGGGCCTCATGCCCACAACCCTTGCCCGGTGGTTGTGGGGGTCTGCGAGCGGGGTGCTTATCAGAATCGGGAAGCCCTCTTTAACAAGGGGACCCCCCAATCCTGGCCCCCGTGTGAACTGGTAATGGCCTACCATTTCACAAAAATGTGTCAAAAATGTTAAAAAAGACCCATGACTGGGCCCCCCCTCTGACAAAACCGGGAAAGTCAGTAGATGTTTGAGTCAAACTCATGTTTAACCCGAACATAAAGCCCATCCCTAATGCTAAGCATGTGGATAGCTGGGACCAAATTTCTTTTTAAGGTTCAGCAACTGGGGTAGGGAAATTTGCCTGCGAAAATTAATTGGTGGTGTACTGCTAGCAGATTGGCTGCAAGTACTTGGGACACCTATTGCTATACCTTCATTCCACTCAGTGCAAGTTTTTGAGAGGACTGGAGGAATAGAATAGTAGGGTTGGAGATCCCAGATCAGGATGTGGTGCCCAAGTGGCTGCTGTTCTGGCCATGCTTGATCTGCTTCAGACATAGGTTGCAAACAGCAATGGTGCGATCTGCTGCAAACTTTTTGAAAAAGGCCCACACCAAGGAACTTTTAAAAGTCGGTGCGGAATCAACAGTGCCCTGCACCAGCAGAGCTCTGCGATGTGATGCAATAGGGTGGCTTCCCTTAAGCTGCCCCTTAGAGGACAGCTGTCTCATTGGATTTGTGCCTCCTCCTCCTCTCTTCTCTCAGGCACCCAAGTACAGTCAGTGACCTCATCATCCCTGCATGTTGTGGCACAATAATATGGCCAGCAGCAGAAAAAAGGACAAGCGTGCCCCACATCCACCTGCAGAAGATGCACCATGTCTACGACCACCACTGTTGACTGTAGACACAGAGGCTGCTTGCCCTCTTTTAGTGGCCTGTGAGCATCTGCCTCTCCTTGATGGCCTTCTGGACATGATGTATTTTTTGTTTTGCAACACTACACTCACTGTATTAGATACTATGTACATCGCCTGAAGTGTATTAGAAATTGTACACACTGTATTAGATACTGGGTACACCGCCTGAAGTTTATTAGAAAATATACACACTGTATTAGATACTGTGTACACCACCAGAAAAGTAGTAGAAACTGTACGCACTGTATTAGAAACTGTACACACTGTATTAGATACTGTGTACACCACCAGAAAAGTAGTATAAACTGTACACACTGTATTAGATACTGTGTACACTGCCTGCACTGTATTAGAAACTGTACAACGGCTGCGCTGTATTATATACTGTGTACTCCACCAGCAGTGTAGTATCAACTGTACACACTTTATTAGATACTGTGTACATGACCTGCATTGCATTAGAAACTGTACACACTGTATTAGATACTATGTACACTGCCTTAAGTGTATTAGAAACTGTACACACTGCATTATATACTGTGTACACCGCCTAAAGTGTATTAGAAACTGTAACACACTGTATTAAATACTATGTACACCACCAGAAAAGTAGTGGAAACTGCACATACTGCATTTTATACTGTATGCACCACCATAAAAGTAATAGAAACTATACACACTGTATTAGATACTGTGTACACTGCCTGTACTGTATTAGAAATTGTACAACGGCTGCACTGTATTCTATATTGTGTACACCACTGGAAGTGTAGTAGAAACTGTACACACTATATCCAATACTGTGTATACTGCCTGCACTGTATTAGAAACTGTTTTAAGGCTGCACTGTATTGTATACTGTGTATACCACCAGAAGTGTAGTAGAAACTGTACACACTGTATTAGATACTGTGTACACCAGCACTGTATTGGTTGTTAGAGATTGTTGAAGTTTTTGCCTTGTTAATTCTATAAATACTGAAACCTACATACCAGGAAATGTAATTCTTTCATCTGTACTGTTGGGTCCATAAAACTATTTCTGTCTCAGAATAAAATGTTAAGATCTGCCATGAACATTAATAGAAAATTTAGGGTGATTCAAATGCGTAACATCTTTTAGACATTGCCAATTAATTTGCTTTGGATTCAAAAGTAGTGAAGCCTATTCAATGGACCTTTGACAACTGGACTTTTACCTAATCTATGTTGTTTTTTCAAAAATAATTGTATAATCAAAATTACATAATTTATGCTATCAAAATGACATTATACAGTACATATTTACATACAGTAGATGTGGATTTATTTTATCTGGCGTCATAAAAGACATTTAAATGGGCAATCAGCTCTGCAACACGGTTCTATAAAAAATGTAAAAAAAACTGTTAAAACCTGTTAAAGGTACACTCTAGATATGAATATGCAAGTATATATATGAATATGAAAATGTTACATTTATACTAATCAACAGACAGGGAAACTGATTTACTAAAGGAATTAAGAATGTTTCTGTCTCTGCTCTAGTTCCTTTTTCCCTGGACAAAAAAGTAAGAGCACCTCACCTGTTGCCCTCACCAGAGTAAGCCCTTGTACACATGGTCGGACATTCTGACAACCAAATCTGTTGGATTTTGTCCGACGGATTTTGTCCGATGGATTTTGTCCGAAACTGATGCATACACACGGTCGGATAAAGTTGTCGGAAAATCTGATTGTACATAATGTGATGACGTTATTTCATTATGATGGGACTACGTTCAGGCTAGTATCCAATAGCTTTGGTCTAGGAATTTGTTCTGAGCATGCGTGGCACTTTGTCCGTCGGAGTAGGCTACACATGATCGGAGTATGTCCGATTGGAGTAGTTTGTCGGAAAATATTTCCAGCAAGTTGGAAAATTTGGTCCGACGGATATTCAGACGGAAACAGTCCGATGCATACCACACACAGTCGGAATATCCGACAAACGGTCCGATAGGACACATTCCGACGGAATCTCCGACTGTGTGTACAAGGGCTAAGAGGTGAGGGAAAGCTCTCTTTTCCCGTGACAACTGTTTAAGATATCTGTTCAAGATACATTTCCTCTTATTTTGTGCTGCATTTCCAGAGCAGAAGTGAAGGGAAATCTCCTCATGGGTCACAGGCAGTAAAAATACATTTCAGAAAGTTCACCGTCTCAGGTTGGAGGCTATGGCAGAGCTTACTTAGGAGAAAAAATCATTGATATTCTCTGAGAGTCATATCCCCCCCCAGTGATAGAGTGGATAAGTCCCTATAAGACTGCAAATCTTTATTAAAGTGTGGTTGATTATATTCATATTTTAACAACTAATATTAATTATCTCTACACAACCTAGTTCAATATATTGAATAATACAAAAGTAGGTAGTACATCATGCAATAGATGGTTAAAACTTTTTTTCAATCTAAGGTGCTTTTGGCTTTGGAAGGTTAAAGCAGTTGTAAAGGCAGATGGATTTTTTTATCTTAATGCATTCTATGCATTAAGATAAAAAACCTTCTGTATGTAGAAGCCCTCCCAGCACTGCCCTAATTACCTACCCAAGCCCCTTCTCTCTTCAGCGTTGTCTACGATCCCCTCAGCCTTCCTGGACATTCCTCCTGATTGGCTGGGACAGAGCAGCGATGCCATCAGCTCCTGTGGCTGTCAATCAAAGTCAGTCGGCCAATCAGGGGAAAGAGGACATGGCGTAGGTCAAGGCTCCATGTCTGAATGGATACACAGAGCTCTGACTCGGCTTGGATGCCCCCTATAGCAAGCTGATGGCTGAGGGGCACTCAAAGGAGGGAGGGGCTAGAAGCAGTAAAGAGGGACCCGAGAAGAGGAGGATCCAGGCTGCTCTGTGCATAACCAACAGAGGAGGTAAGTATAGCATGTTTGTTTTTTAAACAAGACTTTACAATTCTATTGTGAAAAGTGGTTTAAATAGTTCCATATTCATGTATATGTCACAGACACCTCTGTAAATCCATCTTAAACTGGCAGAAATTGTTCAACAAGTCAAAAATAAAATAAAATATCTAGTAGTAAAATTATCTTTTTTACAAACTTAGTTAAGAATTTTTATTGTCGGGAAACAAAATTAATTCCAATTATAATAATGATTGACTAAAATATAGATTTCATTATATGTCTTAACCCCCATACACACTTTAAATTGTTCTGCTGAGTTTTTCCTTCAGATTTACCAAAACCATATAATTTGAAGTCAAACCTTAGGAGTTTAAATTTGTATGCAATCAGGCAGGCCCTTCTACTACATGGTTTTGGTAAACCTGAAGGAAAAACTTAGCAGAAAAACTGATAGTGTGTACGGGGCTTAAGAAACAAATTTATTTAAATGGAGCATTATTAAAAGGCAACCTGTACACATGTTAAAAAAAACAAAAAAAAAACAATCCTTTACAATCACTCTATTAAACACTGATTTACTATGGGTGGGTATATTTTATGTTATGTAAATGGACACACTGGTTTTTATACTCTATTGATGTGGTGATTTGGTGCTGTCTATCCTGGTTTAAATAAAATATTTGAAAAAAAATAAATAAACATAAATAAATAAACACTGATTTACTAGATGTTTTCAGTATAGGTGGAAGCCAATACGATATGTGAATACACAGAATAAACAGCATACAGTTGCTTCTCATCTGAAATGTGGCAGTCAATTTGTATGGTTTTACAATTAGAAGTCTGCTGAAACGGCAAGCTGTAAAGGCCAACAACCTGTAGAAAGACAAATCCACTAAAAAAACTCTATTTGACCTTTTCATTAAATTGAGGCTCAGCACCATCTAGTGAATGACATTCTGATAGCTGATAGATGTGTACTATTGAGGTTTTCCGGGTGGCTGGATTCGGTTTTGCGGTGTCCCGAGTGATGGGATAATATAATATTCGTTTTTGATGTGGCAAAGTGGACAATTTGATTCCACTGCTGGATTATGGTAGCTATTCTATTAACATGGGTTCCCCTTTTAATGTATTAAGAGACTTTCCTATTTGTTTAAAATAATGCATTGGACCATGCAAGAGTGACACAAAAATCAAGCTAGAAATGAAAAATGTTTCCCTTTTTTGAAAAAAAGTTCAAATGAAATATATTTCAAAATCAGCTTCCTAAAAAAAAGAAAAAAAAAGAAAAGGGCAATGGATGAGTGCTGGCAAAATATAGCGTTATAGTTGTGTTGATACCATTTAGGCTTAGCAAAGATGGAAAACAAATTTTAGTGTAACCTTTTCAAGCAGCATATGGTAACTGATAACTCTGTAGAAATCATACAAATAGTTTTTAGATTAACGATGCTACAGTATATCATAAATGGTGACAACACATTTTACATGACTATGACCAAAAAAACACGAGGGTGCAAACATGTTCCCTTTTTAAATCAAAAGCAATTTGAAGGGAAACAATTTCTGGGAAAATCAGAAATGCTATTTCTTTCTGCAAGAAAAAACATTATACCCAAGACTAAGTATGCTAATTGCTTAATTAATGTGCTCCTAAGTATGAGCTACTGTTAGATCCTGTGCCAGAAGCTTGCTTTTAGGTGCATTATATTAGGGCCAGTTTGGATGCTTCTAAGATCATTCAGAATTGATTGACAGGTGCGTTTGACATACAGTTAACCTCCATTTGATCTGCATTTGATTTCCTAAGTTTGATCAACCTACTTCAAGTTGCTCTTGCGTTACTATTGACTTATATAATGACAGAAACTGTTCTGAGGAAAAACCCTTTTGGCATCTGCTATGGACTGTTTTGTGCCAGATTTTAGATTTGTTAGCCAGTAAGCCCTTTAAGTCAGATTTGCTAAAAAAAAAATGCATAAGTTGTATTGGTAGTGAACCCAAATGTGTGGGACACAATTACTCTATTCAAAACATTTTTATTATTGTACATTTATTTCTGCAATTGTTTATTGTACTTCTTCCAACCTTAGGCTTGTGCTACTTTTTAATATTTAGTAACTCAGTTGTGTTACTGAAATCACTAGTGAATAATCCTAAAGGGGCAATTAAATTCACCAGTTTAACTTTGTACTATTTGAATATGTCCAAAAAATAATGTACATGGCCAGCTTTCGGATCATCCAAATCAATTCCCTTTCTGTTTTTTTCCCTTTTCCTCTCTGAAATACAGGCATACCCCACTTTTAAGTACACAATCGGGTTTATTTACTAAAGCTGGAAAGTGCAAAATCAGGCTCACTTCTGCATAGAAATCAATAAGCTTCTAACCCCAGCTTGTTCAATTAAGCTTGGTTATAAAACCTGGAAGCTCATTGGTTTCTATGCAGAAGTGAGCCTGATTTTGCACTTTCCAGCTCTAGTAAATAAATCCAATTGTGTACTTAAAAGTGAGGTATGCCTGTAGACTAGTACATACATTTGTCTACTGCATTCCCAACATCTAAACAGTGATAGAATTCAATCACCTTGCTGCGGTGACATCAGGCACCCAAGCACCCACTCCAGCACATGTTTTCAGAATGCAGTTGCTGCTGCCTTTAGAGAATACCAAGTAAAACGTCAGCACCAGAATCTAAAATGATGCTGGCTTATTTGAGCCAGAGAGCACTGCGACCTGCAGTGTAAATCTAATGCACATGGTCGGATTTTCAGACGGAAAAGGTCTGATCGGATTATGTTGTTGGAAAATCCGATCATGTGTGGGCTCTATCAGACTTTTTCCATCGGAAATCCAGACGGAAAAAGTATGAGCTGGATCTAAAATTTTCCGACAACAAAATCTGATCTGACTTTTTCCGATTGTTTGTAGAGAATTCCGAGGGACAAAGTGCCACGCATGCTCAGATTAAATTATGAGACCAAAGCTATTGGCTACTAGCCTCTATGTAGCCTCTATGTAGTCCCGTCGTATGCAACGGACATCACCTCATTCCGAACTTTTACAGATTTTACAACAACTTTGTCCAACCGTGTGTATGCAAGACAAGTTTGACACAAAATCCGTCGGAAAAAATCCGATGGATTTTGTTGTCGGAATATCCGACCATGTGTATAACGCATAAGCCTAAAGATAATCAAAGTAGAACTGGACATTGGGAAATGCTTTTGGAGACTGAGAATGCGCAATTTCAAGTTTTTTTAATACTGTATGTATTTTTTTTATTTGATAATAATTATACATGATATAACTATAATGATATATACTGTGCAAAAGTTTTAGACAGGTGTGAAAAAATTCCATAAATTAAGATCCCCCACCATGCTTCACTGTTGTATGCAGAAAAGATTGTATTGCTTTACAACCCTCTGGTGAACAAGCTGCCTATATATTTCAAATTTTGACTCATCAGTTCAGAGCTCCTGCTGCCATTTTGCACCCCAATTCCTATGTTTTTGTGCATAGTTGATTGGCATAGTCTTGTTTCCATGCTGGAGGTATGACTTTTTGGGTGTGATTCTTTCATGAAGACCACTTCTGGCCAGACATCTCCAGACAGTGGATCGGTGTACCTGTGTCCCACTGGTTTCCAACAGTTCTGTGCTGATGGCACGGCTGGACATCTTCCGATGTCTAAGGGAAGTGAGTATGATGTGTCTTTCATCTGCTGCATTAAGATTCCTTGGCTGACCGCTAAGTCTATGGTCCTCAACATTGCCCGTTTCTTTGAGCTTCTTCAAAAGAGCTTGAACAGCGAATATTAAAACCCCCAGTCTGCTTTGAAATTTTTGCCTGGGAGAGAGCTGATGCAGTATAACTACCTTGTGTCTTGTAGCTGTGCTCAGTCTTGCCATGGTGTATAACCTGTGACATGAAACTATCTTCCCCAACCCCATCCTAGCAGAGTTTTGCTGTTTTTCACCCAGTTTTAAGCCTCCTATACAGCTGTTTCACACTGTTACACACTGTCAGCTCTGCCGTCTTGTCCACTAAAAAAGGGTCCTGGGAAACTTGCCTTTTATAGGGAGTGGGCTGGTATATAAGAAAGTCTTCATTATCGGTTCTTCTAGACCACTTGACTACAATTCAAAGACTAGGAAATGCATCACTAGTAATTGGATGCTATAGCAGTGAATGTCCACATTAGTTTACTGAGACCATGCCACAAACCCATGCTCAACCCAAGCCCAAAGCTCATTTCTATTAGACTGAAAGGAAGTAAATAAGAGAAGTCCATTGTTAGGATTTAAATAAACAATAAAATGATTCTAAAGTCTATTTTTTTACCTTAATGCATTCTCTGCATTAAGGTAAAAAAAAACTACTTTCTCTCCTACCCCCATCCCTCAAAACGTACCTGACTCCTCCCACCAATCCAGAAATGTCCTGGCAGCAGCACTCCTCTCCTCCCTTCCGGGTCTCATTGGGGACTCTGACAGTAGTGGGAGTGATAGGGGTTGATTTACTAAAGTAGAATATTCACTTTGCAAAGTGCAACTGCAAGTGCAGTTGCTCCAGAGCATAGTAAATGAGTTAAAGTTTCACTTTTCAAAGAATACCCAATCGCGTGCAAGGAAAATAAAACAGACAGCATTTTCTTTACAAAGTGCACAGTGTATTTGCCTTCAGTAAATTAACCCCATAGACCCCTGCAGCTATCAAGCAAACTCCTGTGAGAGGAAGCAGGAAGGTACCCAGAAGGAGGAACAGACAGCTCTGGCAGGGGATGGTAAAAGAGGAGGTTGCTCTGTGCAATAGTGCAGGTAATTATATCCTCTTTTTTTTCAGGAACAAAAAAAATATTATTTCTTTATTAATATTATTATTACTGTAGTGGCTCATCCATTGTCACTCTACTGGCTAATCTGCAAATATTTATATTTAATATGATAGCAAAATGATTGAAGAGCAAACATAAAAAAATGTGAAAAATGGATGCAAAATTACCTTAAGCACACACTGCTAGATCAGAAAAAAACAATGTCTTTATTCATTTTCTTTAAACAAAGATGGAACTCATAGTTTGATTGTATATCAACAGCTTGTTCATTTGCCCTAATACATACTGTATATTTTGTTTTCAGCATTTAGTTATTTTCATTAGAAATGCACGCATCTTATCAACTTTTTGCTCTAATAATTTGATAAAAATTAATACCAGGTGAATATGAACAATCTGCCCAGCAGCACATACTGAGCTAACAAAAGAGCCATTGGATCCCTTGCCAGGCCAGTTGGAGCATTGTAGTATATGCAACTGCCTTCTGGTAGGAAGCTTCCTTATCCTTACTACTAAGGGGGACAGTGTGAGAATAATCCAGTAAGGATCCCAGTTTTACTTACTGTATATACAGAGGGCTAGGTATTATAGGACAAAGACCCTAATAGGGAAGCAAAATACATTTGATTTTTTCCCATGTTTGCCACTATGCTGCAGTACATGATAATGGAAATTACAGTATTGTCTATGGTGCCCATTCACATCAATGCAACATGATGCAGTGCGATTTATGAAAAAGTACAGGCCCATCCATTAGCGCAGCATAGTGTCTTTTTGACCCCTTAGACTTCAACGGAAGTGCATTAAAAAAGCACATGAAGCATGAATGTAGGTATGTTTTTTATGTGTTTAACAACTGATCTCCTTCTACAAAAAAAAGCTTGACACATGAAAACGCATCAAAAAATGCACATAAAAATGTGCTAAAAAAAGCTCTGAAAAACACATGTGTATAGCACTAGTGTAAATCTAGGCTTACAGAAAGTGCATAAACATCCACATTATTATCCACTCCCAAAGGAGTTTGCAGTCTAATGACCTTAGTGCTGTAGGTCTAGTTTTGTCAGAGGTTACCGTACTTAGACTACCAGCATAATTTTGAGTTGGTGGTGGTAATTGGAAAAACATTGGATTATGAAGGCAACCAACAAAAACATACACATTTACTCAAGAAGTCTGGATTTATTCAGCTAAACATTACCTTACTCACTATCACTTAAGACTTGTTTTCTTGAATGATGCACCACATAAACCAAATTTACATTTTTCTTATAAGCACCTGTTCTTATTGTCGGTAACAGCTGAAATACAGTTTGACAAAGATGTTTAGACACTTTTCTTATTAGGAAATCTGAAGTCTGAAAATAACTTGGACTTGATGTTATCTCTCCTGGTTTATAGTAGAAACAAAGTAAATATTGAATGTTTAGAGGTACATATGTACAGGTTGGCTTTTAATAATGCTCCATTTATATAAATTTGTTTCTAACACATATAATAAAAGCGATATTTTAGCCAATCATTATTATAATTGGAATTCATTTTACTTTTCCTGACACTAGAAAATCTTAACTAAGTATGTAAATTGATTATTTTACTATTAGATATTTAAATTTTATTTTTGACTTGTTGCACAATTTCTGTCAGTTTTGGATGGATTTACAGAGGTGTCTGTAACATATACATGAATATGTAACTATTTAATACATTTTTCATAGATAGAATTGTAAAGTCTTGTTTAAGAGAAAATAAATAAAAAAACAAACATGTTATACTTACCTCCTCTGTGCAGTGGAGTTGCACAGGGCAGCCCAGATCCTCCTCTTCTCGGGTCTTTCTTGTCTTCTCCTGGCCCCTCCCTCCTGTCGAGTGCCTCCACGGGCACCTGAGCCGAGCTGCAGTACTGTGTGTCCATTTAGACATGGAGCTGTGGTTTGGCCCAGCCTCCTTTCTCGCCTGATTGTCTAACTGACTTTGATTGACAGCAGCAGGATCCAATGGCGCCACTTCTGTGTCTCGGCCAATCAAGAGTGGGAGTCCCAGATGGCTGAGGGACTCATGGGGCATCCCTAGTAGATGGGGTTCAGGTAAGTATTAGGGGGGCTGAGAGGGGCTGCTGCACAGAGAAGGTTTGCACAGAGAATGCATTAAGATAAAAAAAAATCTTCTGCCTTTACAACCCCTTTAACTATTTTTGTTTAAACCTAGCACCACTATTTGTAAATTCTGATAAAGTCCACTCACACAATCTAAGGAATTCATAAAAAGTGTCATAGATACCCTTTAGAACTCCGTTGGGGCACAGTACCCAAATTGTCAGTGCTTGCACTCAATTAATTTACCTGTCAGAAAAAGGGTACATGAATCTGTCAGAATTGTTGCACTGAGGTCAGAATGTTTATACTGAACAATCCTTCCTCAGTGAGCCCCCTCCCAGCCACTGCACCCATCACACTGACAGGTGCATGGCTGAGGAGCTTTGTAGTAGGGGTGGGCAGAAGCTGATTGAGAACAAAAGTGAGGTGGACCTTTAAGGAACTAATCATTTAATTCCTCATTGGGTTCCTCCCACCTAGTGACACAGGTCATTTGTCAAATATGGCATTGCTACTTCTAGGTAGTGATATCACCAATATCCCTGGCACCTTTAATTACCTTAAGTTTTTGGCCCAGAAAACTCCCGGCCCATAGCTGAATGGAGCTGGGAATAGAGGCTTGTGCAGGAAGCTGTCACATTGATAATAACTTCCCAGCATAAACATGTCCCACACTGAGCACTGGTGTACCTCTGAATGCCAGCTCAGAGCTGGCTTTAATTCCTGCCAGTTTACTAGATTGTAAACTGGTGATTATTTGTCAAGAATGTGTCTCTCCTATAGCGACAGGTTCTTAAATTGGTGGTAGTTAGAACTACCTGAATTTGGTGGTAATGTTTCTGAAATAGGTTTAAATGCTTGCCTAAATTAGGGGCAGGACATTCTAAATGGATATAACATCATAAGTGTGTTGTAAAGGCTTTGTTGACCTTCCCCCAACTTGCCTGGGGGAAACCATCTCAGGAAAGCGAATTGATATTATATTTAGTATTTTTGCTTATTTAAGATCACGTCTGTTAATAAAATGTTCTGTATACTGCTTAAAATGTTTGTGCCCACATAATTAAAATGAGCTTTCTAAAACAATAGAACAACATCAGTATAAAGTATAACTATTTACAAAAAACTGTGATCTTAAACGACGTTCAATAGTAGGAAGTAGAGGTGATTATGTATGACACACTGCAACTTACTATAAACCAGGTGAAAAATGCTTCTTGAGGATTCGTAATATCTCCTGCATGTTTATTTTGCTGCGTGAGCACTCAGGGGTTTTATCTTATTTTTCCAGAGCCATACAGTCCTGCTGTCTGGGTCATGATGTTTGTCATGTGTCTTACCGTGGTTGCTGTGACTGTTTTCATCTTCGAGTATTTCAGCCCTGTTGGATATAACCGAAGCCTCTCCACAGGCAAGCGTGAGTACTTGAGCTGTGCTATACTATTTCCCCCTTTAACACATACATTGTTTCATGTACTACTTTTTACCTGCTCTAAGAAGATCTCTGGTCTGAATAAAATATATGTATAAAAGAGAGGATATTGCTAAAAAATTAAGAGTGATCACAAAAATAATTAAAAACAATCTAACAAGTAAACCTGTCCAAAAGTAAAAAGTCTTAGAGTGGACACTGTTTTAATAGATATTGCTTTAAATGCCTTTAAATCAGTACAGAGTTAATCATAAATGGGGAACTATAATTATTGTTCCAACTCTAGCGTGTGTGGTGATTTATAATATGATTGGCGCAATCATTTACATGCGTGTGTTAATTTTACTCCTGTGTTTACATTCATGTGTGTGTGTGTGTGTGCGCTTTAAATTTTTTTTAATTAAATCAATTTTTATAAAATTTTACATTTTTTTGCATTTAACTTTATTGCTATCACATTGTGTCAGGTACAATTTATGAAGTTATTATACCCTTAAAGTGGAAATAAACTCCCCTATCGTTTTCAGCCAAGGAAGCTGCCATCTTTGCCTCTGTTTAACCTTCAACTGCTATGGTGCTGCACATGTGATTCGTTATGACACCAGCCATTGGATGGTTTGATAGTTTGGCTGAGAGCACAGCCAATGTGCAGTTAGCATTTCCGGCATGCCTTTTTTTTTTTAACTGTTTAAATCCATGGGTTTACTTCCACTTTAATGCCTCCCTTCACTCTGCTCTAGCAGATCAAGTGCAGGGTTATGTGTGATTTTCTCTGCATCCAGATTTTTAGGCAGGACTTTGCCAGGTTTGAACTTGGAAATGTTTAGAGCTGAGTGCTTCCAGTTTCATAGTTCACACAGTATATTGGAGAATGGATGTTCCCAGAACTCCTCCTGCTCACTATCATGACAGCCTTTGTTGTGGGCAGAGGAACATTACCTGCAAGCCAAACAGAAGTGATCAGGCAGCATTGCCGCTGCCCAGATCACTTTTACAGTATAGTGGTTACATAAAACTGATACAAGCTCATGGCTGCTACTACAGCCATGAGCTTATTTTAACCTCTTCAAACGTTGGACCTACTAGACACAAAGAGCTAAACAAGGGGAAAGCCACTTCTTAAAGTCATGTGCCACATGAAACTATTAACAGGGCAGAATAAAAATGTCTTTTGTAACAGTCTTATAAAAATGAAATGTATATTTTTTCATTCACGTTATTTTCCAAATGACAGATAGTCCTGGGCTTGCATATAGGGAAAAAGTGATATCTGGACCATTCAGGTGTCTTTTTTAACACAGCCATGTGATAAAACTTCCTTTATACATTGGTCCACTGACAACACAAAGTAAATATAGAATATTACATAGATAGTCAGGTTGAAAAATGACGCAAGCCCATCTAATTTATTTATTTGCAATATTTACTAATTGTGTGATTAAAGAAAAATGGCTGAACATAGCAAAGAAAACTATCTTTAGAACACACTTCATATTCCCCTGAAATCATGATTACTGACAGCACTAAGCAAAATAAAAGTAAATACCCGCCGATATAGCACAGAGGTCAGATACAGCAGTTAATGTCTGAATAATGCATGTGCAAGGCTTTTAGAGGTATTCTTTATAAGTAGATGTGTTTTTTAACTGCACAAAAAAACGTTTTTGAAATGCTGTTATGGTATATGACTGGTTTATATGACAAAATACTTTTTTTCATTTTTGTTTCTCTAGTTATTTATTAATTTATGTATTTAATGATTTATTTTTTGTGTTTTTTTTCTTATTTAAATTTTCTCTCGTCTCTTTTTACCCAATTTTATGATGTCTTTATTTTCATAGTGTCCTATATTTAAGATGTAATTTTATTTATCCTCTGTGTTCCTTGTTCTGTATATTTGTGCTGGTGGATACTGTCTGTAACATTAAACTGATTTTTTTTTTTACCAGTGCTAGTGTCATCTCACAGTATGCTATGTCATACGACTATCTTTAATAGTGGTAAAGTGCTGTCTGCTTCCAAAGCTTTTAGAAATACAACTTCCCACAGTAGTCATTTTTTAAGATTTTTCAGAATTTACTCTTTAACAGAGATCCTACTGTACAAGAAGCGGTCTGGAAAAAGGGTTCTTCTTGAAAATGGCAATTGCATAGTCCTGTGTGTTGCTTTCTATTAGGTGAAATACTTATAGAATTATTACATAAAACACAGGTGGCCTTGCTTTTGTTTACCTCTTTAAAAGCACAGCCACATTTTATTTATATGATGTCTAGATATAAGATATTGTTTAAAATGTTTTCAAAGATCTATTTTTTTAATATTTATATATTTTTGGTAGAAGTAGTTTAACCCCCCTGGCGGTATTCCCGAGTCTGGCTCGGGGTGGAATTTCAGTACCATTAGCTGTAACCCCGAGCCAGATTGGGATCGCATTGCAGGATACAGGGAGAGTTACTTAACTTGTCCCCGGATCCTGCGATGTGCTCCCCGCAATTTGTTTTTGCCGTCCTCCGCTCGATTCACACAGTGCCTGAGTGCCGCTGAGCTCCTTTCCCTGTGACGCTGTGACGCACGGGAGCGGAGATCGGCACCAAATTCAAAAAAGTAAAAACACACAATACATAGTGGTCTGTCCAGTGCCCTGCATGTAGTTTTATATTATAAATACAGTTTTTTTTCTGCCTGGCATTTGGAGATTGTCCATAGCAACCAAAAAGTGTCCCTTTATGTCAAAAGTGGTTTTAGACCAGCTAGAAAACAGCGATAATAAATTAGAATCACTTGCAGAATTGAGCAATAGTGATTTGTGGGGAAATTCATCATCAAACGCTAAATCTAATGACAGTGAAAATTCTGCAACTGAGCAAATTTCTGTGTTTTTGATTTGATTACATTATTGAATAATTTGTATTATTATTATATTATTATTTGTTATAATTATTTATAGTTATTTATTATATTATAATTTATGAGTTTGTGTTTCAAACTTTATCATATCCGGGATGAGTTATTCCTAAGAATTGCCGGCCTACAATATAAAACACCAAATTTCCATGCAAATAATGGTATCACTTTCAGCACCTAAAATCAGAAATAATCATACCACCAGGGAGGATAAAGTGAAAGAAAAATATATTTTATGGAGAATTACCATCTGTAAAGTGTTGTTTTGTACTAATAGTGTCAAAACTACAACTAATGCCGCGTACACACGATCAGATTGTCCGGCGTACTTAGTCCGCCGAAACACATTTCTAGCGGAGAATTCGATCGTGTGTGGGCTTCAGCGGACTTTTCCAGCGTGAAGTCCGGCAGACTAAGAAAGAATTTTTGCACTCCAATCTTCCCGCCGGACTTGGGTTTCAGCGGACAATACGTTCGTCAGTATGCTAGTACAGCGGACTAAGAATGACGCATGCTCAGAAGCAAGTACGAAAATGGAAGCTATTGGCTACTGGCTATTGAACTTCCTTTTTCTAGTCCCGTCGTACGTGCTGTACATCATCGCGCAAGCGAACGTCGGACTTTCTGTGTGTCCGTGTGTGGCCAAGTCCGTTCGGTAGAAAGTCCGCCAGACTATCCGCCGGATTGTATGTCGGACTAAGTACACCAGACAATTTGATCGTGTGTACGCGGCATTAGCTGTCTTTACATAATCAAACAAATGTAGTTCTAACTTACTATAAGATAAATTGCACACCTCTATTCAAATGAATCTATCACATCCTTAAAAAATTGGAAAAAGATGTGTCTGTAAAAGAAGACATACGAGTATAATACTTGCCTGTTCCTCCATCATTTCTGCCGATCTACTTACAGTTGAAGAGCTACCGCTGATTAAAAAAATTGTATTAGGATCATTATTAACTAGGATGATAAACATTAAAATAATGGGGGTCCCAAATCTAACTCAGACTGGACTATTCTAAAGTAAAATCCATAGCCTATGGCTAAAATTGGCATCACAATAGGGGAAGCACAGTGGTTAAGTGGTTAGTATTTCTACATAGCAGTGCTAGGGTCATTGGTTTGAATCTCAACCATGGCACTACTTGCTTGAAGTTTGCATGTTCTCCCTGTGCCTGAATGTTTTTTCTCCCATACTCCAAAGACATGCTAGCAGGTTAAGTGGCTCCCGTCTAAATTGGGCTTTGCATTTGTATGTGAGTTGAGGACTTTAGATTGTAAGCTCCTTGTGGACAGGATCTGATGCAAATGAATAATAAATACAGTAATATGTAAACTGACAATGCTGTACCTGTAATACACAATAAATAAATTGCAATATGAGTGTTAAAACAAACATGTACTTTGCCAACTCAGGGTTTGTATTTGCAAGGCATGGTGCAAGGAATACAGTGTCAATATACCTTTTAATGCACTTTTGCTTTGCTGTGAAGAATTATATTAGCACAGTATGCTACTGGATATCCAGTGGCAAGCTGGGAGGATGAAGCATGCCATAGAACTTATTTTCAAGTCATTTAGCACTGACAGTGATTTACATTGAAGACTTTTACATCTTCAGAATACTCCTTTTTCAAAAAGAAATGCCTCAACTGCTCAGCCACTGATGGAAAGAACATCGAGACATAGTCTTCCTAAAAAAGATTACAAATCTTTTAACTTAAAATATCTGACAACTTGCAAAATATTACTGAGGTTACAGGAGAAAATACAATCACAGTGCCAAAGATGTGTTCTTTTTTCATCTGGTACACAGAAAAAAAATACTGGCCCTCCAGAGTTGCACATCCCAAGAGAAATAGATTACTTTTACGATGTAACACAACTTCTATTGATAAGACGAGGGTGTTTACTACAAGCATTACAATATTAATATTATAATACAGTATTTTTATAGTGCTAATAATATGTGCAGGGTTTTACACAGGGGTCAAGTCCTGGGGAAAAAAGTGTGGGAACTCCCACCCAAGATCCACTCCCCCACCAAAAAAAAATAAAAAATGATTCGCTTATATGCACAAATGCTTCAAAAGTGATATTTTTCATCCAATTTTCGTATTGTGTGTATGAAGGTTAACTGTTAGTACATGAAAAAAAAATCCTCAATAAACATAAATACGGTAATTCTCTGAATAATCAGCATTCATTCAATTGTGCTTCCATGCAAATATGAACATCATGTTCTGATCTTTATTGGGGAATTTTATTTTGTATATAGAGTGTTTATGTGGTGACTTTACACTTTTCATTGAACAGAGTTTGGATAAGACAGGGTTAAATGGAAAGGACATAAATTAACTGCACATTATCAGAATGCTTGGGGAGATAGTGAGGTGTTCCTGCTTAGGAGATGTATGTTAGCTTGGGGGGCTGCCAACTCTACAGAGCTCCAACACACACTCGCTGCTATTCCAACCCTTCACATATTTCCACATAAACTTCCCTCCTGGCATTAAACTTTTCCAGGTATTGTGCTCAGCTACCACCCCAAACTGATATTCCTCCCTCAGCTTACCTCTCTCCCTGCATGTCCTGTGAGCAGAATAGCTGATCTACCCATCAGCTAGACTTAGATCTGATCTACCCGTCAGCTAGCTGTGACAGGTAGATTGAAAAGGAAGCTGTCATGGGGCCCCCTGCTGGCAATGCCTGAATGGTCAGCGAGCTGTGCGGCAGCTACTGGTGTAGCACCTGCCACACAGCTTGCATACTTCAAAGTCTTGCAGGACACGGCTGCTAACGGGAACTGAGTTCCTGTTGTGGAAAAAGTACAGAAACTCAGTTTCCATGCGTTCCCGCAGGACTTGAGCCCTGGTTTTACAAAATTAAGAGAGACTGTACAATTATAACACAATCCAGCACAGGAGGGTTCAGAAAGACTTGTTCATGACAGCTTGCAATCTAAATAGAGAAGCATGCAATTCAAAAGGTAATAATTGTTGGGAAATGAGTTCACAGAGAAAGTAGCATTTTAGTTGTCAGGTAGAAGTAGGTTAGACTTCCCCGAAAAAATATGAGCTTTCAAGGATCACCTGAAGGTGGACAGATTAGGAGATAGCCAGATGGATTGTGGTAGGAAGCTCCAGAGGAAGAGAGAGTCCCTGGAATAATCCAGGAAACAACCAATGGAAGGAGTGGGTTATAGAACAGGAAGTCTTGGGACATATGCTGAGTCAGAGTTGTGTCTTGGGGCAGAGTTGTGGATGGCTTTGTATGTTGTAGTTACCGTAGTATTTTGAATTCTGTGCCTTGAGTGAGTGACAGCCAGAGTAAAAGCTGGTACACACTATGAGCTCCGGTCATAGTGGTACACACTGTCAGATCCAGTCAGAGCCATAGTACTTACTATTAGTATAGCGATCTCTCCTGCTGAGCTGCTGTGTTCTAAAAGGGGGAACCCCCCACCCCCGCCAGAACACTTGGATCAACGCTCTCCACCATTGGCTGAGAGCACTAATCGGGAGTAGGTTGGTTGCTGGTTTTCCAGCATTCTCATCTGACAGAACCTGGCTAAAGACTTCTGTTGAAGGGGGTGGCATACACATGGGCCGATTGTCAGCCTTTTTTTTTAACTGACTGATGTCTCCCGACATTGTAGATGAGAAAGTTGGCAGAAACACCAAGCGGTTGGTTAGATAGATGGATTTGCCATCAGCATCCATGATAGATTGAATAGGGGATAGCCTGTTTAGAGGTAGGCCAGCAGGGAGGGAGTTGCAATAATCAAGGCAAGAAATAATAAATATATGTCTACTATATATTATATTTTTTTACATTAAAAACATTTAAAATTTACCTGCTCTATGCATTGTTTTTGCCTAGAGCAGCCCCAAACATTCTCTTCTCGCCCCCCCCCCCCCTCCACCCGAGCCCCACTCTGTGTGTTCATAAGACAATCAAAATGGGGCTCAGCCCCCCCCCCCCCACTCCCTCCTCACTGGTTGTGATTGGCAGCAATGGAAGCCAATGGCTCTCACTGCTGTCTCTCAGCCAATGAGGAGGCAGAGATCTGGGAAAGCAGGTGCTCCTGTAAGAGGAGAGGTCGGAGTACATGATTACACCTGGCAACTTGATTGATCTGAGAGGAGTAATTAATTGCAGTTCTGTTGATCTCAATTGAAAAGTTAGGGCAGAGAGAGGGGTGTGAGAGAGAATTTGAGGGAATAGTATTAGCTCAGTTTTGGAAAGAATGAGTTTGGGGAAATGGCATACATGTAGATATTTTAATTAGTAAGATAATGATGCATGAGGAGACAAAAGGGGTGAGCTGAGAAATGGAAAGATAGATTAGGGTGTCTTTAGCATAGAGTCAGAAGGTTAGCAAATGACCCAGGAAAAAGGTGTAGATAGAGTATATGGGATTGGGGACTGAGCCTTGAGGGAACCCTATGGAAAGAATTGGAGGAGAGGATGAGATAGATTTGTAGGTGATACTATTGTTTTTTTGGAGGAAAGCAGAGTTTTTGAGGAGGAGTACTGTAGGTAGTCCACCATATTAAAGGAAGCAGAAAGGTCTGATAATGTAAATATGAAGTAGTGGCAGTTTCTGTCGAGTGTTGCAGGAAAAAGCCAGACTGTACTCACTCCGAGTTCACTGAAATCACCTAAACTGAAAATCAAAGACTATCCAGTTCACCCATTAAAAAACAACTTGATAAACTCCAAGGCTATATTTTGACTCAGGTAAGATTAGGAATCACGATTCCTGTATTTAGTTAGTGGAATGCACAATATTGTGATACTACTATACATTTTAGGCAGTGCTAGATTAAACCCTATAGAGACCCCTAGGCAACTGAAACATTGGGCCTCCCTTGCAGGTTTCTTTAGTGAGATAACATTGAACTAAGGCCGCGTACACACGGGCGGACTGTCCGTCCAACTAAGTCCGTCAGACAATCCGACAGACAGTCCGTCCTACTTTCGAATGAACGGACTTGACCACACACGATGAACAGACAGTCCGCCGAAAGCTTGCGCGATGACGTGTACAGCACGTACGACGGGACTAGAAATACGACGTCCAATACACTGCAATGCAACCTTCGGCCGTGTATATCCTTTCTGAGCATGCGCCATACTTAGTCCGTCCAACTTGCCTACTCACGAGCGGACTGTCCGCTGAAACCAAGTTTGGACGGACAATATTACGGAAATTCCGAAAGACTTAGTCCGCCAGACTGTCCGCTGAAAAAGTCCGCTGAAGCCCACACACGAGCGGATTGTCCGCTGAAACACGTTTCAGCGGACCAAGTCCGTCAGACAGTCCGCCCGTGTGTACGCGGCCTAAGTAGTGTGCTTGCTGGCCACTATATGGAGATTACAATCATTACTGTTCATTACACATACAGCTATCTCACAAAAGTGAGTACACCCTTCACATTTTTGTAAATATTTAATTATATCTTTTAATGTGACAACACTGAAGAAATTATACTTTGCTACAATGTAAAGTAGTCAGTGTAAAGCTTGTATAAAAGTGTAAATTTGCTGTCCACTCAAAATAACTCAACACACATTCATTAATGTCTAAACTGCTGGCAACAAAAGTTGAGCCCAATTAGCCATTTTCCCTTCCCTGTGTCATGTGAATCGTTAGTGTTACAAGATCTCAGGTGTGAATGGGGAGCAGGTGTGTTAAATTTGGTGTTATCGCTCTCACTCTCTCATACTGGTCACTGGAAGTTCAACATGGAACCTCATGACAAAGAACTCACTAAGGATCTGAAAAAAATAATTGTTGCTCTACATGAAGAGGGCCTCGGCTATAAGAAGATTGCCAAGACCCTGAAACTTAGATGCAGCAAGGTGGCCAAGACTATACAGTGGTTTATCAGGATAAGTTCCACTCAGAACAGGCCTTGCCATGGTTGACCAAAGACATTGAGTGCACGTGCTCAACATTATATCCAGAGGTTGTCTTTGGGAAATAGACATATGAGGGGTGCCAGCATTGCTGTAGAGGTTTAAGGGGCGGGGTGTCAGCTTGTCAGTGCTTAGACCATACGCTGCACACTGCATCAAATTGGTCTGCATGGCTCAAAAGGAAGCCTCTTCTAAAGATGATCCACAAGAAAACCCACAAACAGTTTGCTGAAGACAAGCAGACTAAGGACATAGATTACTAGAACCATGTCCTGTGGTCTGATGAGACCAAGATAAATATATTTGGTTCAGATGGTGTCAAGCGTGTGGGGTCACAACCAGTTGAGGAGTACAAAGACAAGTGTGTCTTGCCTACAGTCAAGCACAGTGGTGGGAGTGTCATGGCCTGGGTCTACATGAGTGCTGCCGGCACTCGGGAGCTACAGTTTATTGAGGGAATCATGAATGCTAACATGTACTGTGACATACTGAAGCAGAGCATGATCCCCTCCCTTCAGAGACTGGACCGCAGGGCAGTATTCCAACATGATAACGACCCCAAACACACCTCCAAGACAACCACTACCTTGCTAAAGAAGCTGAGGGTAAAGGTGATGGACTGGCCAAGCATCTCTCCAGACCTAAAGCCATCTGTGGGGCATCCTCAAACAGAAGTTGGAGGAGCGCAAGGTCTCTAACATCCACCTGCTCCATGATGTCATCATGGAGGAGGGGAAGAGGACTCCAGTGGCAACCTGTGAGGCTCTGGTAAACTCCATGCCTAAAAGGGTTAAGGCAGTGCTGGAAAATAATGATGGCCACACAAAATATTGACACTTTGGGCCCAATTTGGACATTGTACTCACTTTTGTTGCCAGCAGTTTAGACATTAATGGCTGTGTGTTGAGTTATTTTGAGAGGGACAGCAAATTTATAAAATATCTACAAAAATGTGAGGGGCTGTACGTAGGTTGCACCACAAGTTTTAAAAAACTGACGGCTGAAGGAAATGTACTTTTAAGAGACAAACTGTAATGTGAACCTGATGTCTATGGTTTATTTACTTTAAGTTGTTATTGGGTACTTTACATTATTAACAGCATTTTCTTTAATGTAAAGTTTTAATTTCTTTTGATTTGATTCATTTCTTATATCATTTGTTAAAGTATAAAGAAAAAAATTGAGACCAAAGTTTCAGTACTTAAAGTGATTAAAAGAGAACAATGACAGATCACCTCAAACTCTTTATCTATCCTACCCAGACAGAGACTGTGTATGTAATGTGTATGTTATGTAATGTACATATATAATCAAAAATTGTATAGAAATGATTTTTTTAAGCATTAACACATATTGATAACATTGTTCATAACAATCTGACCTCTGAACATGTTTAAAATTAACCAAGCAAAAAAAGTGTAGCGCTCATATACTGAACATAAAAAAATAAAGTGTACAACATGTTATATTACAATGAAAAGTCAGTTAAAAAAATCCAAATCAGTGGTGTAAATGCAATGGTTATCAATAGCAGAATAGAAACCATCCACTGTGCAGAAGATCAAGGTGCTACTGTCTTCCACTCTTTATGCACTCACCAGATGACTGATAAATCTCAGCATATAGCATACGGGGTCCACTAGAATGATACACAAAAGATTCAAACAATCAATGATGTAAACATAGTGACTTTTGATAACAGAATAGAAATCATCCACTGTGCAGGAAATGAAAAAGGTGCTGCAATTATGCCCTTATGCACTTCCCAGATGACTAATAGATATCAGCATTGTCAGGGCTTGGCTCAGTCATGCCTTCTCAGAGCAGGCCGCTCAGCTGTCGGTTAATTGCTAGCTTGAATCTTTCCACAGTGGCTTGTCTGACTATCCGTTCCGTTACCAAACTATGGCTATGTTTTGGCTATGTTTTGACTATGTTTGCTCTGTTTACCTTTTACTATTACTATTAAACTAGTGTGATTTTTACTGCACTTCTGTCTCGGTCTGACTCATGGTTTCTGACAGTAGGCGAAGGCCAGGAATTCAGAAGTTGCAGTCAATCCACTTGTTGGTGATATTTTTCCCAGATTAGATGAGCAGAATCACAGTATGGATCAGTTTGTCGTGGTGTTACAGATGCTCCTGAATTGCATGGCTCACCTGGAATCTCCCATTGTGGTGGCTACAACCTGTGTTGCATGCCATCCCTGTTGCTGCTCCAGTCTCTTTGCAGGCACCTGCCTCGAGAATTACCTCTATAAGGTATGCCTGGTTCCACTCCGCTTCCCCAGCGATTTGGGGGCGATCCAGTCCAATGCAGAGGGTTTCTCAACCAGGTTGAGATGCTGCCCCAGGCATTTCCAACATACAGAAGCAAAGTAGGTTTCGTAATATCTTTGCTTTCTGAGAGAGCCTTGGCCCAGGCAATCCCTCTATGGGAGAGGCAAAAACCCATTGTCTTGAGTTACCCAGAGTTTTTGGCTTCCTTTGAAAGGGTGCTTGATGTTCCTGCACGCTCCACTTCTACTGCCAAGTGCCTCATGTCCATCAAACAGAGTACAAGAACTTATGCCGATTACGCCATTGAATTCTGTACTCTGGCAGCAGAGGTTGCTTGGAACAATGAGGCTCTCGTGGCTGTTTTTTCTCATGGTCTCTCGGATATCATTAAAGATGAGATAGCATCCAAGATATACCTACTGAGCTGGAGAAGTTGATCACGTTTGCCCTCCTCAAAGACTCCAGACTCAGAGAAAGACTCTCTTTTAAGGATCACGTGCAGACGCTTCCTTCACATTTGTCTCTGAGCCTCCCATTCCTCCTGGTACCGAGTTGGTCATTGATGGTGAACCCATGCACTTGGGCTTCACACGTCTCTCTGCGGATGAGAGAACCTTTAGGAGGAGGGAGAGATTGTGCCGTTATTGTGGCCAGGCTGGTCCTATCCATCCTGGGAATGCCCAAAACTTGAGGTCCTGTAGCGGACAGACCTTAGGTGGCATTGTTTCATCCCCAGTTGTCCAGAAGGATAAGCCCCTGGTCCCAGTTATCCTTTCTTGGTCTGAGTCATTTGTCGAGATACAGGCTCTAATCGACTCTGGGGCTGCAGGCATGTTCATTGATGCTGCCTTTGTAACTAAGCACTCAATTCTGCTGCAGCTTCGTGACACTCCACTTGCCATTGAGGGTCTTGATTTGAGAGCTCTACAGCCTGCCCATGTGACTCATGAGACTGTTCCATTGTCCATGATTGTAGGGATTCTTCACCATGAGATAATCTAATTCCAAGTCGTTTCCTCATCTAAGTTTCCGGTGGTTATTGGTTATCCATGGTTACAGAGGCACAACCCCTCTTTTGACTTTGTGCTGAGGTTCTTTCCTGGTTGCCACAATGTAGCAAGACATGTTTTCAGAAGGTGGCTAAGGTCCTGTGCACCTCTTCACTCTCCTCCCTGCAAGAGGAGTACTGCGATTTTAGCGATGTCTTTGACAAGTGTCAAGCTGGAAGTTTGCCTCCACACCGGCCATATGATTATGCAATGGACCTTCAACCTGGTGCCATACCCCGTTGGGGCCAGGTTTACCCTTTTTCGGTCTCGGAGGATAAGGCATGGAGGAGTATGTTGCAGATGCACTTTCTTGAGGATTCATCCGCAAATCCTCATCTCCTGCTGGTGCTGGTTTCTTCTTTGTGAAGAAGATAAGTGGTGAACCGAGACCTTGTATTGATTATAGGGGTCTCAATTGTTTCACGATCATGAATGCTTATCCAATTCTGTTGAGTTTTTTGACCGCATCAAGGGAGCAAAGGTTTTTGCAAAGCTTGATTTGAGAGGGGCATACAATCTTGTGAGGATCAAGGAGGGTTATGAATGGAAAACTGCATTTAATACCATTTAGAATCTCGTAATACCATTTGGCCTTTGCATCGCCCCGGCAGTTTTCCAGGAATTTATCAACAATGTCCTTTGACATTTGTTGCAGCTATGTGTGGTGGTTTATCTCAACGATATCATCATATTTTCCAAGTCCCTAGAGAGCCACCACACAGATGTCTGTCGTGTGCTTCAGAAGCTGAGAGAAAAAATACATTTAACCCTGGTTCAGGCCGTACAAGTAGCATAATTTCAAAGCTGCGCATCAGTACGATTTGAAAAAAAGTGTGTTTGCATTGTCAGAAAAACGAGATTTCATTCAGTTACACCAGATCATTATCCCAGATTAGGGTCTCATAAAGATGTTATTGGGGGACCCCAACGTGAAAAAAAGAACCCACGGGTTTCCCTACCTAATTTATACCAAGCCCTTCAGGTCTAGTATGCATTTCAATGCATGAAAAAATGTCTGGTATGGATTTTTAAGGGGGAAAGATTAATAAAAATCCATACAAGTCCCCTATCTTAAAGCCATACAAGACCCCTATATTAGCATGAAGACCAGGAAAGTGGAGAGATGAGAATTTAAACCCCCTCCTGAACCATACAAGGCCACATTCCTTCAACATGGGGGTACCAGGGGGACCCCGGTAAAGCATCTTGTCCCCATATTGATGAACATAAGGGGCCAATCCCTGCAACCCTGCCCTGGTAGTTGTTAGGAGGATTGTGGAAAGTGATCTTATTGGAATCTGGGATAATCAGAAGAGGGCTCACTACTAAAAAACACACCTCTGGTCCTATTGCCCTTTGTATATATCAGCTATGTTGTTTGGACAGAACCTTGAGCTTACCCGGAAAGAAGGTAGGGCAAAAATTGAATATAGCCAGCTTATCAACCCTTAGATGTGATAGCTCTGATGATTCTGCCAGCAATACACTTCCTGTTATAAAGCGACAACATTTACTCACTTTGAGGTTTCAAGAAGCAGTGGTGCCCCCCTAAGACAAATAGGCTGTTTACCTTGCAGAGAAAATTGCACTTTGCAAGGGAATTTTCTCGTGTTCAGTAAATAATGTAGAGCTCTGTTGACTTTCGATCAGGTGCAAGCAAATATTATTATTATTTTTTTTTGGCTTCAACTGCATGTGATTGGGTATTCTTTGCAAAGTGAAATTTCACCACATTCACTGAGCTTTAAAGCAACTTCACTTGCAAATTGCAACTTCCCTTGCAAAGTGAACACCTTATTTGCTTTTAGTAATTCAACTGAAGTGTTTAATCACTTGAGCTTCGCAACATTTTCTGTGATCCAGCACTGCATTACTTTAGCTGACGATTGCATGGCCATGCAACGCTGTACCTAAATAACATTGTTGTCCTTTTTTTCCCACAAATAGAGCTTCCTTTTGGTGGTAATTGATCACCTCTGCATTTTTTATTGCACTATAAACAAAAAAAGACAGACAATTTTGAAAAAAAATATATATATGTTTTACTTTCTGCTATAAAACATATCCAATAAAAAAAAATCCAACTTCATCAATTTAGGTCAACATGTGTTCTGCATCATACTAATAAGCATATATTTATTGAATTGTGCAAAAGTTCTGGCTTCTACAAACTATGGCATATATTTATGGAATTTTAATTTTTTACATTTTTTTTACATTTTTTTTACTAGTAATGGCGGTGATCAGTGACTTAGCGGGACTACAAATTGACAAATAACTGACACTTTTGACACTTTTTTGGGGACAAGTGCCATTAATACAAGCATCAGTGCTAAAAGTATGCCCTGTTACTGTACTAATGGCACTGGCTTGGAAGGGGTTAACATCAGGGGCGATCAAGGTGTTAACTGTGTGCCTAGCTGGTGTTTTTCAGTAATGTGGAAGGTGCTTTTACTAGGGGAAGGCATAGATCCATGTCCCTGCTTTGCAGGAACAGAGGATCCATGCCTTCCTTATTGCCTGTGTACCGAACGATCAGTGGGTGCCGACAGGCATCGGGTCCATGGGGCCCGCTGATCAGCTACCACCACTGTGTAGAATAACAGCGGGAGTGAATCGACGGAGGAGCACACTGGCGCCATATACCCAGAAGTGCATGATAACGTATACATACGTGAACCTGTAGCAGTAAAATTGCTATAGGGTGGTCGGCAAGTGCATAAAGACTACAGAACCTCCCATTGCTATAACATAGGGAGGAGTTGTCCTGTAGCTTACAGATATGAACTAGACAGGGTTGATTACACTGCTTGAGATAATACAGCAGAATGCACAGACCTCTTATGAGTTTACAGAACTTCTGCCAGGAGGAACTGATTTTTTTTTACCACCTTCAGTGGTATATAGATCAAAGGGGGCAAATAAGAGAGGTTGTGATTTTCCATTAAATGGCAGAAATAAACTGCTAATAATTGGGAAGCTGTATGATGAACATTATATACAGTTAAACCTTGGATTGCGAGCATAATTTGTTAGAGGAACATGCTTGTAATCCAAAGCACTTGTATATCAAAGTTTCCCCATATATCAAAATGTCCCCATAAGAAATAATGGACACTCATATGATTTGTTCCACAACCATTTATTCATAGGTCCTTCAGTTTATAGTCCATATAAAAAGATTATAGCAATGTGATAGGTTGTGTAACCATAAAATGTCCATCCATAAATGGAAGCCTCCACAAGGGGATTAGAAGTAAAATCCATCAAGAGCTACAGAGTATAAAAGAGAAGAGAGGCGCCTCTAAGTGTAGCAATATGTTGGTAAATGTTGTACCTTCATTAAATGCAACCATATTGCTACACTTAGAGGCGCCTCTCCTCTCTTTTATACTCAGTTGTGACGTGACGCTACTTGTATATCAAGTCAAAATGTATTAAAAAATGTTGCTTGTCTTGCAAAACGCTCTCAAGCCAAGTTACTCTCAAACCAAGATTTTACTGTACTTAGAGTGATTTAGGTGAATCAGACATAAAGCTAGGACTAGACAAAAAAATAGTTGTTTTTATGAGGTTTTTTACTGCATACAAATGACTGTTTTTTTTTTTTTTTTTTCATTTTACGTGAAGGTCTTGTTCTGAATGTAATCACGCATTTTTCCAGTGCCATGTTAAGTATGAAATGAATCAATTGCAAATTCATCCCAGTATGGTAACTTAGCATCAGTGTGGTCTCACACCACAGTGCATCGCATTGTGCACACCATTTACTAGACAGATTACTGTGTGGCTTTATATAGTTTTTCTGCTTCATTGCAAACTCATTTCATGTTCAGCTAGTTTTCTTGCAAAAGAACATGTAACACTGTTGACAAATGAAAATGTAAAAATGATTCATACAAAATGTCTTCAGAGGCATGTTTAGGTCATACTTTATCAGAGAAATGGCATGCTGGGTACAAATCTTAGAAAACTCTATCTGCACTGTTGTCATGCTTTGTAGTCAGTTGGTGTTTTTGTACTGAAAAATTGCGTTGCAATGAAAAACTGGATACTTATAAAAGCTGATGGGCTTCCTACTGGTGGCCCTTCCTATAGAACAATATTGATAGGTTTGGTTTATTAAGCAAAAGCATTTTTAATGTGTTGACCTGAAAATTCAAAGTCAAATTCATACATTTAAATAACAACTGACAGTTTTTCAGTCTGACTGATCACCAAACACCCAGGGTGCTTAATAATGCATTTTTTGATGGCGGCAATTCCTCATCAGTTGCTATTGACTTCTGTATAACCTCCCTGCCCATGCACAGATCGAAATTCGGTAAGTCCCTGCTAAACTGGCCATTGCTGGCTTAAAGGGTTATAAAGTCAGAAGTTTTTTTTTTATCCTAATACATTCTATGCCGTCAGATAAAAAACCTTCTGTGTGTAGCAGCCCCCCTCAGCCCCCCTAATACTTACTGGAGCCCCATCTCTATCCAGCGAGGTCTATGAGTGTCTCAGCCGTCGAGGACTCTCCCTCCTGATTGGCTGAGATACAGCAGCAGTGCAATTAGCTCCCACTGCTGTCAATCAAAGTCAGTTAGCCAATCAGGAGAGAGAGGGGCAGGGCTGAACCATAGCTCCATCTCTGAATGGATACACAGAGCTGTGACTCGGCTCTGGTGCCCCCACTGCAAGCTGCTTGCTGTGGGGGCACTCAACAGGTGGAAGGGGCCAGGAGCACAGAAGAGGAACCCGAGAAGAGGTGTATCAGGGCTGCTTTGTGCATAACCACTGCATAGGGCAGGTAAGTATAACATGTTTATTATTTATATAGAAAAAAAAATGAGACTGGACATCTACAGTCAATCACTTGTGTGAGCATAGTTCTTCAGCAGTGTTGGATTGCCAGGGCCCCGTGGATCTATTGTTCCCTAAAGTATGCATGAGATAAGCTGCAATGCATACGTGGTCAGAATGAGTATGCATTTCTGTGCACATAAACAATAACATTAGAAAACATTTCTGTAGGTCTTGCATGCCTAAGCATATTTCTACTACATGTTTCCTCATGCATGGAATATAATAGAATAGGATAAGAAAAATGTTTTTAATAAGGGCTATGAGTAAATAAAAGAACTATACCATCCTGAAGATTTATTTTGTGTTATCTCCCTCTTCTAGGTAAACATAGTCTTATCAAACAGAATTTGGAAGCAGTGAGTGTAATATTACTCTCTTCACTATGCTGCCAGCAGGACTTTATGAAGCAGTGAGTCAGAGATCAGAGCTAGAATTGTGGCATGGTGCAGAACTACTAAAATAAATAAAAAGCTTGTCTGGCTGTCAAAAATTTATTTTCCTCTCTATTCCTTGCATCTGCTTGAGATAATTGTTCTGATGTACATAGTATGCTCCAATCACAAAGAAAGACTCAGGGGATGATTAGTATCTCTTACTGATCAAGAGAAAATGTGATTAGCTAATTAGAACACCAGATAAGAACTTTCCTTAATTCAGCTGCCATTAGTGGTGTGCTTATAATCTTCAAGTAGCTCAAGGATGAGTGTGTGTGCGTGTGTGTATGTGTGTGACCAAGGATTGTAAATGAAGGAAAGTGGATTTTGTTAAGATGTCTTAAAGTGGAACTTAACCTCTCCGGAATGACCAGCCCCTGTTCCGTGCCACCATTTAAAAAAAAAATAATAATAATTGCTCAGCTGCTCCACTGGTCTCTACCAGACATTTGGGAGCAGGCAGAAACTGGCAGCAGATTTCTGTACATGTACACAAATGCTGCAAACCTTTGGCAGATGGGCACTGTAGTTCAATGTGGCATTTGTGCTCATGTACAGACGCTTGCAACTTAATAACACACTGCCTCTTGGAATAGCTGATATGTAGCAATCCCAGGAGGCAGTAGGGCCTGGCCAAGACCAGAAACTTGCAAGTGCTTCTTTGATTCACAAAATGAACAAAACAGTAGAAAACAGAATAGAAAGGTTTTGCATTTCTGGAAGAAGGTGGGGGCAGAAATAAAGTAAGATGAGCTTGCTTAGGTAGGTTAAGTTCTGCTTGAAATATGGTGTTCTGAATTTTTGTAACTCATACAGTTAAGAAATCTATAAGCAAAGGTTGCTGACTGTCCCGTCAAGTGGTATCACATTGTTAAAACAATCATTTTTATAGGCAGTCTGTAAAACAATTGAGGATAATCAAGGTAGACTAGCCTGTAAAGATTTAAAAAAGGGGTAATTGTGGAGTTTGCTGAGTGCCCTTTGTGACAAGGTTTTGCTATTGAGCATGAAAAGAAAAGGGAAACAGAGGAGAAACTTTGACTTACTAAGACTGGCCATAGACTGAGCAAATTTCTTTTCTGCAGTCATGGGTTGCAGGAAAGAAATTTGCTTGATTCCCCCATTCCGCTGGCAGAAGATAGTAATTATTGCCAGTGGCTATAAAAATCTGGCAGGCTGGTTGTACCTAAATTAATTGAACGATCAATTTGGGTACATTTAGCCTGCCCATACAGCTGGCTTAAGGGTCTGGGCTGTATTCACCATTAGCCAAATTATGCTTGTAAACAGTAGGCCCAACAAGATGTTTTTTAATGTATAACTGCAGAACAGTAGAATTGCTGTCATCTCATTAGCTTATTTGAACCTTATTGCAATGTTCCAATATAGGTTAGGACCTTTTAAACAAGAAAATGGTCTACATAAAAGCAGACCAAAGGCATTGTGTCTACAGGTTTCATCAATGTAAATCAAGCTCTGCCTAAGGTAGTAATCTACACCTTAATCTGGAAAATATGGTGGCAGGAGCAAAATTGGGAACTTCTGGCAGTTAAAGTCAAGTCTTTGTCTGCAGAACTACCTCCAGCTGTATGGTATTTCCATTGCATTTTAAAAATAAATCTACTTTAATGGAATTGAACTCCTATTCTAGGGTGAAAGGGTGTACTGAGCCAAACTTGATAGACAACATTATAGTCAAGAATGTCACCTGCGATGTCTGTCCTAGATTCCACTGGTTCATCAAAGTACCTGGTATAAAATGTAATTGTTCCCCACAATGAGATAATATTTGGGAGCCAGGTGAAATGTCACCAGGAATTAAGCACCCAAAACCCATTTGAAGAGGATGTTTTTATTTGAATACCTGCTAGCATTTAAATTCTTTATTAATATTTATTTGGTTTCCATCTTTCATGTTGAAGTCAGTCAAAATCACTTGAAATAAGGAGAGAAAATAGATTTTGGCACTATACCATTTCTGGCCCAAACTAAATAAATGAATATAATTTACATAGATTTTTCAGCGTGCTGGCAAATAGTAAAAATAGAAATAAAAAAATAATAAGAAGGTGAAAGTGCAAAACTCTGTAGTAATTGTTCCTATATATATGCTTATCAATAAATATCAATAAACCAGAGAAAATGTATGAACCATAAGTAGCTATTCAAACATGCTAATCCTTAAATTCAAATATTAAAGTGCAAGTGCCAGTGAAGAAACATGTGCCAATATTTGAATACACAGAAAACAAAATAAATGTCCAATCATATTATATCTCCATATGTGCATATAATAAATATCATATGATAGAAAGTCCGTGAAAAAAATAAAAATAAAATAAAAATAAAAAATAAAAATGTGTGTGTCTATAACACAAATGAACGAGAAAATGGTAATTATACCGGAATCAATGTGATAGAAACTTGATTGTAAAATTGGTGGATAAATCTAAAAATTTATATGAAAAGATTGGTATAAAAATTAGTGGAAAAATTGTGAAAAAATAGAAATAAAATATAAAAATATAAAAATAAAAATAAAATTAAAATAGTGAAAAAATCGTGAAAAAATCTTCTATAAGTGGGGGAGGGGTGGAGGGGGTGACTTCAGCTGTTGCTCCCGGTGCTCGGTGACCACTTATATAATATGCTCTCACCAGAGGTATGACCCCGTCCGGGGTGGATCAGCCTTCACAGTATAAGCCACTGTGTCGCTCTCTGGCTTGCCTCTGCTGTGGTGCTTGGAGTCCCTCGTTCCTCCGTGGGTGTGGTGTGCCACGTTATATACAACAAGGAAGAGGCATATCCATGGTGTAGTACGTTTTAAAAATGTAAATTTTATTTAAATAAACTAAAACTACTCACAAGCGATCAAATGCAATTTTGTTTGTTATGCTGTTAGGTTTTAAATGTCCCGCTCGGCTTCCTCGCCGTCTGAGCTAAAGGTGTACGCTGCCTGGCCACGCCCTGCGCGTTTCGTCATTCAGACGTCATCTGGAGCGCTCCAGATGACGTCTGAATGACGAAACGCGTACTTTTCAGCTTTAGTAAATAAACCCCATTGTGTACTTAAAAGTGGGGTATGCCTGTATACGAGCATAGACATTCTGCAAGGGAAAATGCCTCTTTAGATATTTTGTGACAGCAGTATTTATACAGTGCAGAATTCATACAATGTAGAAAGCACATACATGATTGGTCAATAGACATAATGGGCAGAAGAAGCTTTAAAGAAGCTGCACCATGCATAATGATATGTTATCAAATGGAAATGGGCATGAAACAGTAAATGATCACAGTCATGAAACTATTTCCTAACTCAGACCTATTTTTATACCTTTATTTGATACTCAGGTTTAATTCTTTATCATGTCTGCCTTTGTTTGCATTATCAGACACCTAATATTCTATGATATGTGATTGAGGTGGATATATAGAGCACCAGATTCTGATCCCCTAGATCCCCTATTTTTTGCATAATGAATACCAATAGAAAAACAATTTGGGAATTTTAAGACTCTCAGGATAGACGCTGTCAGGGCCTGGACTTAAACCTGGAACCTCTGCTATGTCTGGCAATGACTCTTCTCGCTGAGCTACTTGAGATGTGTGATCTATTGGATAACCCTGCCTTGTGCCTTGACTTCATCTGAATTTTGAACTCTTTGCTCCTCCCATGCACTTTGTGATTTAAGCCATGTCTCTGTACTTCCTGATTGCCAGATTATTGAGCTTGCTTCAGCCAGTATCTTGCTCTTGCCTTCCCTATTGGCATCCAAATTTTGCTACCACTCATTATCAACCCTTGGCTTATTCCTTCTGCCTGATCCCAACCTGCAACTACTTTTTACTGACCTTTGGCTTGTTTTCTTTTTTTACTTATTGTTTGTTTTAGTTATATCACATACAAAAATTAATTCCATCAATTCTGTCATAATTACATTTAATGAATGTGTTTTATTATCCTCCCCGTAAGTCCCCCCTGCCCCCCCCCCCCACACCCCAATCCCAAGTGACAGCACTTGTTACTATTGAAATGACAGCCGAAATAGTAACAAGTGCTGTCACCATCAATACCCACCTTAGGCACTCAATGGCATTCCTTGTTGGCAGTTATATGGTGGTTGCTCTGGGACAATATTCCGCTGAAGTGTACGTGGCATAAGATTGCCCTGTATTTGGCTCCATACATCTTCCCATCAACTCTGACCAGCTTCCCTGTCCCTGCTGAAGTAAAACATCCCCACAACATAATGTTGTCACCACCATGTTTCATGGTGGGGATAGTGTGTTTAGGGTGATGTGCAGTGTCAATCTAATTACTTGAGGCTTTAAAATGCCAGGACAGTACAGATACTCCGCCAAATGACCCCTTTTGGGAAAGTAGACAGCCCAATGTATTTAGTGAGGGGCATTTGTGTGTTTTTTGAAGTTGTAATTTTTGTCAAAATTTTTGGGAAAATTAAGAAATGAAATAAGCTTTTTTTCACAATTGTTTTTTACGTACTGTCACCAGAGCAGTACAGCATCATCATATATCTGGCATGGTGTTGATTAGGGACACTGACTGGTGACAGTATGTAGTATGTAACATATATATATCATTTTTTTATTTTTTTTAGCATTTTTTCCTTTTTCTTTCCTACTGTGATTAAAGCAGTATAGGGCCATTGGACTTCTTCACAAGATGGGATCAGGATTTTTATTTTTCACTATTAGGAAGAAAGCCGAGATTGAAGAAAGCTCAAGTATCCCAGTTTAAAGTTTTAATGGTTCCTTCCCTCTCTGCTTTCTTCCTCTCTGTCTATACAGAGACGGTCACGACTCTGAGAACAGCAGCTACAGGTGGTCCCATGCATTCCTTTAGTCTACCCCTAACTACCTCGGACCAATGACATGCGATGGATTACCATTTGTTAGTACTGGATTGTTAGTACTTTTCATATACACATTGCTGGCTGGACTATATACTAAAACTCTTTGCTTTAGTACCCTCTTTATTCTTTTTCACTATGACTGCATATTACACATTGCAGTGGTATACATTCCAAACCATAGTGTACTATGTGATAGAGTATGTGTAGAGTACTACTGTGATTGGCTACAGCTATCACATGGTGCAGGTCCACTGTGATTGGCCCCTATATCATGTAATCACTGTGACCAATTACAGAGATCACAATAATACACAATGAATGGCTATGAATGAAACCCATTGTGTAATATTGACATCTGATCGCTGTGACTGGTCACAGCAATCACATGATACTGTGATTGGCCTGGTACAATGATCTGTCTTCCTCTGCATCTGTGTCTGTGGGACACAGTGGGTGACATATGTGGGTGAAACACCGCATGCCCCCTAGGGTATGCATTAGGCGCACTCCTGGAGGATGTCATATGGCATCCACCCATGATTAGAAAGCTCCATCCTGGCCATCATTTTACAATAGATTAGGCAGGAAGTGGTTAAATAACTATTTCTGTATTATGCTTACAGATCTCATTATCAGTTGTAAACTAGATTTGAATACTGCCTGCCCTAACAAAGCGGTAAACATTTTGCATTATATGATAACGAGAGGAGACTCAGCATGCAGTCAGCCATGAGGCCTTCTCCTGAGAAGCGTTTTAAATCGTATTTAAGAAATATACATATTTTTTTTTATTTTATATGTATGCTGTTAGAATGGGAACACATATCAAACAGATAATGGGGTTTCCTCAAATTTGACTACAGAAGTGAAAATATAATCTACTTTTACTGAATTTTACCCTGCAATCAATTTCTAGGGCAGAATATTTTATGATCTACTGGATAAACAGACAAGCCCATTATTAGTAAAGTTTCTTTTAGTTCTTCAAAAATCAGCCCTGTAGTTGTAATGAAAGGCAAGGTGCATGCCTTTATACGTAGGTATGTAATGTTATCCTTACATCATTACCTTAAATTGCCCTTAGTTTATTAATAGAATATCCAAAGGAAAATCAGCTTGCTGCAAAAAAGACCCATTCCTTATCCCAATGCAGGTGAAACAATCATTTCCTTACTAATCACTAGATAACAAAATCTTGTTGACTAAACGTGATTCATTGCATCTGACATGTACATCTGGTTTAAAGTGGTTGTAAAGGTAAAAGTTTTTTTTACCTTAATGCATTCTATAAAATAAGGTAAAAAAACTTTTGTGTACAGCCCCCCTTACCTGAGCCTAACCTCGATCCAGCGCTGTGCACTGTGTCCTCACAGGGCAGACTGATAGCAGTGGGAGTCATTGGCTTCTTCTGTTGTCAATCAAATTTTGTGACTAGGCAGCAGGGCTGAGCCACACAATCTGTGTCAATAGAAACAGGTAGCGCAGCTTGGGTATAAGCCCATGCTTGTGCCACAATATGAAACCGCTTCCTATGGTGGCAAACAAAGAAGAGGACGAGCAAGGCGTGCCAGTGAGGAACCTAACAAAAGGCAGATTTTCGAGCTCCTATCCCCCTCTTCTCAGGCCCCCCACCGGCACTCCAGGTAAGTAAAACACGTTTGTTATTGAAAAAAAGGTTAGCTTTACAATTACTTCAAGCAATGCCCAAATCAGTGGCAAAAATCAGGGGTTTTGCATAACGTCTGACCAGTCAAAGAAGTCCATAGCCATGGCATGTTTTTGCTGACAATGCAGTATGAGTAATGCTAATGATAATTAGATAACAAGAGATTTGATAATAAGTGGAGGTTGTGGGGAAATATTTTGATGTTTTCCTTAGAAGCATACAAAGCAATTGGTAATCCAGTTTACTATCATCTATCATAAGTGAAATAACTGTTTTATGTACAGTAAACTTAAAATGAATTTTATTACATGTCAAATCCATACCTGTTATTATTAAATACATTTGGAATTGCTGCAAGGCTATAAACCCTGGTGCCATTCTCTATTATGGATTTCTCCTGAATTATTGAAAACAGGAATTTTATAGTATTCTCCTTTTTACAAATTTTTATGTCTTCCCTCCAAGCTGTAAATTGCAATGGTAGAGTAAGCTTCATTGTGTAACAAATGACTTACGTTTTACTAAGTACCATTAAATATTTAGGTAATTTTATTTTCAAATCCCAGATGCCCTGCAGGAGTGCAGGGAAAAATTGCAAACATTGAATTATTTTCTGTTTTGGCTTGTTTTGTTTCAAGGCAGAAAATGTTATTTTCTTTTAGGCTCTGCTAAGGTATTGATGCTGCTTTTCCATCAATGCAATAGGGATTATTTACTAAAGCCAAATTGGTTGTCCACCCTTAAAGGAAAGTGCAAGGGAAATTTCCCCAGAGCTTAGTGTATGAGCTAAATCTCTGCTGACACCCATCGTCCAATCAGGTGCCAGCAAAAACGCTGTTTTATTTTTTTAAATATTCCTCACACATGATTGGGTATTGTTTGCATGGTGCAACTTTGCCAAGTAAATAGCCTAATTGCCTTTTTAAATAAAAGAAAATGAGAGAAAAAATGGGACTGTCAACAATAGCAAGGTTGCACTTTCAATTTATGGAAAAATCGAACAAGAACTATGACTGGCTGCTATGGGGAACAACTCCACTGTTGTTTTAATTGTATTTTTTCCACTTTCTTTGAATCCACCCCAATGGATTCTGCATGTGACATGCTGCATGTTGGTAAGATGCTTCTAAACCTTGTCACAGACTTTACTGCAGGTATGATATGAGTGCTGAGGTTGCATTCCTATGTTCAGCTCTTCCAAACATACACATTTATGTAAAGGGAGGGGCTCAAGCTGAAAAAAGAAGGGATTGTTGGCATTGGTTTACAAGGAATTGGGAGATACAATAGCAATCTGTAGAGGTTTCCTAACCTGTCTGACAAGCTCAATGATAACAGCTGGCTAGTGGTGTTTGTGAGATAAAAGAGATATAATCATTAGACCCTTCTGCCTAACAATATAAAGCCAGCCATAGACGGTTTGAATATCGGCCAGGTCAGCAGGAACCGGACGCTATTCAAACCGTGTGTGATCAATCAACTTGGGTACAACCAGCCCGTCAGATTCACTTGTGATTATAGCTAGTGGCTGCTGTTTCATGTCAATAGATATGGAGTAGATGGGTATCCTTGTTGATCTGATAACAGCCATCAATTTCTTACTGTGAAGGTTTATTTTTCTTTTTTAAACAAGTCATTATGCCATGCTGAGAATGACTTGGAATAATTATAGGAAAAGTAAATGCATTTAAACTGTTAATTTAGAATATCATTACATTAAAGCAAATCTCACTATAAACTTCTTAAAATCCATCAAACAGCACACGCCTTCAGTATTTTTAGATATGTTTAGAACTCCCTGGAAACCCTACACCCTTGGCACTCCGTTATGTTAATCTTGATTATCTACTTGTAGATGAAATCAATATTTAGCCTCATCCACCCTTCTAACCTCCTATACCTGACTATTGGTTAGTAAATTGACCTGTCATAGTAATTGGGCAATAGAAAGGCTTAGAAGGAATATTAGCTTATGTCAGCTTTAGGGGTTTATGAGATGCACTACAAAAGAAGTCCTAGGGACTAGTAAGGTAAGATTTTCTTCTTACCAGATCCATAGTACTTTCAAGGTTAATACTCGCATCTGTTATTTTATTACCCCTCACATTAGGTACGATTCATCTCGACTCTTCCAACCTTCTCGTGGAAACCTTTGTTACAAACAAGCCAAGGATAGTACTCGCAGAGTGTCCACAGAAGCCAGTCAGACCAATGTTCAAATGAGAAAAGCAAAACTCATTATGCAGCCTCTAAATTAAAAGCAAGGAATATATAAAAAATATACTTACAACAGATCAGTAAAACAGGCATTAGAAATATAACATTTGTCCTGTGCCCTCACGAGCATCCCAACGTTCACTACTATTTCCTGCCCGACTGACGTACGTTTAGTCTTAATAGACATCTTCTGTGAGGCATTAGGGCAGGGGTCTCAAACTTGCGGCCCTCCAGCTGTTGCAAAACTACAAGTCCCATGAGGCATTGCAAGGTTGACAGTTACAAGCATGACTCCCACAGGCAGAGGCATGATGGGGCTTGTAGTTTTGCAACAGCTGGAGGGCCGCCAGTTTGAGACCCCTACATTAAGGAGTAGCAGTGTGCGCAATCTATCTTTATATAGGATTCAATATAACAACCACTGGGGGGGCAGCAACGCTCCACTAATTGGCATATAAACCACCTTGCACCGCATGGCCATGTTGTTTTGGTCTATTTTGTCTAAAAGCAGTGGCCATGTGTGTAAGATATTTGAACATCCCCCAAAAGTCAGAACAAACTGACCTCAACAGTAAAGTGGAAGTAAACGCCCCTATTGTTTTCATCCAAGGAAGCTGCCATCTTTGCCTCTGTTTAATCTTCAACTGCTATGGTGCTTTACATGTGATTCGTTATAACACCAGCCATTGGATGGTTTGATAGTTTGGCTGAGAGCACAGCCAATGTGCAGTTAGCATTCACGGCATGCCTTTTTTTTTTTTAACTGTTTAAATCGATGGGTTTACTTCCACTTTAAATGTGAGTTAAATGTGGAATGGGATATAAATAGCTTTATCAATAATAGTTGAACTGCTATTTCTATTTAAATTAATTTTAATTTATTTGATCTCATTTTTGAGTATAAAGGGAACTAAGTTCATTAATTGCTCTTATATTTTAATATATATATATATATATATATATATATATATATATATATATTTTATTTTTTATTTTTATTTTTTTTAATCTATGAAGGTATATTTTAATGTCTGTATTCATATTTATTCATATTGATGATAATTAAATGCTACTTGGTTAATATGTAGATTTTGAATAATTAATGTTTTAATATCATTGTGTATATGTGGTCAGTTTGTTCTGACCTTTAGGGGTTGTTCAAACACCCAAACACAATTATTAATTATTAGTAGTATTATATAGATTACAATATATTTTTCGTACATTCTAATATATATGTATATGTATGTTATTGTTAATCCTAACCACTGGAGAATAGGAAGACTTCAATAAAATGGCCACTGTTTGTAGAGAAAATAGACCAAGGTAACGTGGCCACGCGGTGCAAGGTAGTTTATATGCTAATTAGTGGAGCGTTGCTGCCTCTCAGTGGTTGTTATATTGAATCCTATATGAATATAGATTGTACACACCGCTATCCCTTAACCCTTTCGCTGCCAGGCCCTGTGCTCATTTTTACCCTCAGGTAACCAGACATTTTTTGCAATTTTTCCTTTGCTTTTTTATTTTTCACTTAGACCCCTTTCACACTGAGGGCCTTTTACAGGCGCTATAGCGTTAAAAATAGCGCCTACAAAACACCCTAAAACAGCTGCTCCCCGAGGACTTTCACACTGGAGTGGTGCACTGGCAGAGCATCAGAAAAAGTCCTGCCAGCAGCTTCTTTGGATCGGTGAAGGAGCGAAGAGCTCACCGCTCCTCAACAGCTCCTCCACTGCTGCCCCCCATTGAAATCAATGGGGGAGCGCTGCAATACCACTGGAAAACCGCAACTCTGGTGGCGTTTTGTGGGTGGATTTAACCCCTTTTCAGCGGGGCTAAAAATAGAGCCGCTTTACTGCTGACGCCCTAGGGGCTGGGTGTGAAAGGGATCTTATAGCTTTAAAAGTTTGTAAAACAACAAAATTCATGCTAAATTGCTACAAAAGAATTGTTCACATATGGCATACTAAAGTGTACACCCATGGGGGGGCCATGTTTACCCGAACAGGGATGCACAAGTGTTCCCTGCATCCCCGTACAGGCAATCCCATTTATGTAAATTGGGATGCAAAGGCTGCACAGGCATAGCTGTATTCCCAATCTGACATCTGTGTTCAGTAGGTACATGACCACCGAACGCAGACAGTGTAAACTCAGGGACATGCATGCGGACCTACATGGATGGAAAATTGGGAGCACCGGCTCTGTTAGTGCAGGTGCTAAATCCCAAATGACATCAATGGGACTGCCTGCACAGAAATGCATGGAACACCTGTGAATCCCTGTTAAGGTACGCTGTGTATGCCCTGTGTCACACAAGCAGACTGGTTGGGTCTGCCTGTCCGTTTTTCAGAAGGGCCCAATCGGACCACGTATTGTTCTCTGTGGAGAGGCTGATGTAAATGGACATGTGTTTGTTTACACCCACTTGCATCCGATCCAGTCCAGCCCGCTAAAAACAGACTGATGGGGATTCTATTCCCCATCTATCTAGCAGATTGGATCAGATCATATCAGATGGAAATAGACAAGCGGTCCATTTCCACCCGACCGCACCATAGAGAACAGCAGTCTGTGTCCATGTCCATTCTGCATCAGCTGACACAAACCTGTCATGCGCCTTCTCAGTGGGGATCAGCAGACCTATCCCCTGCAGAGCAGGCAGATCTGGTCGGTGCATTTGGGGTGCAGGGGCGTTGTATGTTTTTTTTTTAATCCGCATAATTAGAGCCTGAGGCTTTTACCCCCTACCCACCCACTTGTCACAATACTGAAGTAATATTAGCTATTGTCTTCTGGCTTCTCCTCCTGGCCAATCAGGATGAATCGGATTGGCTGGGAGGAGAAGTCGAGGAAGCTGTGGAGGGGTGTGTTGTGGGGGGGACCGTCACCATGGAGGGTTGAGTGCAGAGGGGGGCGTGCGTCACCATGGAGGGGTGAGTGTGGGGTGGACCATCACCATGGAGGGGTCAGTGCAGAGGGGAACTGTCCCCATGGAGGAGTGAGTTGTGGTGGGGGGACTGTCACCATGGAGGGGTGAGTGTAGACAGACCTGGGGGCCTTACTATGTTTGTGTTTTTTTTTTTACTTTTTATAAGTTTTTTTGGGGGGGGTACTTTGGTGAGAGATCAGAGGTCTAAACAGACCCCCATATCTCTTTTTTTGAGACAGAGAAAGGGACTGATGATAGTCCCTTTCTCTGTAGTACTTTACATGAATGAATGGAATAGAGATTCCCTTCATTCATGAAATGACAGTCTGATACATTGTAACATTTGCGGTTACAATGATCAGCTGTCGGTGGATATAGCAGCGATCGCCAAGCGCTACAAAGCCCCCTCAAGCCACAACTCACTCCCTCCCCCATTGCGATCTCCAGCCTGACAGATCAGGAGATCTGTGCAGGGAGAAGCTGCAGACAGAGGGAGGGATGAAGGGATGCTGCTCAGAGTGGCCATGGATTGGGAGTGCGGGGGCATTTGAGGAGTGATCAGAGGTACTGGGGGACAAATCTGGACCCCCTATGCAGCACCTGAATCCAGCGAGAGCGGCAGAGGAGGGATGCTGGCTAATGATGGTGGCTACAGGGAGCGGGTTTGTTGGGGGGGTAAGATCGGGTGGAAGGGGTAATTAGTGCTGGGGGGGCTGGTGAAGGGGATGAGAGAGGAGATAAGGGGGAGTATTTATAAGTGGAATTTAGTGGCGGGAGGGGGAGAGGCAGGGGACAGGGAGGCAGCGGCCTGGGTGGGGAGGGGGAATGGTCACAGGGGTTAATAACTCTGATCAGCTGTAATCCGCTGAGTTATAGAATTGTTCAGCAGAGTCTGCTGAACAATTCTGATATAAGCTTATGGTCATTAAAGTGACCAGAAGCTTATAGGAGAGGGAGATATGAGGTCCGTACGGCGTATGGACTTGGCAACCTGCAGGCACTTTTTAGGTCCGTACGGTGTATGGACCTGGCAGTGAAAGGGTTAATGCCTCACAGAAGACATCTATTCAGACTAAACATATGTCAGGCAGGGCAGGAAATAGCGGTGATGTCGGGGCGCTCTTGAGGGCATAGGGCAAAGGTTATTTTTCTAATTCCTATTTTTCACTGATCTGTTGTAAATAGACTTTTAATAAATTCCTTGCTTTTAATTTTGACGCTGCACAATGAGTTTTCATTTTCTCATTTGAACATTGGTCTCACTGGCTTCTGTGGACACTCTAATCCCTTGTACACACGGTCGGACATTCCAACAACAAAATCCATCTGATTTTTTCTGACGGATTTAGTCTGAAAGTGGTGTTGCATACACACGGTCGGACAAAGTTGTCGGAAAATCCGATCATTCGGAACATGATGACGTTCGGTCGTTGCGACGGGACTACGTTGCGGCTAGTAGCCAATAGCTTTGGTCTCGTAATTTGATCTGAGCATACGTGGCACTTTGTCCGATCGGAATTCTCTACAATCATGTTGTCCGAAAATTTTATATCCAGCTCTCAAACTTTGTTGGTCGGACATTCCGACGGAAAAAGTCAGATGGAGCCCACACACAGTCGGATTATCCGACAACGCGGCATTCCGTCGGAATGTCCGACCATGTGTACAAGGGCTAACAGTACTATCCTTGGCTTGTTTGTAACAATGGTTTCCACGAGAAGGTTGGAAGAACTGAGATGAATTGTACCTAATGTGAGGGGTAATAAAACTCACAGATGCGAGTATTGACCTTGAAAGGACTGTGGATCTGGTAAGAAGACAATCTTACCTTACTAGTCTGAGCACAGGGTGTTGCACTGAATTGAAGGACTTTGCACATTTCATCACTAAATGGACTTTGGTGTTCTGTTGTTTCATTTATATAATAATAATATTTCAATATTTTATATGATAGCACAACACTGTTTTATATGTACTATCGTTTTAATACCTCATAATATCTGAATCAGTGTAGCTCTTACAAAGGTCGGTTGAAAAATATTTATACTGCTTGTTAGGTATAAAGTGTTGTTTTTTTTTTTTTTTTTTTTTTTTTTTGTATTTCTGGTTGTCCCTGGTTTAAAGCAAAACTCCAGCAATGATTTTTTCTTTTGGATAGAATGTGCAAAGGTTGGGACTTCTGACAGCATTTTATTGATGAGTACCCTACTCCCTGTCCCAATAGCTGCACAGAAATATCTCTAACAGCCACAGTCAGCAATATAAACCTGCCAGACATTCTCATCTATTATCAATCGGCAGAGGAAAATTCTTCCCAGTGGCATACTGACAGCAAAAGAATCTGAGCCAGGTCCTAATCCTTCCTTTACAGTACAAAAATACATTTGGCTGGAGTGCCACTTAAAATATAAGCATTGCAATGTCGACTGTAAAAAAAAAAAAAAAAAAAAAAAACATATTGACCAATTAAATTACATTTTTCTATTTCCTGGTGCAGAAAAATGTAAATACATACAGTATGACTGCCTGCTACATAAACCCATTTATCCCCCATTCTTTGCATCCAAAGCTTATTTTTGTTTATCCTATACAGAAAATAAAATCAATTGGTATAATTCTAGCTCTGGCTTTGGTTTCAGTATTTATTGATGAAGTCAGAGTTAGATATGGGTTTTGGATTTTTCATTAAGACCTGTGAAAGTTTAATGCACCACATCTTGATAAAACCCCATTGCTGCAGAGAAAAGCTCACATCCCCATTCGTGGTAAAAAAAAATAAAAAAATAAAACTATTTGGAGAGGTGAAGAGTACAAAAAGCTGCCTGGACTGTGCAGTTAGATAATATGGCATGAGTCAGCTAAGGTAGAACACATTTACTGAGCATTATTTAATACTCTGGCTTGATAAAATACATTGAATACAGCTTAAAAGTATTCACATCAGAGCCACAATTTTCAAGCTGAACAGATTTAAACCTTCAGTTATGAAGTACAGACAATCATGGGTATTATACAAGTTAAAGTACAATGTGCAAAGTTTAGTAATCTACAGTAACCATACTAAACTATTAGCTTTTATCTTCAGTAAACTGAATTCTGATTATTTGTTTGGTTTACAGTACTTTTAAGTATACTTTAAAGCATTGTGTGGCCTATACCATTTAGATAGCAAGGTATACCATTGTTATAGGGAACATATTTCCTATGTTTTACACAGCTTTGTTGAAATAAATGCAGATTTATTTGATTTCAGATAAAAATGTAACATCTGCCCTTGACCACATTCTACATGACTTCATGAGATTTATTGAATATCCTTTGCCTTTATGAACCATTTTTTTTATCAACGTACATATTGTTCAACATGGATCTTTTTTGGCCACAGGAGACTTATATTAATATTGCAAAACATCGAAAAAAAAATATATATATAATTATTTTCCGAAAATCAAATTTCATATAGAATGAATTAGAAAATAATAGAAAATAATAGACTAGAAAAACAATAGAACATAATAGAATAAAATATGAAATATATATTATATTTTATTCTATTCTGTTCTATTGTTTTTCTATTTTATTCTTTTCTATTCTGTTCTAATCTTTTCTATTCAAATTTGATTTTACTCTATACTAAATTTGAATTTTGGAAGATGTTTTATATAAATAATATATATATAATATTTTTCCTATGCTGTATTGTATGCTCTATTGTTTTTCTATGCTATTCTTTTTCTATTATTTTCTATTCTAATATTTCCTATTCAAATTAATTCTATATGAAATTCAAATTTCGAAAGTCATCTTCCGAAATTTGAATTTCGTATAGAATGAATTTGCATTCGAATAGAAAAGATTAGAATAAAATAGAAAATAATAGAACAGCATAGAACAGTATAGAAAAAATATAACATCTTTCCAAAATTCTAATTTTATATAGAATGAATTTGAATAGAAAAGATTAGAATAGAATAGAAAATAACAGAAAAACAATAGAACAGAATCTAAAATATATATAACTATCTTCTGAAATTGGAATTTTGTATAGAATGAATTTAAATAGAAAAGATTATAAAAGAAAGGAAAATAATAGAAAAGAATAGACAAGAAAAACAATAAGGCCCCTTTCACACTGGGGAACTTTACAGGTGATGCAGTGCTAAAAATAGCACCTGCAAAGTGCCCTGAAACAGCCGCTGCTGTTTCTCTAGTGTGAAACCCCCGAGTGCTTTCACACTGGAGCGGTGCGCTTGCAGGATGGTCAAAAAAGTCCTGCAAGCCGGAACTTTGAAGCACTGTAGGAGTGTGTATTTACCGCTCCTAAAGCGCCCCTTCCCATTGAAAACAATTTTAACCCTTTTTCGGCTTCTAACAGGGGTTAAAACTACCCCGCTGGCGCCTGAATATCGCAGTGCTAAATATAGTGCCGTTTTACCGCCAGCACCCACAGCGCTTCAGTGAGAAAGTAGCCTTAAGCAGAATGGAAAAAAATATTATATATTATATAATATTAAATATTGTATTATATTCTATTATTCTATTCTGTTTTATTGTTTTTCTAGTTTATTCTTTTCTATTATTTTATATTCTATTCTAATTCAATTTCATTCTATATGAAATTAGAATTTCAGAAGCCATCAAATTTAAGTTTTGTATAGAATGAATTCCAACTTGAATAGAAAAGATTAGAATATAAAATAATAGAAAAGAATAGCATAGAGAAACAATAGAACAGAATAAAAATAAAATTATTTATATATAATTTTTTTTAGTGTGTTCTATTGTTTTTCTATGCTATTCTTTTCTATTATTTTCTATTCTATTGTAATCTTTTCTATTCAACTCAAATTCATTCTATGCGAAATTCAAATTTCGGAAGATGGCTTCAGAAGTTTGAATTTCATATAGAATGAATTTGAATTAGAATAGAAAAGGTTTGAATAGAAAATAATAGAAAATAATAGATTAGAAAAACAATAGAACAAAATAGAACAAAATAGACTATATATATATATATATATATATATATATATATATATATATATATATATATATATATATATATATATATATATATATATATATATATTATTCTAATCAGTTTATTCTTTTCTATTATTTTTTTTTTTTTAGTTCGGTCAAATTTTTTCAAATGCGGTAGAATTTTTTCAAAATCGTTTTTTGTAATACGGTAGATTTTTTTTTGAATTTGAACGACTTTTTTGTAATTCGGTCAAAATTTTTTTAAATTTGAAACTAATCTATTCTAATCTTTTCTATTCAAATTCAATTTCATTCTATAAGAAATTCGAATTTCATATAGAATGAATTCAAATTTGAATAGAAAAGATTAGAATAGAATAGAAAAGAATAGAAAAGAAAATCTATATTATATTTTATTCTATTCTGTTCTATTGTTTTTCTATTCTTTTCTATTTTAGTTTCCATTGTTTTGAATTATATTCCAATCTATTCTCAAATTCAGATTTATACTATTCAGAATTCGAATTTCGGAAGGCGGTCATGTTCTATATTATTTATTACATATATTATATTATTACATTCTATTAAATTCTATTCTTTACTATTCTTTTATTTTTATTTTTTTGCTTTATTGTTTTATATTCTATTTTATTGCTAGAGGACACATGTGCAAGCTGAAGAACTTTACATTTTTGATCATCTGTAAGAATTGACTGAAAGTAGGATTCCCAGGATAGTAAAAATGATGGGTACGAAACAGCTTTGAGTCCCCAGTAACAGGTTTAAAAAATTGAGAAGTTCCTCTATTTGGGCGAAGTGGCTAAAGATAGAATATGCTCAATCAGAGTTAGATCTTTCAGGTTTTAGTAGGTATTTCAACAACTGTGAGAGTTGTGTATGTCTCCATACCTGTATATCCATCCTTGTGGTTGGTGACGATTGTTTAATTTTATGTAGCGGTGAGATAACATTGTTCGTCATGGTTTGGTGTAGGAGTAGAGGTGGTGTAACCACCCATGATTTAAAACTGGCATCCAACAGGCCCGAGAGAAATCATAAATGGCTCAATAGTGGCTTCAAAGAAGAGTTATAGTCCCAGACATATTTAGTATGCAGTTCTTGATAGTGAGATTGAGGGTTGTTGAATATAAAAAAGGATATCATTCATGTTCACGGCATATTTGTGTTCATAATCTCTAATGTATGTACCGTGAATATAAGGGTTGAGTTTAATGATTGAAAAGAATGGTCCCAAAAACAAGGCAAAAAGAAGTTGCGAAAGTGGACAGCCTTACCGGGTGCCACTGTGTAAGATGAAACTGTCACGTAAGTTGCCATTGACTCTTATTTGGGCAGCCAGATATAATGCCAGATATAATGCTGAAATCCAATGTAACATTAAGGGACCCAGCCCGTGATAGGAGAAGACCATCATTAGATAGTCCCAGTCCACTCTGTCAAACGCTTTTTTAGCATCAGTAGAAAGGAGCAGGGTGGACTGGGGGTTATGATAGGCATGTGCTATAAGAAAGAGTGTGCAAGCTTCCAGATATGAACCCTGACTGATCAGAAGAGATCCATTTAGGATGGGAGATTTGCCAGGTCTTAATTAGTTGGGTGTTATGAAGGTGCTTACAAAAAAGACCAGGTGTTTGGAGGGTATGGATGAAAAACCCTAGGATGTATCAACCCCGGGTTCCAATGCTATATTTAAACCACCAGCTAGTATGGTGAGACCCCAATCAATTCAAGTGACAAGTGAAAAGAGAAAATTAATTTGGTCCTGATTGGGAGAGTACATTTTGGCTAAAGTACCCTTAATCCATTTCATGACTAAGCCTATTTCTGACATTTGGTGTTTACAAGTTAAAATCCGTACTTTTGCTAGAAAATTACTTATGTCGCGTACACATGATCGGACTATCCGGCAGACAAACCGCCGGACTTTGCAGTGGAGGTCGGCTGGACTTTCCGAATGAGCGGACCTGCCCACACACGACCGGACTTTTGAAATGAACGAGAAAAGACTGTTCATTTTGAACACGGCTCCAGGTAGACGGGACTAGTGAAGGAAGTGAATGTCGCCGCCTCCATCGGCAAGATTGACACCTCGCTGGCCCGTCACCTGGTAGGGACTTAAAGGGGAAGCCCTACGCCGAAAAAACAGCGCGGGGGTCCCTCCAAAGTCCATATAAGACCCTTATATGAGCATGCAGCCCAGCCGGTTAGGAAGGAGGGTGGGGATGAGCAAGCACCCCCCCTCCTGAGCCTTACCAGGCTGCGTGCCCTCAACACGGGGGTGCTTTGAGCAAGGGGGGCCATGCGGCCCCCCCACCCTAAAGCACATTGTCCCCATGTTGATGAGGACAAGGGCCTCTTCCCGACACCCCTGACCATTGTTTGCTGGGGTTTGCGGGCGGGGGCTTATGGGAATCGGGAGCCCCCTTTAATAAGGGGGCACCCAGATACCGGCCCCCCACCCTATGTGAATGAGTATTGGGATACCATGTACCCCTACTCATTCACCTAGTGAAAAAAATGTGTAAAGAAAAAAACACAACACATGTTTTTAAAATAATTTATTGCACAGCTCTGGTGGTCTTCCGTGTTGGGGGGTCTTCTCGCCGGACTCCTCCGCTGTCTTCTGCTAGCTCTTTTACTAGCGAAGGAGCCCGGCTTTCTTCTTTGTCGCTGCCACCATGCGGGGTCTTCTTCCGACTTCGGGGGTCTTGTCCCCCTCTTTGGTTCTTCTTGCCGGACCTCCACTTTCTTCTTCCAGCTCTTTTACTAGCGGTGGCCCGGTCTTCTGTCACCGCCACCTCTTCTTCCGACTTCAGGGGTCTTGTTCCCCTCTTCGGTTCTTCTTGCTGGGTCTCCGCTTTCTTCTTCCAGCTCTTTTACTAGAGGTGGCCCGGTCTTCTGTCGTCACCACCGACACCTTCTCTTCTTCTCTACTTCTTTCTAAGTCCGCCAGACTTTTGGAAAGAAAAAGTCCACCGGAGCCCATACAGGGGCAGATTGTCCGGCGGACTCTGGTCCGCCGGACCAAGTCTGCCGGATAGTCTGATCATGTGTACGCGGCATTAGAGCCCCCAAGCATTATATATATTTTTTAGCAGAGAATCTAGAGAATGAAATGGCAATTGTTGCAATATTTTATTTCACATGGTATTTGTGCAGTGGTGTTTTAAACGCAACTTTTTAGGAAAAGGGACACTTTCATGAATTAACAAAAAATGAAACAGTAATTTTTTGTACAATGTGAAAGATGATGTTACGCTGAGTAAATAGATACCAAACATGTCCCGCTTTATAATTGCACGCACTCGTGGAATGGTGACAAACTACGGTACCTGAAAATCTCCATAAGCGACGATTTAATTTTTTTTTTACGGTTACCAGGTTAGAGTTACAGAGGAGGTCTAGTGCTAGAATTATTGCTCTTGCTCTAACGATCACGGTGATACCTCACATTTGTGATTTGAACACCGTTTATATATGCTGGCACGACTTCCGTATGCGTTTTCTTTGCTGCGCGAGCTCGCAGGGACAGGGCGCTTTAAAAAATGTTTTTTTCTTATTTATTTTATTTATTTTTATATTATTAAATTGTGTTTAAAAAAAACATTTTTGATCACTTTTATTGCTGTCACAAGGAATGCAAACATCTCTTGTGACAGTAATAGGTGGTGACAGGTACTCTTTATGGAGGGATCGGGGGTCTAAAAGACCCCCAAATCCCTCCTTTGCACTTCAAAGTATTCAGATCGCCATTTTTGGCGATTCTGAATACTGTATATTTTTTTAAAACTGGCACCATTGACAGCCGAGTAAACAGGAAGTGACGTTGTGACGTCACTTCCGTGTTTACAATCAGGAGACTGGAATTAAGCCATTTCCGGCTTCGTTCCAGTCTGTCACTAGGTGCTGGAAGAGCCGGATCGTCGATCTGGTCTCCCGGTGGGATAGGAAGCTCGACCAGAGTGGCGGGAGGCGGCGGGAGGGGGGTGTCCCCTTCCGCTCCTCCGGGATAACAGCCGAGCTCCTTTTAGCCACATCGGTTGTTATACCTGGAAAGCCGATCGCCCGCTGTAAACAACGGTACCGAGATGATGCCTGCAGCTGCGGGCATCTACCCGGTATAACCCCCAAAAGCTGAGGCTGCACATCTGTGTAAGCTCGGTGGGAAGGGGATAAGAACCTTCTGTGGGGGCCAGGAAGCATATCAGAAAGCTGAAAAGAAACATTCCTGTGGAAACCAAAAGCGACCCCTTTAACTTTATTGGAGTACAATAAGCTGAAATACCAAACAGGATAATGAGAAGAGTTATGTTTGGTGCTGATATTTTTGGTTAAATGCATCTCTTGAATAAGAGCTATATACCAAGCAAGACACTTGAGTTCCTGAAATAACTGATGTCTGTTACCTGGGGAGGCCCCTACATTATAGAAGATGGTATTTACGGTCGCCATGGTGGCACAGGATTGTTTTTCATCATGTCAGATAATGGCTGAAGCCAGATAACCGCCATATAAAGGAGAGGGATGGGAAAGAGAAGACAGGAGAAAAGTGTGTGTGTGTGTGGGGGGGGGGGGGGGGGGGCAAGGTGAAGAAAAGAGAAAAAAAATGGTTTTCTGCCCTGCCAGACAGGAGAGAAAAAAATGAAATCTACTTACATCAAAAATGTGTATATGAAAATGATCATGATATCATTAATCTAAAATTACTTTGCCATACTTTTCAAAGGTGACATGAAGGGTTGGTTTAAGGTGGGGGGCATAATCCAATAAAAGCAAAAGTAAGCCACAAACATCATCACTATTAAACTGAACAAAAAAACTTGGAAAACAACAGAATATTAGAGAAAATATTTTAGTTTGCCTGGAGTTGTACTTTAAAATATATTAGAAGATTTATTTGGTTTTCCTGTGAAGAAGTGGGTATACATTATACTGAAAAATAGACAACAAAGTGTGCACATAGCAATGAAAACAAACTCATATCATAAAAATTCTACAAATAAAATACAATATTCCACAATTACAAATCTAGAAACTGCTGTTTTCCGCAAGTACAAGACATATTGTTGAAGATGAATTAAGCCACAGGAGATTTTATTCACATATTCGTCTTTTCCTTCCATTGGGAAATAAATTGCCCTTTTTCTATTTCAACACATTTTATAGTACACATTTATTTTTTGTTTAGGGCTATTATTGTAAACTTGGTCGCTTTGCTCTAATTTGATGTACCTAACAGCGGTATAGGTGGACATACTTTACTCAGAATCGAGTACATCCAATTGTCTTTGTAATAACTCTGTAGGAAAATGGGCAATTCTTTAAAATGGTGTTCTATATAGTGGTTCAGCCACAAGTTTATAAGCATATCAGTGTGGGAAATTACTGCTGGCTGAATATAACGGAACATTTAAATATATACAGTACATATACATATATATATATATATATATATATATATATATATATATATATATATATATATATATATATATATATATATATATATATATATATATATATATATATGGTTTTCTCCACTCAGAATTATTGTTTCGTAGCCCTACACTCTGGAAAGTTGCAAACCCTGTTTCCTCTTCCTGACAAACCCACAGTAACAGAGGCTCACACAGTCACTATATATATATATATATATATATATATATATATATATATCCTTTATACCTTGCTATAAAGTGTTACTGGTTTTTGTCATATGAAATACTATTCAGAGACATTACCATTCTTGTGATGTACCTTGGGGACCCCTATGCACACTATGTAAGTGGCAGCAAACAGTGGAAGTAGCCATATTGAGCTTATTAATAGGGTGCTTGAAAAGTAATGGTTAAATATAGTCTAGGCCAACTGTACAAATATGTCACAATCCTTATATCCATGAAATATGAATTAAAGTGCTATTAAAGGTATTTAAAAAAATAAAATAAACTTGTTATACTTACCTGTTCTATGCAATGGTGGTTTTGCACAGATCAAAACCAAAATGCCTTGTCTAATTCTACCTGAAGTTTATTAAAAATGTTGAACACTTCTTAGTAACAGCAAAACCAGCAATTGTTGGGACAGTAAACACCTTGGTAGGGGTATGTAATGTACAACAATGTATATTGAGGGGAATTTATTAAGACTGGAGCAGCTGCTCCAAATTCTGTCTGGTCCAGTTTAGGTAAATCTCTTCCCAGAGTGCAGCAATCACGATTGTGTCACATACAACACAGTGTATAGGATGCAGAGGTCAGGCTTATGTAATGTACAGCACAGCATGCACAGTGCAGTGCTCAGAAGTAGGTTCCCCCTAATGTTGATGGCTAGTGTTCTGGGTTAACATTATTTGTTTCATGCAAGCTCCAACCCCATGACTACTGTGCTCCTCAAAATGTACACATACAATCCTATGAGAGCACCAAACAAATGTCCAACAGTCCAAGGTACAGTAACATGCACAAATGCAGAATATTGCTGCATTCCTTGGTATCTTTATTAAAACATTAAAATGACACCACAGGTATGACAGGAACATTAAAAGGTGAAACATTTTACACTAAATTCAGCGATTACTTTAACCACTTGACAACTGGACACTTAAACAACCCTCGTGACCAGACCAATTTTCAGCTTTCGGTGCTCTCACAATTTGAATGACAATTACTCAGTCATGTAACACTGTACCCAAATGAATTTTTGTCCTTTTTTCCCCACCAATAGAGCTTTCTTTTGGTGGTATTTGATCACCTCTGGGGTTTTTTTGCACTATAAATGAAAAAAGACTGAAAATTTTGAAAAAAAAAGCATTTTTCTTTGTTTCTGTGATAAAAATTTGCAAATTATTAATTGTTTTTCATGAATTTTGGCCACAATTTATACTGCTACATGTCTTTGGTAAAAAATAACCCAAATTAGTGGATATTATTTGGTCTTTGTGAAAGTTAGAGAGTCTACAAGCTATGGTGTGAATCATACAAAATTGATCACCTCTGATGTACTGGTGGCGATCTCATTTCTTGTGACCCGAACAAGCCAGGAAAGTACAAATTCCCCCCAAATGACCCCTTTTTTGAAAGTAGACATTCCAAAGTATTTAGTAAGAGGCATGGTGAGGTTTTTGGTGTTGTCATTTTTTCCCACAATTCCTTGCAAAATTAAGATTTTTTTTTCACAACATTGTCATTGTAATGGATTATTTCTCTCACATGGCATGTGTATACCACAAATAAGGCCCCAAAATAAATTCTGCTACTCCTCCTGAGTATTATGATACCACATGTGTGGGACTTTTCCATAGCCTGGCCACATAGAGAGGCCCAACATGCAGGGAGCACCATCACATGTTCTAGGAGCATAAATTACACATCTAACTTGTTGATTACCTATTACAGTTTTGAAGGCCCTGGAGCACCAGGACAATGACACTGACGTGGCACTGATGACAGATGGCACTGATACGTGGTACTGATGACACGTGGCACTTATGTGGCACTGATGACACGTGGCACTGATGACAGATACCACTAATACGTGGCACTGATGACACATGACACTGATGACAGGTGACATTAATATGTGGCACTGATGACAGATACCACTAATATGTGGCACTGACAGATGGCACTAATACGTGGCACTGATGAAAGATGGCACTAATATGTGGCACTGATGATATGTGGCACTAATACGTGGCACTGACAGATGGCACTAATACCTGGCACTGATGACAGATGGCACTAATACGTGGCACTGATGACAGATGGCACTAATACGTTGCACTGACACATGACACTGATGACAGATGGCACTGATACATGGCACTGATGACAGATGGCACTAATATGTGGCACTGATGACATGTGACAGTGATATGGCACTGATGACAGATGACACGTGGCACTGATTACACATGGCACTGATGTGGCACTGATCACATATGGCATTATACGTGGCACTAATCACAGATGGCACTTATATGTGACACTGGGCACTGACAGGTGGCATTGGGGCAAATGGCACTGACAGGTGGCACTGGGGCAAATGGAGCTGGGGACAGGTGGCACTGACAGGTGGCAGTGGGGACAGATGGCACTGACAAGTGGCACACTGGGGACAGATGGCAATGACAGGTGGCACACTGGGGACAGATGGCACTGGCACACTGGGGACAGATGGCACACTGGGGACAGATGGCACTGGCACACTGGGGACAGATGGCAATGGCAGGTGGCACACTGGGGACAGATGGCACTGGCACACTGGGGACAGATGGCACACTGGGAACAGATGGCACTGGCACACTGGGGACAGATGACACACTGGGGACAGATGGCACTGGCACACAGGGGACAGATGGCATACTGGGGACATTACTTACGGCTGCTGCAGCCGTTCATCTCTCCCTCCTCACACACTGTCTGTGTGAGGAGGGAGAGCGGCGCTGACAGATGATCTCATATGTTTACATATGAGATCATCTCTCATTGGGCACGCCGATCGCTCTGTAAGCGGCTGCTGTGATTGGCCGTTTACAGTGATCTGTGACTGGCTGTGTCCGGGGCACACGGCCAGCACAGAACTTCCCCGATGCGCGCTCGCGGGAGCGTGCATTGCGGAAGTAAACAGGAGGACTTCCAGGGACGGCCTCCCGGCAATTGGCGTCCGCTCTGCAGCCATCTTTCGGCTATAGAGCGGACGCCTTTTGGTTAAGTAAGCAGTGAATTTAGCACAAAAGGCTTATCTTTTAATGTTCCTGTCATACCTGTGATGTCATTTTCATGGTTCAATAACGATACTAAGGAGTGCAGCAATACAGTATTCCAGATTTGTGCATGTTACTGAATCTCACAGATGAGCTGTGCAGCACCCTTGGTTCCAGTTCACAACATGTGAGAGTTGGTCACTCACCTAGAGCAGTATTACTTTGGCTTAAAGAGGAAGTAAACCCTGATGGGTTTACTTCCTCTTTGTTTCCCTGCAAAGGTAAAGCATAATGGGCTACTATGCATTGCATAGTAGCCCATTATGTGTCACTTACCTGATACAGGAGCCAGCAGTGCCTGTCTTTTTGCAAATATCTCCTAAACGGTGTAGATTTAGGTGATATTTCTTGGACCTACAGGTAATCCTTAATCTAGACTTACCTGTAGGTCAAAGTGGTCTGTAGGGGTTTACAACCACTGTAACAGACCAAGGTAATTAATGACAAAATTGATTTATGCCGAACTGAAGCCAGTGTGCCCAGTAACAATTTCAGTGACCCTTAGAAAATCTGAAACCAGTGCCCAGCCATGGCTCCACTTATTCAAAGCCGACAAACATTACTGCAGTGTGATGGCACTCCAGAACTCTTAGCAGCAGCCCCAGAGACACATATATCCCTTTCCCTCATCCCAACCATTTAGATCCAGGACACCAGGAGGCCCCTAACATGAGCCAAACACACACCAAAAATGCAGCAAGCAGGGCTTTTAAAAAAAAAAAACGCAACTGACCGGTGTGAAGAGTTCCATAGAATTTACATGACTACATTATGCATTTTTACAACAGCAGTGTGAAAGCAGCCAAGAATGCAACTGAGACATGACTAACTAGTTCCATAGGTTTTAAAAGAGATGCATTTTTATTCCACTTATTTAACTGAAAAACTTTAGCGCACCTGTGCTACAATCAACAACAATTTATGGATACTAATACTCTGTGCTTTGAAGTGTACTTTTAAAAATAACACAAGACCAATTTTTTTTTCTACATTAAGGTGCATTGACAGCTCATTTAAAATGAATGAGTATACATAACGCAATCCCTGTCAACACATCAAAAGGTGTTAGGCTGGACTTACACTTATGTGATTATTTGCAGTATGTTAAAGTATTTTTTTTTAACAACAAACATGTTATACTTACTTGCTCTGTGCAATGGTTTTGTACAGAGAATCCCCGATTCTCCTCTTCTGGGGTCACCCGTTGGCGCTCCTGATTGTGATCAAGACCACTATGGCTGAAACTTCTGCTGTACATACTTATCTTTTATGGAGGTACAATAAATTTGGACTTATTAACCACTTCCCACCCGGCCTATAGCAGAATGATGGCCAGGCAGTGGTTCAGTTATCCTGACTGGGCGTCATATGATATCCAGCAGGATAACATGCTGGCTCGTGCCCGTGGGGGCACGCAGCATGGTGATCAGTAGTGCTGTGTCACTCTGACATACTGAATCTCTGATCGTAGTAAGGAGCCTCTGACGGAGGCTTCTTATCACCTGATCAGATGTGACCAATCACAGCTGATTGCAGCATGATCCAGCGTGGCTTTCCTGGGTTTGCACTGACAGGGAGAGCCAATCAGAGTGGTCTGTGCTAATAATCAGCACATTGATTATCACAGGCCCCATCAGATGTGCCACCAACAATGTCAATCAGTGCCCATTAACTACCAGTCAATGCCCCATCCAAAATGCCTGTCATTGCCCATCAAAGTGCCAATCAGTGCTCACAATAGTGCAAATCAGTGCCCACCGCATTGTCAATCAGTGTCTATCACAGTGCCAATCAGTGCCCGTCAGTAAAAACTGTCAGTACCTCATCAGTGCTGCCCATCAGTGCCATCTATTAGTGTCCATCAGTGCTACCTGTCAGTGCCAATCAGTGCCACCTAATAGTGCCCATCAGTTGCACCTGTCAGTGCCCATCAGTTCCACCTGCCAGTGCCCATCAGTGCCGCCTGTCAGTGCCCATCAGTGCCGCCTGTCAGTGCCCATCAATTCTACAGATCAGTGCCACCTTATCAGTGCCAAATCATCAGTGCCCATCAGTGCCACCTCATTAGTGCCAATCAGTGCCGCCCCATCAGTCCCCATCAGAAGGAGAAAACAAAATATCAGTGCCTCCTCATCAGTTTTCATCAGTGCCACCTTATCAGTGCCAAATTATCAGTGCCCATCCGAGCCGCCTCATCAGTGCCCATCAGTGCCGCCTCATCCGTGCCCGTCAGAAGGAGAAAACAAAATTTGTTAAAATAAACAAGGAAAAAGTATTTTTTTGGTTTGTTTAGCAAAAAATAAAAACCTCAGTGGTGATAAAATACCACCAAAAGAAAGTTCTATTTGTGGGAAGAAAATTACAAAAAATGTGTTTACGTAGTGCAACGTAGTGTCACTTTTGTGCACTTCATATAAAGTTTGTACAAACAAGGGGTAGCTGTCTGTTTAATGTGAGCATCATACCATACAAGGGCCTAATATATTAATGCTGTATTTATACAGCATGACGTGTCAATTCTTACTACCCTACATTGCATACTTTTTGTTTACTTTTATATTTCTTTAGCCCCTTAACTACACTTAACCACTTGACCTCCGAAAGGTTTTATCCCCTTTGTGACCAGACCATTTGTTGATATTCAGCACTGTGCTATTTTAACTGACAATTGCGTGGTCAAGCAACACTGTACCCAAATTAAATTTATATAATATTTTCACACACACAGAGCTTTATTTTGGTGGTATTTGATAACCACTTTGTTTTTAGTTTTTTTAAATATATAAACAAAATAATACAGAAAATTGTGAAAAAAATATTTTCTATTTTCTGTTATAAAACATCAAATAAAATCAATCTTCTTCATAAATTTAGGCCAAATGTATTCTGATACATGTCTTTGGTAGAATGGCGTAATGGCGTTGATGAGTGACTTATAGTATGATGTGATAGTGTTGGCTGGCAATCTAGCGCTAACTGACACTGGGTGATAAGGAAGCTAACTGACACGGATGTTGCTAGCAACACTAATACAGTGATTAATAATAAGACTGTACACTGTACTAATTACACTGGTTGGGAAGGGGTTAACATCAAGGGGCAATCAAGGGGTTAAAGTGATTGTAATGTCTCTTTTAAAAAAAAAAATAACAAACATGTTATACTTACCTTCTATGTGCAGTGGATTTGCACAAGGCATCCTGGATCCTCTTCTTCGTGGGTCCCTCTCCACTGAGCTGACCTGCAGCTCCATGTGTCCATTCAGACACAGAGCTGTGGTTCGGTCCTGCCCCGCCTCTCTTCTGATTGGCTAACTGACTTTGATTGAAAGCAGCGGGAGCCAGTGGCACTGCTGCTGTGTCTCAGCCAATCAGGAGGGTGAGTCACGGACGGGCGAGGGACTCCTGGACATGGCTGGATAGAGATGGGGCTCAGGTAAGTATTAGGGGGGCTGCTGCGCACTGAAAGCTTTTTATTTAACCCTTTCCCACCGAGCGTACACAGATGTGTGGCCTCGGCTTTCAGAGGTTATACTGGGATAATTCCAGAGGCTGCAGGCATCATCCCAGTACTGTTGTTTAGAGCGGGTGATTGTCTTTCCAGGGATAACAACCGATGCAGCTAAAAGCCATTCGGTCGTTATCCCAGAGGAGCGGGAGAGGACGTCCCTTCCTCCCACTGCCTCCCGCCGCTCTGATCGGGCCTCCCATCCCATCAGGAAACCCGATCAATGATCCGGCCCTTCTGGCGGCTAGTGACAGACTGGAACAAAGCCGTAAACAGCTTCGTTCCAGTATCCTGATTGTAAACATGGAAGCGACGCCACAACGTCACTTCCTGTTTACTCGGCTGCCAATGGTGCTGGCTTTAAAAAAAATATACAGTATTCAGAATTGCCAAAAATGGTGATCTCTGGATACTTTGAAGTGCAAAGGAGGGATTGGGGGTCTACATTCCTTGTGACAGCAATAAAAGTGATAATTTTTTTTTAGTGCCCCCGTCCCTGCAGCAAAGAAAACGCATATGAAAGTCACGCCTGCATATGTAAACGGTGTTGAAATCACACATGTGAGGTATCACCGTGATTGTCAGAGCGAGAGCAATAATTCTAGCACTAGACTCCTCTGTAACTTTAATCTGGTAACCGTAAAAAAATTAAATCGTCGCCTAGGGAGATTTTTAGGTACCGTAATTTGTCGCCATTCTACGAGTGCGTGCAATTATAAATTGTGACATGTTTGGTATCTATTTACTCGGCATAACATAATTTTTCACATTATACAAAAAAAATTGGGCTAACTTTACTGTTTCGTAACCATTGCCACTTTATTCTCTAGATTCTCTGCTAAAATATTCATATATATAAAAAAAAAAATATATATATATATATATATATATATATATATATATAATGTTTGGGGAATCTAAGTAATTTTATAGCAAAAAATAGTGTTTTTAACTTGTAAACACCAAATGGAAAGGGTTAATGCATAGAATCAAAAAATAAAAATAAAAATATAATTGCGCTACCAGAATAATGTAAAAAGTCTATCAGCCAGCAACAACAATGATGAATTGTCAAAACATAAAAAACAAAAATTGCAGCGCTAAATAATGTGAGATACTAGTGACAATACACACCAGACAAATGTCAAAAAAATAAAAATATTCACTGGAAACAGTGGGCCATAACAATAGTAGTGAAACCAATAAATATTAATAAAAAGCAAATGAATATCAAATCCAATATGCATAACATTAAATTATAAAAAATAATCTGTGCAGTTCATAAAAAAACCCCATTAACTGTGTGCCTAACAAGTATAATGTGCGTAATGAGTGCTGCTTTTACTAACAGATCTGTTTGCTTTTTCTCACTGAACTTAGAATTGATTTTAGGGAGAAGAAATAGACAGATTGCCATCTCTGCACAGAGTTCTGTGTGCTGTTATTGGCCAGGAGCTGAGCTGGAGATTGGATGAGTTCAGTTCTCATTAACACACAACATTGAAACCTGGCTCCTAAACTTTTAACACTTTTTTTTACTACAGACAGTGTTCAAATCTAGCACAATTGACAATTGATATGATATGCCTGCACAGTACAGCCAGGGTTAATTATGGCAAACACAGCTTCCCAATTCCATATAACAGAAAAAAGTAGAATTTTACCCTTCTGGAAGCTCCAGAAAAAAAGCATCTAAAAAGTTTACGCTACAATTTTCATTTATTATTATTATCATTTTTTTTTTAATTGGGTGCTTTTTTATGAAAAAACATTTTTTTACGGAGAAAGATAACATAACATAAAAAAACTACTGGGTACATTTAAACAATACCAATCACCCCCATCAGAACTGGCTAAATATATTTGTTTGAGGTATACTATGTGAATGGGGACATGTAACAAATATAAAGTAGTAATTATTGCAAAGTGACCGCGAACATGGAAATACACTTTAAGGCATTCTAAAATAGCTACTTATTTAATAAAATTGGGTTTAATGTATACATCAAAACAAACTGACTTGGTCGTCATCATATCGCGGCTCTACTTAGATTATGTGATGTTACCAGGGAAGAGGAGTTATAATTCTAACTCTCTACCACTTCAAATTCCATTTTGAAAACAGTAGTCTGCGTCAATGTTACAATTGATGTAATTGTTACCAAAGATAATGAACAGCTAATAAGAACTAATCCAATTGTATAGAAAGCACTACTACACCATAATTATAGTAAAGTAAGAATGCAGTGTCACCCAAGTGATAAAAAAGAAAAAAAAAAAGTCTTAAAACAACGACCAACGCAGCCGCCTCTTTTAAAGACAAGTAAGCTGCAATATCTTACATTTTAGCCTTCCCTGAAGATGTTGTATGATGAATCTCGTGGGGCGGAGCTAGCAGGTGCTGACATCATCCTGCACAAAGGGGCCACGCTCGCACTGAGGAATAGTGGAATTGGGAGCCATATATGATTAAGCATACAGATCTAAGTTCTTAAAGGTAGCACAGATTAATGTAAGTGCAATATGTTTTTTTGTGTGAGAGTTTTAAATACTGTAAAAGAGATATTTATGCTACGTGAGCATTTTTGTTTTTCCCTATGGCCAGTCTGTAATGTGTTTATTGGGAACATATAGAGGAACAGTGTTGGAAAACCTGAAAAGAGTGAATCCCTCTTTGTAAAATGTACTATTTCATCCACTTTTTTGATGAACAGAAGGAGTCAATTGTTCTGGTAAATTCTCACTGATGTGGAGGTGATTGCACAGAGTGACGGGAAAACTGGTACAGAAGAGGCACTGAGTGTTTAGGCACCTTTGTACAAAATTGATAGCAGGCTTAATGCAATTGGAGGACACTAAGCACTTTTGATTGATTACATAAACTGCAGCATAGAATTATTTATTGATTCACTTGACACTTATGTTGAAAACATCTTTTTGGAGGGACTTTATTATGTAGCAATGGACACTTTATAATATATGAATTGATATAGTGTGATTGTACACACAAATATCTGCATTATATTATAGCACTGTATTGTGTATATATATATAGAAAAAGTAGGTAAATATCTGCAATAAAGTATAGTTCTTGCACAGAGGATTGGTTTTATTTTTTCATTAAAATCAGGACCATCATACCGTATTGTTATGATACCTGCATGATTAAAAAAAAACACTTCACTGCAGCAAATGGTAAAGCACCAAGCACAGTGGGATGCGTTGGTATACCATTCACTTTAAATAGCACCCAATGCCTCTACAGAGCCCCCTTATGCTACAGGGTACAGCAGCACCACACAATGTGCACATTGTGATATGTAAAAAAAAGAATAGGGACAATTTATCCTGCTTGGACTCAAAATTAATGAGCTGCTGTAACATACAAATAAAGTGCTTTGCACTGAGTGTGTCGCCACAATGCACTGTTGTGAGAATAGACCTTCATTCTTCCCCTACCTTTTCCTCTTTACATTGTGTCAGCATGACTGTAATTTAGTTCTGAATCCCAATTACTCTACAACACCAGAAAATTGTAACAGCCTTGTTTTCCATTATTTCTAAAAATCTATATCCTTTTCCTTTTCATCACATTGGTGGCCTTGTGCCCAGCATCTTTCAGCATTGCTACAAATCTAAAACAAGGGCGAGTTCTCTGTGGGTGAAAGTGCAATAAAAATGCCAATTATTATTGCTGTAACTGACAAAGGCTGCACGTGAACAAAGTGAAAATAAATAAGGAAGAAAACATCATATCCGAATTTATCATTTGTAGTGTCTTCCCAGTTCAGCTGGAGGGTATTGACACGTCTAACTCTTAACTTCAGTAAAACAGAAATAGCAAAAGAAGTAATCTAGTTCAATGCATATTAATTAAATATAAGCACTTCAGTTCAGATTTAGCTTTGTTTACTCTTCCTGTTTAAGGATGAGATTTGGGTTTGCAGCTACCATGCGTTTGCATCAAATCCCTGATACTCACAAAATTCATAAATGTGTTGTTGAAAAGTTTGTAGGTTTGTCAACAGAAATAAAGTGCAACATAAAATTCAGTTTATGGCCTTTTGCATGGTCAGCTGTCAAAAGAGCCATAATTTGCAGGAATGGATAACTCAGTTCTATTTCTATAAAAGGGTGGGCTCACAGCAGTCATATTGTCAGTATGTGATAGAGCTGTTAGGAAAGCTGACAATTCTTTGTAGGGAGGTATACTGTTTTAGACATGAGCTACCAAAACTGCATATGCAGCCATATATTTTGTTTCCTGAAGAGGGTGTATACAGGAATGACATAACCAATCTAAGTGTCTGAGGATGTGGTAAGGGTTGCTAAATAGATGTTGATGTGTTTTTATGATGATCCGGTGGAATTCCCTCAATGCCAATTTATCAGTATTTTCAGAGGACCATGTTTTGCAGTCCAACAACAACATATTATTGCACAGAATGAAATTACAATTTGTTACACACCAAACATGATATAAATCTAATGTATGTCTTCCTAAAAAGTGGTATTGTTTGCCATCAGCTTTCTGCTCCTTTTAATATAGATATGCATGGTATTTACCTGATTATCATTTTCTACATTTGTCTAAACACTTGTTATAGATGTGATTTTTATCATAGCAGGGATTATGGATTATCTGTAGTGTTTGGCTCTTAGTAGTTTGATTTAAGGTTAAAAAACAGACTTAGGCCTCTTTCACATGGGACGGATCCGTGATGATCCACCCCATGAACATCCGCTTGCTCAACGGGGATCGCTCCATTGATCCCCGCTGATCAGGAAGATGACAGGTCTGTCTCTGCACACTGTACAGGGAAGGACCTGTCAGAGCGCTGCTCTCCCGTATGGGAGATTGGATAATGATGGACCGCAGAGTCCGTCGTCACCCGATCCGATCTGTAGACGGATGGAAAAGTAGGTTTTTCCTCGGTCACACTTTTTCGGAGCGGGTCAGATGTCAGCAGACATGTCACTGCTGACATCCGATACTCCATAGAGGTCTATGTAGCATCCATTCAGGTTCGCCTAAAAAACTGACAGGCGGACCTGAACGGATCATTCGTGTGAAAGAGGCCTTAGTTTATATATTGTTTTAAGCTGCTCTGGCAGACTTTTTGCAACAAGTCCACAACAGGTACAAAAAAATTGTCGCCTGCACTGATATTGTCATACAGAGGCACATGGGATTTCTAAAGAGTGTCTTAGACACAATTTATGAATTCCCCTGACTGTTTCCATGTACTTTTGATTTATTGCTATGCTTTTTAAGCCAAGAATTGGGCTTTAATATTTTGCAGTTTTAATTTACAAATCTTTAGTATGTACATGAAAAATAGATGAGAGAACTATTAAAGTGGAAGTAAACCCATCGATTTAAACAGTTAAAAAAAAAAAGGCATGCCGGGAATGCTAACTGCACATTGGTTGTGCTCTCAGCCAAACTATCAAACTATCCAATGGCTGGTGTCATAACAAATCACATGTGCAGCACCATAGCAGTTGAAGATTAAACAGAGGCAAAGATGGCAGCTTCCTTGGCTGAAAATGATAGGGGAGTTTACTTCCACTTTAATGAGTTATACTGCCTAATTCATTGGTTCATTTAGGCCTTTTCCACACCAGACATGCATAAAAACTGATGGAAAAAAATGTACATATTTGACATGCGTAGAATATTCTAGGCTTGTTCACACCATGTACAGAGATGTGCATTTTTCTAACATTGGTCTCTGCAAGGACACAAAGAAAACAATTGTCTTCTATGTGCTCTGTTCATCCCACAATGTTGAGGGCATGCAATTTTTTTTGCATGTACAAACATGTTGCAGATTTCTGCACAGAAAAAATATGCCCATGATACAATTGTTTTCTTTGTGCCTTTGCAGAGACAAGTGAAAAAAAAGTATGTCTCTGCACATGGTGTTTCTTCTCATTTGGAGTAAAAATAGAAAAACGTTTAACACCAGCTGTGGCCATATTTACTTGAGTGTAAATTTTCCTTTTGGATAACTCGTATGAATGTATGTACAGTAAAGTTAAGCACACATTGGAGTAAATTTCGATACATGTATGGCCAAGGAGGTTGTACAGAAGTCAATCTACCAATCATCTTCTGTAAAACCGTGCTGTTGGATTTTCCCTGCTCAATCAGCATTGCAGGCTATAGCCTGTAATGACGATCAGTGTAGTCTGACAGTCTCCCCACTATCAGAACACAATAGTTTAGCAGAGAGGATTCCCTCATCCACCACGAATCTGTGGACGGGGGAATTCGGTCATTTTTTTTTATTTAACCCACTGCTTGAACGAAACAAAACTGATTCATCTTAAAGTTGTTGTAAAGGCAAAAGTTTTTTTTATCTTAATAAATTCTAGAGCAGCAGCCCCCTCAGCCTGCCTAATACTTACCTGAGCCCCATCTCTACCTACGAGTGCTTTGGCCGCCTGGGACTCTCCCTCCTGATTAGCCGAGACACGGCAATCAGCCCCATTGGCTCCCGCTGCTGTCAACCAAAGTCTATTAGCCAATCAGGAGAAAGAGTGGGTGGGGCTGAACTGCAGCTCTAAATCTGAATGGACACACAGAGCTGTGGCTCGGCTTTGGTGCCCCCACAGTACACTACTTGCTGTGGGGGCACTCAACAGGAGAAATGGGCCAGGAGCACCAAAGAAGCACCCAAGAAGAGGAGGATCTGGGCTGTTCTGTGCAAAACCACACGGAGGAGACAAGTATTACATGTTTCTTATTTTTCTTTCAAAAAGTTGTTATTATCAATACACAGACTGAATATACAGTACATTGTTAATGTAGTTTCGGTATAACAGAATATAAAAAACAATAAAACAGAGAACAAGCGACATCATACTTAATAATACGGTACAGACAAGCACATGCGTATGCCGCTTAGAGTTGTGCGAGGAGTATCTACTGAAGCATATATCGAACAGAATTGAAACACTCCGATTGAATCGGAGTCAGCTAGCTTAGATACACTCTTCCTCTAAATTAGTTGTAAATAGAGGAGTAATGGTACTGCATGTACAAAAAGATTTCCATATAAGGAGAGGGGTGGAGAAGGAGAGAACAGCTAGAAGAAGACAGAAATACAGATCGGAAAATAGAATAAAGGGAAAGGGGAGAGAGAGCAGGAGAAAAGAAAAGAAGAAGAGTCGGTCAACCGGTCCGCACAGACCCAGGCCTTCATATGTCTGAGGCCATCCCAATTTTGCAAATAACTTAGGGCTCGAATAGATAAGGGTCGAGATCTGGGGGTAGAAAGTGTATCCAGGGCTGCCATATTTTATAGAATTGGGGCATACGATCTAGGAGTTTCGCCTCTGATTTAGAGTGAATCATGGCCCTTGTAACCCTATTCTTCATTTCCGCCACCGGGAGCGTGGGGGTTTTCCACGCCTTGGCAATAGTTTGTTTATCTGCTGTGGTAAGTTGCAGAAATAAAGCCAATTGACTACGAGTGTAGTTATGGGGAGTAGAGTTGAGAAGGGCCAGCGAAGGGTCTGGTAAAATAGAGTGCCCCATAAGGGTCGATGCTATCTGGAAGGCAGTTATCCAAAAACGCTGTGCTACTGGGCAAGACCACCATATGTGGAAATGTGTGCCCGCTGTGTTACAGCCCCTGAAGCATGTAGCGGGATATCCCGGAACAAACTTGGCAATCCTGGCTGGGACCAAGTACCAGCGCATAAGGACTTTATAATTAGCCTCAGAGGCTATAACATTCTGTGTTGCTTTATTTGTGTTAGTCCAGATTGTGTTCCATGTGTCTTCTCCGAGGTCTAGTCCGAAGTCTGCGGACCAGCCCCTAGTATAAGATGGGAGTGTTGTAAGGGGGGAGGAGAATTGAGTGTACAGTTGGGAGATAATGCCTGGTGTATGTGGGTCTGTTTCGCATATTTGCTCGTAAAAAGAGTTAGTATTATGGGGACTAACAGGTTTAGGGATTGAGTTGAGGAAATGGGCGATCTGAAGGTAACGAAAACATTCGCCATTAGGTAAGTGCGATTGGGCCTGGAGTGTAGGGAAGGACCTGACTTTGCCATTGCGCATAAGGGTGCCAACTCGGTCGAGCCCTGCCCCAGACCAGGCCGTAAATAATCCAGGTTCAGAAAAGGCAGGGATAAATGATGGGTGGCCGATAATAGAGAGTAATGGTAGATGACGAGATTTAAGCCGAAAAGATTTGTGGGTCTCGTCCCAGACTCTGAGGGAGTGGGCTGTGATCGGATTACTAAGTCTGCTTCTCAGTGTAGGGGGGAGCCACAAGAGATTAGATATATTTATCGGAGAGGCGTCTATAGCCTCGAGGCTGACCCATATCGGTATCTCCGTTTTAGCGTGGTACAGGGTGAGTTGTGCAATTTGAGCTGCACAGTAATAGTGTCTAAAATTAGGTACTCCTAAACCACCCAATGATTTGTGGCGGTACATGGTGGCTTTAGTGACTCTAGGCCTAATTGTTCCCCAGATGTATTTGAAAACTTTACCTTGAACCAGTCGGTGAAAATATAGCGGGACACGGATCGGGAGGACTCGGTATAGATATAGTAGTTTAGGCAGCAGTGTCATTTTGACTGCCACTATGCGACCTAACCACGATACGCACAGTGGCTGCCAGGAAGATAGGAGACTAGTCAGCTTCCTAAATAGCGGGAGATAGTTATATTGGAACAAATGCAACGGATCTTTCGTGAGATGAACACCAAGATATGGGATAGAGGATGAGGACCATTGAAAAGGGAAATTGCTGCGAAGAAGATTAAGCACATCACTCGGCAGAGATACGTCTAGAGCTCTAGATTTGGCCTGATTGACCTCTAGGCCAGAAATAGCAGCAAATTGCTCCAGCAATTTACATAAATTAGGCAAGGTCGTATGAGGAGTTGTAACGAACAGCAAAGCATCATCGGCAAACAGACACAATTTATGTGTCGTGTTTGCTATCTCCAATCCCCGGATGTTCGGGTCTGCCCTAATTAAAGCAGCCAAGGGTTCGATAGCCAAGGCGAACAACAAGGGGGAGAGGGGACAGCCTTGTCTAGTTCCTCTCTGTATAGGAAAGCGTTCTGACTTAAAGCCAGCATAGCGTACATAGGCACAAGGCTGGGTGTATAGGGCTCCTATCCATTTGAGAAAGTGAGGACCGGGGGGGCGTGGCCTGAACCTGCATGGAGTAGGACGCGTGTCTCCGGAGCTCCGCCGAGGAATCCTGTTTCCCACGCTGATCCTGTGACACCACAGCACCGATACTCACCTTAATACATCTGGCAGGCGTCCCTCCATTCCGGAGCATATGTCTCCCTCAAAATCCCAGCGCTCAGCGGCGGCACGGCTGTCCCAATACCGCCGACATGTGAGTGAGGAGGGGGAGGAACATGGCGGCGCGGAGGAACCGGGAGGGCCGCGTGTGGCGGGAGACACAGACAGGCTTCTTGAAGCAATTACATTATGCCGCACGTCCCTTACATCCCAGATTGAGGAGGTGCAAACGGACATTTCTTTATTAAGACAAGATTTCCAGAAGCTGCGGGACCGGGTGAGGGACACTGAGGCCCGTATCAGCCATGTGGAAGATGCTCTCTCACCTCTGCAAAATGACACTGACCACATGCAGAAGCAAATAGACCTCCTGATTACTAAACAGGACGAAATGGAAAATCCCATACGCAGATGCAATATCCGATTGATTGGTCTTCCGGAGGGGGCTGAAGGTAAGGACCCCACAACTTTTCTGGAGCAATTGCTGATCAGTACCTATGGCAGAGAGTCTTTCTCCCCCATGCTGGCGGTTGAACGCGCGCATCGCATGCCTGCCAGGCCTCCACCTCAGGGTGCACCTCCCCGCACCTTTATTGCAAAACTCCTGAACTATAAGGACAGAGATGCTGCCCTCCGCATGGCCCGGGAAAAGGGTAATATCCCGGTGGGCAATACTTAAGTTGCAATATTCCCTGATTTCTCCGCGGACGTCCAGAAACGCCGGCAGGGTTTCATGGAGGCCAAACGATTATTGCGTGCACAGCAAGTGAAATACTCTATGCTTTTCCCTGCACGCCTCAGGGTGGAGGCAGGGGACCGGGCGCTCTTCTTTGAACAACCCAGAGAGGTCATTGCATGGCTGGAACGCAGGGCGCCTCGAGATGGAGCCGCCTGAGACTCCTTGGGATATGTAAGCTACCGCTTTTCTTATCTCCCCCCTGGGAACCTGGAACTGTGACAGATTGCCTGATCTTTTTGAACTGTGCTATTTTTGCTCAGGGTGCCTGCATCCGGGACGTATGTTCTCTCTCTTTAAACTCTTACTGCTGTGTGACCTGCTGAACTTCTTGAATCTGGAGAAAGTGAGGACCAAATCCCCAATATTGAAGTATATATTGCAGGTATGGCCAAGAGACCGTATCAAATGCCTTGCGTATATCCAGTGAGAGCAAATGCATGGGGATCTTACGAGCTTTAGCAATATGCTGCAGCAAGACGACCCTCCGGACATTATCGCTGGCTTGTCTCTTGGGGATGAACCCAACCTGGTCCTTATGTATCAGCTTCCCAATTACTGGATTGAGTCGTAGCGCTAGGACCTTAGCCAGAATTTTGACGTCAACATTGAGTAATGATATCGGCCTAAAGTTGGACCATATTGTTGAATCAGTGTTTGGCTTAGGAATCATTGAAATAATAGCTGTTAGCGCATCTCTGCCGAAGGAATGTTGCTGGAGGAGAGAATTAAAAGATTTAGTTAAGAGGGGGGAGAGGGTGTGGGCAAATTTTTTGTAATATGATGCCGGTAAACCGTCGGGGCCGGGCCTTTTGTTAGGTTTAAGGGACTTGATAGCTGCAAGAATTTCTACATTAGATATAGGTTCTTCTATTGCTGTCAGTGCTTGAAAGGTTAGGGAGAGATAGCGGTTGGAGGAGGGAATTCGCCTGGGTGCTAGAGAAAGGCGTACCTGGTTCATAGAGTTTAGATAATCGAGTGCTAAATTCTGTTAAGATTTTCACAGGGTTATTGGTCATGCCACCCTGTGCCAGCCGAAGCTTAATAGGCTTAAAGGACCTATCATGTTGCCGTAGGCGCAATGCCAAAAAGGTGCTAGGCTTATTCGCCTTTGTATAGAGTCTATGCGCCGATTTGTGGATAGACTTATCTGCCTCTTCAGCAAGCACAAGATCCAGGGCCAACTTGGCTTTATCTAGAGCAAGTCTGTTAGTCTCAGTGGGGTCAGACTGAAAGAGAAGAAAGGAACGCTGGTGGTCTTCCTCTAGCCGTTGTAATTGGGCCTGTCTGAATTTCTTAAGGTGAGAGGATACCGAAATAATTGTACCACGGATAACTGGTTTATGAGCTTCCCAGAGGAGGGTAGGAGATATTCCCGGGGTGTCATTAAAGGAAACATAGTCATTTAAGGCCGTCTGAATGTCTAGACAATATGATGGGTTAGAAAGCTGAATTTCATTTAAAGACCATGTCCTATCTGTGTTCTGTGGGATTATTGACGAAACTGTCGTGATCACCGCGCTATGGTCAGACCAGGATATCGGGTGTATGCGGGAGTGCAACAGAGTGGGCGCAGCAGCAAGTGGGAGGAAGATGTGGTCAATCCTCGAGAAGGATTTATGTGGGTTTGAGTAAAAAGTATAGTTCTTTTTAAGGGGGTTGCATTCACGCCATGTATCGAGGAGCGTCGCGTGAGCAAGCTGCTTGCTTAGTCTTTTAGAGAGAGAAAAATTTTCTGACGGGTATGGGGACTTATCCAGGTGTGGATGTAGGACTAAGTTGGAGTCGCCGCATACGTACAGCGCTCCTCTAGCATGCGTCTGAATTATCTGTAGTAAATGTGAGAAAAAAGGGTTAGGGTTAGTATTGGGGGCGTAGTATGACACAAAGGTAACTTCCGTGTCCTGTATATGTCCCGAAACTAATAGGTAGCGACCTTCTGGATCTCTTACTTCCGACGAGATAGAGAATAGAAGTGAATGATGGAATGCTAAGAGAACTCCTCTGTGCTTCGTGGAGGAGGAGGCTGTGTAGACTTGGGGGAATTTGGCGTTGAAAAATTTAGGTGTGGTACGGGCTGCAAAGTGTGTTTCTTGTAGTGCGACTACTTGGGCTTTCAAGGAGACAAAGGTTCTAAAGGCCTTAACTCGCTTGTTGGGGGAATTGAGTCCCTTCACATTGAGTGATAAGATACTCAGGGGGGCCATGAGATTTGGTAAAAATAAGCGAACATTAGCTTACCCAGGGCTGCACGGACCGGTCGACCAGAGAAACAAGGGGGAGAGGATAGAGAGAGACCTGAAAGAACAAAGGTTAGAGTAGAGAGTAAAAAATAGCAAAGGTAAGAGGAGAAAAAGAACGTTGCATGGGGCGGTGTGGGCCGAACCCAGCAACTAGGGGGAACGACAATCAACCTGCTGACTCGCCAGTCAACAGGGGGTCGCACCATCAGGAGGGGGAGCAGTGACAATTCACCGCTGCGAACCGGTAATGAAAAAACATACATTTGCAAAAAGATAACATAGTTAATAACAGAATACAATTCAATCATAAAGCAGGCTTAAAAGTCCAGGGGTATGGACTATGGAACTTAAAGGTTATCAAGTATTACTAGTAATATTATTTATTTTAAACCTTGTTGTTGTTCTGCCGGGATTTGGAAAATCACGGCAGCTCAAAAAATAGGAAGGTAAGGAGGGGACGGGGAACAGGGAAAAGGTGTTGGGGCGGGAGAAGGGAGCAGGGGGAGGGGGGGAACAAGGTAAGGTAGGGAGGGGGATCCAGGAGGGTATGAGTAAACAAAGACAATAGAAGCATCGTGCGACATTACCATTCTGTAAGTAGTTAAAAATATATAAATAAACAAATAACTCGCGAGGAGACGATCAGGCCTGCGAGTCAGTGACTCGTCAAGCTTGGCCAGATCATCGGTCCGCGAGAAAATATCTAGGATGGTCAGAAGGTACAGCCATTACCGGTCTAACTTGGTCGCCAACTGTACCGTAGAACACATATAAAGCTGGACTGATGTAGCAAATACTGTGGCGGCACAGAATAAAAGAAGACAATAAGGGCATCAAAACAGGAGAGCCCGATATAGTGCCCAATATATGCGTCAAAGTTAACATAAAAAAAAAAAAAAAAAAAAAAAAAAAAAGGGGGGGGGGGGAAGGCGAGTGGTTGGAGGGGTAAAGATGCGGATAAAGTACTTTGAAGAAAGTGGTAGTGGCTCAGTCTCGGCTTTCTGCCTGGATCAGTATAGGCCTGCAGGCCTGTGCTCAAATAACGTGAGTCTCGTGGTGAGTTCAAATTACGGCATTAAAAATTGGAGAGAGAAGAAAAGGAAGAAGTAACTGTACAGAAGGGGATCAGCGAGGTATGAATACCTTTGGGCTAGGATAACTCAGTCTAGAAGAGGATTTAGGGGTGCCTCGCCGAGGCCCAGATACGCCAGGGAGATCCTGCCGATTCCTCCTCGGGGTAGCCATGTTAGGATAGGGTGTAGCTCGTGCCGGGGTTCGAGGTACCACTGCTCCTACTGTAGGGGGTGGGGCTGACGGAGCCAGTTGGAGGCTCTCTAAGAGGGCTTGAAGAGTCGCTGGCGTAGAGCAGATATGTTGCTGTCCCTGGTATGCGAAGTAAAGAGCAAACGGGAACCGCCATGCATACTTAATTTGATGCTGTTGAAGGATTAGCAACTGTGGCTTCATTGCACGTCTCTTTGCAATTGTTAGTGGGGCTAAATCTGTGAACAGCTGGTAGGAATGGCCCTGGAACTGAAGGTTATTCTTTTCGCGGGCTATAGACATGAGTTGCTCCTTCGTTCGGAAGTAATGTAGCTTAACGATAATGTCGCGGGGTGGTCCGTCCGCTTGGCGCCTAGTGAGTGCCCTGTGGATACGATCGAATTCTAACCGTTCGATCGGAATAGAGGGGGATAGCTCTTGGAACAAAGCCGTCGTAAATGACTGGAGGTCGTCGACTGATTCAGGAATACCTCTCAAACGAAGGTTCGATCGACGCGAACGGTTCTCGGTATCTTCCAGTCGGGACAGCAGAGCAGCATTTTCCTCCCGGAGAGCCTCCTGTTCTTGTGCCAATTCACGCAAATTGAGCTCGGTGTCATCGGCCCTGGTTTCCAAGTCCGCCGTACGTTGACCCAGCTCACGAATTTCTCGGGAAAGTCTATCAGTGATCTGATCCGAAGTTGTCTGCAGCGCTTTCTTAAGCATTAGGTCCATATGTGCCAGAAAATCGGCCTGAGACATGCCAGATACCGGTGGCGTTGGGGAGGCCGGAGATTCAGGCCTCTCACCTTCCTCCTCGCTACTGCTACCGTGATCTCGAGGTAGGCCTTGTAGTTGCGTGGCAGCAAGGGCCTTCGCCGCCATTTTAGAGGTGGCGCGCGCTAGGGCCTCTTTAATGGGTTTCTGCTTTTGCTTCCCTCGCTGGCCTGTAAGAACCATCCCGGGTGAGGGGCAGTGGAGTACCCGAGGACCGGAGCAGATTCGGAGATCGTTGGCAGCGAAATACAGCGTTTTATGTGCCGGTTCAGCAGCGGTGAGTGCGGAGCTCTAGTGACTTGCGTCCGCCATGCTGAGCTCCGCGCATGCGCCCCCCATGTTTCTTATTTTTAAAGCAAAAAAATCCAAGACTTTAGTATCACTTTAAATTAAGTGAGAAAATGGAGATATAATAATTACTTCCTTTTCACGTAATGTTTTTGTATGTAAAAACACATTCAAAAGGCATTTGCACAATTTGAAATAATATGCTTAAGAGTATGAGGACTCAACAATAACTCTAAGAGTCAATAGTAAATATTTGCCAAATATAAAAAAAAAAAATGAATCTGTCATTAGCTGTGAGGGTATGGCTGGAGGCAGTGCTGGGAGAAGGTCATCCAGCGCCCAGGGCAACAATGCCAAACTGCCCCCTCCCCCCTTTCCTCTAGCGTTAGAGTTAGCAGTGATGTTGCTGTCACTACTCCTGTTAGCCTTGTAACAGAAGCATCTGGCACAGGGCTTCCCAATTCTATTAAATTATAGGTATTGGAATTTCCTTTCATATTTGGCTGTTAGTGAACGTATTAAACACAAATTATCTGAGGTTAGGAATTATCCGAAATAACGAATGCTGCATCTAAACAAATGGAATGGAACAAATTCATAATAAATAAATAAAATAATTATTAATAATAATAATAATAATAATAATAATAATAATAATAATAAAAAGTAATTTGTTATGTGACATTCCTTAGTTTGGATAATTTGTAACTTTGAATACATTTGTATACCTATAATTTAATATTTTAGTAATAGTTAAGTTATTATTAGTCAGTTATTATTTCAGATTTTCTAATTTTCAGATTCTCGTTCTTATTTTTGGATTTTCTAATTTCCGAATTTTCAAATTTTTGAATTCCGAATTTCTGAATTTTCATCCACAATTTAAAATTGTTCAAATTCCCCAAAGAAATTCTTAATCTAGTTTTCATTAATTTGGATCTTTCCGAATTAACACATTTTTTTGAAATTTGTTAAAAACTTATTCGGAACAAAACGAATTGCACATGTATACTAAGAACTGTTAGGATGAAACAGGACTTTTTTTCTCATAGAATAGGTGCTGTAACTCCCCCCTTGTGAGTCACCTCTTGTCTCTGCCCCGTAACCATCTCCGAGCACTGTAACTTGGTTTCCCCCCCTACCCACCTCCGAGCACCACCTTAATTAGAGACTACATAGCCAAGTATCATTGTCAAGTCATGCTAAATAATTTGTACGAAATTTGATAATGATAACAAGAAAATCAATAAAATCGACACCCTGCAGCCAGCAGCAGTATATTCCCCTGCCCCACAGCAGCAATAGATTCCCCCAGCAACAAAATACTCCCCCCCTAGCAACAATTGACCCCCGGCAGCAAGAACAGAACTCCCAGCAGCCAGCATCAATAGACTCTCCAGCAGCAAGGAACAACAGACTCCTGGCTCAACAGTAGATTCCTTCCACCAACAAATGACCCTCCCAGCAACATTTGACCCTCCCAGCAACATAAGCTCACCCAGTAACGATAGATCCCCCAGCAGCAAAAATAGACCTCCCCAGCAACAATAGGCCACCGCACAAAAATAGATCCCCTCCAGAAATAATAGTTCCCCCAGCAGCCAGCATCAGTAGACACTCCATCACACCCAAGCACGCCTTGCCATTACATATATTTAATGCTGTAGGTGTGGAACTGTGTTCCCCCGCATTCGTGCTAAAAAAAATGCCCTGGGATAAAATATATAATATTTTCATTTTGGGATTTGGATACTAAAGATCTGGTTGCATTAACTGGATATTGTATGCCAGGCCATATGCTAGTGATACTATAGTTTTAAGTCTTTCTATCAGCTTTTAACCATAGCAATCTGCCACTAATTGTTTTTAATTCTTGTTAAGCTCTTAGTAACCAAGTGATCAGGATTGGAATTAAAACTGCCTTTTGGCTGTATATTAGTTTTGTTTAAATCTTGCACGATTATAGAATTATGGGTGGCAACCACTGTGGTTAATACCGAAATGGAAAGTGTCAAAATTATCAACAAAACTGAGAGTGTATTGCCAGAAGTGCTGTTACTGGTTTATAAGGGCTTTTCAACTACAAAAACCCTTGTATCCTGCCATGTAATTTGCCTTTATGTGATCGTTTAACATAACCCAGCCTCCTAATTATTAGTCCTGATTTTTACCACCATAAAAAAAGCTGTACACTTTTTCTAATTAGAAAATAATACTGGATCTCAAGTAAGTGACAGTTAAAGCATAAAAGACCTATAACCACAAATATGAAATACGAATTAGTGCTTCAGTAAATGGAATCATAAAAACAAATTTAATTTCTTTTTTACTCCAAGCTATAAATATAATTAACTGCAATCCTGCAAAGACCACTGGCGCACTGTAAAGGAAGCTCTACCGGTACTAATTACATATGCCCTGTATGTTTCATAATAATTATTTTTATTTTCTTCAGAAATTCATACTTAGCCTAGTCATCTTATTTTTAAGGTAATGCAATAATCGTATTCAGTAAGGCAAGGTAAAGAGTAATAATTATATGGAAAGTGCAGTAAACCCTAGCAGCCAATTAGGCCTAATTTCTTGAAGCCTCATCCTGCATCAGATACCCTCTGATGTCAACAGTATTTGCCAGCAATATCCCCCCCCCCCCCCCTGTGTCCCACCAATCAACCATTAGTCTGCATCTCCTTGTATATCTGGGTTTGGGGAAGCATATGACATGCTACCTGCCTCCCAACAATGAAACATTTGATATGTGAGCAGCCAATTACTAGCCCCCAGTGCTGTCACGCAGAGGTGGAGAGATGGGGATAAAGTGTGCATTTGTCAGCAGTACTAATAATAGTCCACAAACGTCAGTGCCTTTTCATTGGCAGCAATGGGAATTTGAACAGGAGCAGAATAAGGGAGGTAAAGGTAAGTATGGGTACCGGAGGTTGTGCAGGGAAGGGTGGGGGGCCTTTGTATTTTAAAGTGGATTTGTCATTAGATACAGTCTTCAAGTTAAGGGCATGCATGCCAAATCAAAACACGTTATAATCTCTCATAGAGTTCACAGCACACACCCTGGAAATACCTTCATCTCATTTTCTATCCAGAAAGACATCACCATCTTTACTCATGCATCAACTGGGGTCAGCATCAATGTCTTAGACTGAGATGTTATTATAGTGTGCAGTATTAACAACACCTATAGATTTGGCTCTTCTGGGATCTATTTATGAATTATTTAATGGTTTTATACTCTTCCCCCTATTAAGTGGCCTCGGCATATGTCCGGTAGACTCTTGAGGGTTTTGTACACTGCTCATCTGTCCTCCAGAAGAAGCAGACCTTTGTTCTGTGAAATGCATCAAGAATTTGGGATCTGTCTCACCCCCAGCCTTCAGACTTTGGATACAACAAAACTATTTGTGCGCCTTCATCACCTCTAGATTCAAACATCCTAGTCATCCTCGTAAATGCTTGTATCATGATGATTTTTTACACTCCTCATCTGACCTCCTGAAGAAGCGGACCTTTGTTTTAAGAAACATGTTGAAAATGTGGGATATGTCTCACCCCCAGCCTTCAGATTTTGGATACGACAAAACTATTTGTGTTTACTCAGACTTATCATCTTAAAGCAGAGCTCCACCCTAAAGTGGAGCTTCCGCTCATTGGAACCCCCCTCCGGCGCCACAATTGGCACCTTTCAGGGGGGAGGGGGGTGCAGGTACATGTACAGTACAGGTATCTGCACCCACTTCCGGCATAGATATCTGCAGAATGTACGCCCCTTTCCGCAGAATCTACGCCCCTTTCCGCAGGTCCACCGCTGTCTGCTTGGAAACACACAGATTCCAGAGACAGCAGGGACCATCCTTATTGCGCAGCGCGACTCGCGCATGCGCATTAGGGAACTGGGAAATGAAGCCGCAAGGCTCCACTTCCTGATTCCCATACCCAAGATGGAGGCGGCAGCACCCGAGAGACGATCGAGAGATCGGCTTCGGGTGCCGACATCACGGGCACGCTGGGCGGGTAAGTGTCCTTATTTTAAAAGTCAGCAGCTGCAGTATTTGTAGCTGCTGGCTTTTAAAAAAAAAAACAACGGCGGAACTCCCGCTTTAATGTAACATGTGCATAATCAGGCTAGGAGTGTGACATAACTCTCTCAGATGAGGTTTATTCATTATGTACTATGGATCATGGTTGCCTATTCTTATGAATTACTAGTAATTTAAAGTGATAATAAACCTTTGTTTTTTATATTAAAATAATAAACACATCATACTTACTTTCTCTGTGCAATGGTTTTACACAGGGTAGCCCCGATCCCCCTCTTCTCGTGTCCTCTGACGACTCTTCTGGCTCCTCCTCTTCTGCGAGTGCCCCTATAGAAAGTGACTTCCGTCAATCTGCTCAGTAAGTAGGGACCGAGCTGGTAGATCCGCTGCTCTTGTGCACATTGCTGGATTGAGATCTGTAAGTATAAGAGCGGGGGGAGGGGGTTGAGTGTGGAGGAATCCTGCAGCGCAGAAAGTAAAGTTTTTTTACCTTAACACAGGCAGAAAAAACAGCCATTGTTTTAGTAATTAGTAATTTAGACATTAGTAAGGAAAAGCAGGACACACTGCATTCATTAGGCACACAGGTAACCCCTTGATTGTTCTTTAAATGCTAGCCGACCACCCGCCGCAGTTGTACTGCGGCAGCATGGATCAGCTGTGCGAATCGCTGTTATGCTACGTCGGTAGCATAAACAGGCACTAGGGGGCGATTGCGCACCACCCCCGGAGGCTCCCTGAGCCGATGTGACTGCCTGACGGTCTTGATCACCGCCAGGCTCCTGCGATCGCTCGGGGCACACAGAGAACCGGCAGCTGTGTGTGTAAACACACAGTTTGCGGTTCTCTGAACAGTGAACTGACAGATCGTCTGTTCATACAGAGTATGGACAGCGATCTGTTAGTTTCCCTGCACAGTCCCATCCCGTCTTCAGTTAAAACACAAACTAGGATACATATTAATCCACCCCCTGCCCCCTAGTGTTAACCCCTTCACTGCCAGTGCCATTTTTACAGTAATCAATGCAATTTTATTTGCTTTGATCACTGTATTAATGCCAATGGTCCCAAAAATGAGTCAAAACTGTCTGACGTGTCTGCCATAATGTCGCAGTCACGATAAAAATCGCTGATTGCCGCCATTACTAGTAAAAAAAAAATATTAATAAAAATGCTATAAATCTATCTCCTATTTTGTAGACACTATAACTTTTGCGCAAACCAATCAATATACGCTTTTTGCATTTTTTTTTTTTTAACAAAAATATGTAGAAGAATACGTATTGGCCTAAATTGAGGAAAAAAACGTTTTTTTATATATTTTTGGGGGATATTTATTATAGCAAAAGTAAAAAATAATGCATTTTTTCCAAAAGTGGCGCTTTTTTAGTTTATAGCGCAAAAAATTAAAACCGCATTGGTGATCAAATACCACCAAAAGAAAGCTCTATTTGTAGGAAAAAAAGGACATCAATTTTGTTTGGGAGCCACATCGTACGACCGTGAAATTGTCAGTTAAAGCCACGCACTGCCGAATCGCAAAAAGTGGTCTGGTCTTTGGCCAGCCAAATGGTCGGGGCTTAAGTGGTTAATGTTAACCCCTTCCCTGCCAGTGCCATGAGTACAGTGTACAGTATTAATACTGATCACTGTATTAGTGTGACTAGAGACATCAAAGTCAGTCAGTTACCCCCCAGTGACCCCCCAGCCAGTGTTAGTGTCTGATTGCCTGCCACACTGTCAGTCACACCATAAATCGCTGATTACTGCCATTACAGTTTAGCATCTATAGCTGCATACATTCCTACATATATATCATAGTTTATAGATGCTATAACTTTCATACAAACCAATTAATCTACACTTATTGGGATATTTAGTTTTTTTTATCAAAGACGTATAACAAAATACAGTGAGGGAAAAAAAAAAGTATTTGATCCCCTGCTGATTTTGTATGTTTGCCCACTTGTCATTAAGGATTCCAGGCTGACATTTGGTAACTGGAACCTTCAGCTCTCTCCACATATTTTCTATGGCATTTAGGTTTGGAGACTGGCTAGGCCACTCCAGAACCTTAATGAGCGTCATCTTAAGTTGCCTTGGCCATGTGTTTTGGGTCATTGTCATGCTAAAATACCCATCCATGACCCATTTTCAATGCCCTGGCTGATGAAAGGAGGTTCTCACCCAAGATTTGATGGTACATGGCCCTGTCCATTGTCCCTTTGATGCAGTGAAGTTGCCCTGTCCTCTTAGCAGAAAAAAACACTCTCAAAGCATAATGTTTCAACCTCCATGTTTGATGTTGGGGGTGGTGCTCTTGGGGTCATAGGCAGCATGCCTCCTTCTCCAAACACAGCGAGTTGAGTTGATGCCAAAGAGTTTGAGTTCGATCTTATCTGACTACAACACTTTCACCCAGTTCTTCTCTGAATCATTCAGATGTTCAATAACAAACTACAGAAGGGCCTGTACATGTGCTCTCTTGAGCAGGGGAAACTTGTGGGTGCTGCAGGATTTCAGTACTTTACGACGTAGTGTGTTACCAATTGTTTTCTTGGTGACTATGGTCCCAGCTGCCTTGAGATTATTGACAAGATTCTCCCATGTAGTTCTGGGCTGATTCCTCACCGTTCTCATGATCATTGAAACTTCACAAGGGGAGATCTTGCATGGAGTCCCAGACTGAGAGAGATTGACAGTTATTTTGTGTTCCTTACATTTACGAATAATCCCACCAACTGTTGTCACCCTCTCACCAAGCTGCTTGAATAGTAAAAAATTGTCTGGTCGCGAAAGGGGTCAAATGGTTAATGCACACCAGTGGCCAAATGGTTAATGCACACCAATAAATATCATTTTCAATTGTTAAACAATTGTGTTTAGTGCCTTGAAAGTCAGCTGCTACCTTTTTCCTATTTATTTGTTTGTTCCTATGCAAGATGTGGTGCCTTGTTCTATATCCCTGCCCTATATTTTAACTCTCAATTTGAAATGTATGTATCTCCAGAGCACAATTACTGCACTTAATGTGTTACTAAATCCACAACAATAAAAGCAGTGTGTATATGCAGTAAAGCATGCTTGTTATACTCATTGTGGAACCTAAGGGTACATTGTGTAAAAAGGCGGTTTGATCCTGTCTTCTCTGATCCTCCCCTTCTTCCACAGTCCCCAATCTATCTGCTGATAGAACAGAGCCCTGGGGGAAAGCTGCACATGCTCAGTTTGGTGTGTATTGCTAAAGATTTTTTTATTTTCTTGGGAGAGGGCATGTGACCAGCACAGGGCCAATCAGCACTGTCCAGCCAGAGGGTGAGAATAAAAACTCCTCCTACAAGCTTTAACCAGACATTGATAGAAATTATACGACTGTTCTAACTGCTGATGAGAAAAGGTATTTAGCAGTTTATATTTACTAAAATAAATGCATTTCCATGTTCTGCGTACTGTGGGAGACTAGATATAGTTAAAGCAGAGTACACTTTAAAGTGTATCTAAACCTAAGAACAATCAAATATATTGCAACTTACCAGCATTTGTTTTCTTTTTCCTTTATTTTTAATTGCTGATCCTACCACTAATATACTTTCTGTCCAATGTTGATAATTTTGACTCACTGTACTTGTAACAGTGAAGGAACAGCATTGGAGGAAATGTGTTAAGAAATGTGTTAAGACAACATAAAACCTGCCCTCTGCATAACATGTCTTAGTGATCTTTAATTCAGAGGTGAACTGTACATTGTGCAGCAGCCCTCCTCAGCCCCCTGAATACTTACCTATGCCCCATCTAGATCCAGCAATGTTGCATGAATGTCTCAGCTGTCCGGAACTCTCCCTCCTGATTGGCTGAGACACAGCAGCAGGTACCATTGGCTCCCGCTGCTGTCAATCAAAGTAAGTGAGTCAATGAGGAGAGAGAGGGGGCAGGTCCAAGCCGTGGCCCGGCTCAGGTGCCCCCATAGTGAGCTGCTTGCTGTGGGGGCAATCGGCAGGGGGTGGGGCCAGGACTGCCAGTGGGGTACCCAAGAAGAGGAGGATCTGGACTGTTCTGTGCAAAACCACTGCACAGAGCAGGTAAATATAGCATTTGTTATTTTAAAAAAAATACAAGACTTTAATATCACTTTACGGGTTTACATTAATTCTAAACAGTGAGTTTTTCCACAAAGAGGGATGTAGTTTTACGGATATTAAATTGAAGTTACTAGGAGGTGCTTGGTAGATTTTTTTCTTCAAAATATGATCAAGTGAGAAAGATTAAAAGAATGCTCTGCTTGCAGATAAGCAGATATAATCCCATGGGCACATGTGTCTGTATTAACGTGCCCTGGCATGCTTAGATAAATAATATATAACCCCATTACTTATATCATAATAATCTAAGTGTTACATGCATGCCTTTCGGATGGTTCCCTACTGTTTTCTGAATGTCATACCCATTATTATCCTGTTTGTATGCAAATGCTTGTTATTTATATCCTCCCACTCTTTATCCTTCTTCTAAGTTGACATTCTTTGTTGCTCCCCAGTCTTAGGATGGAATTCTTCGCTTACTCAGTATGAGTCCCCTTGGTTCAATTTCACATGTCTGTAGTAATTATACAATAGGATACAATCATCACACTCTTCCTTAGGGAGAAATCTGTTTACTTGTGCATGGCTTTAATAGCAGTTACACTGTGTGCCTTTTCCACCTCATTACCAGATGAACACAATATTCAGGCTAGTATGGTTAATCTTTTATTTGTCACCTTTGATTCAAGCTGTGGATAAGAAGTCAACAGCTTTTTCAGCACCAGAAGCTTTTGGTTATATGGCCTCTTGGTCATTTAAAAAAAATAATAACATTTAATTCCAAGGTGTATTTGGGATTAAAATTATAAACTGAGCTGTGGGGAAGAAATCATTTTGAAGAATATAACATACTACACATTAGTTAAGTAGCAAGTCTTGCATTCTTCTCTATGCAAGTAATGCTAGTAGAGTAAAATCAAATACACGTGCAAGGGTTAAAAAAAAAGGAAGAATTCATAGAGAACTCATCTTTCCCTTTCACCATTTAAAAAAATATTTATCCTTTTTTTTTAATGAGGAGTCCTTGTAGTAACAGAAATGAGGGACTGTGGATAGTTCCCACACTCCATTTCCCACAATTTTAATCATTCAATAGTAATTATTTTAGTTACATTGTACTGTATTAAGAGAAGTAATTAACCAATCACAAAGTGGGAACTGGACTGTGGAAATCTCTCAAAATTCCACAGTCCAGTTATTACAATTATTCTCTATTAGAATCAGTCATTCATTGCTGGAACAGCTGTACTTCCACTAACACAAATCCACTGAACATAATAGATGAGCTGGGTGAAAAAAAAGTATATTAATGATCTGCAATGTGCAACAACTTACAGGAGAAAAATGAAAAACCATTGATTTTTTTTGAATAAATAGGCTTCTAAGTACCTTTTTCTGTAAATGCTTAAGATTATAAAAGGCCATTAGTGTAATGTTGCAGTGCTCACATTCCGCTTTATTGAATAAACAATGCACTGGTATTTAAAGTGGAACTCCAATTCCCTTTAAAACATGCCCTCTAGTTCAGCTGTACTAGAATATTTGATTAGGACATTTCAGCAAAGTGCATCGTATACAATTGCTTTGGTGCATGATATTATTGGAATGTTATTGTTATAGTTATAATATACATAGCATTGATAGTATATTTTTGGTCTGTGGGTTAGTGTTAGGGGTGTAGGAATTGGGTTGAAACCATCACAGATAATACCAAGCACCTGATCCAAGGCTGATTGCTCCATTACTTTTACGGCAACACTTACAAAAAAAATTGCACAGTGTACCAGACAGAGCTGCACAGGAAAGCTAAAAAGTGCACTACACTGCACTTGGTCATGTGAAATCAGGTCACAGGAAAGCATCCTCTACTAACCCTGTAACTTAACGAAGAACAAAAACAACAAAGGTTGAAAACACCTAGTGTCTTATCCCAAGCACTTTTTTAGACCATAAAAAGATACATGATATATTCACAGTACTTCTGGTGATAATGACCACTGTGCAACACAGACTGGATGATTCTGACATTGTAGCCTTCTCAAGTCTGGGGAACCATGTAACTGCACAAACAACAACAAAAAAAAAACAAAGGGGGCAATTGTCTAGTGCAATATCTTGTATTTGTTATCCTCTAATAAAATATTTGGGATAATGCACTAGGCGTTTGCGACGTGTGTTTTTTTTTGTTGTTGTTGTTTGTGTAGTTACAAGATTCCTCAGTCTTAAGGGGGTTGCAATGCCTGGGTCATTCAGTCTGTGTTACACAGTGGTCATCATCATGTGCTATGGTGTAAAGTTTTCACTGTCCTTAGGCAATTAACCCTGTACATTTTCTGTCAAGCTCTGCCATCAAGCACACCCAATCAGAGTGTTCTGCATTAAACTAGATCCACCACATAGCATTAAGATGAGTTAAGCCCCAAATACACAATCAGAAATTCTGCTAGAAAAGTCAGGTGTGAGCTTTTGGTCAGAAATTCCGACCGTGTGTATGCTCCATTGGACATTTGGTGGCAAAATTCCAGCCAGCAAAAGATTGAGAGCAGGTTCTCTATTTTTCAGTCGGAAAAAGTTCAGATCGAAAATCCTGATCATCTGTACACATTCTGATGCGCAATATTCCTACGCATGCTCGGAAACAATTCAACGCATGCTCAGAAGCATTGAACTTCATTTTCTCAGCTTGTCGTAGTGTTGTACGTCACCGCGTTCTTGGAGGTCGAAAGTTCAGAGAACTTTTGTGTGACCATGTGTATGCAAGGCAGGCTTGAGCGGAATTCCTTCAGAAAAACCATCCAAGTTTTTTCTGACTGAATTTCTGATCATGTGTATGAGGCATAAGAGGTTCCTGACAAAGGAAAAATCCCAACATCAGGCACTCTACTCTAACCATGGTTTAGTTTGAGGTTAAAAATCCCTTTGATGCTTCCCGAGTTTATATATATCATCTTTTCTGGAAAACTTCAGTTGATTTTATTGAGTTTGGTAATGGGTCAGGTTGAGGTTAAAGACTGATAACATGGCAGTTTTAAAGGCTTGACAAATTCATTTTTAGGTTGTGAGCTACAAGAGTACCACTAACTAAATTGGGTAGGTCTAACCACTACAATCCCTAACCCCTTGGAGATATAGGACAGGAAAGGGCAACTCAAACCACCAAATCCATCTGCATAACTTGAAAATCCTTTTAACAGTGCATTTAACAATTGAAGGATGGTTCTAAAATGTGGCAGCATTCATTTACATAAACTCTTCCACTATTTTAGTTTCAGCACAACTGGAACTGTGATAATGTCTCCTGCTAACTATATAAAGAGACTTTGCTGCCCAACAAAAATCAAGCAGCCAAGCACTGTAAATGGGCTAGTATTGTTGTCACTCAGCCTATGTTGTTACAGATTTAATAGTTTGTCAAACCTTGTCTTTGAGCGTAAGGGTTGAAAGGTGAATTTAATATCCCTGTGTTCCCAGACAACCTCTATTTCCCTATCGGTTTATCTAGCAAGGCTTGGATTTTTCCTTCTGTTGTGCAGCAATGCAATATTATAGTTTATGTCACTCAGTCAGAATTACGTATTGTGTTTTTTTTTTCTTTTACCGGTGAATAACCCTTCTGAAAAGTATGTATTCATTTTTTGTTCATGTGTAAAGGTAGTAAAAGGAGTAAAGGTTTTTAATGCAACGGGCTTACTTACACAAATGTACTTTAAAAGCAAATACATCTTGCATGTAGATTATAATGTTTTCTTTTTTTATGTGATAGACCAACATAAAGTGGTACATTTTTGTGAAGCGGAAAATTATAAATGGTTTTCCAAATTTTTTACAAATAAATATGTAAAAAAAAGTGTGGCATGCATTTGTATTCAGCCCCCTTTACTGTGATATCCCTAACTAAAATCCAGTGGAACCAATTGCCTTCAGAAGTTAAATAATTAGTACATAGAGTCCACCTGTGTATAATTTAACCACTTCAGCCCTGGAATAATTTAACCCCCTTCCTGACCAGGCCATTTCTTGCGATACAGCACTGCGTCACTTTAACTGACAACTGCGCGGTCGTCCGATCCTGTACCCAAATAAAATCTGCTTCTTTTTTCCCCCACAAATAGAGCATGGATTTTGGTGGTATTTGATCACCTCTTATTTTTTGCGCTATAAACAAAAGAAGAGCGACAATTTTGAAAAAAACGCAGTGGGGGTTATTTACAAAAGGCAAAGCCACTTTGCACTGCAAGTGCACTTGAAAGTACACTGAAAGTGCTCTTGGAAGTGCAATTGCTCTAAATCTAAGGGGTAGATCTGAAATGAGTGGAAGCTCTGCTGATTTTATCATCCAATTATGTGCAAGCTAAAATGCTGTTTTTTATTTTCCTTGCATGTCCTCCTCGGATCTACAGCAACTTTACTTCCAAGTGCACTTGCAGTGCAAAGTGGATTTTCCTTTAGTAAATAACCCCCAGTATCTCTTAATTTTTTGATATAATAAATATCCCAATAAAAAAAATTAAAAAAAATCCTCAGTTTAGGCTGATATGTATTCTTCTACATATTTTTGGTAAATAAAAATTGCAATAAGCATATATTGATTGTTTTTTACTAGTAATGGCGGTGATCAGCGATTTTTATCTGGACTGCAATATCGCGGCAGACAAATCGAACACTTTTGGTACATTTTTGGGACCAGTGACATTTATACAGCGATCAGTGCTATAAAAATGCACTGATTACTGTATACATGTCACTGGCAGGGAAGGGGTTAACACTAGGGGGCTATTAAGGGGTTAACTGTGTTCTCTAGCTGTGTTATAACTGTGTGGGGATGAGACTGACTAGGGGAGTCGACCGATCGTTGTCCATACTTGGTATGAACACACGACCGGGCTCTTCTTCCTTGAGAGAACCGGGATCTGTGTGTGTTTAACACACAGATTACAGTTCATGAGCGATCGTGGGTGCCCGGTGGTCATCACACCTGCTGGGCATGCGCATCAGCTCTGGGGACAGGCAGCGTCTTAAAGAGCTGACGTACAGCTATGACAGCTCGACCCAGGAGAGCCAACCTACCACAGTATAATTGCGGTGGGTGGTTGGGAACCAGTTAAAGAGGAAGTAAACCCTGATGGGTTTTACTTCCTCTTTATTTCCCTACAAAGGTAAAACATAATGGGCTACTATGCATCACATAGTAGCCCATTATGTGTCACTTACCTGAAACCGAAACCTGAGATGTCACTATTGTCCCCACTAGCAGTAAGCGTCCATCTTCACCCCTCTTCCTTCCGGGGCCTCAAACTCCAGCTCTGTGAAGCCTTCAGAGGTTTTTTAGAGAACCTTATTGAACAAACAGCACCGTGAAGGCCAAGGAACACACCAGACAGGTCAGAGATAAAGTTGTGGAGAAAATTAAAGCAGGGTTAGGTTATAAAACAATATCCCACGTTTTGAACATCTCACAGAGCACTGTCCAATTCATTATCTGAAAATGGAAAGAGTATGGCACGACTGCAAACCTACCAAGACATGACCGCCCACCTAAACTGACAGGCTGGACAAAGAGAGCCTTAATCAGAGAAGCATGGTAATTCTGGAGGAGCTGCAGAGATTCACAGCTCAAGTGGGAGAATCTGTCCACAGGACAACTATTAGTCGTGCACATCTGTTCACAAGACAACTATTAGTCGTGCACTCCACAAATCTGGCCTTTATGGAAGAGTAGCAAGAAGAAAGACATTTTTGAAAAAAAGCCATAAGAAGTCCCATTTGAAGTTTGGGAGAAGCCATGTGGGGGACACAGCAAACATGTGGAAGAAGGTGCTCTGGTCAGATGAGACCAAAATTTAACTTATTGGCTAAAAAGCAAAACGCTATGTGTGGCAGAAAACTAACACTGCACATCACTCTGAACAATCCGTCCCCACCATTAAATGTAGTGGTGGCCGCATCATGTTGTGGGGATACTTTTCTTCAGCAGTGACAGGGAAGCTGGTCAGAGATGATGGGAAGATGGATGGAACCAAATACAGGGCAATCTTAGAAGAAAATCTGTTAGAGTCTGCAAAAGACTTAATGGGGTTGTAAAGTTAATTTTTTCTTTTTTTTAAATAACAAACATGTTATACTTACCTCCACTGTGCAGCTTGTTTTGCACAGAGTGGCTCCCCCTCGCAAGTAATTCTCACGTTCATGCGAGCTCCCTGGAATGGTGGGAAGCTCTTGCAGGTGCTTTCCCGTGATACAGCTGGCGGCTATAGCCGCTCACTGCATCACTTGGCCCCGCCCCCGGCGCACCACCTCATTGGATGTGATTGACAGCTGTGCGAGCCAATGGCTGCTCTGTTTTCAATCCATCCACTCTAGCCAATCAGCGGCCAGGCTGAGCGACGAAGAGGACGTCGGGGGTGAGCGCGGAACTTTCGGGAGGACAGGTGGGTAAAATGGGGGGCTGGGGGGGGGGGGACACTGTCAGATTAAGATTAATGCATTAAGGTGAAAAAATATTTACCTTTACAACCCTTTTAAGACTGGGGCAGAGGTACGCCTTACAGCAGGACAATGACTCTAAACATAGAACGTAAACAAAGAAGAATGGCGGCACATCCGGAAGTAAAATAAAAATAATTTATTGAGTCCATAAGTCCATGAAATCAAGCGAACATGACAAATATCAATTAAAAAAATCAATGGACGTGTTTCACACAGACATGCTTACTCATCACTGGAGTACCCCCAAATGTGCATGTTCATTTGTAGCAAAAAGTCCATGGAAAAGAGCAATCGGGAGCCCAGAATCACAAAAACTTCACCTGGTCTAGCAATCACCAAATGGCTAAACATGGATCAATTAGCAGCAAATGAAGCACAGCAGTGCACAAGAAAAAATGAACATTGCAATGTGCAGATACAATTATGCATAAAAATTAAGAAAATACATGAAAACGTAATATATTATGTGTGATTCATTTGTGAAGGGAATTTAAATTAAGAAAAAATTTTGAAAAATATATGTAGTAAATTATGTTATGCAAGCAATAAATATAATGTTTGGTGCATCCATATGAAGAGGATGCACAGAGTGTTGAGGAAAACCTCTATCAAGGACGTAGCCTGATGCACCAAAAAGAAAATACACACATTGATTAAAAAAATTGCACAATAAACACATATGGAAGCAAATGACAGAGAACCATATATAAAAATATACACGTTTCCTCGGACTAAAGGATGTCGGTAACCTAATCGCAAAAAAAAAAGGTCCAACCAAAAAATATATTTTATATTGTTATTAATGATGAACCTTAATCAAAATAGTGGGAAACATCCCACTCAAAATTGAGACCTGAAGGAATGCGAGTACATAAATGGAAAATCCAATAAACTTCCCGTTTTCATAGCAATTTAAATAAATTGCCATCTCTAATTGGAAGTTTAACTTTCTCCACAATTTTTATATGTACTAGAGAACTGTCTCCATGGTGATGACCACTGAATATCCATAATATCATGGAATATCTGCTGACCCATAACTTTTTAATTTTTGATGCGTTTTTTTTATCTCCAGCGGCGTGGGGCTGCGATGGGGGCCAAATTTTTACGCTCACTCGCCAACCTGTTCATGAGTTTGTGGGAGCAATCCCACATCTATGGAGATGAAAACCTCTTCAGACCCTACATACACACTATTTTTTACATTAAAGACCTACTTTTTTTTGCAATACATTTTTGGAAATTTGCTTTGGTTTTGGTTCAGGTTTGTCCCACATAGTTTAGGTTACCTGTATCCTTATGGTTTTTCGTCATTTGCTTCCATATGCGTTTAAGGTGAGATTTTTTTCAATTGATGTGTGTGCTTTTTTTTTTTTTTTTTTTGTGCGTCAGGCTACACCCTTGATAGGGGTTTTCCTTTTTTCCCTTTTCTTGCAAATTGTTTTACAACCATGTGCGCCTAATGCTGCATTTATTTTGTACTTATATTTATATTTAGATTGTTATTTTCCAGTTGTCTTTTTTTCAATGTAGATATACAATTTATATTTCCATATGTCCCTTGAAACTGGCCATTTTTGGAGGCTTATGTCTTTATTTGAGTAAATGAGGTGCTTTTTTTGCCCCTTAGCATTTAAATATCTGTATATTAATATTTTTGGTATATATTTATTGCATTGTTTATTCATTTCAATTGTCACATCATATTCACATTTCACTTAGTCTATATACATTTTATTTTTATTTTCTTCAACATATGGATGTACCAAACAATATATTTATTGCTTGCATAACATCATTTATTACATATATTTTTCACAATTTTTTCTTCATTTAAATTCCCTTCACAAATAAATCATACATAATATATTATGTTTTCATGGATTTTCTTCATTTGTATGCATATTTTTATTTTCACATTGCAATGTTGGATTTTTCTTGTGCACTGCTGTGTTTCACTTGCTGTTAATTGTACCATGTTTAGCCATTTGGTGATTGACAGACCATATGAAGGTTTTGTTATTATGGGCTCCTGATTGGTCTTTTCCATTAACTTTTTGCTGCAAATGAACATGCACATTTGGGGGTACTCAAGTGATGAGTAATCTTGTCTGTGTGAAACGCGTCCACTGAGCACCTTTTTTGGATTGATGTTCGTCATGTTCGCTTGATTTTATGGACTTTCAGAAAATTCTTTTGATTTTACTTCCATATGTGCCACCATTCTTCTTTGTTTCCATTGAATTTCCCTGGGTGTGGATCAGGCAGACACCTGGATCTCTTCAGCAGCTCATTGGATCCTCACAGGTGGCTTTGAGCAGTGTATTCCCAGCTCTTTCTCTCACCTTAACCATACAGCCAGAGCTACAATGGAATGAATTAGATCAGTAGTCACCAAACTGCGGCCCAGGGGCACGGTGCTGCCCCTTGCTTACTTTTATCTGGCCCTCGGGGCACTATTTTGTGTACTCACACCAATGAAGGGCATAATTCCTCCCAATGACACCAATGATGGGGCACAATTCCTACTAATGACATCAATAATGGGTCACAGTTCCTCCCAATGACACCAACAATGGTACCCAATGACACCAATGATGGGGCATTGTTTACTTCCACTGATGCAGGGACATTTTGTACTCCTGCCTCCCTAACTCTGAAGGACAGTAAACTGGCCCTTTGTTTAGAGAGTTTGGAGACCCCTGGTTTAGATCAAAGGATATTCATGTGTTTGAATGGCCCAGTCAAAGTCCAGACCTAAATCCAATTGAGAATCTGTGGCAAGACCTGAACATTGATGTTAACAGACGTTCTCCATCCAATCTGACAGAACTTGAGCTATTTTGCAAAAAAGAATGGACAAAAATGTCACTCTTTAGATGTGCAAAGCTGGTAGAGACATCCCCATAAAGACTTGCAGCTGCAATTGCAGTGAAAGGTGGTTCTACATAGTATAGGGGAATACAAATGCATGCCACACTTTTCACATATTTATTTTTAACAAATTTGGAAAACCATTTATTGTTTTCCTTCCTCTTCACAATTATGTGCCACTTTATGTTGGTCTATCACATAAAATCCCAATAAAATACATTTACATTTTTAGTTGTAACATGACAAACTGTGGAAAATTTCAAGGGGTATGAATACTTTTTCAAGGCACTCTAGTATCTGTAGACACAGAGCACAATTACTGCATTTACAGAAAAAAATTGCATTTATTGATGGTTAAACTACATTTATATCTGGAGAGCATACAGGCATAGGTTCCTGCATTTACCATTAGTTTGATGCCGGTGTGTCCTGGGAGCCCCAAAACCTAGCAAGCAATGGATGACTTTGGTGCTCCAGCTCCTATCTAACAACATGTAATGTATATTCCTGCCATTCTCTACTGGGGTAGTTTTTTGGCTTTAGAGTGTACAAGTTTTACTTAACCTAGAGCTACAGAATTAACTTTTTTTTACCTTAATGCATTCAGAGCATTACGGTAAAAAAGCCCCAGTACATATGCTACTCTGCACACACTTCCCCTTACGTCCCCAAAAATGTACCTGCTGTTCTTGTCACAACTGTTGACCATGGGATGCATCAATATTGTTCCATGAACTTCTTTGTTCTGGGAGAGACACTAAGGCAGTAAAGTGATAAGCTCTCACTGCCATCAGTCAAATTGCTGGAAGGAATGAGGAGGAGGGAGCAAGGTCATGGCTTTCCAGGTAATGTGTGTGTATACTGTATGGAAACCCATAGCTCGGCTCAGGTCCATGCATGCACAGGTGTCTTCTTAGCACCCAGCTCACTAAAAGAGACACACACAACCAGAAAGGGGGTCAGTGACTTTGGGACACTTCAGGATGAAAAGCAAAGGGATATGTTAAAGGACTATATATAACATAATAGTTAGGCCTGGACCTTTTCAAAAATACAAACAAAACAGTTTTAATATCATTTAAAGTCCCTCTTGTTTACAATCAGGTGTTGATTAACTGTTGGACACTTACGTTTTAAAGTCTCTTTCATGCAATGGATATCAATGGATGGATTTATCCATATGGGAATCCAGGATGAGTTTGGGGCCATATAACGACACGGATATCACAAGGGGAGCAGTGGTTGTGTCTATGCAGTAGATGCATCTCAATTGACAGCGATTAGAACACCTGTGCATCCCTATGCAGGTAAATACAGCCCCCCATGGGCATACAGTTATGTGCACTCTGTTGGAGAAGTCCTAAAGCTGTGGCAAAGCATTTTCACCTCAGGTTTCAATAGAATACGGGACATTTAACAGGTATTTTGCTCTGATTTGTGGCAAGGATTCATTAAAGGTGTCCCATTACCCACTCACCTTAACACACCAGTTTTTTATTTTTTTCTAAACAAATGAAAAAATACAGAAAATTTCAGAAAAAAAACATTTTTTTCTTTGTTTCTGTTATGAAATTTTGTAAATAAGTAATTTTTCTCCTTCAATGATGTGTACTGATGAGGTGACACTGATGAGGCAGCACTGAGGAACACTAATGAGAAGGCACTAATAAGCAGCACTGATGGGCACTGATAGGCGACACTGATATACAGCACTGATGGGCACTGATAGGGGGCACTAATGGGCACTAATAGGTGGCACTGATGGGCAGCCTTTATGTGCACTGATAGGTGGCACTGATGTGCACTGATAGGCACTGATAGTCAGAACTGATATATGGCACTAATAGGCCACACTGATGAGGAGGCATTGACAGACATCACTGATGGGCACTGAAAGGCAGCAGTGGTGGGCATCATTGTGGGCACTGGTGGGCATTAATGGTGGGCACTGATGGGCATCACTGGTGGGCACTGATGGGCATCGCTGATGGGGCTGCACTGATAATCATTGCACTGATTATCAGTGTAGATCCCCCCTGTCAGGAAAGCCGCTTATCGGCTCTCCTCTAATCATGCGCTGTCAGCTTGAGTAGAGGAATGCTGATAACTGGCACTTCCTAGTTACACTGTGATCAGCTGTAACTGGACACAGCTGATCACATGGCAAAGAGCCTATGCTGGCATATTCTGAAGGATGTCATATGATGTCCAGTTAGAATGGGAAAGCCTGGCCATCATTTTGCTATAGGCTGAGCGGGATGTGGTTATCGTGCAATGCATCAGGTTTGCTTTAAATTGTAAGGGAATAGTAAAAGACAACTCTTCCCCTCCCCAGTGTGTACATGTACCACGGCCTCGCTCTTTTCATCTTGCCACAATATTTATACGTGACCAATCCATCCTCTTCTTGCAGCTGCCCGTGCATAAGAAGATGGGAAAATTAGATCTGGTAAACTTTGTGGAGGAATGCTAGGAGACTCAATTCCAGAACTCAATAAGTAAGCTGCTGGAAAAGGGCAGGGCAGGTTACACCTTTTGAAAGTTTCCTTACATTTTAATGCCTTAGTTACCAGCCACACATACTCACCTTTCCTCTGCTCTCCTGCTGTTTTTATCTGCAACCAGATATGAAAAATTATGCACTCACTCCATTTTCTTCACCTTAGGAGAGTCCTCAGCCCTACATAAGCCACGACTAAAGCAAATCAGAGCATACACAGTGCTTTATTTTTTCTCACTTGGTGGCTGAATGAAGCAGTGAAGTGGCATTGGAAGAAGGGTACATGCTGCTGGGAGAGAGCTTAATAAAGTGAACCTAATGCTTTGCCCTGCAATCAGAGCAAGGTGACAGGTTCTCTTGTAAGATAGAAGCTTGTGAAGACGCTGCGGTTCTTACTACATGACATACCACCTTTGATGCCTATATTCTTCTTTTTGTCTTGTAAGTGTAATCCACTTATTTTATTAAATGTGGATACTTTAAAGTACTGCACTATGGGAGCATTTCTCTTTTATATTTGCGAGTTTTACCAGCAAAGCGGAGTTTCCAGACATTACTAAGGTTCCTGGGAGACCTATTTCCCTGTGCTTGATGAGACCATTATTCTAGTGGTCACGGAGAGCTGGTAAGCAGGCCACTTACTCTCACTCGGGTGTAGAGCTGGATGCATATAATGTGAAGTAGTGTCATTTTTTCCTCACCAACAGCCTATCATCTATACAAAGCATGAATGTCTGTTTCAATTTCATCTACGGACTGAAATTTTTGGACTCTGCTTTAGTCTTTTATTCTCAGTCTTTTTTCACTTGTGAATTTTCAAATATCACTAGCGCTGCATCTATTTTGTATATGTATCTCTTGTAAGATTTGCAGAGATCTGCCCTGTGAGCGTGCAACACACATCATCCTACAAAGCAATACTGGCACCTCTGCATCCAGACAAAGTACCCAGGCTTTGTAATGTCAAAAGCAGGGAGGGCAGGTCTTTGTCTGACTTCTAAAAAGTCAGTGGCTGTGGCAGGCTCTCAGCAGGAATAAACAATAAAGCTAAAGGTAAGTCAGTGCACCTTACAGGGCCTGTCATAATGAAGAACTGCGGACCATACTTTGATGGATTACAGGTCCGCTGTAAGAGAAGCAAGGAATATTCAAGACAAAATCAGCCAGTGAGGATCTTCTGTCCTAATAGACTTTTCAGGTGACATTTACAATCAGGGAGGTAAGCTTGTGCTGCGCTTTTTCTGCATCATCTCAGAAAGTATTGCAGCTGTACCAGCAAAATAGAAACTGTCAAAACACAGAGAGCCTAATTTATATTCCGGGGCTTAGTTTTAACTCACCAATGTGTCTTAATGATAACATACCTCCTCTGACAAAATATAACTTTTTATGATACATGTTTTTCTTCCAATAAATGTATAATTCCACTGGATAAAAAAGATGCTTGCAAAATGATATTAAAAAAAAAACACATAAGCTATAAGATAACATAATGTCTAACAAAGGAACGTTAGCAGCATTACTAAGTATTTTGCTTCATTTTCCAGTGAAAACAAATTGCTTGACAGAGTTTTTTGGTTTTTGAGAGGCTATTCCAGTATTATGCTGAGGATAATTGAGAAAATTCTGCATGCAGCATAACATACCATTCTCCTCTTCAGTTTAAGATGCAAATGCTTGCTAACACTTTTTACTGAGCAGCAATGCCATAGAAAATGGCATACAAAATGCTGGGAAAAATTCTATAAAATGCTTAAACAAAAAAGTTTAGCCACGCACCACATCTTGACATCTGTGGAAATGCGTGGCAATTTGGATTACTAAGCGTATAGCCCCAATTTTTTGTTTGTTTGTTTTTTTATTTGGATAGGGTACGGAAGAGTCAAAAAGTGTATTTTTTCTTTATGCCTTGCTAATTTCCATTCACTTCTTGTCTTGGATTCTCAACAGGAAATGAGAGAAAATCTCTTCAAAGTAAATAGAATTCCCTCTTGGAAAATGTCCTTGTCCTTCTTAATATTATGACAAATCCAAAATTTAGGCTTTCTACTTATTTTCTGTCTCTATGACAATGGTCACCAGGATACATTGAGTAGTGATTTTTCTCATTGAGGACACAGACCTCAATAAAAACATTGTAGATGGCTTAACCCTTTACTGCTTTATCCAAAGCTGAAAAAAAAAGTTTTTCCATTACATACTCTTCAAAGTTGGAAATGTTTAGGTACCAATGGTGTTCACAGACCCAGTTAATATTATGACAGATCCAAAATGTAGACTTTCTACTTATTTTCTGTCTCTGTGACAATGGTCACCAGGATACATTGAGCAGTGACGTTTTCTCATTGAGGACACAGACCTCAACTAAAACATTGTAGATGGCTTAACCCTTGACTGCTTTATCCAAAGCTGAAAAAAAATAGTTTTTCCATTACATACTCTTCAAAGTTGGAAATTTTTAGGTACGAATGATGTTCACAGACCCAGTGTGGCAATAAGCTCTTTATTAAAAATCCCAGCTAGGATTATGACTACAGGTCACCTAAAGTACCAGAAAAAGCAAAAACAGCATTCTGTACTGAATGCAATCATTTGATTGGGTTTAATACCATTGAAACTGCTTAGTTTTTCAAAAGAAGAAAAATACATATTCTAGGTCAGGGATGCCCAAGCCACCTTTTTATTTAAGTTAATTACTCTAAATCTGTGCTTACACCAGAGTACTAGCATCACTTACCAGATTTTCGGGAGTGCCTCTATGGCTGTGAGATACTCCAGGGAATATTTGTTTTGCAAATAATAATAATAAAAAAAAACATAGTCCCTCAACGGTATCCAGTCAAGTGATGGGTATACATTGGTATAAAAGTACATCTATGATAAAGTAAGGTGAATGTGAGGAGCTGAGGGGTGAGTATGTGTGTTTAGGGGAAGATGGTATAAAGAGAGATTGCTAGGAGCAAGCACCTTCTACAATAGCACCACAGTATCTATACAGTATAAAGCCACCAACCTATAAGAATATTTTGCTGATAATTTTTGAACCTACGGAAGGAATGTATTGTCAGAATCATGTGGACCTAAAGTTACTAGTTTCCTTTAATACAGGTGGATAAATCTTTCAAAAATGCCTTGTTTAGCAAGTGTGGAGTGAAGATCCCTAGATGCAGTGCTTTTTTGATATTGAGTTATTAAAAGAAGACTGTTTCTCTGTACAGTACAACTGTGGATCCGTTTACCTGTGTGGATTTAAACTTGTGTAGCACCCTCCCAGATAGGCTGCTAGGTTGCTAGGTTTGGTTAGGCAAATGTACTTCCAGGGGCAGACTGACAACTCATGGGGACCCTGGGCAATAGGAGATTATGGGGCCCCCAGGCAATCAGAGATTATGGGGCCACACAGTATACACAAACAAACACACACACACACAGTATACAATCACACAGTATACACAGACATGTTTTTATTGGCTGAGAAGGTACTGGAGAGGTGGGGCAGGTATAATCTCGGGATTTTTAGACCAAAAGGATGTCGGTAAAGTACATTTCAGAGACAGATGTAAAAAAAAAAAAACACACATTTTTACATATTGTCCCTGGTTTTACGGAGGCTGGCAACCCTGATGGGGCCCCCAAGTGGCATGGGGCCCTCGGGCAGTGCCCGAGTGGCCCAATAGTCAGTCCACCCCTGTGTACTTCTGTGGCTCTACCCAATCCCAGTGGAGGTGTGTCCATATGGTGGTTGGGGAGTGTATGAATAGTTTGGAGCCTTAGAGAGCAGTGTTGTTCCCCAAGAGGAGAGGTTCCCAGCCAAAAGTGCTGTTGCCCTTCCTGGAAGTCCAGCTGATGATTCTGTCTGTTTCATTGAAGTGCCAGATGTGCCTAATTCGCTGCATAGTCTTGAAAAGCTGGGAGAGTGGTTTCACTCTGGATATGGTCTGGAGGTTCTCCTGAGGAAACTGTTTGCCTGAGTCTGGACTGTTGCTGCTGTTAACCCTGATGCAATAATATTAATGCTTGCCTGACCTGGAACACTACTTATGGTGTCCCAGTGCTGTCCACTTTATGTCCTACTGTTCAAATGACTGTGTTAAAGGGGTTGTAAAGGCAGTGCTCACAATCACTGCAAGTCCCTCTGCTAGGACAAAATGTACTATACAATGTATGTGCTTTTTTTAAATTGTACGTCCAATACCTTTTTTTACCTCGCCGATCGTCGCTCTCTCTCTTTCTCCCTTGTATGCACTACAGAGGGAGGGGCTGAGATCTCCCTTTTAGGTCTGGCAGGCGGTTATATTATTGTAGATCATGAAGTGAAATAAGGTATTTAGAAGAAGAATAAAAAAAACTGTATAGTACATTTTGTCTTAACAGAGGGGCTAGCAGGAATTGTGTGCAGTAACTTGACTGCCGCTTGGAACAGCGATAGAAGGGGAGGGGAGGGATGGCTCACACACAGGAGCTGACAGGCAGGGAGAGAGGAGAAAGGATGGAGGAGGGGAGAGCAGCAGGGTGACAGAGGCACATAAACTGACCATGGTAATCAGGGCTTGTGATTATCATTGTCAGAACACACAGGGGGACACAGGAACTTAGTCAGATTTTTTACAGCTTAGAAAAGGAAAAATTACACCGCACAAGCACTATGTTGTTTAACATGCTTTAAAGGAACAGGATTTTTTTTTGTGTTTTTTTAGGATAACAAACACTTTAAGAAGTAACTGCAAAGGGAAGAGTGACAATACAGTAGATAACTCAAGCGCAAATAGGAAAGCAACAGGTGGTTACAAAGATTGGTGAGACAGCCAGCTAAGAGGCATCCTAAATCCTCCAAAAGCAGCACAAATCTATCAGTAATAAATAACATGTACAGTGGTGTGAAAAAGTGTTTGCCCCCTTCCTCATTTCCTGTTCCTTTGCATGTTTGTCACACTTAAGTGTTTCGGAACATCAAACCAATTTACACAATAGTCAAGGACAACACAAGTAAACACAAAATGCAATTTGTAAATGAAGGTGTTTATTATTAAAAGTGAAAAAAAATCCAAACCATCATGGCCCTGTGTGAAAAAGTGATTGCCCCCTAAACCTAATAACTGGTTGGGCCACCCTTAGCAGCAACAACTACAACCAAGCGTTTGCGATAACGTGCAATGAGGCTTTTACAGCGTCCTGGAGGAATTTTGGCCCACTCATCTTTGCAGAATTGTCCTAATTCAGTTACATTAGAGGGTTTTCGAGCATGAACGGCCTTTTTAAGGTCATACCACAACATCTCAATAGGATTCAGGTCAGGACTTTGGCTAGGCCACTCCAAAGTCTTCATTTTGTTTTTCTTCAGCCATTCGGTGGTGGACTTGCTGGTGTGTTTAGGATCATTGTCCTGCTGCGGAACCCAAGTTCGTTTCAGCTTGAGTACACGAACAGATGGTCGGACATTCTCCTTCAGGATCTCTTGGTAGACAGCAGAATTCATAGTTCCTTTTATCACGGCAAGTCTTCCAGGTCCTGAAGCAGCAAAACAGCCCCAGACCATCACACTACCACCACCATATTTTACTGTTGGTATAATGTTCTTTTTATGAAATGCAGTGTTCCTTCTACGCCAGATATACTACCTTCCAAAGAGTTCCACTTTTGTCTCATCGGTCCACAGAATGTTGTCCCAAAAGTCTTGGGGATCATCAAGATGTGTTGTGGAGAAATTGAGACGAGCTTTGATGTTCTTTTTGCTCAGCAGTGGTTTTCTCCTTGGAACTCTGCCATGCAGGCCATTTTTGCCCAGTCTTTTCCTGATGGTGGAGGCATGAACGCTGACCTTAACTGAGGCAAGTGAGGCCTGCAGTTCCTTGGACGTTGTTGTGGGGTCTTTTGTGACCTCTTGGATGAGTCGTTGCTGCGCTCTTGGGGTAATTTTGGGCGGCCGGCCACTCCTGGGAAGGTTCACCACTGTTCCATGTCTTCGCCATTTGTGGATAATGGCTCTCACTGTGGTTTGCTGGATTCCCAAAGCTTTGGAAATGGCTTTATAACCCTTTCCAGACTGATAGATCTCAATTACTTTCTTTCTCAATTGTTCCTGAATTTCTTTGGGTCTCGGCATGATGTGTAGCTTTTAAGGATCTTCTGGTGGACCTTACTGTGTCAAGCAGCTCCTATTTAAGTGATGCCTTGATTGTGAACAGGTGTGGCAATAATCAGGCCTGGGTGTGGCTAGAGAAATTGAACTCAGGTGTGGACAACCACAGTTATAGTATGTTTTAACAAGGGGGGCAATCACTTTTTCACACAGGGCCATGATGGTTTGGATTTTTTTTCACCTTTAATAATAAACACCTTCATTTACAAATTGCATTTTGTGTTTACTTGTGTTGTCCTTGACTATTGTTTAAATTGGTTAGATGTTCCGAAACACTTAAGTGTGACAAACACGCAAAGGAACAGGAAATGAGGAAGGGGGCAAACACTTTTTCACACCACTGTATAACAATAAAACAAGACACTCACTCTATATTGCCAGCTACATGTTGCTTCTGAGCTGTGTTGCTTCAATGTTGCTAATGCAGTGCAAGCATGTATGTGCGTAATGGCAGGTACAATAAGAACAGAGCAAAGGAGAGAAGACCTTATAAACTTAACACAAACAGTCTGGGCCCTGCATGCATGCAATAGTATAAAACTCTGATGACAGTGCACACTTCACAGCAATATTCCTGTACTGGTGACGTCACCTCTTTCCTAAACCGACATGTATCGATTGGATAATGTCAATCTTTCTCAAGGAAGGCTGGTCAAGGAACACTGCTGTCTTTATATACTCTCCTACTCTGCTCCACCTACTAATTTACCCTTCACTGTCCAAATGACTTCAGTAGGCAAACAAGTCATCTAGGGAAGCCCCATATAATTAAGTATTCCTATATCATAATATCATTAGATAAAAAGTGGACTGATAGCGATTAGGTGAGAAAAAAACATTTACAAAAATGTTTCTTTGTAAAATGAAGGCATAGATAGATAAATACTGTATGTATATGTGTACACACATACAATATAAAATAAACAAAAAAAAACATTTTTATTCATATCAATATATGAAAAAGGTGCAAAAAATAATAATATATAGCTTTAAAAAAGGAAATGACAACATCTTCCATATGTGGAAAAACAGGGATTTAAATTGACGACTCCAATGGTACTAGGCAGAAGTGCTAACCACCTGGCCACAGTACTGCCTATATAAATACACATAGCTAAAAACATACATAGGATTTTTATCACTCCTAAGTATCTAAGTCTGATAAGCATCAGTGTAGGTCTACTGTTGATCGGGATCTACCCATTAATTGAAAGCAAACAATTCAATGTCCAGATTCAGACCACTTGAGGCAATAGTGTTCAACTCAAAAATCCACTTTGACTCACATCTGGACATTTTTTTGATATAGTCTCCTCCTCTCCAGTCAGGCTTTACTACCTCTAACCCCCAGAAACTTTGACTATGGTACTCACTGTTGTGCCTGGAGAGGGAATGTTTGTAATTTCCTAGTAATATTTTACCAAAATTATCATAAATGGTGAACATTGTGTTAATGTATCAGGGATGGATATATTGATTTTTAAGCCTGTGTATCTACACAAAATTTGCAAAAAAAATGCAAGAATGAAATGGAAAAGGTTTTACTTTAAAGCCAGCCCATGATAACTCTTTCCTTTTGCTCCCATGACTCTCTGTTCTGTCACCAATATTAAAACAGGACTCCTGCATGTGTGTTTGTGTGTTTGCTTGGTTTTTGTATATGAGCCTTATGCCTGCAATCCTTCTCTGCTGTCTGTGACAGTTTTACAAGCCTAATCAGCATCTTTATCATTGTGCTTGTAGTCATTTTTCACGTAAAACACATGTGCAGTTAAAAACTGGTCAAGATTATGTTTTATATTTATGAAACAAGCTTTGATCATACAGAAAACCTATTTATGAAATATATTACTACCCCTAATTTACAGTCTAGTATGGCAAAGTTGATGAATCATCTTATCTCCGAGGACCACCAAACACTTCATAGATGATAAAAACACAATAATAACGTGATATCATAAATCTATTTTTCATTTGAAATGTTACTTCGGATGTGAGCATTGTCAATAATAATTCTGTTTACATAGTGGTACTTTCTAAGTGCATGCGCTTCAAGACAATGTTGTAACTTCACATAATAATTTGTTAAAAGGATGTACATTTATTATGATGTAATATTAGGATATAGCTATCAGAAAACACCCTGTTATTATTGAGCACTGAGTAACAAGTCAGCTAAAAATGTTTAGCCCTATAGAAAATCCACCCTCAAGGGTTTTATATTTATCTGCTAGATTGCTGCCAGTGTACTCTCTGTAATATCACCTCTGATGCTATTGTTGCTCTTCTAACAAATCATCTCTGGCTTCAGCTTGGAGCGTGCGATATCCCAGCTTCACATGTCTGCTTGTTATCCAGCACAATTATATTGCAGAACTCACTCTAGAAAATTTCTGGCTAGAGAATTTCATAACTGGACAGACACTTACTGCAGCAAACTAAAGCATGATTTCTATCATCAGCTACAAATCACCATTACATATGACAGGCTACTAGCTCATCAGCTTGATATGCGCATATTACATTTACCTGACATATAATCTGATAAATAGGAATAGTGTTGCTTAAGGCCTAGCTTACACTTATAGTGCCGGGTGGGTTGGCTGTAAAAATGGTTAGTTGAGTCTTGTTTTAAAGGCCCCCGAGCTGCTACGGCAGTCATACAGGGATATTCACATGTCATGGCCACTATTCCTTGTGCAGCTAAAATGATGCCCTGTTTTCAAAGTGTTCCACCAAGAATCAATCTTCAAAGGGCTACCACTAGTGTAAATGAGCCTTTAGATTTTTTTTTTGTTAACCTGAGAGCGGACAGCTGCAGGAACATAATCCTGAGGCTCCAGGATAGATAGCCTGAAGCTTAGAGGGGGTATAATACCACCTGGTCAGTAATTTAAGGGCATTTTAGGTCTCCCTAATCAAGTGATTTAGTACAGTCCTCAGGAGTAAATTGTGCCTCACAATCAGTCTCCCATTTACTGAAATAGGGGAGCACACTAGCACTGCTGGAAACAGCAAATGAAGGAGAGTCACAGCAAATCTGGATAATAATTTGAATCAGTAACATTGATTTCCCATTGTGGGCAGGTGCCCAAGACAAGTGGGTTAGTTTTATGAGGGAAATCATGAGTTGAAGGATTAGAACAGTATATACAGTGTATACAGTGACAAGCCAGTCTTATCGGGATTTTATGTTGCTTGTCCTATCCCCTTGAGTGAATATTGTTTAATTTTATTTGTGCATTTCATCTTTCCACATTGCTTATTATTAGGTGCTGTCAGGGCCATAGCAAGGGTGGATGCCACCTGAGTAAACAGTGTGCAAGAAGTTTGTTATCACACTCTTGTGTTTCCCTAAAGATTGTTTCTAGCATCTCAGTGTGCAAGATCTTTGGAGTACGTGAATCAGGATAAGAAAAGTCTAGAACTACGGTTTGAACATAACTGTTTACTAAAAAAAATGTAAAAGGATCCGATTATCAAAAAGTAAAATGGAGAGTTCACAGTAGGCAGCTTCTGGTAAAGGTACCCTTTTTCATAGAATAATCTAACATGATCAGGAAAGATACAGAATGTCATCAAGTAGTGGCAGACTCTGCAGATGTCCTTAGGATTTTATAGGAGAATGCTGTTTATACATGTTTATTTTCCAGTTTCTGGATGGCATAATATTGGGAAATGTCCACAACCTAAATCTTAATTGCAAGTAAAATCTGACACTTAACTATTCCTTTTAAAAGAAATAAGAAAAAAAATAAAGCTTACAATAAGGATATTACAGATACTAAATATTGTAATTCAAACTAAACATTTACTAACAAATGTAACAAAATAATCGTTATGCACCTCAGACTGCAACTCTTAATGATCATATATCTTAAATAAAAAAACAAATATATTAATGGCTAATTAAAAAAATAACCCCCAGTTCATATTTTTATAAAATTAAGTTTATGATATCCCAAACTATTAGCATTATCAGCTTTGATATACCATTCAGTGTATCTAAATGTAGACATGAATTGTTGAATCTCCATCGTTGAATCTCCATCAAATCTCAAGTATAGTCCATAAATTGTTTCCATCTCTTATAAAAATTGCTAACTTTGGCATGATTCAAGAGTTCACAACTTTTTTCTTCTGCTGTTTCTGCCATTCCCTATTGAACTGGCTGCATTTTGATCTGTGTATGGCCAGCTATAGGCTTAATTTTGGGTTTTAGACTTTGCGTACGAATCCTATTATTACATTTGCAAACCTTCAGGGATACATTTTGAAAGGTGCATGTGTTTGCAGTTTAACCACTTGCCGACCATATACTGTATATATAAGGTGGCTCTCCTGTGCTGGATCACTTACATTACTAGTAAAAAAAAAAAAAAAAAAATCCATAAAAATATCCCATAGTTTGTAGATGCTAAAACTTTTACGTGAACCAAATAATATAGGCTTATTGGGATTTTTTTTGTTACCAAAAATATTTAGCAGAATGCATATTGGCCTAAATTGATGTTTTTTTTATTGGATATGTTTTATAGCAGGAAGTAAAAAATATATATTTTTTGTTTTGTTTTTAATTGTCAGTCTATTTTTGTTTATAGCACAAAAAATACAGAGGTTATCAAATACCACCAAAATTAACATATATTTTATTTGGGAAGATATGACTGTGCAATTGTCAGTTAAAGTAACGCAGTGCAGTATCATAAAAAATTGTCTTTGCAGGAAGGGGGGGAGATACCTTTGCACTTTTTGGGATGAGTTTTTAGAGGAGAGATGTTTACCCATATGTGACAAGGTCATTAAGCTTTCCATTATGAATTTACACTTGTAAAGAGGAAACAGTGCCTTAAGTGATGGACCATAGAGGGAAAAAAGACAGGTTTATTTTCTGTTTCTAAATAAAGAATCAGATAAAGAATGCAAAATCTACATCCCTGCACTGTTACTTCAGTTTCTTCAGAACCAGAAAGTGGCCATAGGTCCCAGGCAAGATTCAGTAATGTCTTAGTCAGCCCAGTAATTTTTGGGCATAGGTGAACATAGCTCCAGAATGCCAAAGATAAGTTAGATTGATGGATAATGTGAATAACAGTGTATATTGTGGCCTGTGTTTCTACACAAGACTTGCAAAAAGGCAAGAAGGACCATCAAAGAATACTTGAAAACCTAAGTCTTCAGAGTTGGAAGGGCACTGCAGAGTAACCATAGCTTTATAAGGTCATCAAACTGTTCAAGTGGCATGTAAAAAAGTCTATCAGTACAGTAAATTACACTATAGAATCAATTACTTCAGCCAGGATATAGCTTGGATATACACAATGTGGTAATGAGAGATGGGACATGGCAAGGAGAAAGAGCAGTGCCATATTCTGTAACAAGATGTGACTTCTTTGTTGCATGATGTTCCAAGGCAAAGAATTGAATATAAGGCCAATAGACATGTGCAGAGTAAAATATTTCGTTTCGGAATTTCGTTTTCGTCTGAAAACTTAATTTATTTAGTTACTCCCGAAATTCGTTTTTATTTATTTCGTTTTTCGTTCAAAAATTGCATTCGTCCGAAAATCCACATGAATTACGGTCGAATCTGTCTTTGAAGGCTTATGGTGTCTGTCGAATGTATAAAGAAGATTTGACGGAGCTAGTATATAGCATACTTTAGAACCCTATTAAAGTCTATGGGACTCCAACGTTCAAAATCTAAAGTGCTAATTTTAAAGGCTAATTTGCAAGTTACTGTCCTTAAAAGTGTTTGGGGACCGGGTCCTGCCCCAGGGGACATGTATCAATGCAAAAAAAAAGTTTTAAAACGCCCGTTTTTTCGGGAGCAGTGATTTTAATAATGATTAAAGTGAAACAATAAAAGTGTAATATTCCTTTAAATTTCGTAGGGGGGGGGGTTGTCTATAGTATGCCTGTGAAGGGGCGCATGTTTCCCGTGCTTAGAACTGTCCCTGCACAAAGTGTCATTTATGCAGGAAAAAAAGTCCTTTAAAATCACTCGCAGCTATTATGAATTGTCGGCTCCCGTAATACAGAGAACACTCATTGAAAGTCATTGATAAAAAAATAAAAAAATAAATAAATAAAAAAGCGTGGGGGTCCCCCAAATTCAATTACCAGGCCCTTCAGGTCTGATATGGATATTAAGGGGAACCCCGCGTCAAATTAAAAAAAAAATAGACGTGGGGTTCCCCCTAAAAATCCATACCAGACCCTTTATCCGAGCTCGCAACCTGGCAGGCCGCAGGAAAAGAGGGGGGGACGAGAGAGCGGCCCCCCCTCCCTCCTGAACCATACCAGGCCACATGCCCTCAACATTGGGAGGATGCTTTGGGGGTCTGTGACGGACGATCCAGCGACGGACGATCATCTCTCCAGCGATGGCTCATCTCATCCAGCGCAGCGATCCATCCTCCTTCTGTCTCCGTGGAGGAGACACTGCAAGGATTCCGGCGGCTGACGTTTCTTATATACGGAGGGCGGGGCCACCTGTCACCTGACCCCGCCCCCCTCTGACGCAAGGGGAAACTCGGGGTTCCCCGTGACGTATGGGTGACCCCGCCCCCCTCTGATGTAACGGAAACCTGCCTGTGTTACATCAGAGGGGGAGCGGGGTCACCCATACGTCACAGGGAACCCCGGGTTTCCCCTTGCGTCAGAGGGGGGCGGGGTCAGGTGACGGGTGGCCCCGCCCTCCGTATATAAGAAACGTCAGCCGCCGGAATGCCTGCAGTGTCTCCTCCACGGAGACAGAAGAAGGATGGAGGATTCGCTGCGCTGGATGAGATGAGCCATCGCTGGAGAGATGACCGTCCGTCGCTGAATAGCAAGAGTGGATTACCGCCGCTGGAATCTTTTTTTTATTTTTTTATTTTTAATAAAGGAATTTTTCAAAAGTGTGTTTGTTTTATTTAACCATTTTTTACACTTTCTTTGTGAAATGGTAGGGGTACTTTTGTACCCCCTTACCATTTCAAACAGGGGGGGGCGGGATCTGGGAGTCCCCTTGTTAAAGGGGGCTTCCAGATTCTGATAAGCCCCCCGCCCGCAGACCTCCACAACCACCGGCCAGGGTTGTGGGGATGAGGCCCTTGTCCTCATCAACATGAGGACAAGGTGCTTTGAGGGGTCACAGACCCCCAAAGCATCCTCCCAATGTTGAGGGCATGTGGCCTGGTACGGTTCAGGAGGGAGGGGGGGCCGCTCTCTCGTCCCCCCTCTTTTCCTGTGGCCTGCCAGGTTGCGTGCTCGGATAAAGGGTCTGGTATGGATTTTTAGTGGGAACCCCACGTCAATTTTTTTTTTTTATTTGACGCGGGGTTCCCCTTAATATCCATACCAGACCTGAAGGGTCTGGTTATGGATATTTAGGGGGAACCCCACGTCAATTTTTTTCTTAAATTTGAGGCAGGGTTCCCCTTAATATCCATACCAGACCTGAAGGGCCTGGTAATTGAATTTGGGGGACCCCCACGCTTTTTTTTATTTTTTTTTTTTTTTTTTTATCAATGACTTTCAATGAGTGTTCTCTGTATTACGGGAGCCGACAATTCATAATAGGTGCGAGTGATTTTAAAGGACTTTTTTTCCTGCATAAATGACACTTTGTGCAGGGACAGTTCTAAGCACGGGAAACATGCGCCCCTTCACAGGCATACTATAGACAACCCCCCCCCCCCTACGAAATTTAAAGGAATATTACACTTTTATTGTTTCACTTTAATCATTATTAAAATCACTGCTCCCGAAAAAACGGCCGTTTTTAAAACTTTTTTTTGCATTGATCCATGTCCCCTGGGGCAGGACCCGGGTCCCCAAACACTTTTTAGGACAGTAACTTGCAGAATCTTTTCTCTCTGTCAAATCTTTTTTCTCTGTCGAATATTTTCTCTATATAATCTTGGACTAATAGAGGTAAGGTTAGGCACATTCGACCACAGGTTCTATAGACAGATTGTTATCGTCAGAGTCATGTCGAATCTCCTATTCTATATCGAACTGTTGTAACAATGAAAACGAAAATAAAGCATTTATTTATGTCGGATCTTTCGTTTTTCGGATTTTGTGCTTTCGTTATCGTTTGTCAAAACGAAAACGAAAATAGCTGAAATTCGGACGAAAATGCATTCGGACGAAAACGAATGCACATGTCTAAAGGCCAATCCATTCTTCTGTACAGTAGCCACCTGCAGTTTAGGTCCACTGCATTCACTGATAACTGCTTGTCAACAATCTTAGAAAGTTTCTAATGCTAACATATATTTTATATTTCCTGCTGTTTTAAAGAAATGTGTTACAGGCCTTTTGTTGAGGCCTGTAACAAATCAAAGTGACAGTTTCTTGCTTTCTTATTTTGATGGCTTTAGCAATAAATTTAATATATTGCGCATAAATAAATCAAAACAAGCCTCCAAGAAAACCTCCCAGTTAAATATATTTGTGGAAGTCAAATTAATTACCATCCTTTTAAGCAGAAGTGGTGGTATCTTTTCACATTTTTTCATTTTTCTTGGGTGTTTAGCTACACCATAGTGTTGATGTGTCTAATTGATCATACTTTATTTCTGGTGATTGTATAAACTTATTTAGAACCAAAGAAACCCTCTAATTAAAATTCTGTTATGGACAAACATAAAACACCGGCTGTTACATAGATGGATTCTGACAAAACATTTGACAGCATCATTTATGTTGAGTCCAAATTTTGCTATCTAGGGAAATTATAAATTATTCTTGGTTCATCCTGTGCTGTCTTGTTTACTGTTAAAGAGAACCATTTACAAAAAAAGAGAAATGTTCTTCAACACATTTGTGCTTTACCTGACACCATATATCAAAGATTGGTGGTGTTTTCTGAGCAAAGATTTATGGGCTTTAAAAAACTGATTCCCAGTCAGTTGGCTCATCCTAATTGTCCAGCTTTTTTGTTGCCTAAAAACTGTCTTTATGATCCTCAATCCTGTTTCAGTTTAGCCCAGTTTATATAGTCACATAGTTAGATAGTTACATAGCTGGTAAGGTTGAAAAAAGTCCTTCAAGTCCAACTTGTGTGTTTGCGCTTTTATGTCAATATTACATTGCATATCCTTGGATGTTGTGGTCGTTTAGGTGCCCTTCTAATAGTTTTTTGAAACTATCTATTCTCCCTGCTGAAACCACTGCTTGTGGACGAGAATTCCACATTCTTACCGCTCTTACCGTAAAGAACCCTCCACTTTCTGGTTAAATCGCTCTTCCTCTGATTTTAGTAAATTGGCCACGAGTCAATTTAAATGACCTTTCACGGAAAAGTTTTATCCCTATTGTGGGGTCATCAGTACGGTATTTGTACATTGAAATCATATCCCTTCTCAAGCATCTCTTCTCCAGAGAGAATGAGTTCAGTGCTTGTAATCTTTCCTCATAACTAAGATCCTCCCGTCCCTTCATTAGCATTTTATCTCTTTAGTTAATTCCTTTTTTAATGCATGCCAATATTCTATTGGCTTTGCTTGCAGAAGCTTAGCATTGCATGTCGTTGTTGAGCCTGTCATCTACTAGAACCCCAGGTCCTTTTCCATCCTATATTCTACCAGAGATTTTCCCCCTAGTGAGTAGATTGTATTCATGTTTTTGCCACCTAAATGCATCATTTTACATTTTTCTACATTAAATCTTGCCATGTAGTTGCCCACCCCATTAATTTGTTCAGATCTTCTTGCAAGGTTTCCACATCCTGCGGAGAAGCTATTGCCCTGCTTTGCTTAGTATTGTCTGCGAACTGTTTATCTCATCCTCCAGGTCATTTATGAATAAATTAAGTAGGATTGATCCCAGGACAGGACCCTGAGGGACCCCACTTTCCACATTGGACCATGCCGAGTACTCTCCATTTATCACTATCCTCTGAACTTGCCCTTGTAGCCAGTTTTCAATCCAGGTACTCACCCTTTGGTCCATGCCGGGAGAACTTAGCTTGTATAGTAAACGTTTGTGAGGAACTATATCAAATGCCTTTGCAAAATCCAGATACACTAGGTCTATGGGCCTTCCTTCATCTAGATGGCAGCTCACCTCCTCATAGAAGGTTAATAGATTTGTTTGGCAAGAACGATTCTTCATAAATCCATGCTGATTACTGCTAATGATACAATTTATATTACTAAAATCTGGTATACAGTCCCTTATCATCCCCTCCAAGAGCTTAAATACTATTGATGTTAGGCTAAATGGTCTGTAGTTCCCAGGGATATATCTTGGTCCTTTTTTAAAGATTGGTGCTACATTGGCTTTTCTCCAATCAGCTGGTACCATACCAGTCAGTAGGCTGTTCATAAAAATTAGGAACAATGGTCTGGCAATTACTTGACTGAGTTCCTTAAGGACCCTCGGGTGCAAGCCATCTGGTCCCACATATGTATTTTTTGTTAAGTTTTTCAAGTCTGTTTCTGATTTTATCCTCTGTTAACCATGGGGGTGCTTCCTGTGACATGACATGAGGATAAACATTGCAGTTTTGGTTACTGAAGCACCCCGTTTCCCTCATGAAAACTGAAGAGAAGAACACATTCAAAACCTTTGCCATCTCACCATCCTTTGTAACCAGATCCCCTTCATCATTCTTTATGGGGCAAATATGATCTTTCCTCCCTCTTTTACTTTATATGTACTTGAAGAATGTCTTGGGATTTTCCTTACTTTCCTCCGCTATGTGCCTTTTGTGTTCTATCTTAGCCACCCTGATTACACCCTTACATTTCTTATTGCTATCTTTGTACAGTTTGGAATGCTGTTGATGACCCCTCGGCCTTGTATTTTTTGAAGGCCTTCTCCTTTGCTTTTATATGAATATTTACATTGTCTTTAAGGACTCTCCATGAAGTGCCTCTTGCATTCCAGCAGCTCTGAGAAGATCTGAGTTGCTCAGACCCTGATCTTTCATTTGTTATTGTTCCTAGTGACCATATAGGGGGGGGGGGGCATGGGGCCAAGGGAAATTCTGAGAAAATATTTTTCGAGGAGGAAGCACTAAAAGAGGAGCTCAGGGATAAACATCAGAGGCTGCTTATTACCCTGGGATGTACAGATCTTCTGTGGAAAGCAGTGTGCTCTGAAGAGAATGTTTCTAAGATGGTCGTTTTAATGGTGAACAGAGGCAATATGTGTGACATGTGTGATGTTTCCCCACATTGGAGAGCAAAGTGGGCTTGAATCTCTCTATATCAGCCCATAGCAACTAAGAAAATACACCTTTCATCCATTTAAAGGTGTTCAATCGATGAAAGATGATGGCTTTGTTGCTGTCCCTCACTATAATTTGCATATTATGCCCCCTCTCACGAGGGATCTGTCCAGATGGTTGGTCTAGGGGCGAGCGCGTGCAACCTGAGGTGCACGCTCCCGCAGTTTGTGCCCCGGAGCTGGTGCGAGTGCCCAGCAAAAGCAATGACCGCCGAGCACCTGCGATCGCTCTTGACAGCGCGAGAACTTGGATCTGTATATGTAAACACACAAATCCAGGTTCTTTCAGGTTGAACACTGATCTCTCCTCCTAGACAGCCCCACCCCCCCTACAGTTATAACACACCTAGGGAACACAGTTAACCCCTTGATCGCCCCCTAGTGTCAACCCCTTCCCTGCCAGTGACATTTATACAGTAATCAGTGCATTTTTATAGCACTGATCGCTGTATAATTGTCAATGGTCCCAAAAATGTGTCAAAAGTGTCCAATTTGTCTGCCTCAATATCACAGTCCCAATAAAAATTGCAGATCGCTGCCATTACTAGTAAAAAAAAAAAAATAATAATAATAATAAAAATGCCATAAATCTATCCCCTATTTTGTAGACGCTATAACTTTTGCACAAACCAATCAATATATGCTTATTTTTATTACCAAAAATATGTAGAAGAATACATATCGGCCTAAACTGAGGAAAAAATTAGCTTTTTAAATAAAAATTGGGTAACATTTGGGTATATTTATAATAGCAAAAGGTACAAATATTGTGTTTTTTTTTTCCAAAATTGGCACTTTTTTTTGTTTATAGCGCAAAAAATTAAAACCACAGAGATGATCAAATACCTCCAAAAAAATCTCTATTTGTGTGAAAAAAAGGATGTCAAATTTGTTGGGGTACAACATTGCATGACCGTGCAATTGTCAGTTAAAGCGATGCAGTGCCATATCGCAAAATACGGCCTGGTCATTGAGCAGCTAAATCTCCTGGGGCTGAAGCGGTTAAAGACCACCCAAATCTCCTGAAAGCACAGGAGCAGTAGAAAAAAAGAAAGATCTACTGATTACTAATTGTTAGGCCCTGTGATATTTGCGCAAATGTTTATCAAAATTATTTTCTTGCTAAAAAAATTCTCAAAATCATTATTAGCTGGTACAAACACAGCAAAACTTGCAACATTCCTCATAAATTCTTACTAAATATAATTACCATTGTAATTGCCATCAACTGTATTGAGTTAATAATTAACAAATATTTGTACATTTTAAATGTTGCCTTTTTGTATAAGACCCCTTTTACACAGGGTGGGCTCTGTCAAGCGGATCCACCTGCTTAGCGGGGGATGTGTTTGCTGAGCAGGTGGCTGACAGTTGTCATCCACTGTTCTCTATAAGGAGGACGAATGGAAATGGACCGCCTGTCCATTTCCATCCGACTGTCATCTGATCCGTCTGTTTTTGGCAACCCGGATCAGATCAGATACAGGTGGGTATAAATGGACATATGTACGTTTACATGCACCTCCCCATAGAGAACAGTGGGTGGTCCACCTGAAAAACAGACAGGCGGACCTGATCGATCTGCTGGTGTGAAAGTGGCATAACAGTGAAAATAGAGGGTGCGCAAAACTGTAAATAAGCAATTTGATCTAAAAAATCTGGAGGTTATAATTTTTTTACTAACAGAATTCAGAGTTTGTAAAAGATCCCCCAAAGCATAGATTTTCTGCAGCACATGACCTGAAGAATAAAAAAAAAATGTGCTAATTATTTTAAGGTCCTGCAAAAATCCCTATTTTAACTAAAAATACACAAAAATTACTATTAGCATACATAAACACAACATAACTTTCTCCAATAAGGCCTTGTTCACATAGGAGGTACTAAAGTTTACATTCGTCCCTTTTTACCCATGTGGAGATGCACAGGTGTTCAATGCATCTCTGTGCAGGCAATGGCATTGATGTCAGTGGGATACAGCAGCTGCTCCCAATCTGACATCTGTGTGGGTGCGGGTGTACGGCCCTTAAAGCAGACAGTATGAGTTCAGGGACATGCACCCACGCATACAACACAGTTTACTATGCTTCAGTGATTAACCACTTACAGACCGGACCATTTTGCTGGTCAAAGACCAGACCCCTTTTTGCGATTCGGCACTGCGTCACTTTAACTGACAATTGCACAGTCGTGCAACGTGGCTCTCAAACAAAATTGATGTCCTTTTTTTCCCACAAATAGAGCTTTCTTTTGGTGGTATTTGATCACCCCTGTGGTTTTTATTTTTTGCGCTATAAACAAAAATAGAGCGACAATTTTGAAAAAACACATTATTTTTTACTTTTTGTTATAATAAATATCCCCCAAAAATATATAAAAAAACATTTTTTTCTCTCAGTTTAGGCCGATACGTATTCTTCTACATATTTTTGGTAAAAAAATCGCAATAAGCGATTATTGATTGGTTTGCGCAAAAGTTATATCGTTTAAAAAATAGGGATAGTTTTATGGCATTTTTATTAATAAGTTTTTATTTTTATTTTTTAACTAGTAATGGCGGCGATCAGCGATGTGACTGCGACATTGTGGCGGACACATCGGACATTTTTGACACATTTTTGGGACCATTGTCATTTATACAGTAATCACTGCTATATAAATGCAGTGATTCCTGTGTAAATGACACTGGCAGTGAAGGGGTTAACCAGTGGGTGGCAGTGTAGGGGTTACGTGTTCCTAGGGGTGTGTTACTAACTGTGGGGGGGTTGGGCTTTCATTTAGTGAACACTGATCTCTGCTCCAATCACATGGAGCAGAGATCAGCGTCACTAGTTGCTAGGCAGAATGGAGAAATGCTGTTTACACAGCATTTTCTCCATTCAGCCATCCCGTGAGACGATCGCGGGTATGCCCGCAGAGATCGAGTCCGCGGGACCCGCGACCGGACTCACGGGGGTTCCGACTGGCACACGAGCGCGCCGCCGGCAGCGCGCTCGCGATGGAAAGCAGCATTGAATATTGGACGTACCTGTATGCCAATATGCCTGCCCGTGCCATTCTGCCAACGTACATCAGCGTGCGCTGGTCGGGAACCGGTTAATAAACACAGGGCATGCTTACCTGCCTCTCCCTTCCTCTCTCCGCTCTCCCACCACGTTCTCCATTCTGACACCAATCTCCTACCCCAGCAGTAGCTACAGCCAGTGAGAGTGGGGAGGAGGGGATGCTGGCCAGCAGTGCTGCAGGGAAGGGGCAGAATGATCATGGGGGTGGGGCAGTACGGGGGTCAGAGCAGTGAGATGGGGCATCTATTTGAGATAAATCCACTGGTGGCTGCCATGAAGCACATGAAGCCATCAGGAGGAGGGAGGGAGAGAAGCTGGCAGCTGCAGGGGAGCCACATGAGATCAGTACTGCCAAGTCATTGGAGCTTGGGGAAAATCAGTGGTGCTGTGGGGATTGTATATTGAGTGTCAGGAAGCAGGGGTGAAACAGGGCAGAGCAGCAGTGGTAAGGGGCATATTTATGGTAAATACCTGAGATCAACAGCTTGTCAGTTGCTGATTACAGCTATTGGTTTGGTCAACACAGAAGTGACCATAAGCTTATAGCAGGAGGAGAAATGCCATGTCCATACAGCATACTGAACTGGACAGCTGGAAGTGGTTCTGTATGCTGCATGAACTTGGTACTGAAAGGGTTAGAAGATAAAGAAGCTACATGCCCCATAAGTGATTAAATCTACTGCTTAAGTGCTTAAAAAAATAAAAATAAAGATTTAATATCAATTTAAGGACTGAAAAAATAAATTATTTTTTTTCCTATAATCAAAGCATGTTTTAAAGCAAGACCTCAAGGAAAAATATCAATACAGGACTGAAATACATATTTTTTTCCTGCCAAATAATTTGTAATTTTTTTTCAGTAAATCTTGTGATTTACAAACATTTTTCGCACAGCACAGCCAGGTAAGTGACTCACATACAGTCATTTCTGATTAGGCAATTTACCTTTCTACATTATTATTGGACAGTGCATTTGTTATATTGGCCCTGTCCAGTAAGCAGGAAACTGAGCTAGGTAGAAGTAAGCTGACCCTGAAGAAAATGTTAAACAAGCAAATAGCAGGGAAAATTACTAACTAGCAAAGGCATCTTTATTACAAGAATGGATGTAAGACTGTAAACATTTCACCTTTGTACTTGCCTGGGGTTTCATTTTATTATTTGACTTGACTTCTTCTTTAACATTGTTACAAGCATATATAACTAAATCCGGGTACACACTGGCCGAATGTTAGACAGGGGCTGGTTAAAAAAAGAAAAATGGCCAATATTCGGCCCACGTGTATGTCGGTTTGTTCGGCTAGCTTCTGTCGTACGTGCATGCTGAAAAACCAGTATCAGCCAGTGGCAGAGAGCAATGATTGAAGTGTTCTGGCAGGGAGGTCATCCCCCTGTCAGAACACAACAGCTCAGTGTGGGAAATCACTGAACTAACCTTGCATTGTTAGTACAGCGGTTCCGACGCAGGTTTCATTCAACCTGCGGACCTGAAGGCAAAAAAAAATGTGTGTGTACCCGGCTTAAAGCTATAACATCTTCTACTCTTGCAATAGACATAAAATGCAAAATACTAGACACTTTTACTCTCCCCACTATGGTCTCTCCCCCACTTCACCATTCACACACGTTAAAAGGCTTTGCATTGGTTCTCAAAAAGGACTTATTTCGGAACTCTATCAGTCAGTTGCTAGTACTTCCTTTCCCAACTTCTTTGCTTTTATGTCTAAGTGGGAGACTGATTGTGCCACCCAATTTTCTCCCGAAGCCTGGGACACTATGTTGGAAACTTTGCACAAATGTACTAAATCACTTTTGGTCAGGGAGACTGCCTTTAAGTTACCTACCAAATGGTAAAATACCTCCTCTAAACTTCACATTATCTACCCAGGAGTCTTGGACTTATGCTTTTGTATATGTTCACTTAGTGAATCTTTAAAACATACATTTTGGGATTGTGAGAAGTTATCAATAGTTTGCTGTAAAATCTCTTCTATAACATCTGCAATTTCTGGCCATCCACTTAGCCTAACAATGCCGATGTTCCTTCTTAGTGCTTCTATCCCAGGGGTTTCATGTAGGGATCAGAGACTTATCCATACCATTTGTGTAGCGACAATATGGGCCATTGCCCTCCAGTGGATATCCATTGTCCTCTTGGTAATAAATGGAATTGATGCTGTTATGCTAATGGAAGGCTCCCTTATACTCTACAAGATAGAATGCACCTGTTCTCTCTCAGATTGGATGCTTGGACTACCCATTATATGTTTATATCCTGATTTCAGGTTTTGCCTTTGTATAGATACCTTCTATTATGATATGCTAGAGTGGAGTCCTTTTGGCTCTTCTACCTGTTGTTCAATACTTTTTCTGACTTCTTGATACATAAATTGTATTATATGGTAATTGTACTGCTCACACTGGGCTTCTTGGTTGTTTTTTAATGGATTGCGTATACACATTAATCTTCTTATCTTTTGTATATGTCATCCCTTGCCAGATGTTATGTATTGAATGTGTATGCTTTCCCAATAAACAGCTTGTAAACACAAAAAATGCAAAATACTAAAACTCATGTATTTGTGTTTTTAGGTACAGGAGGTTCAAAGTTCACTATTGGCAAGTCCATCTGGCTACTCTGGGCTCTGGTTTTTAACAATTCTGTGCCAGTAGAAAATCCAAAAGGTACCACAAGTAAAATCATGGTTCTCATCTGGGCATTCTTCGCAGTAATATTTCTGGCCAGCTACACTGCCAATTTGGCTGCTTTTATGATCCAGGAGGAGTACGTGGATACCGTGTCTGGACTCAGTGATAAAAAAGTAAGGGATTAAGAATTTGTGTTGTTGATTTTCATTAAATTTACAAAACAAAGTAGAACTTGGTGGTCTATGCTGATTATGTAGGAAAAAAAAGCTGTTTTAAAGTAGCAGTTGTCAAGATGATAGTCTTTGCGACATGTTGATAACTGATTGCTGAACGAATAAAGGAACCATTAAACTTTCATAGACAAGAAAGATCTTTCAGCTGTCCGGGCAGAAAGGAGAAGTTTGATAGAGGCAAAGCATATTATACGATGTTATCAGTAACAAGAGGGAAAAGATCCTATTCATAACCTATTCAAATTTGGATTTTAGTTATTCTTTCAATAACTCAACACATTATCTTAAAGGGAAATGGTAATAGTATATTTCATATTTTATTATTTGTTTAATGTTTACAAGTTTTTTTTTTATTTGTCATTTAATAATTATTACAGGGTGCATTCATTACCCTCAGTTTAAAATGCCCAGCTCTACCTGTATGCTGTCTGACCAACTGTCTTAACCTGCAAGAAACCATACATGTCTTGGATTACATTTAGTTATACAAATTTTAAAACTGATATTTAATTTACTATTTGTTATTTATTTACTATTTGTTATTTATAAAATCTTAATTCTATAAGTAAACATTTAAACGTTTTCTAAATTCAATAACAAAATGTTCATAATTTGCAGCTTATCAATTTTTAGATGTATTAGCTGCATTAGTTTTTCTAAACTAAAATGTTTTTAACAAGAACTGAAAATACCAGTTGATCTTGCATGAAATGCCGTGACATTGTAACTTTCTTTGAGCTGAACAGGAAGCAAAAATAATATATTTTTTAGTGTAAACTACCAATGTTACTGCCCTCCTTATGATGGAAAAGAATAAAAGTAGACATTGTTTATGTTCAGCATGGGTGACAATCTTGGTTTCCCGAATAGTAGGGATGAGCCTGATGTTCGCGTTGAACGTAAGTTTGACTCATACATCAGGTGTTCGCCTGTTCCCCGAATAGTGAACAATTTGGGGTTGTTTGTGTCAAATTTGTAAGTCACAAAACCCCCTTTAAAAGTCTATGGGAGAAAAAAAAAAGAAAAAAAAGTTTTAAAAGCGTAAGTTTTTTAGGGAGCAATGATTTAATAATGCTTAACAATGTCCTGTGGGGGAAACCCATGATGTTTTTATCAATGAACTTTTATGTGTATTGCTGAGACCGACAATTCATTATAGACGCGAGTACTTTTAGATTACTTTTTTCCTTTAGAAATGTCATTTTGCTCTCGGACTGTTCTAAACACAGGAAACATGCGCCACTTTACAGGCATACACCCACCAGGTACAAAATTTAAAGGAATATTACACTTTTATTGTTTCACTTTAAGCATTATTAACCACTTTCAGACCGGACCATTTTGCTGGTAAATGACCAGAGGTCTTTTTACACTTTGGCACTGCGCTGCTTTAACTGGTAATTGCGCGGTCATGCAATGTTGTACCCAAACAAAATTTGCGTCCTTTTCTTCCCACAAATAGAGCTTTCTTTTGATGGTATTTGATTGCCTCTGCGATTTTTATTTTTTGCGATATAAACGTAAAAAGACCGCAAATTTTGAAAAAAAATGATATTTTCTACTTTTTGTTATTAGAAAAATCCAATAAACTCAATTTTAGTCATACATTTAGGACAAAATGTATTCAGCCACATGTCTTTGGTAAAAAAAAAGTCAATAATTGTATATTTATTGGTTTGCGCAAAAGTTGTCACATCTACAAACTAAGGTACGTTTTCTGGAATTTACGCAGCTTTTAGTTTACGACTGCCTATCTCATTTCTTGAGGTGCTAAAATGACAGGGCAGTACAAAACCCCCCCAAATGACCCCATTTTGGAAAGTAGACCCCCTAAGGAAATTGATAAGAGGCATGTTGAGCCCATTGAATATTTTATTTTTTTGCCTCAAGCGATTGAATAATGACAAAAAAAAAATTTTTTTTTTTTTTTTACACAAAGTTGTCACTAAATGATATATTGCTCACACATGCTATGGGCGTATGTGAAATGACACCCCAAAATAAATTCTGCTGCTTCTCCTGAGTACGGGGATACCACATATGTGGGACTTTTTGGGAGCCTAGCCGCGTACAGGGCCCCGAAAACCAAGCACCGCCTTCAGGCTTTCTAAGGGCGTAAATTTTTGATTTCACGCCTCACTACCTATTACAGTTTTGAAGGCCATAAAATGCCAAGATGGCACAAAACCCCCACAAATGACCCCATTTTAGAAAGTAGACACCCCAAGCTATTTGCTGAGAGGCATGTTGAGTCCATGGAATATTTTATATTTTGCCACAAGTTGCGGGAAAATTACAAACTTTTTTTTTTTTTTTTTTTTTTTCACAAAGTTGTCACTAAATGATATATTGCTCATGCATGCCATGGGCATATGTGAAATGACACCCCAAAATAAATTCTGCTGCTTCTCCTGAGTACGGGGATACCACATATGTGGGACTTTTTGGGAGCCTAGCCGCGTACGGGGCCCCGAAAACCAAGCACCGCCTTCAGGCTTTCTAAGGGCGTAATTTTTTGAGTTCACTTCTCACTACCTATTACAGTTTTGAAGGCCATAAAATGCCAAGATGGCACAAAACCCCCACAAATGACCCCATTTTAGAAAGTAGACACCCCAAGCTATTTGCTGAGAGGCATGTTGAGTCCATGGAATATTTTATATTTTGCCACAAGTTGCGGGAAAATTACAAACTTTTTTTTTTTTTCACAAAGTTGTCACTAAATGATATATTGCTCACGCATGCCATGGGCATATGTGAAATGACACCCCAAAATAAATTCTGCTGCTTCTCCTGAGTACGGGGATACCACATATGTGGGACTTTTTGGGAGCCTAGCCGCGTACGGGGCCCCAAAAACCAAGCACCGCCTTCAGGCTTTCTAAGGGCGTTACAGTTTTGAAGGCCATAAAATGCCAAGATGGCACAAACCCCCCCCCCCAAATGACCCCATTTTAGAAAGTAGACACCCCTAAATTTAGGGGTACACTAGTGAGACTAGGTAATAAATGGCGGGTGCCCTGAAACTATAAAAAAATAACTAACCAACCAGCGTCACCTGTAACAGTTATATGGTGATCACTGGTGAAAGGGTTAACTAGGGGGCAATCAGGGGGCTTTATGCGGTAGTATATGGGGGTCCCTGGCGCTATAAAAAGCTGCGGCGAACCTAAATACCTACCTGCCTAACTAGCGTCACCTGTGACACTAATACAGCGATCAGAAAAACGATCGCTTATTAGGCTGGGTTCACACTGGAGCGATGCGGGAACGCCACGAATGCGCGGCGGGTTCCCGCATCGCATGCCTCCCGGCGGCAGTTCACACTGCCCTATGCGAACTGCTGGGAGTGTCAGTGAAATGTTAATGACACCCCCAGATCAGTTCGCATATCGCAGTGCGATCTGCAAACTTGGATCGCATGGTGTGAACACCCATGCGATCCGATTCTGCTGCGGACCAAAAAAAGGGTCCCGTGCGAGTTTGCGGCGGGTGCGGCGGGTGCGACACGAATTCAGCCATACTATCTGTATAGCTGAACTCGAATCGCACAGAGATCGGATGTGATTTGCACTGCAGTGCGGTGCGAATCACATCCGTTCTCATAAACCGCTGCAATGTGAACCCAGCCTTAGTGACACTGGCGACGGGGGGTGATCACGGGGTTAAACCTTTATTGGGGGGGTTAGGGGGGTACCTTAGAACTAAAGGGGGCTAACCCTAACTGCCCTAATAGTTATTAGTCACAAATGACACCTGCCGGGTGATCAGGGGGTTAAACCTTTATTAGGTAATAAATGGCGGGTGCCCTGAAACTATAAAAAAATAACTAACCAACCAGCGTCACCTGTAACAGTTATATGGTGATCACTGGTGAAAGGGTTAACTAGGGGGCAATCAGGGGGCTTTATGCGGTAGTATATGGGGGTCCCTAGCGCTATAAAAAGCTGCGGCGAACCTAAATACCTACCTGCCTAACTAGCGTCACCTGTGACACTAATACGGCGATCAGAAAAATGATCGCTTATTAGGCTGGGTTCACACTGGAGCGATGCGGAAACGCCGCGAATCCGCGGCGGGTTCCCGCATCGCATGCCTCCCGGCGGCAGTTCACACTGCCCTATGCGAACTGCTGGGAGTGTCAGTGAAATGTTACTGACACCCCCAGATCAGTTCGCATATCGCAGTGCGATCTGCAAACTCGGATCGCATGGTGTGAACACCCATGCGATCCGATTCTGCTGCGGGCCAAAAAAAGGGTCCCGTGCGAATTTGCGGCGGGTGCGGCGGGTGTGGCGGGTGCGGCGGGTGCGGCGAATGGCTGAACTCGAATCGCACAGAGATCGGATGTGATTTGCACTGCAGTGCGGTGCGAATCACATTCGTTCTCATAAACCGCTGCAATGTGAACCCAGCCTTAGTGACACTGGCGACGGGGGGTGATCACGGGGTTAAACCTTTATTGGGGGGGTTAGGGGGGTACATTAGAACTAAAGGGGGCTAACCCTAACTGCCCTAACAGTTATTACAGTCACAAATGACACCAATGCAAAAAAAAAAAAAAAAAAAAAAAAATGACATTGGTGTCACTGTGACTGGGGGGCAGGGGTAATTGGGGGGGTGATCGGGGGGTAAAGGGGGGGTGTGAGTGTGCCTGGCATGTTCTACTGTGTGTGGGATGTGTTGGTGCAACTCACTGATCCGCTCTCCTCCGTGTCGGAACGAAAAATACCGACACGGAGGAGAGAATACATCACTTCCTCTCCTGTGTTTACATTACAGGAGAGGAAGTGATGTCACCGGGGATTTCCATTCGTCGGGAGCGATCGCGAGGGGGTGGCCATGAATGAATGGCCGTCCCCTCGTCCGGGATCGCTCCCGAACGAAAACCGACCGCCGCAGGCACCGGGCGGGGGCCCGATCGGGCCCCCGACCCGCGGGAGGCAAATCACGTACATCTACGTGCTTATGCCTGCCCGTGCCATTCTGATGACGTACATCGGCGTTAGGCGGTCGGCAAGTGGTTAAAATCACTACTCCCAAAAAAACATTTTTTTTGCATTGATACATGTCCCTTGGGGCAGGCCCGGATCCTCAAACACTTTTTAAGACAGTAACTTGCATATAAGCCTTTAAAATTAGCCTTTTGATTTTTCATGTTCGTGTCCCATAGACTTTAACGGTGTTCGCATGTTCAAACACATTTTTTTCCTGTTCGCATGTTCTGCTGCAAACGGAACTGGGGGGTGTTCGGCTCATCCCTACCGAATAGATACAGTGAATTAGTGGACATAGCTAACCAGGGACAGGGAGTGTTTTTACCAGGTAAAAATAAAGAGCAATAATCTTGAAAAAAAGAAAACGAATGCAGCCACTAGGGATGAGCTTTTACCTTAGTCTGGCCAGATTTAGTCAGATCATCACCACAAATCCCCAGATGCTGTTCGTAAACAAACCAGCCAGGGATCTGTCTTTTAGTGATAGCAAATCCATCATTAATTACGTCGTCCAACAATGTAAATACAGTGTCGCTTACCATGACCCACTACCACAATGACCCACTGCTTGTGATGTTGCCCCACCTCTACAGTCCCCTGTTACATGACAATGTTGCTGTGGTGCACTACTGCTACAAAATGACAGATTTCCAGCTGGTTTCTGCTTGTAAACAAAGCAGCCTGGGATCCTGGGTGAAGTCCTTGACATAATTTTATTAAAAATTACATTAAAAAAGGTATGCAATGTACCCTTCTATGAATTCAGCATTAATCATGACATCCAACACTGTAGATGTGGTGTCAATCAGGATGATTTGCCACCATGAGAACCTGCTATCCTGATGATCTTGACCCACTAAACTAACACCATAAAATGAACGATCCCCAACTGACTGCTGTTTGAGAGCAAACCAGTTGAGGATCCTGAATGATATCATTGACCAAATATGGTTATGGCCATATTTGATCAATGGTGTCACCCAGAATCTCTGATTTGTTCGTTTGTTTACAAATATCAACAGGCTGGGTATCTGTCCTTTAGTAAAGGTAGCACTACTGCCTCAATATGACAGGTCCCTTGCTGGTTGCTGTTTGTAAACAAACCATATTGGCATCTGTCATTTTGTGCTGGTAGTGCTATGATGATCTGCTGCCTGACAATGTTGTCCCACTTATATGACAACCCGCTGCCCACTGATTTTAACCTGCTAGGAATTCTGTGTGATGTCATTAATTAGGCCCTGCAGCTGGAAAGTTTAGAAACACAAGCCAGATTTTCTGGTTGAAATCTCAAGCTGTGGGAAATTCGAGTGGAGAGTAAAAACCAGTTTTGCTTTTGACTGCTGGTGATTGCTGTGTTTGCATTTTTTAGGGTATTTTTGGCATCTTTCCTTGCAGCTTTTAAACACCTTTTTCTGTCACTTTTTATAAAGCCTTTTTTTTCATTCCTTCTCTCAGACTACTAATTAGGGAAGTGGTTAATTGGTCACAGGTGCTACAGTACCTATATAACTTTCTGTAGAACTCATTTCTGAGCTTGCTCATCCTTGAGCTCGCCACATTTTTGCTTGCTGGAACTTAGACCAAGTGGAACTGGACTAAGTGGTGAGTTAAAAACCAGAGTTGAAAACAGGAGATTATAACAGGAGTCATCAAACCTGTAAGTAACATCTGAAATTTCCTGTTAGTAATATTACTTTTTGTAACTGGGAAAATGTGTGCTAGCAAGATTGAAGGTGTGCCGCATGTATACAACAATGGAGCAACAGCTCCAGGATTGATACCGCTGCAAAAGATGTGAGCAGATTGCCCTTCAGGAAGCTTGCATTAGAGATCTGGAGGTGCAAATTGCAACACTGGGCAGAACTGTCAACCTTGAAGGGGGTCTGAGCAGGTGGCTAGTAGGGTTAATGGGGAGGGTGGAAAGGTAAATCAGGATTATCAGGTAGAAAGATGGGTTAATGTAGTTAGAGGGAATGTTAGGGGCACACAGAAAAGGAAGGCCAGCCTTGGGTTTGAGCACCCTAACAGATTTTCCAAGTTGTGTGAAGATGTGGGGGTATCAAGCTCAGGGGTGGCAGCCATAGCTGTCACTGCTCCCTCTAATATCCGAGAGAGCAGCCCATCTAGTAAGGGTGGTGAGGGAAGTGCAGGTAGGCCTAGACAGTTGGTGGTATTAGGGGATTCTATATTTAGAAGGACTGATAGAATAATTTTTTGCCAGGATCACCTCAACCAAATGGTTGGCTTTCTGCCTGGTGCCAGGGTTTGGCATGTGGTGGACTGGGTTGATACATTTCTGGGAGGGGTTGGGCATGAACCAGCTGTCTTGGTCCACATTGGAACCAATGACAGAATATATGGAAGGTGGAGGCTCCTTAACCAGTTGCCGTCCGACCTGCATCAAATTTTGGCGGGGCGGGTGGTGCGGCTCTCGTTCTGGGATGCAATCATTTCTGGGATGCATTCAATTGACGGCATCCCAGAACGGCCGCTCTCACAAATCACAGCCAGTCACATGTAAACATGGAGATGCCGATAATCTGTGCTTTTCGCCTCACACTGACAGAGTGTGTGGGGAGGAGAGGTGATCAGCGGCTTCTCCTCGCAGGGGAGATACAAAACAAGTAATCAGGGCATTGATCATCAGTTCCCTGGTTACATTAGAGTGACAACAGTGTCATCAATCAGTGCCGCCATTGCCCACCAGTGCCAGCAATCAGTGCCCACAAGTGCCACCAATCAGTGCCCATTAGTTGTACCAGTCAGTGCTGGCTATCAGTGCTGGTTATCAGTGCTGCCCATCACTGCTGTCCATCAATGCCCATCAGTATCGCCCATCAGTGTCACCCATCAATGCCCATCAGTGCCCATCAGTGCTGCCTATCTGTGCTGCATATCAGTGCCCGCCAGTGTCACCTATCAATGCCACCTGTCAGTGCCCATAAGTGCCACCTATCAGTACCCATCAATGCCGTCTAACAGTGCACATCAGTGCCGCCTATCAGTGCTCACCAGTGCCATATATCAGTGCCAGCTATCAGTGCCCATAAGTGTGGCATATTAGTGCCTTCTTATCAGTGCCACCTAATCAGTGCCCATAAGTGCTGCGTCATCAGTTCCCATAAGTGCCACCTGATCAATGCCCACCAGTTCAGCCTATTAGTGCCCATCAGTGCTGCCTTATCAGCACACATCAGTGAAGGAGAAACATCACTTATTTACAACATTTATTGACAGAAACTAAGTAAAAAAATATTTTTTAAACAATTGTTGGTCTTTTTTAAAAAAATTTGTAAAAAATAAAAAAACAGCAGTGATTAAATACCACTAAAAGAAAGCTATATTTGTGTGAAGAAAATTATAAAAATTTAATTTGGGTATAGTGTAGCATGACTGCGCAATTGTCATTCAAAGTGTGACAGCTCTAAAAGCTGAAAAAATGGTCTGGGCAGGAAGGGGGTGTAAGTGCCTTGTAGGCAAGTGGTTAAGAACCAATTTAAAGAACTAGGCTGCAAAGTGATAGTCTCTGAAATATACTCGGAAATATTCCCTATGACATGTGCAACACAGGAAATACAGGGGGAGATTATAGAGCTGAATGCATAGCTAGAGACCTGATGTAAGAAGGAGGGATTTGGGTTTTTAGAGCACTGGGCTGACTTTTCATTGGGGTGCAACCTATATGCTAAAGATGATTGATACCTACATGGAAGGGGGTCTACTGTGCTGGGGGAGAGGTTTATGGGAAGGCTGGAGGAGTATTTAAACTGGGATTGTAGGGGGTAGGGTGAATTAGATTATAATGTGGAAGACAGGTCATATGGGGTCAGCCCCTATTGGTGTGTGGAATGGAGAAAGATGGGGGAGAGCTATGGCAGATGAAGGTTCGTATGTTACAAACAACCATTGTAAATGGTACTATTTGTACTAAAATAAAAAAATATGCAACATACATTTTCAAAATGTGACAATGAATTGAAGTGTTTGTTCACCAATGCCAGAAGTCTACCAAGCAAAATAGGTGAGTTGGAAGCTCTAGTGCATGAAGAGAACTATGATCAAACTAATAGTATTGCTGAATCTTGGCTTCATTCTTCTCATGACTGGGTTATTAATATACCTGGCTATGCTCTCTTTCAGAAAGACAGGGTAAAATGCTCTCTTTCGGAAAGACAGGGTAAAATGAATTAAAGTGTTTGTTCACCAATGCCAGAAGTCTGGCAAGCAAAATAGATGAGTTGGAAGCTCTGGTGCATGAAGAGAACTATGATCTAATTAGTATTGCTGAATCTTGGCTTCATTCTTCTCATGGCTGAGTTATTAATATGTCTGGCTATTCTCTCTTTCAGAAATATAGGATAAAATGGAGGGGTGGTGGTGTCTGTCTCTATGTGAGAAGTGATCTCAAAGTGAGTGTGAAAGAGGACCTAGTTGATGGAGAGTGTGATGAGTCTGAAGCATTATAGGTGGAACTGTACATGTGTGTGCGTACTAAAAATGTTATCATTGGAGATTGTTAAAGACCTGCCAGTGTTAATGAAGAGGTGGAGACTCAGCTCCTTGCACAGATGAAAAGGGCTGCCAGGGTTGAGACATTGATAATCAGGACTGGAGTAATTCCTTGGAATTTGACTGGAGTAATGGCACTTCTGGGACAGTTAAAGGGCAAACATCTATAAACCTATTACAAGACAATTTTATGGTGCAGTTTATTGAGGCTCCAACTAAGAATGCCACTAGGATCTGGTAATCTCAAACCATGCAGAGCTTATTACCAATATTCATATAAAAGAACATCTAGGTAGCTGTGACCAAAGTTAAAATGGCTATAAATAATAAGAAAATAACTTTTAAAAAATATAAAAATGAAGGAACACTATCATCGTTTAAATGCTACAAAGAATATAAGAGTATTTAAAAAGGAAATCAAGGATGCAAAAATTCAAAACGAATGACAGATTGCAAAACATAGTAGGACAAACCTCCAAAAAATCTTCAAATATATTAATAGTAGGTGAGGTCTGAGCATGTAAGCTCTTTATAAAATAATCTAGAGTGGGCGACTGGGGACAAAGAGAAGGCTAATTCATTAAATACTTTCTTCAGCTCTGTATATATAAAGGAGCATGGTGGAGTTTATGTCCATTATGAGGGTGGTATTGGCACAACCCTAAATGATCAACAATGGCTCAAAAGTCAAATAGTCCAGAAATATTTAGACAGAATAAAGGTGGATAAAGCAACTGGACCAGATGGCATCTACCCATTGATCCTAAAAGAATTGAGCTCTGTCATGTCATGCCATTGTTTTTAATTTTTTGGGACTCGTTAATGACAGGAATGGTACTAATGGATTGGCGTAGGACCAATGTGGTGCCCATATTTAAAAAGTCTTTACCAAGTAACTATAGACCTGTTTGTTTAATCTCTATAATCATGAAGATACTGGAGAGTTTAATAAAAGACCACATAAACAAGTTCTTTCTGGAAAAAAAATATTTTTAGCAACAGACACCATGGATTCATGAATGACAGAAGTTGTCAAACAAACCTGATTTCTTTTTATGCAGAGGTAAGTATAACCTGGGACAGAGAAGTGGCTGTGGACTTGGTATACTTGGATTATGCACAGTTCCCCACACACGGCTAATATGTATGGTAAAGACTACAAGCTTGGAAAGATCAGTCTGTAAAGGTATAGGAAAATGGCTAAAAAAACTAATTCAGAGAGTAGTGGTTAATGATTCTTACTCTGAATGGTCTAAGTTATCAGTGGTGTACCCCAAGGTACAGTGTTGGGACCCTTACTTTTTAATACCTTTATAAATGATATAGTGTCTGGGATTAAAAGTACCATTTCTGTCTTTGCAGATGACACCAAGCTATGCAGTGGAATAATGTCCTTTCAGGATGTCTCCAAATTTACAAGCCAACCTCAATGCTGTCTAATTGGGAAACGAATTGGCAAATGAGGTTTATTGTTGATAAATGTAAAGTCATGCATTTGGGGGCTAAGAAAATGCCTGTATCATACAAACTACGGGGAGTTCAATTGGGGGAATCCATAGTGGAGAAGGATCTGGGGATTTTGGTAGATCATAAGCTCAATAATAGCATGCAATGCCAAACTGCTGGTTTCAAAGCAAGCAAAGTTCTTTCTAGTATTAAGAGAGATATGGACTCCAGAAAGAGAGATATCATTATGCCCCTGTACAAACCATTAGTAAAACCTCATATGGAATATGCTGTTCAATTTTGGGCACCAGTTCTCAAAAAAGATATCGGGGAACTGAAGAAAGTGCAGAGAAGGGCCACCAAACTGATGGCATGGAAGAGCTCAGCTATGAGGAAAGATTAGAGGGACTGAATTTATTCTCTCTTGATAAAAGGAGATTAAGGAGTGATATGATCAACATGTGCAAATATAAAAGTGGTCCATATAGTGAACTTGTTGTTGAGTTATCCACTTTGAGGTCATCACAGAGGACAAGGGGGTACTCTTTACTGTTAGAGGAAAGAAGATTTCATGTCCAAATATGGAAAGGTTTCTTCACAGTAAGAACTGTGAAAATGTGGAATAGAATCCCTCCAGAGGTGGTTCTAGCAAGCTCAGTAGATTGCTGTAAAAAAAGGCCTGGATTCTTTCCTAAATGTACCTAATATAACTGGGTGCTAACAGTTGATCCAGAGAAAATCTGATTGCCTCTCAGGGATCAGGAAGGAACGTTTTCCCCTCCTATAGCAAATTGCCGCATGCTCTGCTGGGGTTTTTTACCCTCCTCTGGATCAACTGTGGGTGGAGAATTGTGTATATGGGATTGTATGATTTTTTTGGGGGTTGAACTTGTGTCTTTTTTTTCAACCTGACTAACTATGAAACTAGCTGGCCAGGAATTTGGTATTTGCTATCATTTTTGTTTTCTAATATTATTTTGAAAGGGTTGACTCCATAACTTCACATGCAGCTTTAACCGGTTCCCGACCAGCGCACGACGATGTACGTTGACAGAATGGCACGGGCAGGCATATTGGCGTACAGGTACGTCCAATCTTCAATGCCGCCCTGCCATCGGGAGCGCGCCGCCGGCGGCGCGCCCCCACGCTGGTCGGGACCGCCGTGAGTCCGGTCGCGGGACCCGCGGACTCGATCGCCGCGGGCATACCCGCGATCGTCTCACGGGACAGATGAATGGAGGAAATGCCGTGTAAACAGCATTTCTCCATTCTGCCTAGCAACTATTGATGCTGATCTCTGCTCCATGTGATTGGAGCAGAGATCAGTGTTCACTAAATGAAATCCCAACCCCCCCACAGTTAGTAACACATCCCTAGGAACACTTAACCCCTACACTGCCACCCACTGGTTAACCCCTTCACTGCCAGTGTCATTTACACAGGAATCACTGCATTTATATAGCAGTGATTAATGTATAAATGACAATGGTCCCAAAAATGTGTCAAAAATATCCGATGTGTCCCCCACAATGTTGCAGTCACAATAAAAATCGCTGATCGCCGCCATTACTAGTAAAAAAAAAATAATAAAACATTATTAATAAAAATGCTATAAAACTATCCCTATTTTGTAAACGCTATAACTTTTGCGCAAACCAATCAATAATCGCTTATTGCGATTTTTTTACCAAAAATATGTAGAAGAATACGTATCGGCCTAAACTGAGGGAAAAAAATGTTTTTTTATATATTTTTGGGGGATATTTATTATAACAAAAAGTAAAAAATAATGCGTTTTTTTCAAAATTGTCGCTCTATTTTTGTTTATAGCGCAAAAAATAAAAACCGCAGAGGTGATCAAATACCACCAAAAGAAAGCTCTATTTGTGGGGAAAAAAGGACATCAATTTTGTTTGGGAGCCACGTCGCACGACCGCACAATTGTCAGTTAAAGCGACGCAGTGCCGAATCACAAAAAGTGGTCTGGTCTTTGACCAGCAAAATGGTCCGGTCTGTAAGTGGTTAAGGCATCCCTCAAGCATGTCATTCAAAGGATGTCTATATTTTTAGTGTTGCCATTCAAACCACATTAATAGACCCTCTCCCCTATTTTAAAACATTTGCTTTGACATTATCAAATGTTTCCCATGGTAGTGCCCAGTTGTCCATGCCTTTTTTTAACAATAGCTTGCAATTAGCCTTCAAAAAGCACCAAAAAGTGACAAGATTCAGTACGGTATACAAGAAAAACTGGGTAGGAGATTAAACAAAGGCCCCCTATAACAAGACACTGAAAAACAAAACAATCCCTCACAAAAATATGACTAGGACTTTAGAGGTACCACACCAAAGGATAATAAAAACGTATATTTTTGGTAGCCATATCCCAAGTTGGTCATAGGGAAAAGCAGGACAAAAGTCTGCTGCCTCAAGGAGATCTGGCATATATCTCTAAAGTTACAAGCTAAGCCACAATGAGCATCAATACATACAGCATCAAGTACATCATGCAATCAGTAAAGTATATATCTACACATTAATATTAACTTTTTTATTAACATAATATTAACATAATATTATTATGAATGCTGCTGCTAGACTAATCTCTGCCAATCCCTTCACTGGCTTCCCCTACCCCTAAAATTCAAAATGCTAACCATAACATACAAAGCCATCCACAACATCACCCCCATCTATATCACCAATCTCATCTGCACATATTGCCCAAATCATCCCCTCCGATCCTCCGCTCCTCCCAGGGCCTCCTGCTTTCTAGCTCCCTTGATACCTCCTCTCATGCTCGCCTTCAAAACTTCTCCAGAGCCTATCCCATCCTCTGGAACTCCTTGCCCCAGTCTGTCCGATCAGCCCCTACCCTGTCCACCTTTAGGAGAGCCCTGAAAACTCATTTATTCAGGGAAGCCTATCCCACACCCACCTAACAACTGTCCCCGAGCCACCCCATCATATCATTCTCTGCAGCTATTACCTTTTGTACCACCACCCCCTCCCTTTAGAATGTAAGCTCTATGAGCAGGGCCCTCCTGTACCTTTTGTATTGTACTGTAATTGTGTTGTCCCCCCTTATACATTGTAAAGTGATGAGTAAACCGTTGGCGCTATATAAATTGTGTATAATAATAATAATAATTAACTGCTGTCACATTGCATGTACCGTATATACTCGAGTATAAGCCGAGATTTTCAGCCTCTTTTTTGAGGCTGAAAGTGCCCCCCTCGGCTTATACTCGAGTCATCGCTGTCTGCCCGCTCGATCAGCGTGTCGAGCAGACAGACAGCGGCCATTCTAGAATTCAAAAGCCGCGCCTCCGGCTCCGCCTTCGCCTGTGATAGGCGGAACACTGAATTTCCCAGCAGCCTGTGTTCCGCCTATCACGGGCATCGTCTCATCCTCGTACTACGGACGAGGATGAGACGATGCCCGTGATAGGCGGAACACAGGCTGCTGGGAAATTGAGTGTTCCGCCTATCACGGACATCCGATAGGCGGAACAGCAGTCAGTGGGAAATTGAGTGTTCCGCCTATCACCGACGGAGGCGCGGCTTTTGAATCCTAGAATGGCCGCCGACGAAGAGCTGAAGGACGGAGGCTCGGCTCGGGACGGGACGGGCCGGGCCGGGACGGGCCGGGCCGGGACGGGACGCAGGCTGGACGGGACGCAGGCTGGACGGGACGCAGGCTGGACGGGACGCAGGCTGGACGGACACAGGCAGGCTGGACACAGGTAGGCTGCACGGACACACACACACACACACACACACACACACACACACACACACACACACACACACACACACACACAGATGCATGGACACACACACACACACACACACACGGATGCATGGACACACACACAGGGATGGATGGACCCACAGGGATGGACGGACACACAGGGATGGACAGGCATGTCTCACCCTCGGCTTATACACGAGTCAATAATTTTTTTCCAGTTTTTTGGGGGTAAATTGGGGGCCTCGGCTTATATTCGGGTCGGCCTATACTCGAGTATATACGGTAGCTTGTTCCCAGAGTTAAAGGACCATAGCTGCCACATAAGAAAAGGGCCCAACTGTTCAAGAGATTGGCGATTATATGGATTATATGTGCAATATGGAAAGGAGCAGATATATGCCCTAAGAAAAAAAAAAAGAAAAATAATATATATATGGTATATATATATAAATATAAATATATGTTAAACACATAATCTCAATTCTCTTTACCGGTTGGGCCCCTTTATTGTGTGGTGGATACAGTCCTTTAAAAAAGCTAATTGTAATGTGAGCCCTTACAGCAATATACATGTAATTAAGGATGATCCAAACACCCCCTGGTTCGCGGCAGAACATGCTAACAGGCAAAAAATTTGTGTGAACACGCGAACACCGTTAAAGTCTATGGGACTCGAGCTTGAAAAATCGAAAGTGCTAATTTTAAAGGCTAATATGTAAGTTATTGTCATAAAAAGTGTTTGGGGACCCAGATCCTTCCCCAGGGGACATGTATCAATGCGAAAAAAAGTTTTAAAAATTGCGTTTTTTCCAGAGCAGTGATTTTAATAATGGCTAAAGTGAAACAATAAAAGTGAAATAGTTCTTTCAATATCGTGCCGGGGGGTAGGCCTGTAAAGTGGTAAAGTGGCACATTTTCCCGTGTTTAGAACAGTCCCTGCACAAAATGACATATCTAAAGGAAAAAAAGGAATTTAAAACTGCTTGCAGATGTAATATAATGTTGCCCCCCAGCCCATTACCAGGCCCTTTGGGTCTGGTATGGATATTAACCTCCCTGGCGGTATGATTCAGTCTGGAATTAGGTGCTGAAAGCGGTACAATTATTTTGCACGGAAATCTGGCTTTTATTTTGTAGTCCTGTAATTGTTAGGAATAACGCTCTTAAATCTGTTGAAGCCAGAGTCTAGCAGACATCCCGGGTATGATAAAGTTTATAATATAATAAAGAATAATAAAAATTATTCAATAATGTAATAAAATCCTAAAACACTAAAAAATTGACACTTTTTGGTTGCTATGGACAATCTCCAAATTCCAGGCAGTAAAAAACAGTATTTATAATATAAAAGTGCATGCAGGGCATTGCACAGACCACTAGGGACAAAGGGGGTGTGTATTTTTTAATACAGCACTGTAATCTGTAAGATTACAGTGCTGTGTGTGTTTAGTGTGTTTTAACTTTTTTGAATTTGCCGCCGTTCTCCGCTCCCGTGTGCTGTAACGTCGCAGGGAATGGAGCTCGGCGGCATTCGGCACTGTGAATCGAGCGGAGGACAGCTCGATCGCACAGCGCGGCAGACATCGCTGGATCCAGGGGACAAGGTGAGTAACGCTCCCTGTGTCCTCCCCTGCATCGAGCGAAGCCATCCCGAGTCTGGCTCGGGGTTACCGCTCCTGTCAGTATATTCCTACCCCGAGCCAGACTCGGGATTACCGCTAGGGGGGTTAAGGGGAACCCCACACCCAACTTAAAAAAAAAGCGTGGGGCCCCCAGGCCTTATATACTCTGAACAGCAGCAGTATAGAGACAGTCCCTGGGTTACAAACAGAATAGGGACTGTAGGTTTGTTCTTAAGTTGAATCTGTTTGTAATTTGGAAAAGGTACATTTTGTAAGTGTAGCTCCAGCCAAAAAATACATTTTTTAAGCTTTTTTGGATAACATAGGGAAGGGTTATCATCACCCCTGTAACATTTGTTTTGCTCTCTGTGCCCCTGTTCAGAAGATTTCACCTCACTTTCTGTCCAAATGACAATTGGATTTAGAAAATTTTGGGTTATTAGGGAAACAAGGATTGGTGATAAAGCATCAATGGGGAGACACCTTTTTCCCATAATACCTCTTACTGGAGAGAATTTCCCTTCCTAGGGGTAGATTTCCACCCACTTCCTGTTGTCTCCTTCCGTTTCTAAGTAGCAGTCATTTGTAAGTTTGAAAATAAGGGACAACCTATACTATATGGCCTGCCCTATACACTCTGAGGAAAATTGAGCCTTAGGTGTTGGTGGTACCAGAACACTGTAGGCCCTCACAGTTACTCTTGGTGGGCACTGGAACGGGCCCTGCTGTGAAATAGTATATCAAGAATTGTAATTGAGTGCCCCTGTTAAACAGGGGCATAAAAATTGGGCCTCAGGCGGTAGTGGTGGCACAACACTGTAAAAGTGGTCAGCCTTCGCGCCGCTAAGTGGTAATAAGTGACTAAAGTGGAACAAAATCCAAAATCAGATATAATGAAACACAGATGCTGTGAAAAAGAGCCTGAGTGATATAAAGTGCAAATGCTAACTAAAAAATGCAGCAGGACAAAATAGTGAGCACAAACTATCAAATAATGAATATAAAGGGGTGGGTCCTGCGCAAATCGTGCCACTCAAATAAAATACACAAATTCAAAATAATATAAATATGTGCATACATACAATGCCGTGAAAAAAATATAGTCCAAAAAACAGCACGCATAAAAATATATAAAAAATATATAAAAAAATGGAAAAAAGGTTTAATGATAGAACAATAATAAAATGTCCGCTACTCAAGGCTCCCGGAACTCTCACCTTTAAACGAAGTGAATAAGCAAATCAAACAAACTCCAGGATTCTCTTATTTCATTCATAAATAATAAATAATAGCCATCAGGAAATCCAAAGGAGGGATGCAATGATACAATTCCGCCACTAGAGGGCCAGTCCCAGCTTCCAGAATAGGTGAAATGGATCTTCACTTCTATTTCACAGTGTATGGCTCAAAATAAGAGAGAGGAGGGGGAGAGAGAGAAACAGGAGACTTCCATAGTGTAGTAGTTTAAAAAACGGCAGGTAGATTTATTAAAAAGCAGTAAAGACTCTCACATTTTAATTGCAAAAACAAGCACAATCAGGAAGAGGGTATAATGACAACTTCCTCCCTACTACACTATGGAAGTCTCCTGTTTCTCTCTCTCCCCCTCCTCTCTCTTATTTTGAGCTGATTTCCTGATGGCTATTATTTATTATTTATGAATGAAATAAGAGAATCCTGGAGTTTGTTTGATTTGCTTATTCACTTCGTTTAAAGGTGAGAGTTCTGGGAGCCTTGAGTAGCGGACATTTTATTATTGTTCTATCATTAAACCTTTTTTCCATTTTTTTATATATTTTTTATATATTTTTATGCGTGCTGTTTTTTGGACTATATTTTTTTCACGGCATTGTATGTATGCACATATTTATATTATTTTGAATTTGTGTATTTTATTTGAGTGGCACGATTTGCGCAGGACCCACCCCTTTATATTCATTATTTGATAGTTTGTGCTCACTATTTTGTCCTGCCTTTATATACAACACTGTAAAGCCTCACAGATACTTTTGTCGAGTGCAGGAACAGGCCCTGTTGTGAAATATTAGATCAGAAATTGTAATTGCTTGCCCCTGTTAAACAGGGGCAAAAAAATTGGGCCTTAGGCAGTGGTGGCAGTGCCATGAAGTGAAAATATTCCTAGAAGCCATCATCATGAAGATTGAGGAGGAATAGGATAGTCACTCAGCATAATAGGATAGTCACTCAGCATATGCAGTCTTCAAGGCATCCCTCATTCATAGAAAAATCAATCAGATACATCAGCATCAGATGCTTTGTAGCTGGTAATCCAAGACTGATTCATTTTTATGAATGTGAGCCGATCAACAGAGTCTGTGGACAGGTGCACTCTGTGATCAGTTACAAAGCCTCCAGCAGCACTGAATAAGTGTTCAGAAAGAACACTGGATGCAGAACAGGTTAGTAGCTCATTTGCATATTGAGCAAGCTCTGGCTAGTGGTCCACCCTCAAGACCCAGTAACTCAGTGGATGTTTTGGTGGATAGGTTTCCAAGCCTGATCTTGCCCCTGGTATTTCAGCACCATGTAATTCAGATGCTGGCGATGGTAGCTGGAACCAATCAGACCCGGGCGCTGAGGACTGAAGAATTGTCTGAAGGCATTGTCAGCTGGCCACCTTCTCCACCGCTCTTTCTGTGACTGAACGAAGCCTCAGCAATACATTGTCCAGCCCCAGGAAATTGTAACCTCCCAGGCTCTGGAAACACATTGCACAAACCTTTCTGCATGGCCTCCTGAAGATGTTTCATCCTCTGCTCCCTCTGCAAAGGCTGGATAAGTTCTGCAACCTTACCCTTATAACGTGGATCAAGAAGGGTTGCCAGACTGCAAACAATCCCTTAAAGATTGCTGCTGATGCTGAGTGTTATCCTCCACCTCCAGCTGACACAATCCTCCTCCTCCCCTTCTTCTTGTGTGATTGGCGGGCCTGCAGGAATACTAGTATCTTGATAAAGGGGGCCTTGAGAAGTAAGGAAGTCCTCCTCTTCCTCCCACTGTTCTGCCTCAAGTGCCCTGTCCATTATTCCACAAAGTGTGAGCTCCAACAGGAAGAAAGGAGGGACAGTATCACTGATGCATGCACTGTCACTAATTACCATCCTTGTGGCCTCCTCAAATGGTGACAGGACAGTGCATACATCCTTGATCAGTAGTCCCTGGCGTGGTGAAAAAAAGCCAAGCTCCTCTGACCCTGTCCTGGTGCCATACTCACACAGGTACTCATTGATGGCCCTCTGCTGCCTGTGTGTGCAGCCGCTGCAGCATTGCCAATGTTGAGTTTCACCTGGTGGAACTCTTTCTATGAATATCAGCCAGCCGAGCACTGGCAATTATATGATGGCGGAAATTACCACATACTTTTCTGGCCTGCCTCAGGAGATCCTGTAAGCCTGGGTATCTGCTCAAGAACCACTGCACCACCAAATTTAGGATGTGAGCCAAACAGGGAACATGGGTCAAATGTCCCTGTTGGAGGATGTAGAGGAGGTTGGTGCCATTGTCGCATACAACCATTCCTGGCTGAAGCTGGCATGGCGTCAACCACCTCTGAGCCTACCCCTGCAGAGCTGACAGTTCTTAGTTGTCGTGGCTGTTTGCCAGTGCTTTATGGGCCATTACGTGCTGCTCGAATTTGGCACGAACGGCCCATAATGTTCGTTTTTTGACGAACGGGTGAACATCCAATGTTTGAGTCGAACTTATGTTTGACCGGAACAGAAAGCTCATCCCTACATGTAATATATATGTGTAGATATGTCCTGTACTGATTGTATGATGTATTTAAAATATGTATTGAACCTCATTGTGGCTTTGTTTGTAACTTTAGAGATAGACCTGAGATTTACTTGCGGAAGAGTGCTTTGTTGTGCGAAAGGTGTCAGGAATTATATGAGACATTGGGGGTTATTTACTAAAGTAAAATCCACTTTGCACTACAAGTGCACTTGAAAGTGCACATGGAAGTAAAGTCACTGTAGATCCTTGGGGGACATGCAATGAAAATAAAAAACAGCATTTTAGCTTGCACATGATTAGATGATAAAATCAGCAGAGCTTCCACTCATTTCAGATCTACCCCTTAGATTTAGAGTGACTGCACTTCCAAGTGCACTTTCAAGTGCACTTGCAGTGCAAAGTGGATTTGCCTTTTGTAAATAACCCCCATTGTCTCTGACCCATTGGGATATGACTATCAACTACTGGCATGACACATAACTGCAATTGTTTCAAACAGGACATATTGCATATGTCTGATTTAAATCTTTTTAATGTTGTGTACAATAAAAAATGAAAGTTAGTATTATGCTGTGGTGTGGTACCAAGTACTAGCATTTGTTTCTTGTGACAAAATTTAGCTCACAGAGACCTTAGTGGGGTTTTGCAGACTTCAAGCTAGGTTCACTGATACTCCCTTTAAACTGAACGTTGCCTGTCTTGCTCATCCCAAGCAGCCATGTAAACTAAGGACTAGTAAACTACAAGGAATTAAATTTTTGTTTTTGGGTTTGTATACAGTATTATAGGGTGCACCTTATTTAGAGAGCATTCTGGACTTTTTAAGGTTTCCTTTGTAACTATCTGTTTCAAATTGAATCTACTTTTGTGAACAGAGAAGAGCAGAAAAGAATGCAAGTACTCATTTAGATATGTGTGTAATTAGAACTTCAGTTATTTAACTCTCTTAACTAGAGGCTTTGTTTAGAAAAACAACTATGTTTAGCCTGCTAAACATGTAAAAAGAAACCTAGAACCTGCTGGCTGGAAATAGTAATTATGAAATATGTATTTGCGATTTTAATATACACAGTACATACACATATCACAGGCCTTGTTCTCACAAAATGTGGCTTCCTGTACAACTAACAGCAAAACCTTTTTTGGATAGATTAAGGGAGAATTATAATCCCTGTCTGGGTTTTTGTTATCTTTGTCCCATTGGAGAGATTTCCCTTTACTGTACTTAGGCATAGGCAAAAAACAGGAAGTGAGAGAAGCCCTCTCCAAAGTGTGGGAATCCCTGGTTAACACCAGGGTCACCTGAACTGGCATCCCTATGTGAATATTTACCCTCTATTACTGTTCTGGGGACACCCAAAAATGTGTTTGTTTTCTTTTCACTTTCAATGACAGTGAATAACCATAAAAATAACAAATAGAGAGGATGAATCTGCCTAACGGGGACACTACAAACGCCTGACAGGTGTTCTAACCCCTTCTCTGCTCTGTCCAAAACTAAAAAAAGTTTTGCCCTTACTTATTTTCCACAATATTCTCTTTATTAAACTTTTTATTACTAATTGTTTTCTAAAAAAATGAAAGATATAGGGGTGTATTTACTAAAGCTGGAGAGGCCAACATTAGTCACAATTCTGCGTAGAAATTAATTAGCTTCCAGGTTTTATTGCCAAAATTAAAATGAACAAGCTGAGGTTAGAAGCTGATTGGTTTCTATGCAGAATTGTGACTAATTTTGCCCTCTTCAGCTTTAGTAAATAAAGCCCATAGATTTAACACTTTGGGGTTGATATACTTAGACTGGAAAGTGCAAAATCTTGTGCAACCGCGCATTGCAACTAATCAGCTTCTAACTTAAGCTTGTTCATTTACGCTTTAATTTAGATTAGTAAATCAACCCATTTGTGGTAAAATAGATGGGACTACCTAGAATTCAAAAAATGTTCAGGAAATCAACCGTTTTGTCCAGAGTATATAATATATAGCGCAGCTTAGAGAATGTAGTGGACAAGAATATGTAATGTACAGTGCAGCTTACTAAGAACACCGGTCTAGAGTATGTAATGTACTAGTCTTTACATTGGCAGGAGGAGGACAAATTTGCATTTTTTGCAAATTTTTCGTTTTACATTGGTGCTCAGTTAGAGAAAAAAAGCTCCTTACATTTGTGGTCAGTGTGAGAAGATTGCACTTACAGTGGTGGCCAGTGGAAGAAAGACTGCACTTACATTGGTGGCCTGTGGAAGAAAAAATATCCTTTACATAAAAAAAGGGAACAAAACATCCCCTTACATTAGTGTCATTGGTTGCCAGTCTAAGAAAGAATACTCCAGCTATGGTGACAATGGGAGAAGAAATGCCCCTTATATTTGTGTTAAAGGGAGGAAGAATATCCCTTACATTGGTGTCAATAGGAGTAAACACGCCCCTTAAATTTGTGCTAGAGAGAAGGAGAATACTACTTTTATTGGTGTTAGTGAGGGGAAGTAGTGGTGGTAGTTGGATGAACTCTATGTATTTAGATTGTATGAAAACAGGACTAAAGCCAAAAGTGGCAACTATACAGAGAATAACCCTATAATATAATCAATATGTAAGAGAAGATGTATTTCTGATGGATGATACATACTTTTCAGAAATGCCAACTTCAGTGTCAGGAGTTGCAGAGTATTGTGAAAGAGTTACCTATGAAGCTAAGGAGGAGATCTAGACAGGTTTGGGGAAGCCGGATGGCAGAAATCTCAAACTACACCTGGAAGTAAACTATCACGGTTTCATTTGAGCAAGGTGTGCTGTGAATCCATTTGTTTTTCTGATATTTATCTTTATAATGTAAGAATGAAGCATAATAAATCTGTGAGGCAACACATGGGAATCTATGTAGTTCACTTTAAGACTGCACATATTTCTAACCTTGCAAAACTGTGATAGTGGGCACATTCAAATCAACTACAACCCCACATATACTGTATAAATATGCATTATTTAGAGAGCAGAACACATGTATAAGAGCTGCAATAAAATATCAAATAAATGTATATAATTAGGACAGGTTTCCAAGTGTTGAATTGCACTGAAATTCTCAGCACTAAAATAAAAATGCTTTTAGTTATCCTGGTTTCAAAACTCTTGCTGTGCTCTCTTCATCTATATATCCAAACTTATATAAAGTTAGTAAACAACAACACTTGAGTTATTTTAAAATAATTCTAAACTAAAAAGAAAGAAAAAAAAAACTTTAAAAAAGATATCTGTGAGACGTGCCCTAGTTTTCTACTTGATAGCCTGAAAAGAGGTGTTCTTTATTTTGTGTGCTTTGTGTTGTCTCTCTCCACTGTAATGAATGTTTGCAATTGGATCTGCTTCTGATGATCCTGGGAACGCTACTATTTTGATGTGCAATTTCTGACATTATTCAAAGTGAAAACTCTGGAGGCACTTCCATTTTCCCCAGGTAAATCAAGCTCAGTTTCGTTCTCATCAGAAAGCAACTGTTGGGTTCTGAGCAGTAAAGGAATTAGAAACAATTTAACAATTAGTATATAATTAAAATATAGTTAGCACAAAGCCAAGAATAGTTTCAGGTTTCCTTGATTAAGCCAACTTAGATAGCAATGACATCATGCCTTAAACAGGCAGCTGGCGGATGATATTGTAAGCAGAACAATACAGCCTATCATTAAACATTGCAATAAGTGTCAACTATGGCAGTTGGTCGGCGACATTGGCCTCATTTGAACAGGTGCACGCAGACACCATAGAACAATCTTCAATGAAGCCACATGGTACCAGGAAAAAATAATGTTGCAGCTTTTAAAGCCAAGGGTTAGTCATTCTGAATTTAAAATAGCCTTTAAAACCAAATAGTTATTTAAGAGAATCTGAGTCATGAATACTGAAATAAATTCTGAACAGATTTAATTATGAAAGTGTTTTTGATATACATATATATATATACCTTCCAGATCAATTTAAAAATAAGTCTCAATATAGACTTACATAAAGTGGAAAGAGCTTAATTGATGCTGAAATCATACAATTTTTTTTCTGAGATAATCATGGCATAATCAGCTCCTTCAATCAACATTACTAGTTGTGTCAATCTTAAATAGGTGTCTTTACCTCTCGTAGTAGATGCTGTGATTTCCCTGATAACAGGTTGTGTTTTTGGAACCATTTCTATTTTCTAAAAGGAAATGTAAAAATATGTTATTAGAATTTTCAAAGTTTTATAAGAGGTAGACAAAAAGTTTGTAAATGTCAGTTTTCTTAAAGGAATCATATATGTGTATAAGTGATTAGTAAACTTGTCAGGCTTGGTGTATATTCTTTGACCCTTCAGTCAGAAAGGGAGTCACAAATGTGCAAAGAATGACTCCTTTAAAGAGAATCTATAATGTATTTATGTGAGTTATATACATGTACTCTTACCCCCTGTCTCCCACAATACAACTCCTTGGCCAATTTCCAGTGCCATGTCATGTGAGAACAGGTGTATGTGTGTGTGGCAGAGGGTACATAATATTCATAAGTTTTGATTTGACCAGGAAGTTTAAATTTACATCAGTGTTTCTGAGGATACATGTAGAATATCAGGGCACCAGGGAAATGTGGAATGTAGCATGGTGATTTTTGTGCCTTTTACAAAGAGAACCCGTGACCTTGCTTTCTACAGGCAATGTCAAGTTCACTTTAAGAAAATGAACAGCATTTAAACATTTTAATAGAATTTCTATATTATTGCGGTAGCTTTGTTTTGGTTCAAAGCCATTTGATTCACGATCTACAAACCTGTTTGCTGAAAATGTGAGACGTGACAAGTGAATTGCTGGAGAATGAGTCATTGTCAGGTGTGTCCTGTGAACTGTGTCCTTTCCTGGAAGACATTATTTCTCATTATGATCATTGGAGTGGAGAACCAGCCCCAAAACTGACACCATCAAAGTGCAAGCGGCATCTTAATAAATCTAATGTTGTCATTCATCCCCAATCTATTCTGGGGCGGATATTTAATTATGAAGGGAAGATGTGTGTGGAGATTAACTGCACAATATTAAATGAGATTCAGCCTATTGCAGAAAAGGAGACACTATTGGATCAATTTTATAAGGTTCTCATAATTTCTCTGTAGTTCGGGGATCAATAGCAGAGACAGTCAAGGGGAAAGAATGTCCTTGCTTTAAATTGTTTTTGCTCCATGTAGCGCCAGATATTTTCTCTGAAATTAAAAAACATTTACGGGTAAAAATATGAAAAAATTTCATTTAGCTTACTTTTGGATTATTTATATAATAAATTACCTGAAACTTGCATTTATGCCCCATGTCAGCTAAAAGGCAAAGTGCATGTTACAGGGTTTTTCAAGCTGTTGTATGCCCTGAAAAAAACAAACAAACTGTAAGACAAAGGCATAATGAGCTAGTATGCACCACATAGGTGGGACATTGTTGCTGAATTTTCATGCTGTAGACTTGCAGAGATCCTGCTGTAGACTCACCACTGCAACTTTTGCTCTTGCTAGAGACTTGCCAACAAATTTGCTACAAATTGCAAAAGTGTCTACTAGAAATTGTGCTTCCAGTGCTCTGCCAGTGTACAACTTGCCAGTGAAAATGTGCAGCAAGTCATCAGACTTACAATTCAACACTGCCAGAAATGTGTGGAAAGTTATCTAGGGTACCATGTCTTAGGCCTCATTCATCCCCGTGTGTTTTATGTGCAGTATAGGTGTAGTGCATTAAAAAAAGGTCTTGCGGGGCGTGGCCGGAAGTCGAGGACGTCGGACGTGTCTGGGGAGAGCTCCGCCGAGGCCTAGCTCAATCATACCCCATCCTCGTCCACCGCATCCCTGTTCTGCCCGCCGGCCTCTCCATCCCACCGGTGGGACATCGGAGCTCCGGACGGAGCCGTTATTTCTGTCGGATCCGCCGCCGTTTTCACCCTGCGGCGGCGGGCGGCGAGACAGGCCGGACGCCGCCATCTTGCGGCCTACACCGCTTCCCGGAGCCTCCGGACGGCGCATCCTGAGTCCCCCCTCGGCCGGGACTGCAGCAGTCACCTAACGCGGACCCCTCAGGACAGCCTCTCCTGCGCCAGACCACCGCTGATCGCCACTCGGATGCCTAAAAGGAATCCCAGACTCCAGCTGGAAAGGTGAGCTCCGGTGGCCATCTTGCTACACCCGAGGCCTCCAACAGCATACTTGCCCTCTCTCTTCTGTGGCCGGATTGCTGCCCCAGCCAGCGCAGGCATTAATCCCTGCCTCAGTTAAGTTTACCAACCCTCCTGAGTGTCTGCCTGCATACACCGGTCACATCCTCCTACCCTGCACCTACCCTCGGCCTGCTCAGCGGCCATCTTGGTTCACCCATCTCCTTCTCCTGCTGCCTGTGGCCTGCACCTGCTTGCTATTCACCCTGGTTTCTGCCTTAGCTTGTGCCCTCTCCCCTTATTTAACCCAGTGGGGCAGTGGTGTCTGGATCTTCCCCCTCCTGGCTGTTTGGAACTGCTGCGGCCTGCTCTCCTGCTCCATCCCCCCTCCCCCCACGGTTGGCTTGTGCTTTCTGAACGGCAGCGTACTATCTTGGGGTCTCATCTTGGGTCCCACTTGTTTGACAGACATGTGATCATCTTACATAGGCCTTAGCCGCCTTCCAATGCTCCCGTGCTGCTCACATTCGCTACTTCTCTATGGGAAACACCGCATGTAACTGAATATACGCCTAGTCCCAACGCCTCATGGTGAAATACGGGCCGAAACACCTTCCTCAGTCTTCGTCCCCGGATTTGCGGCCCTCACAGACACAGACTCTGGATCAATTTTTAAGCAGGCCGGCCTCCCCAGCCCCTTCTTTAGGTTCTTTCACGTACGCACAAGTGGCATCCCAAGCACCGGCACAAGACAGTCCACATTCCTTGTCACATAGCCACTCAGACGCGATGTCCGCCCCGGTCACAGTTGATGTACTTGACGATAAACTGCGAGCTCTCCTACAAGACTTGATGAGTAATGTTTCTAAGGAAATGGGTAAACTGGCCCATGAACTGCGGGGGGAGCTTGCCCAGATTGGAGAACGGACTGATGTCCTGGAAACCAAATTTGATGACCTGATACAATATGTCCACGTTTTGGAAGAAGACAACGCCGGTCTAAAACAATCTGTCTCTCAGCTCCAATCCCAACAGGAAGATCTGGAGAATAGGGAACGTCGCCAAAACCTTCGGATCAGAGGCGTCCCGGAGGCCGTTAGTGAGGGGGAGATCAAACCATACCTACTCAGTCTCTTTAATGTTGTTGCCCCTAAAATCCCGGACATAGACTGGAGAATGGATAGGGCCCACAGATCCCTGGCCCCAAAACCGCCTGCCGGAGCCAACCCTAGAGACATTATCGTACGCTTTCACTACTACGATAGCAAGGAAGCTTTGACCATGGCCACCCGGAACAAATCCCGTTTGGAATTTAAAGGGGCCAAGATACAAATTTTTAGTGACTTATCCCCTATTACTCTTGCCAAACGTCACAGCTTTTGCCCTGTGACTGCCCATCTGCAAAATCATCAGTTCCCATATCGTTGGGGGTTCCCCTTCCGCCTCTCTGCTACTAAAGATGGGATTCAATACTCTATGAGAGATCTTCAGGAGAGTGAAGCTTTCATACGTAACCTGGGCCTACCACCGCTTCCAGACGAGGATCCCATGCCGCTTCCGACGACGCCCAGACCCTCCTCCATTCCTGCTCGGATCTGGACCCCTGCCCGCCAGAAGTCGCAGAAATCCTTTTCTACCCCTCAGCGTAACCTGCATCCTAGACTCCCTCCCTGATGGAAGCTTCCTTGTGTAGTATTTGGCTGATCTCGGCCTCGGCCCCTGTCTCACCATGTTTCCTCTTTAACAAGGGATATTTGCAACTTTAGTTACGGGTTATATTTTTCACTGCCCCTGTTCTTTTCTGGTTGTTGGGACTACAGTGTTTTGCTCTTATTTCCTGTAACTTTTGCTGGAAGGTGGCGGGGTCTCTCCAGATGAGCTGGAACCCCTGATGTGCCTCCTTTGGTTCCACGGCTACGGCTGTGGACTCCTGGGTGGTTTTTACCCCCCAGGCCTTTTTTCTATTAGTAATGTTTTTTTTTTCTATTTTTTAGGCCTATTTTTTGGCCTTTTTTTCATTTTTTGTTCAATTTGGATGCACTTTTCTACGCTTTATAATCACATTGTTGTTATTATATGTCTTCATTTGCCTTTCACTTCTAGGACACACCACGAGTCCCAGTATCTTCCTGGTTGGTATGGTTATGTCCGTTTTTTGTATGTATATTACGGGTATCTTAAGCTTTCCCTGATTTCTATACGATGGCTTTGAGGGTACTTACTTACAATGTTAAGGGCCTGAACTCAATCCATAAGCGCTGGTTGGCTTTGAAGGAGTTCAGGTCCTCCAACGCAGATGTGGTCCTAGTCCAGGAGACTCACTTTCGCCCAGGGGGATCTCTTAAATTTGCAGCCAAACATTTTCCGGTCTCTTTTATGGCCTCTGACCCCTCTGGTAAAGCAGGGGTGGCAATACTGATTAAAAAGACATGCCCGCTACGGGTTAAGTCCTCATTTATTGATCCACAGGGCAGATACATCCTCCTGGACTGTGACTACTTATCTCGTTCTCTTACTATTATCAATGTTTATGCTCCCAACTCAGGCCAGATTCACTTCCTTACTGAGGTCTTGGACAGCCTGGGCACCTATGCCCAGCCATTCATGATTCTTGGCGGGGACTTTAATATGGCCATGTCTGCTAGGAAGGATAGGCAGACCCTGTTTTCAGACAATCCCTCCTTAAAAACGGAACGTCCATCTACTGCGTTTCGCAAGCTCATTAGATCTCATAACTTTTTAGACACCTGGAGGATTAAACACCCTACACATCGGCAATTCTCCTTCTACTCACCCCCACACAAGATGTACTCTAGATTGGACTACATCTTTGTTTCGGCGCCTTTTCTAACGTCGGCAGTGGCCTCGGAGTTAAACCCCATAACGTGGTCTGATCATGCATCGGTCCAGCTCGACCTCGTCCTCACCCTCTCTACACCTAAGACCTGCCACTGGAGATTCAACGAGTTTCTCCTCCGTGATCTGGTTACCGAAACCCATTTATCCCACGGTTTAGCCAAATTTTTTCAACTTAACGAAGGGTCGGTGCGGGACGTGTCCACCCTTTGGGAGGCCCACAAGGCCGTTTTTAGAGGATTGTGTATCTCGGCTGGCTCCCGCCTTAAGCGAGACTCGGCTGCGCAGAGACTAGACCTCCTTTCGCAATTGCAAAAAGCTGAAGCTCTGCTTGTGTCCTCCCCATCGGTGCCGCGTCTTCGCACAGTGACCTCTCTCCGCGAACGGTTAAAATCCTTAGATATGCACAAGTGTTCTAAAGCTCTGCTTTGGGCTAAACAGAGGTTCTATGAATTTGCCAACAAGCCTCATAGGATGTTGGTGAACAAGCTCAAGCCCCGTCCATTTCACTCCTATCCTGACCTCCTGCTACAGCCGGATGGCACTCCGACTTACTGCCCCTTGACGATGTCTAAAGTATTTGGTACTTTCTACAAAAAATTATATAACTGCCTCGCTTCTGACCCTAACCATGAATTCTCCCAAGATAGCTTTGATGATTTCTGCGCTTCCTTAAAATTACCAGTGTTGTCTTCCCCACAAGTGGACACCCTGAATGCTCCCGTTACACCAGAAGAGCTGGCTGCGGTTGTAAAAGTCCTTCCGTCCCATAAATCCCCGGGTCCTGACGGGCTTCCTTATGTTTATTATAAAACTTTTCTCCCGACACTGAGCCCCCATCTGCTTAATCTTTTTACCTCCCTACAGAAGGGCATTATTCCACATTCTCAGTTTCTCCACGCACATATCACAGTTATCCCGAAACCGGGTAAATCCCCTACTCTACCAGATAATTACAGACCCATAGCCTTACTTAACTCCGACTATAAAATTTTCACCAAAATCTTAGCTAATAGGCTTTCCTTATTGATTCCCGCCCTGGTTCATAATGGCCAGGTGGGATTTGTACTGGGCAGACGGGCTGGGGACAACACCAGGCGTACCATTGACCTCATAGATTTACTCAATAAAATGTCTCGCCCGGCTATTGTTTTGAGTTTAGACGCACAAAAAGCCTTTGACAGGCTGGGATGGCCCTACATGTTTGCTACGCTCCAGCGCTTTGGCCTTTCTGGTTCTTTCCTATCTGCCCTGCAAGCCTTATACTCGTCTCCCACATCCCAAGTCCAACTGGCATCTTACAGATCCCCGCTATTCACACATAGTAATGGTACCAGACAGGGATGCCCCCTATCCCCCTTGTTGTTTATACTATGCTTAGAACCCTTGGCTGCAGCTATACGGGTGGATTCGGACATAAGTAGAATCTCCCTCAGACTGAAAGAATACAAGCTGTCTCTTTTTGCGGACGACATACTCCTCACACTGACGAAACCCCTAACCTCCCTTCCCAAACTTCACACTCTTTTAGATTCCTTCGGTAGGCTCTCGGGTTATAAGGTTAATACGACTAAAACCGAAGCGCTCCCTATTCATATTCCCCCCACGCTTCAAGCTTCCTTGGAATCCACGTACCCCTACCGTTGGTGCCCCGTTTCTCTCAAATACCTCGGCATTAACCTGACCGCCAAGTACAGCTCCCTCTATGAAGCTAACTATATATCTTTAATAGCGGAAACGCATAGCCTACTCAGAAGTTGGTCGTCATGCCCCCTATCTCTCCTGGGCAGGATTAACGTATTGAAAATGGCCATACTCCCTAAGTTTTTATATCTTTTTGAAACATTATCAGTTGCTATCTCCATGCCTCAGCTTAGGAATATTCAACGAGCCTTTGCTAAATTTATATGGGGGAATAAGTTGCATAGGATAGCCCAAACAGTGGTTTTTTGCTCCACGATCTCATGGAGGACTGGGAGCCCCCGATATCGTGAAGTATTACTATGCAAGGCCCATGCCAGAAAGGACTTATATCCTCTATATATAGTGTCCTCCACAATTCAATCTCGCCCACCACAGATACACATCTCTACATGAGAAGATGGGCTACAATTTTACCATCCCCCTTAACCATTTCTCAATGGCAGGACATCTGGACCTCTACTTCTAGAGTCTCCAGATGTGTGGAGCAGAGAGAGACGGCCTATAAGATACTAATGTTTTGGTGCAAAACCCCTGAAATGTTACATAAATATGATCATTCCGTATCTAAGTTGTGTTGGAGATGCCTACGAGATGAGGGCACCCATTACCATATTTTCTGGAGCTGCCCTTTGATTGTACCTTTTTGGTCTATGGTCCAATCCCTACTACAATCTGTTTTGGAGGTAGATATTCCATTAGACCCTAAACACTACTTGTTAGGCCTGCCTATCGTGGCGTTATCTAAACACGCCAAGAAATTGACAGCCTATATTCTCCTAGCTGCCAAGAGAGCGATTCCTACTCTTTGGTTGTCCACCTCCCCTCCGTCCCAAACACAGCTAATCTCTGCTATTGCATACATACGCAGGATGGAACGTATGACTGCGTTGGTACAAGATTCTCTACCCAAGTTTTCTAAAATATGGGACAAGTGGGACAATTCCACGTTTAACCCTGAGACAACACCTTAATTTTTTTGGCTATTTACTCTCGGGAATGTTTTTCTCAGGTTTGACCTTAGGATTTATACTCCACGACCCCTCCCACAATGACAAATATATCTCTTGGTCTATCTACGTATCTTTATTGGTAGATTCGTGATGTGTCCTTTTCTTCTTACCTTTTTTTTTTTTAACCAATAGTTTTTTTTGAAAATTTTTCAGAGTTACAAGTATAAACAGACATAAAAAAAAAGGTACATCAACTCTCGTACAGGCGAGGCAAACAGTCCGTATAGATAAGAGACAATTTAGGCTTGTCCAGGTAACCTCATAACAACATCAATAAAGTAGTAGCATATACTTTCGATATAACATGTTTCCACAATAATGTCTACGTTATAGCCTGGGTCTATGCCGCACTTCCACCAGAGGCGCCCCTTCCGGGATCTAGCTGCACCTCCGGGGGAAGAAGCGCCGGAACCTTTTGCAAGATCCCGCAATACACAGAAACCAGCCAAATGAGCCCCCATCAAATGGGTTATATCAGATGCCCCTTCGGTTACCATATTACCATTACATAGAATCACCTGTACATGAAAGAGAAATTCAGGAACAATAGGAAGAACGGAAACGTAAAACCATAACAGGGAGGGGAGAGGGAAGGGAAGGGAGGGAAGGGACCTTATACTAGGTCCCGTAGAAGGAGATTATCACTCAATTATCTGTATGCAGTTATGCTCTCAGTAAGAGGAAAGGATATAGTATATCAGTCAGTGTGAAATATTAGTTTTGTACCAATCGCACCAAGGCTGCCAGTTGTTTTGGAAGGCAGTACGCCTCCCTGATGACGATGCTAAGATAAGTTCATAGGCATAATGGGTAGCAAGGACTCTAATAACCTCTAGAACTTCTGGGGGATGAGGAGCCTTCCAGATCCTGAGAAGTACCAGCTTAGCTGCTAGAAATAGTTGGGTTACGAACTGCCTAAGTGAAGGGGGAATGTCCTCAATTCCTACGTTAAGCAGTGCCAAGGTGGGGGTGGGGGGGGGTCGCTATGCCTGTCACTTGTCTAAATAGCACGAATATACCCTTCCAGTATTCAGCTAGCTTACTACATGACCATAGGACATGAAATATGGTGCCAATTTGGGAGCAGTTCCTCCAACAGAGAGGTGAGATCGAGGAATTAAATTTAGCAAGACGGTAGGGAGTCAGATACCACCTTTGTGTGGTTTTATGGGCTAGCTGCCAGAGGGAGGTACTTTTAGTGGCAGCGTAGGTATGATGGATAGCTCGGCCCCACTGATCATCAGGGATCGAGATCCCAAGATCTCTCTCCCAGGCCATCATGGGTCCCGACTTTTCCAAGAGTGACTTATCGTTTAAAGCGTCATAAAACAAGGAGATACCGCCTTTCTTTGCACATCCAGCACTAAGATATTGTTTAACTCTCCAATAGACCACAAAAGGGGGGATAGACTTTCTTGTGAGATAAGATTGTACACGATAATAGGTGAAATAGTCTGAATGAGGTAGACCGTATTCCACCTGCAACTGAGCAAACGGCTTGAGTCGGGGTCCCTTAAAGAGATCCTGAATCCATTGTAATCCCGAACTATTCCATCTGTGCAGGGATAGCTCGGGGATTAGCCAGGTCAATATTGATATAGGCATTGGGATTGAAGAGGTTGGGCTGCTACGTGGGTGTGCGGAAACTAATAGTTTCCAGGAGTTCAGAGACGCCACTACAGGGAGTGGGAGGCCTGACGGGGCCCGCTCCAGGAGTGGAAATGCCAGTGCTAGATTGAGCAAATTGCAACCAGGAGTACAATGCCGCTCTATGTCGCCCCACAGCGAGGGCGGTTCGATAGAAAACCAGTCCCTCAGTTGTGCCAGAATAGCTGCTCTGTAGTAATCTACTAATACAGGAAGGCCTAAGCCGCCAGCCCCCCTGTTTTTGCTCAATTTCTTAAAAGCTCTCCTAGCTTTTTTACCTTCCCAGAGAAATCTTGAGAGCAAAGACTGTAGTTTATTAAAAAATGTATTAGAGACCGGAATGGGTACCGTACGAAAAATATATAGCAGCTGAGGTAATATTTGCATCTTGAACGCCGCCAGGCGCCCTGACCAGGAGAGAATATGTTTGCTGAGGGATAGAAGGCCCGTCTTCAATTTATCTATAAGAGGGACATAGTTAGCTTTAAAAAGTTGTTCAGGAAAGGGGGTTAAAGTGATGCCTAGATAAGATATCCCGGAGTCCTTCCAAATAAAAGGGTAGCTAGCTTGCAGCATTTTCTTTTCATGTGGGGCAATTCCTAGGTCGAGAACATATGATTTGGTTGTGTTCACCTTATAGTACGAGACTTTGCTGAAATGTTCCAAGGTTCTGGCGACGTGCATCAGTGAGGTTTTTGGTTTAGTAAGCATCAGGATCACATCATCAGCGAATAGGCCTATGACGTGTTTGCGATTATGCACCTCAAACCCACAAATCCTAGGGTCCTGTCTAATGCACGCCGCCAGAGGCTCGATTGTCAAATTAAAAATCAAAGGGGACAACGGGCACCCCTGACGGGTACCATTCGTGATCTGAAAGGGCTTTGACAACATTCCAGAGGAGTAAACTCTAGCCGAAGGCAAGGAATAGAGAGCCAATATAGCCGATAAAATATGACCCGTAAATCCAAATGACTTCAACACCTCCTCCAAATATCCCCAATGAACTCGGTCGAACGCCTTCTCCGCATCCAAAGCAAGGAGCAGAGAAGGCGTTCGCCGAGCCCGTGCTAAGTGGATAACATCAATAGAGTGCCTAGTGGCGTCCGAAGACTGCCTCCCCATGGTAAAACCAGATTGGTCAGCATCAATAAGGTTAGGTAGCATCGGCATCAGGCGAAGTGCAATCATTTTAGCATATATCTTTAAGTCGTTATTTAGCAGAGATATAGGTCTAAAGTTTTGAGGTACCTCCAGGGCTTTGCCCGGCTTGGGTATCGTAACAATAACGGCTTCCAACATCTCCTGCGGGAAGAGAGCAGAGGCAGCGGCATTCTCATAGACCCTAAGAAGGTGAGGGCCCAGAATCATTTTAAAAGACTTATAGTAGTCCCCAGTTAGCCCGTCAGGCCCCGTGATTTATTAATTGGAAGGGTGTCTATGGCCCTGTAGGTCTCATCGATCGAGAAGGGCAAATTTAGTTCATCTAATTGTTTAGCAGTAAGAGTAGGGAGTTTTGTTAGGGCAAGAAAGTTTGATATGTCTTCCTTAGTCGGTTGTGGAGTGGAGTTATCTTTGTTCAAATTGTATAGGGAATTGTAATAGTCACTAAAAGAGTCAGCGATCTGCTGGGGATCGCATTCTTTGACATTAGTCTTAGAATTAAGTAAATAAGGAATTTTTGATTTGTATCTCTGGCCCTGAAGTCTACGTGCCAAGGCCTTTCCAGCCTTGTTGCCCGAGGAGTAAAAGGATAATTTAAGCCTCCTCTCCACCTGTTCAAATTTGTGCAGTAGCACTAGCCTAAGTTCATGTCGTAGACGGCCCAAGGCAGAATGAAAGGCCGGGGTGGGATTAGATTTATGTAGGTTCTCTAAAGCAGCAATTTTGTTCAGGAGTTTATCTGTCTGCCTCTGCCTCTGCCTCTTCAACCGCGCCCCCTGCTGTATAAAGATACCTCGGATAAACGCCTTATGCGCATTCCATATTATATCAGGAGCGATCTCGGGGGTAGAGTTGAACCGAAAAAACTCGGACAGGTGGTCCTCGATTAATCGTTTGGTGGTGGGATCCTGGATTAATCGGGAATTAGATCGCCACAAATAAGCGGCATTAGAGGGGCTATCATCGGCAATGGTGATCAGCACTGATGCATGATCCGACCAGGTGATTGTATTAATTTTAGTATGCGTGATTTTTTGGAGGAGCCACCTATCCGAGAGAAAGAGATCTATCCTGCTATAAGAGTGATGCCTATGAGAGTAAAATGAGTAGTCCCTCTCACCAGCATGTCTACAACACCAAACATCAAAAATGTCATTCCTACGAAGAAAGTTGCCCAGAGACTGAGGTCTCCTAGTAGAAGTACAAGTTGAGTCCATTGCGGGGTCAGGTGCAACATTAAAGTCTCCGCACAGCAGCAAAGCTCCCTGCTTAATTTTGCAGATTTTGACCATAAGTCTGTTCAAAAAGCGGATCTGGCGTACGTTAGGTACATAAGTATTCACCAGCGTGTAGCGCACGTTATTAATATCACAAACTAAAATTATGAAACGACCGTTCGGGTCTGTAAGCTCCGGATGCAGTTGAAAAGCGACAGTATCTCTAATGGCTATCATAGTCCCGCTCTTCTTCTTGTGAGTGCTAGAGAAGAAATAATGTTGAAATCCCCTAGCTGTACATTTTGGAGGAGAGTCCTTGCGAAAATGTGTCTCTTGGACGCATAGTATATCACATTTCGAAGATTCGGCCTCCTTCCACAAGGAAAATCTTTTTGCCGGGTGATTTAAACCATGGGCATTAATAGACAAGATATTAAGAGGCATTAGTACTCAGAGGTTGGAAGCTAAACTTGGGGGGATACTGGTACTCACAGTACAATTCGACCTGTTGAAACCGTAGCAAGCTGAGAGGTAGGTACGATGGGTGGGACATCTTCTCCAAGTCACCATCATGAGAAAGGCATGTAAGTAGCTTAAGGATGACGGCGTCTGGACTTTGGGAAGGCATTGAAATCTCCTGGGGAAAAAACAGAACAAGGGGAAAAGAACTAGAACGAAAACAGAAAATGAATAAAAGGAGGGTCGTCATGACCCGTGTGCAGATCTTATCTGCTCAAGTGAGTGGGGTCTATATTGACCAACAAAGCACAGCTCCATCAGGCGGGCCCCATTAGGGACTAACTAAAGAAGTACAACGGCCGTCAGCTGGTGTCAAGAAAAGTAATGAAAAAGTAACGGCAGGAAAAGTCAGTTATTCAGCAGATGATCGACTCTTAGGGCTGTGCACATCATGAGGCAAAGAGGAATCGTCAGGGAGTATCTTCCATTTTCTAAGTAGTTGGAGGCCTTTATCAGGTGTAGAGATCACATAGTTGGACCCGTCTCTGTGCACAACTAGCTTGGTGGGGAATCCCCACTTGTAGTTAATGTCATGATTCCGCAGGACCTTAGTAATGTTATTCAAGTTCTTGTGTAGCTGCAAGGTGTGCTGCGAGAGATCAGCATAGAATTGCAGGCCAGAGAAGTCTGTATTGCGGTGTTCCCCTCGCCTGGTCACTTGCATCAGGCGATCCTTAGTTTGGAAAAAATGCATACGGAACAGTACGTCCCTGGGAATATTTTCTGGGATAAAGGATGGTTTGGGGATCCGGTGGATTCTATCAATGGACATCTCGATTGGCGAGAGATCCGGCATGAGGGTGGACAACAGCTTGGTAACATAAGGACGCAGCTCTGCCGGGGTCACGGACTCAGGGATACCCCTTAGCTTCACATTGTTTCTCCTGGCCCGGTCCTCCAGGTCTGCCAATTTAGCTTTAATCCACTGTTGGTCCTCTTCGACCGAGTCGTGAGCATCGATCAGGTCGTTGATGGTAGTGGCGTATTCCCCCATTTTGTTTTCGACATGGCTCACCCTCTCGCCCACCTCCTTAAGTTCTGTGCCGAAACTCTGCATGCAGGACATCATGTCCGTGTGGATAGTGCTTCGCAAGGAGACGAGCATGTCCTTAAGGGTGGTGTCTAAAACCGGCTGATTAGTGGTGGGGAAGGAAGTAATGGAGTCATGAAACTCCCTAGTGTCTGCTTGAGAGTCAACAGGGGATCTCACCTCAGGTTGGTGCGGTGTGTCAGAGTAGTCTCTTCTGCTCCTGGCTTTAGCTGGGCTCCTACTCAGCGGGGTGGATGTCCGCGAGTCGTCAGGGGAGAGTTCGCCGCCGGTGTGGGTCGATTTCTCCTGTTGTTCCCAGGGATCATGCGGAAGGAGCGGAGTGGAGGACGGGCCGGCGCAATCTTTGGTATGCTATCTAGGCGGCTGTACGAAGTAAGCCGTCAGTTTTCTGGGCTTCTTCTTCGCTCTTTTCCGTCTGGTCATGTTGTCGAGAGGTGCCCGAGTCAGATCGCCACTACGGAACCGAAAATTAAGGCCGCTGTGTTCCGTGGGCCGCTTGGTATGCCCGCTATGCGCCGGAGCTCTGGTGCTAAGCTGCCATCTTGGCTCCGGTCAAGCCACGCCCCCTTCTTCTTACCTTTTGACGTGCTGTATTGAAATGTTAACAGTCTATTTCCCGCCTGCGGCGGTTTTCTTTGATGATGTTACATTATCAATCTTGATTATTTGTATCAATATGTACGAATTCATCTGTTGTACAAAAATCCTTTTTTTTCAATAAATATACATTTAAAAAAAAAAAAAAAAAGGTCTTGCATGCTGCATTTTTTATGTTCTTTTATTAAAACATGCATTCTAGAGCTCAGTGATAACACACCTAAAATGCATGTAAAACACAACTAACATGTAAAGCAGCACACAGATGTGAACCAGACATCAATCATCCATCTTAGTTACATAGTGAGTGAGGTTGAAAAAAGACACAAGTCCATCTAGTTCAACCACAAACATAAATAAATAAAAAATAATATCAAACAATTCCATATACCCAATCATATACCCACAGTTGATCCAAAGGAAGGTGAAAAACCCCAACAAATCATGATTCAATTTGCTACAGCAAGGGAAAAAAATCCTTCCTGACCTCCTGAGAGGAAATCAGATCAACTTTACCTATAAATGCTAGTACCCAATTATATACTGTGCGTTTAGGAAAGAATCCAGGACTTTTCTAAAGCAATCTACTGAGCTGGCCAGAACCAGCTCTGGAGGGAGTCTGTTCCACATTTTTACAGCTCTTACTGTGAAAAAACCTTTCCGTATTTGGAGTCCCCCTAGTATGTATGATGCATAACTTTACATTTATCAACATTAAACCTCATCTGCCACATAGTCACCCAATTAGACCCATTATTCCACTGCATCATTTAGTGTCATCTGCAAAATCAAAAATTGTACTTTTAATCCCAGACCCAATATCAATTATAAAGACACTGAACCTTGGGGTACACCACTAATAACCTTAGACCATTCAGAGTAAGAATCATTAACCACTACTCTCTGAATTGTGTCTTTTAACCAGTTTTTTATCAATTTACAAACTGATATTTCCAAGCCTGTAGACTTTACCTTATACATTAGCCTTGTGTGGTATACCACATCCACAGCTACCCCTCTGTCCAAGGTTTTACTTACCTCTTCATAAAAAGAAATCAGAATTGTTTGACAACTTCTTTTTTTCATAAATCCATGCTGTCTGTTGCTTAAAATATTTTTTTTCCTGCAAGGACTCATCTATGTGGTCTTTTATTAAACGCTCCACTATCTTCCCGACTATAGAAGTTAAACTAACAGGTCTACAGTTACTTGGTATAGACTTTGTTCCCTTTTTAGCTGGTAAACTGGCAATGTAACTAGCTGCATCTGTCTGACATACAAATATGCACCAATGTATTCTCCCTAGAATGCACATTTAAGGTTACTGTCAGGTAAACTTAGCAGTAGTGAGTCATAAATTGTACTTACTGAAAATACACTATGTAGTTTTCCTTTTAAAATGACATTGTAAATCAAAACTGGACCTAATGTAAATGTTATGGTATGTGCTTTTAATTCCATGTATTTCTACATCAGTTTCAGAGACCCCATGAGCAGTACCCGCCTTTGAAGTTTGGCACAGTACCCAATGGGAGCACAGAGAAGAACATTCGGAGTAACTACCCAGACATGCACGCCTACATGATTAAGTACAACCAGCGACATGTAGAAGATGCTCTACAGAATCTGAAAACAGGGTATATTTTAAAATGTGTTGTATGAATTTCCCCCAGAACTTAGTGAATGAAGCAAAGTTCTGCTGACTTACATCATCCAATCATAAGCAAGCAAACATTATTTTATTATTTTCTTTGCACACAATTGGGTATTCTTTGCAAAGTAGAGTTTTGCGACATTTCACATAACTCAACCCCCATGTTTCCAGAGCAGAACTGGTTTTAAATATTCAGTACATTCCATACATGAAAGATTTGGCTTTAACCACTTCACATCCTGTCTATAGTCAAATGATGTCTACAGGATCTCTCTTCCTGGGCGGGAGTCATATGATGTCCTCAGCTTAACGCCAGTATAGGGAGTGCGCTACATCACTGAGAAGCAGATGTGCGTGCCCTGCGGCCACGATGTCTACCCGAAAATGGTTGGGACAGAGCAGGAATGGGGATCCCCTAGTCAGTCAGTCCCATCCTCCCCACAGTTAGAACACACAATGAGGGAACACAATTAACCCCTTGACCACCCCCTAGTTTTAGCCCCTTCCCTTCCAGTGACATTTATACAGTAATAAATGGCAACTTAAACCTCTGATCGCTGCATAAATGTCAATGGTTTCAAAAAAGTGTCAAAATGTCTGTCTGCCGCAATGTCGCAGTCACGATAAAAATTGCACAACACCGTCATTACTAGTAATAAATAAATAAATAAAAATGCCATAAATTAATAACCTATTTCATAGGTGCTATAACTTTTGCGTAAACCAATCAATATACACTTATTGGGATTTTTTTTACCAAAAATATGTAGAAGAATACATATCGGTCTAAACTGAGGAAAAAATTAGTTTTGTTTTTTTAAATTTGGGATACTTATTATAGCAAAAAGTAAAAATAAAATGTTTTTTTTTCAAAATTGCCACTCTTTTTTTGTTTACAGCACAAAAAATAAAAACCACAGAGGTGATCAATTACCACCAAAAGAAAGCTCTATTTGTGGGAAAAAAAGGACGTCAATTTTGTTTGGGTACAATGTTGCACGACCGCGCAATATCAGTTAAAACGACGCAGTGCCGTATTGCAAGAAATGGCCCGGGCAGAAAGGGGGTAAATTTTTCCAGGGCTGAAGTGGTTAAACATACTTAAAATTGCTGTCGATAGGTGGACAAGGTGCACTGGAAGAAGAAGAGAAATACCTCCTTGGTGGGTAGTGAGTTTAAAATTTACTCACTTGCTACCTGTACCTGTATGAAAAAAGCCAGCTGCCAACAAACAAGAAGAGATAATACAGGGCAGGACTGGAAAGTCATATAATTCTGTGTAGTGATGGTATATGCCACTTATACAAATATAGGTATAATGATATGCTAAAAGAGAGCTTTGGAAATCCTATGACCTCTGAGTTTTTTTGCCCGGTCCATCACTGCACCTGTACAGTAGATGGGAGATCCTCTGTAAGGCCCCTTTCACACTGGGGCGGTGCGGGCGTCGGCGGTAAAGCGCCGCTATTTTTAGCGGCGCTTTACCATCATTTTAGCGGCGGTCTGCGGGCGCTAGCGAGGTGGTTTTAACCCCCGCTAGCGGGCGAAAAAGGGTTAAAACCGCCCGCAAAGTGCCCGCAAAGCACCGCTGCAGCGGTGCTTTGCCGGCGGTATTGCCGCGCTGTCCCATTGATTTCAATGGGTAGGAGCGGTTTAGGAGCGGTGAATACACCGCTCCTTCACCACTCCTTCACCGCTCCACGCAGGCACAGGGAGAATATGCAAACTCCAGGCCGGCAGTGTTATGCTTGCGATTCGAAACAGCAACCCCTTTTTACTGCTAGGCGAGAGTGCTACCCACTATACCACTGTGCCGCCCTAACTGGATGACCTCGGCCCCCTCTGACGTCACATGATCTTTTCTTAATTCTGTCATAGTGTTTCCCTTAATCACTTCCATATACTGTATTATATACTCTGCACTGCACTATAAACTCTGCACTCTATTACATATACTACACTAACTGCACTATATATTCTCCACTGCATTATATATACTACACTGACTGAACTATATACTATGCAATGTATTATATATACTACAATGATAGCACTATACATTCTCACTGTATTATATATACTACACTGACTGCACTATATACTCTAAACTGTATTACATAGCCCTCAAATTTTACACTCACATACTCACATTTTGAGAGTGGAAAATGAGGGCTTGCAAGGAGCTGGGCTACCTGGGAGTGTGGGGGTGAGCACCTCTGGTGAGCGTGGTTGATTTGGAGCCATTCTCCCAGTGATCGCCCCAGGGAAAGAGAGCATGGAGGAAGAGGAGAGCTGCAGGTTCACAGAGCGGAACAGCCTGCTGTGACAGCTTACATTGTAATTGCCTCCGCTCTGCTCGCTGTCCTATACAGCCCCGCCTCCTCCTGACCCATGATAGACAGAACGCATTCCAGCATTGGATTGGTGTACTGTCTATCAAAGGCTCCTGGTCAGGAGGAGGCGGGGCTGTATATGATGGCGAGCAGAACGGAGGCAATTTTAATGTAAGCTTTTCCGGCGTGCTATTCTGCTCTGTGAGCCCAAGGCTCTCTTCTTCCTCCTCTCAGGATCTAGCTGCCCCCTCTCTTCCTCTGCCCAGGTGAGGGTGCAATAGTGGGGACAGATGAGGCTTCAATAGTGGGCATGGTGAGGCTGCAGTGGTTGGCACAGTGAGGCTGCAATGGAGGGCTCAGGTGAGGCTGCAATGGTGGGCACAAGTCATGCTGCAATTGTGGGTACAGGTGAGGCTGCAATTGTGGGCACAGGTGAGGCTGCAATGGTGGGCGCAGGTGAGGCTGCAGTGGTGATAACAGTGAGGCTTCAATGGTGGGCACAGTGAGGCTGCAATTGTGGGTACTGGGGAGGCTGCAATGGTGGGCACAGGTGAGGCTGCAATGGTGGGCACAGTGAGGCTGCAATGGTGGGCACAGGTAAGGCTGCAGTTGTGGGCACAGGCCCTGCTGCAATTGTGGGCACAGGTGAGCCTGTAATGGTGGGCACTGATGAGGATGCAATGATGGTCACGGGTGAGGCTGCAATGGTGAGCACAGGTGAGGCTGCAATGGTGAGCACAGGTGAGGCTGCAATGGTGGGCACAGGTGACTCTGCATTGGTGGGCACAGGTCAGACTGCAATGATGGGCAGAGGTCATGCTGCATTGATTGGCACTGACAAGGCTGCATTGATAGGCACAGGTGAGCATGTCTTAATGGGCACTGGGGAGGCTGTGCTGAGGGCACTGATAAAGTTGTTGTTAATATTTAGTATTTTAACTTAATTCTGCATAAAACATTTAAGTGTAATTTCATGAGATAATTTACGAGGGTGTGTTTAGGGGCGGAATTAGGGACAGGGTTGGGTGGGGCGAGTAACCCTTTAGGCCTGGGTAGTAGCTCCGGACTTGAAATTTTGAGCCCTGACTACAGTGACTGCACTATATATTCTCCACTGTATTATATATACTACACTGACTGCATTATATACTCTGCGATGTATTATATATACTACACTGACTGCATTATATACTCTGCGATGTATTATATATACTACACTGACTTCACTATATACTCTGAACTGTATTATATATACTACACTGACTGCATTATATACTCTCCAATTTAGTATATGCTACACTGACTGCATTATAAGCTCTGAACTGTACTATATATACTACACTGACTGCACTATATTATATACTCTTAACTGTATTATATATTCTACTTCACTGACTGCACACTACACTACCTGCCTAATCTCCATTCATTCACTATATACAGCCGCTTTGTAAGCAGCAGCTTTGTATAGTGTGGGGCATGGACTTAGCACCTGAGCAATGATTGGCCAAAGGCAATCATGGCTCTCACAGCACATTGTGCTGTGATTGGCCAAACATACAGGTCATGTGCGTGCTTTGGCCAATCAGCAGCCGTCAATGCACTGCAATCTCTCAGTGCATTATGGGGCGCTCCGTGGTGGGTGAACATCCCGTGAGGGCCCTATATGTTCGTTTGTTCTAAGAACAAACAAACATAGGGACCATCCCTATTGGATTGACATTGAATGAATTGTCAAGTTAATTATTTCGTTCTAAAATTTTTTTTTTTTTTTTATTGTTATTCTATATGAAATGTAATTCACGCATTTCTGAAATAACAATTTCGTTTTGAAAATGTGGTCAGTGTTAACAATGGAGAGAGAAAATACTGGAATGGTTTATAATTCAAAAGATATATCATAATTCAAACATTGTATAACAGGCACAAAACAATGGAAACTAAAACAGCCATACAGGTAAATTAATTTCAGTAAACAGTGACCAAGTACAATAAGTGACATTCCGATCTCTTATCAAAGCTGAACTTCAGCCATATATAAAAATACTATTTTATCCAGTTATGCATTATTAATATAGAGTTTATTAAATATAATATAAATGGTAATAATATAAGTACCTGAATCTGTCTTAATATCAGTCTCTTGTAATATGCTGTATGGCAGAACCCAGAATAGGAAAGGAAGGCCCAATAATATCAATCTGACCCTACTGTATGCACATGTACTGAAAAATATATTTTATTCAGTATATTGTACACCTTTTCCTAACAAAGTGGCCACTGAAAATGTGAATGGCCCGGCTGCCATCTGTGACAAGTCCCAATGGATTGCGGGCAGAGAGAGAAGGGGAGAGAACATCCAGGTTTAAAGTTTGTACAGATTGACTTTGTACAGGAGGAGTTATAAACTCTGAATGACATTTAGTTTGCTAAAGCATTGTGCATAATAAAGAACTGTAATTTTTACTTTTTTTTAATGCTTTGTCTATATGCACTCCATGGATGGCTGCATGACATTTCTCAGGGCAGGTTTCCTGATGGTTACAACACTGGACTTTCTAATGTGTGTTGAAATGGTCACTTGTAGTTTCCATCGGAAGCCTGTGTGACAGAGTGACAAGGAGGATGGGAATATACTTTAAATACCTTAAAATAAACTTGTACTTTGCCCATTCAGTATGCACCCTCATTTATACTTTTTAGAAATCTTGCTTGTTGGATACAAGTTCATCTTGAGTTTCTTGTGAACTTTGGTTTAGAGTAGTGATACAGTAAATCATTTGTTTTAAAAAAAATTATGAAGTCTATCATCATAAAATTGATGTTTTAATAAGAAATAGCTGAAATCAAAATCAAGTGTTTGTACCTTGAGAAAATTGATTATTTTTGTATTTTATCTATTTATTTAATTATCTATTTGTCATATATGTATGTTTCTTAAAGGAAACTGGATGCATTTATTTATGATGCGGCAGTGCTGAACTACATGGCTCGAAAAGATGAAGGATGTAAACTGGTGACCATTGGCAGTGGAAAAGTCTTTGCCACTACAGGTTATGGCATTGCTCTGCAGAAAGGTTCCAAGTGGAAACGCCCTATTGATCTTGCATTGCTGCAATTTCTAGGAGATGGTAAGTACTTTCATCTTCCAGGTAATGGGGAATTAGAAATACACCACCCTGCATCCCTGAAGGCAAAGCTTTATACCTGATTATACCATCAAAAGGTTGGGGCTAGGCTTTAATGAGGCTAGACAGGTATGGCTATTCCTAAGCCATTAGATACTTGATATTTACAGACGGTATTTGTTGGACTTTCAAAGATACGTATGAAGAGGTGTCAATATATACTCACACCTTATAATGATAAATATGGTTATATTAGAATTGTGTTTGTTTGTTTAGGCATAAGATATTTAAAATATTTTTATTAAATATATTTGTTTCTTTATCAACATATAATAAAATGAAAAAAATGAGCAAGGCATTTATTAAGACAGCATACCAAATACAAGCATTGTGGGCATATTAGTCAAATGGTTATTGTCAAGGTAACTCATGTTTACTGATACTACTAAATTTAGCCTGGGCATCTACCCACCAATGACCTCATGAAAGATTTAAATACCAAAGAGAGTCAGAGAAAGAAAAGAAGATAAGAGATTTATGGCATAATGGAAATGCATGCCTAAACTACAACCAATTATTACACAATAATATGAAGACAATCCTTGTACGAGGATCTGTTTAAAAAAAAAGTAACACTTTTTTTATTTTATAGAAGTTAGATGCTTCTGGAAAAAAGTGCATGTAGTACTTTGTCCCATCTTTCTAGGTTCCCTGTAACACTAGCTAAGATATTAGACTGGACACTTTCCTCTGACACATGGTGCTTGTCTCGAACAGCTATTTCTAACTCTGCTATCACTTGCACAAGGCAAGCATCAGCTCAAGGAAGATAAGATTGACTGCTGATGTGTAAATTATGCTGGTTTTGGGTCTGTTTTACTATAATTGTTCTTTTCATTCTTTACTTAACACATAGGTATTTATTACAGGCTGCATCACTGATTCTTAACTTTCAAAGCATGATTCTGGGCTTTCTAAAGCCAGCCATAGAGGGTGTTATTTTTTTTCCTGCAGCCACTAGTTGCAGAGAAGAACATGACTCCCACAGAGCTATTGGGTTCTCCCGGGGGGGCGACAGTCCCCGCTCGGAGAACAAACAGTGATTATTGCTAGCGGCTGTAGCCACTGTCAATAATTGCATGAACAATGGTTGTACCCAAGTTTATTGATTAACTTGGGTACAATCAGCCTGCCCATACTTGGTCCCTGCTGAACCGGCTGAGAGTGGAACCATCTATGGCCGGCTTAAGGAGCACTGGAAACTTTTGCAGACTGACTCTTATTTATAAGTAACTAGGTAGTTAAAACTGTGAATTACTTCATGACATACATTAATTTCATGAATTAAATCATGAACAATTACCACTCTTTAAATAGTTAACTTGGTAGGTTGGAAAAAAAAAGATCATCTTTATTTTCAATCTGCAAGAACAAGGAAAATGCTATTTGCAGAGGTATCCAATATTGAGAGCGAAAAAGCAATCTGCAACAGCTGTTTTAATAATGTCTACTGCTTAACCAGCTGTCAGAACTGCTATACGTTTGTCTATACAGCATTTTCAATCTACCCTATACATTCTGCCTGAATAGAAATGCTTGCTTCGTGTACAGAAAATTAAAAAAGTACAAATGAATAAATCAGTTGGGCTTCTTCATCTAGTTCACAGCCTGTGGCCTAATAGTTAAAAGAAGAACTAGCCAATCAGCTAGCCCTTTGAGGTTGTTATGTTCAGTTATTGGACATTTTCAAAGGCAATGGAACAAGGGAGAAAATTAGCCTTTTTCCAGCAGATGAGTTTATTGATTTTTCTGAGCGTATGTGAAAAATAAAGAATGTTGTGTTACTTTGAACAACTTTACACATCCATAAGTATATGTTACGCTACTTGATCAAACCTTTATTTAACAGGGATTGACACTTAAAAGCTAGTTTGCAATGTAATCATTTTTTCCTTCGTTGTGACAAGTCCTTTCCCAGTGATTATTGTGTTTAACTGAACTGACACACTTTCTTGGCAAGGATGAGCAGCTGTGGAAATGCGTTTTAAAAGAGAACGACAGCCTTGTTTCAAAATGAGTTGAAAGGATCTTGAGTTATTTTTTATATTGAATTATAATCAATTAGAGATACTTTTAGATGGCAACAAAATCATATTGCTTAATATTTGAAAATCAGAGGTTCCATTGAGATTTTTGAAAAAGAACTTTTAAAAACAACCTTTTACATCCCCAAAATGTTTTCGCCTGGCTTTTGGGTATTCTGCCACAATCCTTTTGTACATTAAAGGTGCAAGAAACTGGTAATTCTGGTTAACATATAATTAATATATAAGCCTAGTTCAACTGTCACAAACATTAACCAATCAAATTGGTTAATCTTCAGTTATTTACATTTTGATATGGCCCCTGCCTTATCTGTAACAGTTGTCCCTTTTACACTGGCCTGTTACTAATATATATATATATATATATATATATATATATATATATATATTTTTTTTTTTTTTTTTTTTAAATGACAACATTATTCTTATTTTATTTATATTATTGATTAGACATGTGCAGACTGAAATATTTTGTTTCGGAATTTCGTTTTCGTCCAAAAAATAAATTTATTTAGTTACTCTCGAAATTATTTTTTATTTATTTAGTTTTTCGTTAAAAAATTTCATTCGCCCGAAAATCCAAATTAATTACGGTCGAATCTGTCATTGAAGGCTTATGGTGTCTGTTGGAATGTTTAAAGAAGATTTGACGGAGCAGCGAAACTCACTTATGATGCTGCAATCATACATTCCCGGTCGAATATTTCGACTACAAGCTATAGTAGGATTCTAATGTTGTATGTTTTCTATGGGTTTTTTAAAGGCTATTTGCATTGCACACAGGTCATGTTAGCATTAGCATTAAGAAAAAAAAAATGTGTGGGGGTCCCCCGAAATTCCATACCAGGCCCTTCAGGTCTGGCATGGATTTTAAGGGGAACGTCGTGCCAAAAAAAAATGGAGTGGGGGTCCCCTCAAAATCCATACCAGACCCTTATCCAAGCACGCAACCTGGCAGGCCACAGGAAAAGAGGGGGATGAGAGAGCGCCCCCCCTCCTGAACCGTACCAGGCCACATGCCCTCAACATTGGGAGGGTGCTTTGAAGTAGCATCTCCACAACCCTGGCCAGGGATTGTGGGGGTCTGCGGGCTGGGGGGCTTATCGGAATCTGGAAGCTCCCTTTAACAAGGGGACCCCAGATCCTGGCCTCCCCCCCTGTGTGAAATGGTAAGGGGGTACAAAAGTACCCCTACCATTTCACAAAAAAAGTGACAAAGTGTTAAAAATGACAGGAGACGGTCTTTGACAATTCCTTTATTAAAGTCTTCTTTCATCTTCTTTCTTCCTTCTTCTTTTCTTCATCCTTCGGTTTCTTCCTCCATCTTCTTCTTCCTCCAATCCTCTTCTTCCTCCTATCCACTTCTTCTTGGTCCGGTGTTCTCGTCCGGCATCTTCCTCCACGGCGTCTCTTCTTGGTTCATGGGCCGCTCCACGCAATGGGAGGCTCCCGCTGTGTGACGCTTCTCTTTTTCTGACAGTTCTTTTATAACAGAGGGTGGGGCCACCCGGTGACTCCCCCCCCCCCTCTGACACATGGATTGTTATTGTTAGAGCCACGTCGAATCTCCTATCTGTATTGAACTGTGTCAAAACGAAAATAAAGCATTTATTTGTGTCGGAGCTTTCGTTATGGTTTGTCAAAACGATAACGAAAATACCTGAAATTCGGACGAAAATGCATTCGGACGAAAACGAATGCACATGTCTATTATTGATAGAGATCACATAGAGATTAATATAGTGTCTTCTTTTTCATAATTGTACAAGGTTGGTTTGTGTTGACTTAAAGCTGAACCCCAGTCAAATATAAAAGGCAAAAATTAGGGCAACTCTGTAATCATTAACACGTCGTTACATGTATGTTTTGTTTCATTGTGTCTTTTATTATTTTAAAATTAAGCAAGGGTACATAGGTAGTGTAGAATATAGAAACACTAGACAAGGAATTACAGAGGTTTATAAAGCTGAAAGAAAAACATAAAATTGTTAGAAAAGCAGAACGATTGAAAGAATGTCATATAACCTACACGTAACATAAAATCAATCAAAATAACTAGTGTGCTCCAAGCCAAGTATTCCATGAGCTTCATTGATAATTAAAGGTTTACAGAGCACCCTGTTTTCCAGTTAGAATGCGTTTATACGTGTAATGAGTTTTAACTGTCTCAACAGCTTCTGAACAGTTAGGTGCTAGATTACTCTTCCCGTGTCTCGGGATTGTGTTGTTGGATAGAACTATGTTATTATATAATATGTGTATTTCATCTGTGCATTTAGCTGTTTGCCTTAGCTTTAGGGACAGAGATATACGTTGGAAACATTGATAAAAGCCCCTTATCATAAAAACCATGAGCCACTTCATGGCTTGGGTATATTTTTCCACAGTATAATTTTACCATTGAGTGTACATTTCAGTATTTTGTGGGTAAATAAATCTTTTTTTTATTATTTAAATAGAGCAAGCAAATTGCTCAGATTTTGGATGGTGCTGGTTTTACAGACATCCTCCTCTAGGAGATGATTATAAAACCTACACAGAATAAAAATCCAGCAATATGCATGATTTGCATTTATTTTTTGATTTAAAAAAATGAACAGTATTCTGCTCCAGCCAGCACACTTGTAGGCATCTGTAGTATGGCACTATTGTCTTAACCCTTTAACTGTCAATCCTATACAGTTCTTTCAGGGAGACACTGCACACCTTCTAAATAAATAGTATTTATTTTTGCTGAAGTACATATCACACAAAATGCAGGATTGTATACTTTTTATTATTTTTTTAGATAAATATCAAAATCCAATTTTAGATATGTAATGTGAATAGGAATACATAATAAACATACAATGGGTGTTTCTCAAATTTGACTGAAAAAGTGTAGATGAATTTTAACCATTTGCCAACTGCCTACCACATATTTACTGTGGCTCTTAATGAATTAAAACCCCCGTCAGGTACTTATTGCTGTCTGTTCAACGACTAGGTAGATTTACTTTTTCTTTTTGCCCTTGTGACCCTTATCACTGAGAGGCAAAGTGAAAAAAACATTTGGAAAGCTGAGTTGCCAACAGAAATAAGGGAAAAATATTCCTGATTGTTGCTGCGACAACTGTCAGAGAGAGAATTTGACTTACTTTGAAAGATTCCTCTCACTTCCAGTTGTGGCTAAAGGGAAGACAGTAAAGGGAGACCCTTTAAAGGAACATAATAGGTAAAACTGACATGTGTTTTAACTATTGCCTGCTCTATCTAAATGAAAAAGAAAAAGAAAACAAGTTTTGGTTTAGATACACTGTACATTAACTTTGATTTTTCTTAACAGGAACCTTACAGACTTTGTAGAAGTCTAATTCATTTTGAACTAAAATGATTATCATTATCATCATTGCCCAGATCATTATTTGCATTCTATTTCCTCCTCATGATTAGTTACTATCTGCTTTAATCTATTATAAATCTTACTACCATCACCACCATCTTGTTATGCATTTATAGTGACTTTTTAATGACATCTAACCACTTCAGCCCCGGAGGATTTGGCTGCTCAATGAGCAGAGCACTTTTTAAGTTTGGCACTGCACTGCTTTAACTGGTAATTGCGCAGTCATGCAATGCTGTACCCAAATGAAATTTGTGTCCCTTTTTTCCCACAAATAGAGCTTTCTTTTTGATGGTATTTGATTGCAAAATTTTTTTTGCGATATAAATGGAAATATACCGAAAATTTCTAAAAAAAAATGATATTTTCAATTTTAGTAATACATTTAGGCCAAAATTTATTCAGCCACATGTTTTTGGTAATAAAAATGTCAATAAGCATATATTTATTGGTTTGCGCAAAAGTCTCATTCTGTCTCATTTCTCATTTCTTGGAGGTGCTAAAATGGTACAACCCCCCCCAATGACCCTATTTGGAAAGTAGACACCCCAAAGAAATTGCTGAGAGACCATTAAATATTTTATTACACAAAGTTGTCACTAAATGATATATTGCTCACACCTGCCATGGTTATATGTGGAATTACACCCCAAATACATTCTGCTGCTTCTCCTGAGTATGGGGATACCTCATGTGTGAGACTTTATGGGAGCCTAGCCACGTACAGGACCCCAAAAACCAAGCACCGCCTTCAGGATTTCTAAGGGCATACATTTACACTACCTATCACAGTTTTGAAGGCCATAAAATGCCAAGATAGCACAACCCCCCCCCCCCCCCCCCATGATCCCATTTTGGAAAGTAGACACCACAAGCTATTTGGTGATAGGCATGTTGAGTCCATGAAATATTTTATACTTTGCCACAAGTTGCGGGAATATTACAAATCTTTTTTTTTTCTTTTTTTTGTTGCACAAAGTTGTAACTAAATGATATATTATTCAAACATGGCATGGTTATATGTGGAATTAAACCCCAAAATACATGAACTGTCCTGGCATTTTATGCACAACATTTAGAAGCTTATGTCACACATCACCCACTCTTCTAACCACTTTAAGACAAAGCCCTTTTTGACACTTTTTGTTTACATGAAAAAATATTTTCTTTGCTAGAAAATTACTTTGAACCCCCAAACATTATATTTTTTTAAAGCAAAGGCCCTACAGATTAAAATGGTGGATGTTGCAACTTTTTTTTATTTGAATGCACTAAAACACAGTATAGTGTCCAAATGTTTGATGACATAAAAAAGATGATCTTATGCCAAGTACATGAATACCAAACATGACATGCTTTAAAGTTGCCCAAAAGCGTTCAGCAGCAACAAACTACATACATTTTTAAAAGCCTTTATAAACCTTTACAGGTTACCACTTTATATTTACAGAGGAGGTCTACTGCTAAAATTACTGCTCTTGATCTGGCCTTCATGGTGATACCTCACATGCATGGTGCAATTGCTGTTTTTTTTTTTAACAACACGGTTGGTTTTATTGAGAAGACAGAACATAACAAGCAATATGCATACATCTCAGCAGACTGGTACAGCACAGAAGTAATCCAAGAATACTATAACATAACAAATGAGCCAGAACAGCAAAATTGCACATGATAAAGAAAAAGGAGTGTGCCCATACAGCAAGCTCACATGCAAACCCCCCACATACCCTTACCAAAAATACCAGTACGGAGGAGAAAAAAAAAAAAAAAAAAAAGGGGGGGGGGGAGAGGGGGACGAGGGGGGGGGGAGAGGGGGACGAGGGGGGGGAGGGGAGGCTCAACTGCAACATTTCAAGAAATCAAAACTGTTCCACCCAAGGTAACCATACCCGGTCAAACTTCTGCGGGCACCCTCTGACCAGATAAGTCAATTTGTATAGGGGGAGGACAGCATTAACCGCCGCATCCCACAGTTCCACCGTAGGGGGAGAGGATGATATCCAATGCCGAAGGATCTCCCTCCGGGCGTAAAACACCAGGAGGGAGAGCAACAGCTTACTGTACCGAGGACGCTGTTCATCATCCTGAATCCCCAGGAGGGCGAACTCAGGCGTCATAGGAATCGTCAGTTGCAGGCGAATGTTTATACAGTCAAAAACATCCCTCCAAAACCGAGCAATTCGGGGGCAGTCCCAAAACATGTGCAGAAATGTGCCTTCAGGGTAATGACACCTGGGGCATTCCGGGGACCGATGGGGATAAATTCTGTGCAGCCTCTGCGGCGTAAAGTATACGCGGTGTAAAAATTTCGTGTGTATCAACCGGTCCCTAGAGGAGATCAGCAGCCGGGACCCATCCTCGAAACACTCCTCCCAATCCTGCCTATCCAAACCAGGGATGTCCGCCCGCCACTTGTCCCAGAGGGTATTCATCCTAGGGGAATCGGAGCGCAACAGAACCTGATACAACGTGGTAAGGGTCTTAGTGAGAGTTTCCTGCGCCAGGGCATCTTCTACGGGGTCCGCACACAGCACAATAGGCCTGGGAAACTGTGCCCTGGCCGCATGTCGCAATTGGTAGTAACGAAACAGCATGAACCCAGGAAGCCCCGATCTTTCCACTAAACTCCGAAAGGGCAGTAAGGACCCCTCGGCATAAATATCCCTGAGGGTCCGAATATTATATCGGGCCCACAGCTGCGGGTCCGGAATCGACTGGAAGTGGGGGAGACTCGGATTACCCCACAACGGAATAAAGGGCGAGTATCGATCTACCCGAAGAAAACGCCTTCTAGCCACCGCCCAGGCCCGCGGGGTCGTCGCAGTAGCCGACGGGAGAGAACGATACGCCCTAGGACCCCTGTACACCAGATTCCCGAGCTCTCGCATAGAACCCAAGACCGCCGCCTCCAGTCCCACCGCCGCATTATCCCTCGACTGTTCAAACCACCATCGCACCGACACTAAAATCGCCGCCCAATAATACACCTGCAAGTTCGGCAAAGCCAAGCCCCCGCACCTGACCGGCAGCTGCAGGGTAGCTCTAGCCAGTCTAGGGGCCCCGCCACTCCACAGAAAAGTGCTCAGATATCCCTCCAGCTCCCTAAAAAAGGAGCTAGGGAGCCACACCGGGCAGTTGTGGAACATGTACAAAAAGCGCGGGAGAAACATCATCTTGAAAATATTAATCCGACCCAGTAGGGACAGGGGTAAATCTTTCCACTTAACGCAATGGTCTTTAAATTTCGCCACCAGGGGTTGAAGGTTAAGCCGGCGAAACGTCCGAGTCTCCCTCGCGACCAACACTCCCAAATATTTAAACTCTTCTACCCAAACCAGCGGGGACGGTGTCTGCACCCGCCCTCGCCTGTGAGTCCAGAGGGAATAAGACAGACTTAGACCAATTGATCTGGATGCCCGAATATCTGCCAAACTCGGTAAAAATAGCTAGGGCAGCCTGCAGCGAGGCCCCCGCATCCTCCAGATATAACAGGGCATCATCAGCATACAGCGATATTTTCTCCTCCAGAGGGCCCACACGAAGACCCTTAACCGCCACCGAGTCTCTAATTAAAATCGCCAAGGGCTCAAGCGCCAAAGCAAAAAGGCTGGGTGACAACGGGCACCCCTGCCTGGTGCCCCTCTGGAGGAGAAAAAAAATCGGAGAGGGTGTCATTTGTGCGAATCCTGGCCCTCGGACTTCCATAAAGCAACCGTGACCAACCTAGAAATTTAGGACCTAGCCCGAACCTCCGGAGCACTTCCCAGAGGTAGGCCCACTCCACCGAATCAAAAGCCTTCTCTGCGTCCAGAGAGGCTATGACTCGAGTGCCCATGTTGTCATGGGACATGTCCAAGTTAAGAAAGAGCCTGCGAATGTTGATATCAGTGCCCTTCCCCGGCATGAACCCGGTCTGGTCCCGGTGGACAAGGTCCTCCAGGACCTGCATCAACCGGCATGCCAAGATTTTGGCCAGCAGCTTAGCATCTGCATTAAGCAATGAGATGGGCCGATAAGCCGCACAATCCTCAGGGTCCTTACCAGGTTTGGGCACCAACACCACCACCGCCTCGGACATGGACTCCGGGAGAGCGCCCAAATCCGCAAACTGGGAAAAAAGGGAAACCAACCTCGGGGGCCAACAATTCCTGATGCGCAGAATAAAATTCGATTGGGAGACCATCCGGTCCCGGGGCCTTACCCGCCTGCATACACCCCATCGCCATCTGCACCTCCTCAAGAGAAATATCTCGCTCCAGGTCTTCCCGCTGAGCCGGGCTCAGGCATGGGATGTCCACCCCATCCAAGAACCCAGTCAACTCCGCCTCCGAGTAACCGACCCTAGAGGAGTACAGTCCCCGATAATAGTGCAGAAATCGATCGTTAATCGCCTCAGGGGTGGTCAGGGGGGCTCCCCCGGCATCCCTCAAGCGCCCGATGTGGGTCACCGGGCACTGTCCCCTGGCCAGCCAGGCCAGGAGCCGCCCGTTTTTATCTCCATATTCGAACACCCTCTGGGCACTGGATAACATGGACTTCTTGGTCAGGTCAATCCTGAGCAGCGACAACTCCCGAAGGGCACCCTGCCAAAGGGAGTAATTATTAGGCTGTGGGTTGGCGACAAACCCCACCTCCAGATCCCGCGCCCGGTCTTCCAATCGCCGCAGAGACTGCACGTATTCCCTCTTTCTTTTAGCAATCCTACGCATGTATTCGCCCCTAACCCAGGCCTTGAAGGCACCCCAGACACACAGGGGGTCAACCGATCCCTCATTATGCAACCAGAAGTCGCACAGCGCCTCTGGGATCTCCTCCCGAATGCCCACCTCCTCAATCCAGTACTTCGACAGCCTCCACAACCTCGGGCCCGGCGCCCTACCCCCGCCAACCGACACCAACAAGGGAGCATGGTCCGATATACCCCGAGAGAGGATCTCCGCAGAGACCGTCTCCCGTAGCACAGCGGAGGACGCAAAAGCCATATCCAACCGAGACAGTGTCCTATAGGTGGCGGATAGGCAGGTAAACTGTGCATCAGAAGGGTGGAAGTGCCTCCATAGGTCCGTTAACCCAAATGTAGAGGCCCAGTTGGACAGTCCACTACTGGACCCAGGGGAGGGATGAAGCCTATCTAAGGTATTAGACATAACTAAATTGAAGTCCCCAACCAATAACACTCTCTCCACCCCCAGCTGGGCCACCACCCTCATCACAGTATAAAGCAGGGCACTATCTGCCGGGGGGGGCAAGTACAAGCCCACGATAACAAAGGGGATGCCAGCAATCAGCGCATGAATCAAGACATACCGACCCTCCGGATCCGTTTTGATCAGCAAGGGTCGGAAATCCAGTGACCTGTGTACTAACACACTAACACCTCTGGCATAGTTAGAGTAGGAGGCATGATAATGCGCTCCCACCCACGCCTTCTTCAAACCCAAAATCTTGGAACCAGTGAGATGCGTTTCTTGGAAGATGCAAACCTTGGGAGTGTATCTTTGCACAAATTTAAATACCAGGGAACGCTTCACGGCGGAATTGAGGCCACGGACGTTCCAAGACAGAACTGTCAAATCAGCCATGATCTCCGTTCCACCGGGCGATCAGGATCCTCCACATCATAGCAGATAAACAGCCCACATATATAACCCACACATGTCTTCCCAAACCAACCAAACTAATAAAACAGAGCATAAACAAACCCAAACACCATAACCCATGGGTCGCAACAGGCGTCCCCTCCCTCCCCCCTCCCCGTGCACCTCCCAACCATGGAGGGCACATACACCCCCAAATAACAAACATGAACAAGTTCAAATAGGGTTAATGGCAGCGGACTCGCACCCGCTCAGGTTCGCACCAGCAGTCCCAACCACAGAACCGTGGAAGAATGTGAAGAATGAGAACCACAGTCAACATCTCCGTCCCGAGTTGCTGGATCACGGAGAAAACTAAGTAAATACAAAAATATAAAAGTGCCAAGAAAAAAAGAAAAACCTGTGAAAAGAAAACAAAAGGATACGTCTCAGTATGCCGGAAAAAGTCCAGAGAGCTCCCCGGGAGTAGCCCAAGAGCCCCGGGGCGATAAGTCACAGACAAGGGAACTTGTTTAGTACCACCCCAGGGAGTCCAGAGCAGCCAGAGCAGAGGGCGAAGTAGGAGGAATGAACACATAAACCGAAAGCAGTCAGAGGAGGCTGTTAGGCCCCACAACTAAAACAAAAAGAGGGGAAAGAATAAGGCATCCTCCAAAACTAAACGGGTAAAATAAAACAAAAGCAAAACATCCCTCCAAGGTAGTCCTCGTCCCATACATTCCAAGTGTGAAATGAAAACAGGGTAGATCCCGACACCCCAGTTACAGCTCACCCACGAGGAAGGGTGTCCAGCCAAGCACTAGCATCCTTGGGGCTGGTAAAGATCCGCACAGTCTCGCCGTCAACCACCCGTAGCTTGGCCGGAAACAGGATGCTGTACCGAATGTTCTTGCTCCTCAGGGCGGCTTTGACCGCATCGAAAGATCTGCGTTGTCGCTGTGTCTCAAGAGTGTAGTCAGGGAACAGCATAAGCTTGGCATTCTGGTAAGGAACGTCGCCCGCCACTCTGGCCGCACGAAGAAGTTCATCCCTGTCTCGGAAGTTCAGCAGCCGTAGGATCATCGTACGCGGAGGAGCGCCCTCCGGGCCGGGCCTCGGTGGGACCCAGTGAGCTCTTTCCACGGTAAAGTACGGGGAAAGTTGCACGGTCGGAAGAACCGAACGTAACAGGTCTTCAGTAAAAACGGTCGGATTTCTACCTTCGACTCCCTCGGGGAGCCCCACAATACGAAGGTTATTACGACGGCTTCTGTTCTTGGCGTCTTCCGCTCGGTATTCCAATGCTCTAACCTTCGTTTGAAGCGCTCGTATGGAAGCCTCGTGACTGGTCACCGCGTCCTCCGTGTCACCGATCCGCTGTTCCGCCGCCGAGATCCGGGATCGGATCTTGTCGATATCTTGGCGCAGCAGCCCGACGTCAAGCTGCACGGCCTCAATCTTGTTCGTCAGCGCAGCCTGACACGCCGTGATAGCCGCCATCACCTCCGGGATCCCAGGCGGAGCGTCCTCCACGCGGTCTGTCTGTGACGCCATGTTGGCCAGGGACACTGCAGCAGGCCGCTGTAACGGGGCTTCCAGATGCTCAACGGGCGGGAGAAACTGCAACTTCTTGGCCCTTCTGGGACCCCCCGAGCTCCTCGAAGGCATACACAAGTTTCTGGCAGCAATTAACACCACAAACGGATGGTAGGACGGATAATTCTCCAGCAGAGCTCAGGCAGCACGTCTGCTCAGTCCACCATCCCGGCCACGCCCCGTGCAATTGCTGTTTACATATGACACCAGATAGAAGCATGCGTTCGCCTTTGCGCATAAGTACAGGGAGAAAGGGGTGCTTTTTCTTTCTTTTTTAAATATTTATTTTGCTTTTTTGTTTTATTTATTTTATTTTATTTTTTTTTTCGTTTTAGTCATTTATAAACAAGTGACTAAAAAGTGCTCCGCTTGTCCACATACAAGTGGTACCCCTTTCCGAATAAGGGTGACACCAAGTCCCACACAATCTTACCAGTGCTCCCTATGTAGTGTGAGCAGTTCTCTGGCTCTACGTAACTATCTCTTCCCTCGTAAACCATAAACCAAAAAACTATATGTATAGCCTGTGGCCATCACATTTTGAGAGACCCTATCTGGCAAACTTGCTGGTAAGATACTGTTTGAATGATAAGTAGCCAGAAAACTTAATAAGGGACTCATAAATGCAGACAACTTGATGGGGAGTAAACAAGGCTGCAAACTGTTGGTTGAAGTGGTTTACAAAAGGCCGAATTTGGTAGAGCTGATCAAATCCAGGGTCACCCCAAGAACAACAGAGTTCATTATCACTGAAGAACATGAACTGCAAGATCTGCTTGTATCGTGTCCTGGTCATGGAGGCAGAGAACACGGGCATATGGTGAATTGGGTCAGTGGACCAATATGACTCTTTTTAGTTATGCCCACGAGGAGGGATAGGCCCAGAATGGTCTTAAATTCACAAACCGTAATTGGTTTACAATCTCTGGCAAGTTGGGGATTAGCGGTGATGAATTGACCAGCATATAAATTGCTTTGGTCCACAATAGATCTATAGAGATCTTCCGTGAAAAACAGCGAATAAAAATCAAGATGTAAAATCAACTGTTTCCACCTGAATTCCGGGTTGACCAGTGAATGGGGGAAGTACAGGTGCTGCAGAAGTGGTGGGCTCCCAATTAGGATTGGAAAATTCAGCAGGAAGGTCACTATGGTCTTGACGGGCCTGTCTTTTGCTGCGTACACACGATCAAACAATCCGAAGGAAAAGTCCGGCAGACTCAAGTCCGCCGGACAATCCCCCCGTGTATAGGCTCCGGCGGACTTTTTTTACCCAAAAGTCTGGCGGACTTAGAAAGTAGTTTTGCACTCTGGGACTGTGACATCATAATAGGCGGGGACATCATCCGGTGATGTCCCTATATAAGTCACCGCGCGCCACGTCGCTGCCATTGTGAGCGGAGGATGCGACGAGGCAACATCTGAAGAGAAGAAGAGAAGAACAGAAGACACCAGATAGAAGCATGCGTTCGCCTTTGCGCATAAGTACAGGGAGAAAGGGGTGCTTTTTCTTTCTTTTTTAAATATTTATTTTGCTTTTTTGTTTTATTTATTTTATTTTATTTTTTTTTTCGTTTTAGTCATTTATAAACAAGTGACTAAAAAGTGCTCCGCTTGTCCACATACAAGTGGTACCCCTTTCCGAATAAGGGTGACACCAAGTCCCACACAATCTTACCAGTGCTCCCTATGTAGTGTGAGCAGTTCTCTGGCTCTACGTAACTATCTCTTCCCTCGTAAACCATAAACCAAAAAACTATATGTATAGCCTGTGGCCATCACATTTTGAGAGACCCTATCTGGCAAACTTGCTGGTAAGATACTGTTTGAATGATAAGTAGCCAGAAAACTTAATAAGGGACTCATAAATGCAGACAACTTGATGGGGAGTAAACAAGGCTGCAAACTGTTGGTTGAAGTGGTTTACAAAAGGCCGAATTTGGTAGAGCTGATCAAATCCAGGGTCACCCCAAGAACAACAGAGTTCATTATCACTGAAGAACATGAACTGCAAGATCTGCTTGTATCGTGTCCTGGTCATGGAGGCAGAGAACACGGGCATATGGTGAATTGGGTCAGTGGACCAATATGACTCTTTTTAGTTATGCCCACGAGGAGGGATAGGCCCAGAATGGTCTTAAATTCACAAACCGTAATTGGTTTACAATCTCTGGCAAGTTGGGGATTAGCGGTGATGAATTGACCAGCATATAAATTGCTTTGGTCCACAATAGATCTATAGAGATCTTCCGTGAAAAACAGCGAATAAAAATCAAGATGTAAAATCAACTGTTTCCACCTGAATTCCGGGTTGACCAGTGAATGGGGGAAGTACAGGTGCTGCAGAAGTGGTGGGCTCCCAATTAGGATTGGAAAATTCAGCAGGAAGGTCACTATGGTCTTGACGGGCCTGTCTTTTGCTGCGTACACACGATCAAACAATCCGAAGGAAAAGTCCGGCAGACTCAAGTCCGCCGGACAATCCCCCCGTGTATAGGCTCCGGCGGACTTTTTTTACCCAAAAGTCTGGCGGACTTAGAAAGTAGTTTTGCACTCTGGGACTGTGACATCATAATAGGCGGGGACATCATCCGGTGATGTCCCTATATAAGTCACCGCGCGCCACGTCGCTGCCATTGTGAGCGGAGGATGCGACGAGGCAACATCTGAAGAGAAGAAGAGAAGAACAGAAGACGGCGACAGCGGCGACATAAGACCGGGCCACCACCTGTAAAAGAGCTAGAAGAAGGCGCGGTGGCCCGGCAAGAAGAACCGAAGAGGGGGACAAGACCCCCAAAGTGGAATAAGAGGGCGGCGGCGGCGAAGAAGAAAGCCAGGCTCCTCCGCTAGCAAAAGAGCTAGCAGAAGATAGCAGAGGAGTCCAGCGAGAAGACCCCCGAAGACAGACAGAAGACCCCAGGAGCTGTGCAATAAACTATTTTAACCCCTGTGTGTTGTTTTTTTTTTACTTTTTTTTACAGGTGAATGGGTAGGGGTACATTGTACCCCATACTCATTCACATAGTGTGGGGGGCCGGTATCCAGGGGCCCCTTTATTAAAGGGGGCTCCCGGATTCCGATAAGCCCCCGCCCGCAGACCCCGACAACCAACGGCCAGGGTTGTCGGGAAGAGGCCTTTGTCCTCATCAACATGGGGACAAGGTGCTTTGGGGTGGCAAGGCACCCCCCATGTTGAGGGCACGCGGCCTGGCACAGCTCAGGAGGGGGGGCGCTCGCTCGTTCCCACCCCCTTTCCTGGCCGGCCGGGTAGCGTGCTCGGACAAGGGTCTGATGTGGACCTAGGGGGGACCCCCACGCCGATTTTTTGGCGTAGGGTTTTCCTTTTAAGTCCATACCAGGTGACGGGGCCAGCAGCGCCTCCTTCGCTGGCCCCGGCTACCTGGAGACGCGCTCAAAATGAGCGGACTTTCCTCCGCGTGTGTAGGCGAGTCCGTTCATTTCAAAAGTACGGCGGATAGTTCGGCGGACTTAGTACGCCGTATTAGTCAGCTGAAAAAGTGCCGTGTGTGGGCAAGTAGCCCATTTGGAAAGTCCGCCGGACAGTCTGGCGGGAAGTCCCTCAGACTAAGTCCGCCGGATAGTCTGCTACGTGTGTACGCGGCATTTGTCTTCTTGGTGGCTGCGGGATTCTACTCATGCTAGCCACTTCATCAGCTTGAACTGCACTTATGGGACTTGCTACGTCACCATGTGATACAGCAGTGCTGGCTGTATAACCAGGATGTACTAGGCCACCGGTGCTTGCCAGTTCACCAGAAGGATGAGCGGCACCAGTACTGGCTCTCTGCTCCATACGAGAGCCCTGTGGTTTTTTTCACCTCCAAGGCAGCAGAAGAACAGGGTCTAGTACGCTTGGCCTTGGCAGGGACCACAACTCTGTCGTCAGAGCTATCTGTCAGGGTGCCGCTGCTGTCTACAGGTTTGTATTCTGAGCTTGAATCTGACAGATGAATGACTTCCTCTTCACTATCTGTCATGCTCAGGAACGTGTAGGCCTCTTCACTAGTGTAACTTTGATTTGACATTTTGGTCTCTAAATTGACTGGTACAACTAGTGCCTGACTGTCAGTGACTGATTCAAACGCTACCAAATAAACTGTAAGCGTTCGCAGGGATCAGGGCTGACTCTGTTGAATGATGCAGTTATGTGCGTTGTGTTTTTGTAAGTGACAGTGATCGATTGATACTGCACTAGGGTGGGCTGGGCTGGGCAGGGTGGAGGGGCTAAACGCAGCTAACCAGCATCACCCGTGACACTTTTACAGTGATCACTGGTGACAGGGCATGATCAAGGGGTTAAACCTTTATGGGGGTTGGGGGGGTCCCTAGACCTATCTGGGCCTAATACTAATTACCCTAACCCTAACTAATTACACTCCACTGGGTGACACAGTGACAGGGGGTGAAGGGGTTAACTGGGGGGGGGGGGGTGAAATATGTGCCTATGTGTACTGATATCAGTGTACTGTTGGTGGAACTCACAGTTAGATGTTTTCTCTCCTCGATCTTGATCGATAAAGACCTACAAGGATCTCATTCACCAGGAGTGATCACCAGGTCCAAGCCAGATATCATTGGTCTGGGCCTGGGGATTAATCGGTTCTGGATCGAATCCGATTGTTGCGGCCATCGTATCATGACAGCCATTCTGCCACAGTAAAACTGCGACAGCTGGTCGGGAAGCGTTTAAATTAGAGTGTAAGACATTCAAATCAACCTGTTCTTTACCTTTTAAGGGCAAAGAAACAAGTTAAATGCAGGCATGTTGGGGCTTACTTTCTAAATGCCTGTGTGGATTTCTTGTGGAGTCCCCAGATTTTACCCCCAGGCTGAATAGAGCTAATAGGGCCATGACATTTACCTAAGTGAGCAATAAGCCTCATATAGTTCACTGCCAGTAGGGATGAGCTTCGTGTTCGAGTCGAACGTACGTTCGACTCGAACATTGGCTGTTCGGCCGTTCGGCGAATTTCGAACGTTTGGGCCGTTCGCGTCAAAATTCGAGTGACGCGCGCGCGGACCACAATGCACTGCGGTGGCGCAGTGCATTGCTGCCCCATGATTGGCCAAGCATGCACTGTGACCCTGCATGCTTGGCCAATCGCAGCGCCGGCAGCGAGGAGAGCCATGATTGGCCACAGGCATCCTGCCTGTGGCCAATCATAGCTCAGGCTGTGTAGTGCACGCCCCACACTATATAAGGCCGCCTTTGAGGCGGCCTCGTGTAGTGTGTTACTTAGCATCTGAAGCAGTGGGTGTTCTGTGTACCTTCAACACAGTACACACCAATCGTTTTTGGCTGATTTCCTATCTTGCTGCTGTGTAGTGGTTGTTGTCTGTGCCCTGACTGCAGTATACACCACTATATTCACCTCACCTATATAGCTAGTGATCTAGCTTTAACCACTTAACAACTGCCCATTGCCGATTAACGGCTTCAGGGGGGTTGTTTAACTCTGAGAGGCCGTTAATTAACGGCCTCCCAGAATTCTGCTCTCGCGTGCCCCGAGGTGTGCGCACTCGAGAGCATCCGTGACCGCCGGGTCGCATCACGGATCACGGTAATCATAGCGGCCGTTTACCACGTGATTGCTCCGTCAAATGATGGAGTGATCACTTGGAAACAAACCGGCGTCATGTTATGACGCCTGTTCCTCCCTCCCCTCTCTGTACCGATCGGTACAGCGGAGGGGAAAGAGATCGGTGTCAGCAGCGATGTGGGCTGCATCTGCAGTGCCCACATCGCTGCTCACCGAATTTAACCCCTCAATTCCCTGCCAATACTCTGCAATACCAGTGCATACTCTGCAGTACCCTGCCATTACTCTGCAGTACCCCGCCATTACTCTGCAGTACCCTGCCATTACTCTGTAGTACTCCCCAATACTCTGCAGTACCCCGCCATTACTCTGCAGTACCCCCCAATACTCTGCAGTACCCGCCATTACTCTGCAGTACCCACCATTACTCTGCAGTACCCTGCCATTACTCTGCAGTGCAGTACCCTGCCATTACTCTGCAGTACCCCCCATTACTCTGCAGTAACCCCCATTACTCTGCAGTACCCCCCAATACTCTGCAGTACCCGCCATTACTCTGCAGTACCCCCAATACTCTGCAGTACCCTGCCATTACTCTGTAGTACCCCCCAATACTCTGCAGTACCCTGCTATTACTCTGTAGTACCCCGCCAATACCCCGCCAATACTCTGTGATACCCTGCCATAAATTGCCATACCCAGCCATACTCAGAGATACCCAGCCATACTCGGTGATACCCTGAAATACCCAGCCATAGACGCCCCCCACCCCTCACCGCCCTCCGGTGCTTCTACCAACTCGCCAGTACGATCAAAGCCAGAATCTTTTTTTTATTTTTTATTTCAGGCTTCCCAGCCTAGAGGTGAGATGTGGGGTCATATTGACCCCCCAGATTTCACTGTAAAGAGGACCTGTCACCCCATATTCCTATTACAAGGGATGTTTACATTTCTTGTAATAGGAATAAAAGTGATCAAAAATATATTTTTGGGGAAAAAAATGTCAAACTAAAATAAATAAAGTAAAATGAACAATAAAAAAAAATAAAATTAAAATTAAAGCGCCCGGGGGGGCGTGGCCTGCAGCGGAGCCGGATGGTCGCATAGAACCAGAGCTCCGGCGCTTCAGGGTTTCAGCGGCTAAAAGCAGACCTTCCGTGCACCGATTTCACCCGGACTACCGGCGTCCTAGAAGGGGCAACCACCGAGATCATGCCTAACAAGCGGCGGAACGCTAGGCACCCGCACCGGCTGACGGACTTCTTCCATGCAAAAGGTATGGAGGGGAGGCAAGATGGCGCCGAGGCCTACTCCGGGCCTGCGGCCTTAGCAGCGCAGAACCTTCATAATGCAGAGAATCCTGCTACACTGACCCCCATACCTGACCTCAGACCTTCCCCTCCACCTTCCCCAGCCACTAGAAGCCCGGTCAAGTCCAAACCCAGACTCGATGACAACGGATTACGAACCGTGGATAGCCCCGGCCCAGACTCCGGTGATGACACGAGGGACATGCCGGAATCAATCGAATCCTTCCCTACGCTTAATCAGCCAGTACTGGACACTGTGTTAAAAGACATGTTGCTGTCCCTTAGAAGCACCATACAATCAGATATGGCATCATGCATGTCTAAGTTTAACCGGGACATTAATGATCTGGGTGACAGAGTTGACCACATTGAGGCGAAAATGGGCGAATACGCTGATACGATTAATGACTTGGTGGATGTATATGAGGAAAAAGAAAGTGACACTGCATGGGTCAAAGCTAAATTGGCCGATTTGGAAGATAGATCGAGGAGAAACAACCTAAAAATAAGGGGGGTCCCTGAATCAATACAACAATCTGATCTAAACTCCTACGTCACGGCGTTATTTAAGGCCCTCATTCCTGCTCTCACAGATCTGGACGTTACCATAGATCGAATACACAGGCTACCCAAACCTTCCCACCTGTCTGAGCAAATACCTCGAGATGTCCTCCTCCGCCTACACTTTTTTCATGTTAAAGAAATCCTCATGCTTCATATGAGAAAACGTGAGATTGTTCCAGCACAATATCAAAACCTGCAATTTTTTGCGGATTTATCCCAGTATACCCTGCAGAAAAGGAGGAACTTGAACACTATTACAAAAGCTCTTCGCAACCACAAAGTCGCATACAAATGGGGGCATCCTACGAAACTTGTTGTGACGCGAGACAATCGTACCTATGCGATATCTTCCTTGGAGGAGGGAATTGCTCTCCTGCGAGACTGGAATATTGTCACTGAGGAATTGACCCATTCACCTCCCACGAGCACTCCCAGACCAGTGGACAGAGTCTGGAAAGAGGTTACCGGGAAAAACGCTCGATCTCACACTTGAATCCTTAAGGTTGGTCTTGACATGCTATTTACCCCTGAAGTGCAGGGCCGTGACCTGTTTGGTCGGACTAAACCCTCACAAATAACAGCGGTTACACGCTGCGAGTGACTTGTTAGTTATTTCAAGGAGTGCCCTGTTGGTGCTCAACGGTACTGAATTATGCTTTTTTCTTATTTTTCTTACATGTTTTGTTCTCTTTTCTTTCCTACCTTGTATTGTTTCTGCTCCACGAGTTGGCTAACGGATATAGCAGTGGAAGTCCTTGTGATCTGTCTAGGAGTCGTGTCATCGGGATGCCTGGATTTCTGGTACACCTCTTCTCTGAGTCCTTCAGCATGCCCCTATGCTTCAACGGTTGGCAACGTGAGTACACCTTCTTTCTTTATGGCTGGGGTGCTCTCTACAGTCCTGGGCTTCTATTTCACGTCAATTTGCTGCATTTATACCTCTTTCCCATACCATCGCTACTCCCCATCACACGATACTAATAGAGTATGGCTCTGAGGATCCTTACCATTAATGCCAGAGGCCTCAACCACCCCGCAAAGCGGAAGTCATTCTGGAAGGAAGCTCTACTCCATGATAGCGACATTGTCTGCGCACAGGAGACACATTTCAGCGCTTCAGCCCCCCCCAAATGTTCACATGGCAATTATCCTTATGTTTTTACAGCCAATGCGGACTCCAAATCTAGAGGTGTTCTCATAGCTATCAGGGATACAGTGGCGTTTAAGCTTCATCAGGAAATTAAGGACCCTAACGGCAGATTCCTGATTCTGATTTGTGAAGTTAATTCCTCTAGTTACACCATTGCCACAATTTACTCCCCCAACGTGCATCAAGTTCATTTTTTCAACAAGACTATTAGGAAAATCCGGAAGATCCAAAAGGGCTCCCTGATTATTTGCGGAGACTTTAATGCATCTCCGGACCCGGTGTGTGACTCCACCTCGACTTCTCTCCGCAAGGCAGCTGCACTACTTCCCTCTATCCACAATAACAATCTATATGATGCCTGGCGTTGCTTCCATGCCACTGAACGGGATTTCACCTTTTTTTCTTCACCTCATCGAATTTACACACGCATTTATCTTTTTCTGGTTGACCATAAAGTGTTGTTGTTATCGAAGGAGGTCTCTATTGGTACCATTTCTTGGGCAGACCATGCCCCAGTGGTGCTGTCCATCGCGGACCCAACGGCAGCGCAGAAGAGTCCACTATGGAAACTCAACACCTATCTTCTCCAGCAGAAGGACTCTAGAGCTACTGTAGACACCCGCCTTCGGGAATTCTTTAATAATAACACTGGTTCTGTGAAGGATAATTGTATATTATGGTCAGCCCATAAGGCGTATATGCGGGGGATTTTAATACAATTGGGGGCGAGGGCAAAGATGCAGAGGCTACGACGATTTAACGAGCTAACCGCGGCAATTGCTGACATTGAAACACAAAATAAGATCCACACCACTTTACCCTTGTCTAAAAAATTGACCCAACTCAGACATGACCTTAGACTCCTGCTTTTGGAGGATTTTGAGAAAACTTCCAAGAGGGTGAAGATGAACTATTATGTTCATGGTAGCAAGGCAGGTAAACTCCTTGCGCACAACCTGAGAGGTCCTAGGTACAAAGACAAAATCTCCTACATAACCCATCCTGTGACTAAGCAAAAAGTTTACCACCCCCAACAAATAGCAGATGCATTTAGCTCTTACTATGAGTCCTTATACAACCTTAAAAACGACCCCTTGACGTACCAACCACAACTAGGTGCAATTAATGACTTCTTGTCTTCTATCTCTATCCCCAGATTGTCTGACAGCCAACTACAATCCTTAAACGAACCGTTTACCGATACTGACGTACTTAAAGCCATTGCCTCCCTACCTCTAAACAAATCCCCAGGCCCGGACGGTTTTGGGAGTGAATACTATAAAGAATTTGGCCCAATTCTACTCCCTTTCCTGGTGAAAGTCTTTAATGATGCGGCTGCCTCTGCCTCTTTCCCTTCTGAAATGTTAGCAGCAACTATTGTTACCATACCCAAACCAGGGAAGACTCCAGATACCCCCTCTAATTTCAGACCAATATCACTCCTTAATACTGACATTAAGTTGTACGCGAAGTTGATTTCTCAACGTCTAGTTATGCTACTCCCTACACTTATTCACCCGGATCAAACAGGGTTCACCCTGGGTAGACAGACTTCGGATGCAACCCGTAGAATGATTAATATCATTCACATGGCCGAACAACAGCAAAGGCCTTCTCTGCTTCTGACTTTAGACGCAGAGAAGGCCTTCGACCGCATACACTGGCTTTATATGAGGAGAGTTTTGGAGGCTTTTGGTTTTACCGGCACTATACTCTCAGCTATCCTTGCATTATACTCAAACCCTTCGGCTAAAGTGAGCGCTTCCGGAGTCCTGTCCACTGCCTTCACTATTTCCAATGGTACGAGACAGGGATGCCCATTATCTCCATTAATATTTAACCTGTTAATGGAACCCTTGGCTATCTATATTAGGAACCACCCTACGATCCGGGGTTTTCCAGTGGGCGCTGATAGTCATGTAATCAGTTTATTCGCTGATGACATCATTCTGATTGTGACTGAGGTGGAGTCTTCCCTGGCGGCAATCTCCGAGGCTTTGACTTTATTTAATCAAATATCTTATTATAAGGTTAATGAAAATAAGTCCCACATTCTTAGCATGGGAGTTGACCCGGCTGTCCAGGCCCGCCTGGCAAATACCTACCCTTACTCATGGGAGAGCAATGGGATACAATACCTGGGCATTACGTTAACGTCTAGAACTGCACAGTTGGTGGAGGCAAACTACACAACGTTTTTCCAACAGTTAGATCATAAACTACATTCCTTATCCAAAGTGGCACTAACATGGTCTGGACGTTTAGCGGCACTCAAAATGATAGTCCTCCCTCAATTTATATACTTTTTTCGTACTCTCCCTATTCCAACCCCTGACTCCTACCTCACTAGGGCTCAGGTTATGCTGAATGCATTTCTATGGCAGGGAAAGAAGGTTAGATGTGCATTCCACAAGCTTATCAAGTCTAAACTGTCAGGGGGCATAGGACATATTGCATTAAAGGACTACTATTTGGCAGCTTGCCTAGCACAAATTAGACAGTGGTTTCAGGGTGGGGCTGGGGCTAGATGGTTTGAGTTGGAAAAGCACATGTGCCCTTACAGAAACCCTCTGGACCTACTCCTTGCAGCTAGTCTTATGCCCACCCTGCCCTCTAGTATCTCTCCACCCATGGTAGCGGCCATTGCGGCTTGGAAAATTCTACTTCAGGCCCCACTGGCCGATGCTCCCTCCAAATCAGTCCCGTTGCCCCTTACATGTCTTCAACTACTCATTCCTAACCTAAATATCAAACACTGGTTGGACAGGGGTGTCTCCACGGTTGGTGCTTTACAGCTGGGACTAGCCACAAAGACCTTTAGGTTACTCCAATCGGAGTTCGGTTTACTACCGGGCGACATTTTTACCTATAACCAAATCTCCCACCTACTCTCAACTCTCCCGAACCCGTCAATCGTTTTACCATGGAGGGCCCATTTGTATTTCACTAATCCTATCACGTCCATTAAGGGTATCTCTCTGATGTACGGTCTTCTACAACAGAAAACAACATTTATTAAAACCCCCTCCATGCGGTCGTGGGAATTGGAATTGTCCAAATCCTACTCCGTTGATCAATGGCGTAAAGCCGTCTCTTCTACCTATAAGGCCACTAGATGCGCCAACTTGTGGGAACTTTACCAGAAGTTGTTGTTACGGTGGTACCTGACGCCCTCTAGATTGGCTTGTTATACCCCCCAGTGTTCATCAATGTGCTGGAGGAACTGTGGCTTTAGAGGCACATTCTTCCATATCTTCTGGGAGTGCCCGGCGGTCCAAACTTTGTGGACTGCTATATTTAACGCAATATCTTTGATCTCTAACACTACTGTGCGCCCATGCCCAGGTCTGGCTATTTTATCTCTAGGTATAGATGCTCTACCTCCTACTATAAGAAAGATTATTACCCATATTCTTCTAGGTGTGCGCTTGGAACTGGCCAGAAGATGGAGGTCGACAGTGACTCCTTCTCTCCTTGACGCTCTCCAGACAACTCACTTGCATATCTCTTATGAACTAATGTTCGCCTCCTCCTTGGGCAAATATAATCAGGCTTACACAGAATGGGAACCTTGGCTGAACTGGTATGGGAAGCATGTGGCTTAGTTGGCATCCTGAGGAGGAATGGTTTCATAGCTGGGGGGGGGGGGGGGGGGCGGCCGGTCAGCCCGGGTGCAGTTTGATCCCAGTTGGGGCGCCCGGGACGATTGGCCGCGGTTCCCCTGTTCATTATCCCCCGTCTCCTTTTGTTATATTCTTCCATCCATATGCTTTTAGTTTCTATCTTGTTGCTGAGTCCACAAACGGCTACACTAGACTGTATCACCCTGCTTTCAACTCAATTTATGCCTTAAATTATCTTTATTCTTGTTAATAACACATTGCTTGAACGAATCTTTACTTTCTAAAAATAATCCATTGCTGAACCTTTGTACTTTATTTTCTTCTGCCCACTGCACTACTTCAATGCTGTTTTGGTCTGTATCTGGTTTATATTTGGATGCTGAGTCCACAAACGGCGACACTAGATTGTATCACCCTGCCTTAAACCCAATTTAAGCCTTAAATTATCTTTGTTCTTGTTAGTAATACATTGCTTGGACAAATCCTTCCTTTCCAAGAATAATCCATTGCTGAACCTTTGTACTTTGTTTTCTTCTGCTCATTGCACTACTTCAATGCTGTTTTGGTCTGTATCTGTTACCTTATATGATCACATATCTATATGTCCTTTTTTGCTGTAATACTCGTGGAAATTCATAATAAAAATATATTGTTACAAAAAATTAAAGCGCCCATGTCCCCATGTGCTCGCATGTGCCACACATGTGAGGTATCGCCGAGAATGTTAGAGCGAGAACAATAATTCTAGTCCTAGACCTCCTCTGCAACTCAAAACATGTAACCAGTAAAAAAAAAATTAAAGCGTCGCCTATGGGGATTTTTTAAGTAGCACGTTTGGCGCCATTCCACGGGCATGTGCAATTTTGAAGAGTGACATGTTTGATATCTATTTACTCAGCATAACTTCATCTTTCACTTTATGCAAACATTGGGCTAACAAGTGGTTAATAATAGAGCTTGCAGTCAGTAGTGTTAGGAGATAGTGCGTGCTGTCTGCGTGCTCTGTACCCAGTACATACCGCTATAATATAGGGCAGGTCCCTACTTTCAAACATCCAACTTACAAACATCTCCTACTTGCAAACGCAAGGAGACAGCAGCAAGTGAGATGAAAAAAGATGGACGACAAAACAAATTATACAGGGGTGATAACCCTTCCCTATGTTTTCCAAAAAGCTTAAAGATAGTTTTTTTGACTGGAGCTACACTTTAAAAATGTACCGGTTGAAAATGACAAACAGATTCAACTTAACACAACAAACCTACACAGTCCCTGTCTTGTTTGCACCGCCTGTATACTGCTGTTCTGAGTATATAGGGCCTGGGGGCCACACGCATTTCCTTTTTTTAATATGGGTACGGGGTTCCCCTTAATATGCGTACAAGACCCAAATAGGCTGGTAATGGGCAGGGAGGGCTACCCATGCCATGTTTCTCAATGATTTTCAACCATATTGCAGGAACCAGATATAACATTAAAACCGCAAGCAGTTTTAAATGGTGTTATTTCCGTTTAATGTCATTTTGTGCAGGGACTGTTCTAAACACGGGAAACACGTGGCACTTCACAGGCATACTACAGACACCCCCCAGGCACCATATTTAAAGGAATATTTCACTTTTTTTTTTCACTTTAATCGTCATTAAAATCAGTGCTCCCGCCAAAACGGTAGTTTTTAAAACTTTTTTTTGCAGTGACCCATGTCCCCTGAGGCAGGAGGCAGGTCCCCAAACCCTTTTAGGACACTATCTTGCATATTAGCCATTAAAATTAGCACTTTCCAATTCGAATTGTTCGAGTCCCATAGACTTCAATGGGGTTCTAACGTTCGTACCGAACGCGGGGGTCGTTCGCAAGTTCTGGTGCGAACCGAACCGGGGGGTGTTCGGCTCATCCCTAACTGCCAGTAACCAGTTGAGGTGCTGGCATAGGACTGTTGAAGGAAGTGGGTTTGATTTAGTACCAGCATGGGGAAGGGCTGGTACTTAGTATTAGCCACTACCAGAAAAGCAGAGGTTCATTAACAACAATCCTTGACTCAGAGTTTGAAGACTTCCCTGCTAAAAGAGAAAGGTGTACTATATCATCAACCATAGAGGTGACAGCTTTCCAAAATGTCTCAAGCATGTGGTATCTGCATACTCTGGAGGAGTAGCAGAATTTGTTTTGGGGTGTAATTCTAAGTATGTTCATACTTTAATATCTTAATTTACAACTTTCTGAAAAATACAATTAACTTTGTAGTTTCCACTGTCGAGGCCTTCTTTTGAATTTGATAGGTAGTCAGGAAATCATATGTGTAATTTAGGCCCCTTTAAAGTTTGAAGGTGCTCCTTGGATTTTGGACCTCTCTATGCATCTAGGCAACATAAAAAGTTGCACATATGCAGTATCCCCATATTTGGGGAGGGTAAAAAAAAAATTATAAATAAGTTGTTAAAATTACAACTTTCTGAAAAATCAAATCAAATGTCAATTATTTTTATTTATTTTCCTTAAAAATTTTGGCAAAAGAAATGTTACCTAAATAACTCACCATGCCTCTTAATAAATATCTTGGGATACCTACCCTCAAAAAGAGGGTAATTTCTGGGGTGTTTCTACTGTCCTGGCATTTTAAAGCCTCAAGAAATGCTATAGGCAGTTAGAACATTAGGGTGGATACGTTTCAAATGTATACTGTATGCCATAGTTGGTAGGCTCTAGGACAGTCACAATTGTGAATAATATACACTTATTTGAGTTATTTTTTTTTACCAAAGAAATATAGCAGAATATATTTTGCCATAAATTTATGAAGAAAGATTCTTTATTTGCAATGTGTTATAAGAAAGAGTAATGCCGCGTACACACTATCGGAATTTCCGAATGGGAAATGTTCAATGTGAGCTTGTTGTCGGAAAGTCCGAACATGTGTATGCTCCATCGAACATTTGCTGTCGGAATTTCCGCACACAAATGTTTGAGAGCAGGTTCTCAAATTTTCCGACAACAAAGGAAAGTCTGATCGTGTGTACAGGGCATAAGGAAAACTTTTTTTTTGTTTGTTTAAAAAAAAATAGTGGTGATAAAATACCATCAAAAGAAAGGTTTATTTGTCTCAAAATGATATGAAATGCATTTAGGTACAGTGTTGCATGACTAAGTGTTGAAGTAATTTTCAGCCAAAGTATCACAGAACTGAAAACTCAAAAATGACCTGAGCAGGAAGGAGATTTAACCTGCAGGTCCTTAAGTGGTTAAACCATTTACACATGTTGTTGATCAATTTCATAGGTGAAGTTAAATGGCATTTAAAGCCAAACAGCTAAATATGCAAATAAATAACATACTGTATATGAAAGCTGTTTTGCCTGCCAAAGGATGTGTTTTTCTGGCCTTCAGATCTTGTTTACACAGCTCTGTCTGGCAGGGTAGGTGATAAGATTAGGGTTAGCTGCAGTTAGGGTTTTCATCCACCTCAGCCTCTGATTGGGCGGTGAAAAAAGAACAGCAGACTGAGTAGCTCATTTTATTTTACTCTGATGCCTCCTCCTATCAGCATGTTTCTTGCACTGCAGCCACCTGGCTGGCTATTTCATTATATAATAATGAGCACAGAGCTGCATGAATGTATGCCTTTCATATCTGTGTGGAGTTTAGCTTTAACCATTTTCAGACCGGACCAATTTGCTGGTCAAAGACCAGACCACTTTTTGCGATTCGGCACTGCGTCGCTTTAACTGACAATTGCGCGGTCGTGCAACGTGGTTCCCAAACGAAATTGACGTCCTTTTTTTCCCACAAATAGAGCTTTCTTTTGGTGGTATTTGATCACCCCTGCGGTTTTTATTTTTTGCGCTATAAACAAAAATAGAGTGACAATTTTGAAAAAAACGCATTATTTTTTACTTTTTGTTATAATAAATATCCCCCAAAAATATATAAAAAAACATTTTTTTCCCTCAGTTTAGGCCGATACGTATTTTTCGACATATTTTTGGTAAAAAAAATTGCAATAAGCGATTATTGATTGGTTTGCGCAAAAGTTATAGCGTTTACAAAATAGGGATAGTTTTATAGCATTTTTATTAATAATTTTTTATTATTTTTATTTACTAGTAATGGCGGCGATCAGCGATTTTTATTGTGACTGCGACATTGTGGGGGACCCATCGGACATTTTTGACACATTTTTGGGACCATTGTCATTTATACAGTAATCACTGCTATACAAATGCAATGATTCCTATGTAAATGACACTGGCAGTGAAGAGGTTAACCAGTGGGTGGCAGTGTAGGGGTTAAGTGTTCCTAGGGGTGTGTTACTAACTGTGGGGGGGTTGGGCTTTCATTTAGTGAACACTGATCTCTGCTCCAATCACATGGAGCAGAGATCAGCGTCACTAGTTGCTAGGCAGAATGAAGAAATGCTGTTTACAACGGCATTTCTTCATTTGGCCGCTCCGTGAGACTATCGCGGGGCTGCCCGCGGCGATCGAGTCCGCGGGTCCCGACCAGCGCGCCGCTGGCGGCACGCTCCCGATGGCAGGGTGGCAAATTTAAAGGGACGTACATGTACGCCCATTTGCCTGCCCGTGCCATTCTGTCGACGTACATCGTCGTGCGCTGGTCGGCAAGTGGTTAAACAACTTCAGTTCCCCTTTCACTTTTAAAACCTTTTCTACATTTAAGCATTACTTACTTATATTAGTTTGTTCTACCTATATTTAGTTCCACTTCAATCATCCCTGCTGTTTTCATACTAAATGCTGGGGTATGTATGCTGTAGTCTTCAAATGACAATCTGCATGTAGTTTTAACCCTTTTCCAAGGAGACTGAGAAATAAGGTCATGTTTTCTTCCTGTTGTGTTTATTCATTATATATTTTGTAGTCTGAGAGCATTCTCGTGTTTGAATGAAGCAATCAATAATGAACACTAAATTGGAGTATACCATGGATAGGATGTATTGTTTTGTACACAATTCTAAGTTCCATTCCACTGAGAATGAGAGACTGTAGGAAACTGGTGTAGAATATGGATGTCCAGATAAACAAAACTTTTATAATTACACAGAAATTGAATGGGGCTACAGCAGCTTCTGTCATTCCAAAACAGGAAACTAGTAAGAGGGCCACATGTTTTTTTTATGTGCTAAGATTTACATTTTCAGGACACAGTTTCATGGTGTTCCCCTCTTCTCAGTCCAAGAAGTACTAATGCACAAAGTTTTAGTAAAATGTAAGCAGACCAATCTCTGTGGAAAGAAACAACACATACACAGCAATCAGGGCCAGCACTAGGCAAGGTAGGCGGCAGTCTAGAGTGCACATCAGTCGGGGGCACCACCCCTATCACCGCTCCTATGGCCGCAAGTGTTTTGCCCTGTCTTCTCCCCCTGAAACTCCGCCTCTTCCCCTCTCTCAGCCTTTCCAGCTATGTCCAGGGCTCAGTGCTTTCAGCCTAGGCTGTGCTGGCACTCTGCGGGATCAGAGTGCTCTCCCACTGGGGCAACACTGCCAAATTCCCCCTGCTGCTAAGCTACTTCATCCCCAGCCAAGCCTGACTTTGGTATATGTCTTCAGACAACTGTGAAGCCCAAGCCAAGCAATCTGAGATCTCTGCTGTTTCTCTTCAGCTCCATATATCCTAGTGAGGCCACCGGCACTTGTAGTGGAGCCTGGAGAACAGGCAGCATGTCCTGTCTGGTACTGCAGCCCAGTCAGAAGAATGTAGCTGACAAACGTCATCAGGCAAACCATATGTACAAGGTCTGAGCCGGGAATCATGACACCAGGGGGGGCCGGGGATCTGCACATACAAAGAGGGGGACATTCGGGATCGGGGAGAAAAGATGCCCAGACTGCGCAGGGGTGATAGAGGGGACACACAGGGGTTCAGGGGGGGGAGGGGAAAATCCGTACGGACTGTGTAGTGGGATTAAGAAGCAGACTGCAACTTTGTGAAGGATGTCCTGTCACTGCTTCAGAGCCCCGACTGGCATACAGATCCACAAAGGTTGGGTGAGGCACAACAAGAGTGATGGTAGCATTGCTCATAGCATCATCTAATACTGACTGAACTGCACTCTACACATGTGTCAAATACAGTATTACTGTCTCACACTGGTTGACAGACCTATGCTACTTGCTGCCTCCTGTTCTAATTTTAGAGGATTTATGTGTGATTTACACTGCATGCAACTTTGCATTGTCCGCTTTGCTGCCAAACACAGACTGACACTGCATCCACTTAAAATTTCTTCCAGAAGGTATAAATCCAATTGGACATCTCAGTGATTGTAGGGTTAGGTGGGTAGTCTATACGGGTGTGACACCCCCAGCCTACATACAATGAGTGTGCTGTACTGATGTTTTTTAGTGGCTCATTGTATGTTAAGACAATGTTGTCTCGAGTGGGGGTGGTGTAGAATATTTCATATTTATTCTTGATAGTCATTGTGACACATTGTTTTTTTAGATGGATTTCAATAAATGTATTCAATTTTTATATTGACATCAATTCATGCCGCATCTCGCAAGGTCACTCATTTTATTAGTAGCAGCAATTCTTTATTGCTTCTATGTTTTTTGTATTTCTGAGGGGGGGGATGCTCCATGATTGTACAAATCACTTTTCAGCCATCTCTGATCTACCATCCCTGATCACTGGCAAGGCATGGAGTACACAAAGATGAGGGTCTAGGAATCTGTCCTGTCCATCCTGCCTTGTGATGGCTGACATAGACAGACCTGGCCCTCACACACCAGACTCTTAGCACATACTCATACTCTTAGAACTCTTTCATATACACCCACATATCTTCTGCTGAAACAACACCTTTGTTGTGTCAGAGAGGCAGCAGCCTCAGGCCCCAAGGGAGTCTATAACCACCATCCACTACTGGGTGATAACCTACATGAATTGATTCCTTCAACAGTCTTGATGGAGCTATCTATCAGTAACCAGTCTCTAGTTAAACCAGTCCAGCACTGTATCCCGCTAACTTCAGGAATCCAGGAAGTATACCAAGGAGCACACTAGAAAGAATCTGGTATGCTTCCTGGTATACTTTCTGGATCCTAGTATCTGACATCATATGATATCATCTTGACAAATGTGCTCATACATAAATTTTACATGTGAGTGCAATGTGTACTTTTCTTTTTTATTGACTACAATAATAATAAAATAATAAATACTACACTCATGTAGTGGTGCTCTGTCTCCCTTTCTTTCTTTTCCAATTTATTTTACCAAAGGCAAGCACATTTTGCACTTTGCAAGTGCAGTTGCACTCTGCAAGCAGTTTTGCTCCAGAGCTTAGTAAATGAGGTGAACCCGCAATTTTTCTTTAAAGTCAGCAGCTACAAACACTGTTGCTGCTGACTTTTAATAAGGACACTTACCTGTTCAGGGAGCCCGCAATGTCGCACCTCCCTCCGAGGCCGATCTGTCTATCGGATCAGGTGCAGGCGCCACCATTCTAACTAAGGGAAACAGGCCATGGAGCCTTGTGGCTTCATTTAAGACCACCTCTCAAAAGTTGGTGGAACTCCGCTTTAACTTTGCAAATATTACCCAATCACATCTAAGTAATATAAAAAAGCAGCATTTTTGCTTGCACATGATTGGATGATGGAAGTCAACAGAGCTTCCCCGCATTTACTAAGCTTTGGAGAAAATTCCCTTGCAGACTGCAACTGCACTTGCAAAGTGCACAGTCTATTTACCTTTAGTAAATCAACCCCATAACATGTCTCTCCTGTACTAAAAAGCCTGCCTGTTTGCTTTTCTTTAGTAAGACCCCTTTCAAATGGAATGCGCTGGTCATTAACGCTAAAAGCGTCGCTCGTTTTAGTGGTGCTCTAGCGCTGTTTAAGCTTCACTTTTAAGCCGCTAGCGGGGTGCATTTAACCCCCCAAAAGGGGTTAAAACTCCAGTTTTTTGTCACTTTAAAATTGCTTTCCAGGTGCTTTCGAAGCGCTGCCCATTCCCATGGGCAGGGCATTTTGGGAGCACTAAATACAAAGCTCCCAACTCGCCCCAAAGATGCTGCTTGCAGGACTTTTCATAACGTCCCGCAAGTGCACCTCCTGAGTGTGAAAAGTCCCACTGGAATAAATGAGAGGCGGTTTTCAGCTGCTTAGCAGAGGCGCTAAAACCTGAAAACCACCCCAGTGTGAAAGGGGTCTTAGAGTTCCTTTTTTTTTTTTTTTTTTAATCTTTATTTATATCAAAATTTTTTCCAAAACCAAATAAATACATGTATGAAAAGGAAAAAGGGCCATATTCATGCAAATACAATATATAACATACCAAAAGGAAAGAAATTATTAGATTAAACCTACACATATGTAATCATTATATACCCCTCTATTTTCCCCCACACCCCCCCCCCCACCCCCCACCCTTGCCTTGTAGAACCGCTAGTGGGTTCCCTCTTAGTGACCGTTTTTTTTTTTTTTTTTTTTTTTTATTATTATAAACGGGATATTGCTTTCTTCTGAAGTTTATTGTGTAATTTCCTCCACATATCTCCAGGTCAGTTTAAATTCTTCCCACGATGCCCATTTATTTGAGCCTCCCTCCTCTGCTGTTACGTCTGCATCCCCATCGTTATAATTTTCTATTTTTTGTGTTTCATTTAAGCGAAAAATCCAATCCGATATTTTAGGGCTCTCCTTTTCCTTCCATTTTTTTGGAATTAGATTTTTGGCAGTGTCTAACAGGGTTGGGATTAATGAGTTTTTATAATGCTTTATGGGTTCGTCTGTCCCATGGAATAGGACGGTCCACGGGTCTTCTCTTATTTCCTTTTTTGTTACAACTTTAATTATCTCTAAGATTTTTCTCCAGTAAGTTTTAATAATGGGGCAATCCCACCAAATGTGGGCCATAGTCCCAATTTTTTTACACCCACGCCAGCAATCCGCCGATTGCTCTGATCCAAATTTGGCCATTTTATCGGGAGTCACGTACCACCTTGCAAGGCATTTGTAATTCGTTTCTATCAGTTTATTATCTACAACCCCTGAGTGAATTAATTTAAAAATCTTATTACGAATTGATGTGCTACATTGTGACCCCAGCTCTGATTCCCATTTATGGACGTATGGCGGGTCCCCCAATTCCTCTCCCTCAGAGAGGATCTTATATAAAAATGTAATATTTTTTTTTGATGTATCTCTCAGACATAGATGCTCCAAGGGTCTCAGTTCCTCTTCACTCCGAATTGGCTGAGATAGACTCGAAATGAAGTGACTAAGTTGGAGAAACCGCCACCCGTCCATTTTCATGAGGTCTGTGTCCAGACTAAGTGCTTGAAGTGATGCTATTTTACCATTAACTAATATATCTTTTAATTGTGCCGTATCTTTCCTAATCCAGTTACCCCCCACCTCCTGTTTACCCGGTGTGAAAAAATCATTATTTTTAAGAAAAATCAAGGGTGAATTGTACCCCCGCTTATTTTGTGAATGTGTTCGGTCCCATATCTTTAATGCTAAACGTGTTATCTCGTGAGCGTGAGGTCCGATGGCCCTAAACTGTGGGGGGTTCCATATCATGCGACCCAAACGTGCTTGACTCATTGTGATCTCTATACTCACCCACCTCTTTTTATTTGCCTCTTTCGCCCATTCAACTACTCGAGACAGGACCACTGCATTGTAATATCTTTTTAAATCCGGGACAGACAATCCCCCTTGTCTTTTCCCCCTGCATAACACCCCCATGGCTATTCTCGGTTTTTTATGTTGCCAAATATATTTCGAAATTAAATTTTTCATTAATCTAAAATAGGCAGGAGAGAGCGGGATGGGCAGCATCTGAAACTTATAGATAATCTTCGGGATTAATATCATTTTAACTGCGTTAATACGCCCTAACCAAGAGAGGGGACATGCTGAGATTTTTTTTAATTCTCTTTTAATTTCATCAAGTAAGGGGATATAATTCTTCGTATATATTTTCCTAATGGTGTTCGATAGGTAAATTCCCAAATATTTAATCTCCTTGCGCCAAGGGAAACGGAATTCTGATCGGAGGTTCTCCTCTTCCTGTGTGCTGATATTAACATTCATAACTTCGGACTTGCTGAGGTTTATTTTCAAATTCGATATTTTGCCGAATTTTTCCAACACCCTCAGCAAGTTCGGAATCGTGATCCTCGGGTTAGTTATAAAGAATAAAACATCATCCGCGTAAGCGGCTAATTTATGATCTTCCCCTCCCAGTTTAATCCCCGTTATATCCTTATTTTTTCGGATATGGGTCAGCAACGGCTCCAAAGATAGAGCGAATAAGAGTGGGGAAAGTGGACACCCCTGCCTGGTGCCGTTACTCATTTGAAAATAAGAAGAGGATTCTCCATTAATTTTGACGAAGGCCCGCGGGTGGTTATAGAGGACCTGGATCCATTGGATCATTCTCGGGCCTATCCCCATAACTTCCAACGTTTCTATCATGAGTCCCCAGTCTACCCTGTCGAATGCTTTTTCTGCATCTATCGACAGGAATAGAGCTGGGGACCCACTGTTTTTTAAGGCCTGGAGAAGGAGTAAGGCCCTCACCCCATTATCCCTTCCTTCTCTCTCAGGAATAAATCCGACCTGATCTGGGTGTACTAGATCGCTCATCTTGTTCTTCAGCCTGGCTGCCAATATTTTGGCGAATAATTTTGTGTCCGCATTCAATAATGCTATTGGCCTATAACTTGAGCAAAGTGTATGATCCTTCCCTTCCTTCGGAATTACCGTAATTGAGGCCAATAGAGCTTCAGCCTTCATGTCATATTTTGTACCGAGCCCGTTCAAATAGTGACATAGTCTTGGGACTAAGATTTCCTTGAATTTTTTATAATACAAAATCGTGAACCCGTCAGGACCGGGGCTTTTGCCTGATTCTGTCTCCTTTAATGCTCGATATATTTCCTCCTCAGTAATAGGTCTATCTATACTGTTTCTTTCACTCTCTTGTAAATGGGGTAAGTTGGTATCATACAAAAATTCTTTGGTACTTTCCTTAACCCCTTTACCACACTTCCCTTTTTGGCCAATATTGTATAGGGCGCTGTAATATTGACTAAATACCTCCGCTATTTCTTTAGTGGTATGGACCGTCATCCCATTCTTATCCTGGATTTTGTCAATAAAATTGGTCTCCCTCCTCCCTTTTAGTTGTCTCGCTAAGTATTTGCCCGTTTTATTTCTCCCATAGTATCTCTCTCTAGTTCTCCCTTCGAGTGTCCTACTTGCTTCCTGATCCAACAGATCCTTAAGTTCCTCCCTTTTATTGATCAATAGGTGAAGGTGTTCCAGATGTTGGTCCTTTTGCTTTTTATGCTCTTGCTCTAGTCTGTGGACTTCTTTAATCAGGTTCTCCATTCTCTGATTTTTAGCTTTCTTTATATTTGTGCCAATGGAAATGAGGATACCCCTTATATATGCTTTATGTCCTTCCCATAGGGAGGCGCCCGAGATATCCCCTGTATCATTTGTCGAGAAATAGAATTCGAATTCTTTCCGGATTATCTCAATGTTGTCGTTATCCTGGACCAAATTTTCATTTAGTCGCCAAGTAAAAGGTTGTCTGTATAACCCTGGTATCCTCAACTTCATTGTCACAGGAGAGTGATCAGAGAGGGAGGCTATTCCTATCCCTGTCTCTACGACGTCCTCTAGCAGCCTGTGATCCACCAATATGAAATCCAATCTAGAATACGTCCCGTGCACTGGGGAGTAGAAAGAGAAGTCCTTCGTTTTCTCATGTTGTATCCGCCAAACGTCCACCATTTGATGTCGTTTAAGGCGTTGTTTCAGCATTTTCAAGGACCTCTCGTTCGTCCCCCTTGCCCGGGACGTGCTGTCCAAGGCGTTATCCATGCAAAAATTAAAATCCCCTGCTAAGATTACATCGCCAAGTTTGAATTCTGCTAGTCTTCGTAGGATCCGTTTCATATATCCCAAGGGGTTATTATTAGGACAGTATATGTTAGCGAGAGTAAACGCCCTATTTCCTAGCTCTCCCTTAAGAAACAAATAGCGGCCCTCAGGATCCGTCAATCTGTCAATCAAAGTGAATCGTGTGTGTTTCTCGAATCCAATTGCCACCCCCTTAGCCCTCCTGATGGGGGAATCCCCGTAGAACCATGTCGGGAATCTATCTGAATTAAGCTTAACATTCGAATCCAGGGAAAGATGGGTCTCCTGTAAGAATACTACTTCAGCTCTACATTGATGTAATTCTGATTGGAGTTTGTACCTTTTATTTAGGGCGTTTAATCCTCTTACGTTGTAGGATATAAAATTCACCTCAGTCATCCTGTGCTGACTACTGGGGTACTTAATCTATATTTATTTATCCTTCCCGTTCTTTTCATGTCCCTTTTGGTCCCCCGCTCTACAAGGCAGTTCCCCTCCCCTTCCACCCCCCGCCCCCCCGATCCCTTCACCCCCCCCCCTCTCCCACCCCTGTCCCCCCCCCATCCCTTCACCCACCCCCCTCCCCCCCCCCTGGCCCCGTCCTGGCCTATACTTGATTATGGGAGGCCCAGCCCCCCTCTACAAGTAATACCTTCTAGGGTGTGGCTCCAACTGCGGGCTTCCACTTCGACTCCCCCCGTCCCCCCGCCCCTAGGGGTGGAGATTCTCCATCTCCTGACGGGGAGTGGTGGAGGTCGGGTCCGCCCCACCTATCCATCTTCCCCTCCAACCCCGCCCCCCGCCCCCCCCCCAAGTCCCCCCCCCCCCCACCCCCACTCCAATAAATAAAAAAAAAACAATATAGAGAAAAAAAGAGACAAGAGCAAAAATCGGTCAAAAGCAGACTAAGAAACCAAGGGGCCCACTCGTAAGGCGCTGGGGACCCCCACTTCCTCATTAATTTTCACATGAATCTCAGGGGTGCTTAAGGGGTGGGATTCCCAAATTTTTGCAAAAAACCTCGAGATCCTCTAGGAACTTTAACTTATGAGTCCTGCCCTCTCTCTGAACAATCAGAGCTGTCGGGAAACACCCAGCTGTATCTTATATTGACATTTCTCAGATGTTCCAATAAGGGTTTGAGTTGTCTTCTCCGTGCCAAGGTCCCTGCGGAGAGATCGGCGAAAATTTGTAGAGTTGTCCCTTCGTATTGTAATGCGGGTAGACCTCTTAGTTTACTCCAGATCATGGCTTTGTCCTCGTAGAGATGAAACTTTACAATCACATCACGGGATATCTCTCCCCCCAGTCCTGGTGGTTTCCTTACTCTGTGGACACGATCTATCTTTAGATCTTCATCTTCCATTCTACCTAATAGAGGATTAAATAGCTGCCTCATCTTTGCACCAAGGTCTTCTCCTTGTTGTTCAGGTAAGGCTCTGATCCTAAGGTTCTGTCGTCTGCTCTGGTTTTCCTGTTCCTCCAGTCTATATAAAATGTCCCTGTGAGCCTCTTGCATTTTTCTGGACTGCGCTTTTAAGTCTAGTAGTTCCTGAGCCTGTTTGCCCAGTAGATCCTCCGTCTCTTCTATTCTCCTTAACAGGTGACCCATATCTGCCCTGACAGTTAAGATCTCTGACTTAATTAAATTCTCCATTTTCAAAAACATTTCTTGTATTTCGCCTTTAGTCGGCATTTGGGAGATATCTGTCTGTTCTCTATTTTTACCAACCATGTCTGACTCTGATTCTTCACCTGAGGAGTCGCCTTGGATCCCGGTTGATTTTCCAGCCTCCTACCTCCTCTCTCGCTTGCTCCCTTGTTTTTTGTCCAGGCCTGGACTTTTTTGGCTTGTCTCTTTGAGATATTTCTGGATAGAGCTTGTGTTTAAGCTCTCTTTAGGGGCTTTAGAGTCATTAACTTTTGGGTTTCTACCCTTCATGTTGTCCCTCTTATGCTTCCTCTTCCCCAGAGTTCCTTTTCTTTTGAAGGCACCTTAGAGAAAGGCTATGGGAATACAAGTAGGAAACAAAGAAAAGGGGTGCAAGCGATGGAAAAAATAATAGAGTCAGGTCTTTTCCTCTGAGCTAGCCAATGGCCTGTCTATGGGACAGCAAGCACTCCCCAGGAAATCGTTAAATATAGATCCCAGACCCCAGTGGGAAACGGGGAGAACTACTGCACCTCTACTTAAGGAAGCAAAAAGGCCGGGGCGCCTCCCTTAACTGTTCGTAGCTATAAGCAGTAGAGATCGAGAGGAAAACAAGATATCAAAATACTGCCACAACAGGCCACCAGAGGGCCCCTTTTCTCCCTCTCCCCCCAGGTATACACTCCCCCCGAAGCAAAATGAGAATGAAAGAGTGGTTTACTGGTTCTGGGGGGTCAAGTCGTAATTCCTATGTAAAGTAAAAAGCTATATATCGACAGCTGTCTTCAGATTCCTGGACAGAACTTTTCAGGGCATAGAAAAACATATGAGTCTTGCTGCATACATTCAGAGTGCTGCTATTGCATAAATCATTTACATTTACTACCAACAGCTTGCTTGCTCCTTAGAAGCACCTTCTCAGAACTTTAACTGGAGGATATATAATAGTCCAGGAGAGAAAAAACATAGCAGTTTGGAAGGGTCTGACCTGTTAGTAGTCTTCTGCGTAGAACTTTTCAAAACGTAATTAACATGTAAAAGAGTCTATTTGTCACCAGCCATCGTCAGAGTCCTGGGTGGATCTTTTCAGGGCATGAAAATGTATATGTATCTCAATATGAACATTCAGGATACTACTATTGAGCAATCAAGTTACTTTACAATCCAACAGCTTACTTGCACCTTAGATGCCCCATTTATAACAGTCCAGGGTAAAACAAGAAGAAAACCATAGCAGTTTGAGAGGATCTGAGACATATGAGTCCTACTGCATACATTCAGAGTGCTGCTATTGCCTAGATCATTTATATTTACTTCCGACACCTTACTTGCTCCTTAGATGCACCTTCTCAGAGCTTTGACTGGAGGATATATAATAGTCCAGGCGAAAAAAAACATAGCAGTTTGGAAGGGTCTGACCTGTTAGTAGTCTTCTGCTTTCACAGACTCTTCAGCCCGCAGGGACAGCGCACACTCAGCGGCGTCTACTAGGTAAATAGAGGAGTGGAGAGGTATGGGGGGAGGGGTAGACCCGAGGGTTCCGCTCGCTCCAGCGAGGCCCTCCGAACCGTCTACCGGCGTCCCTCCGGTTCGCGCTAGGAGTGCGCTCTAGTCCTGGGCAAGCGGACAATCAAGCGCGGGAGCTGGTGCCGGAGCGGGAGTCATTGAGGAGCGCCGCGCTTTCTCCCTGCGCTTGGCTCCGGGTGGAACGGCGAATCCTCCTCCATCCCTGTCACGTGGAAGCCGCCGCCCCTTAGAGTTCCTTTTTAATACCTAGATACCATATTTAAACCGATCCCTACTATATCAAATTTTTTTATTTTTTTTATTATTCAACTAGTATAACTGAATCCAACATGTTTTCAGTCTCTTTTAAATTCCTGCACATGGATACTATGTTTGGATGAGAAAAGCCAATACTTTGGGACAATCCAGTGTCTTCTGTGCACATGTGCTGGGAAGGACTGAATTGACAGGAATAAAGGTCAGAGATGATTTTATCAGTCTATCACAGGTCCTTTACTAATTAATCACCAGCAGGAGGCAGGAAGATTGCCTAGTCTTGACTAGTCTTGATAGTTAGGTAAAAAAAATTGGTCACCAGGTTGATTGTACAATTGGGCAAGGCTGTGTAAATCCCAGGACAGGATAGAAAACAGCTGGTAAGTTTCCGCATATATATATACATATATATATATATATATATATATATATATATATATATATATATATATATATATATAATATATCATATATTTCAACTGTATAGTTTGCTTTTTGCATGGAGATCATCAGCTTTAAATAATAAAAAGAGCCTTTGGTGACTATGCAACACATTTCCATTTTAGCTCTCTTTGGTCCGGTACAATAAAGACATTTTTTTTTGTGCACATTATATTGAAATAAATAAGCTTCTTTTGCTTATCTCAAAAGCTGAAGCTATAAGCATTTCATTAATATTCAGTAGGCCTGGTAAGTTTTTGGTTGCATGAACTATTTTTGCGCTCAATTTTCTACATTCTAACCAATAATCCCTTATCACATATACAAACCACTTGAAAATGTCAACTTAATTTGCTTAAAATACAATCAGCCTTTTTTATGCTAATCCAAAAAATAGCCCAATCACTCGCTATTAACAAAGCTGAAAATTAGCTAATTAGAATAAATAATGAAATGATCCACTTATAGTATGGCTTAGTATTCAAATGAGACTTATATACATATCTAGGCTAGTAGAACAAATAGATCCCTGACAAGTCCTAAATATTTCTAAGAGTGCACAGTCTTCCTGTTTAGTATTCCTCTAGGCCACACGTCTGTAACTGCTTACATGCTATGCATCCAGGAATTTAAATGGGACCTTATATTATACGCTAATAATGTGTATATTTGTTTTTTGTTTGTTTGTTTCTTAAGGGGGGGGGGGGGGGGGTTACACTGGATAGTGCCCATAAAAAACTTAAAGTGATATTAAAGCTTAATAATAAAAAAAAACTACAAACATGTTATACTTACCTGCTCTGTGCAGTGGTGTTGCACAGAGCAGCTCCGATCCTCTTCTTTTCGGGTCCCCTGCCAGTGCTTCTGACTCCTTCCCCTTGAGCAGTGCCCCCAGAGAAAGCCACTTGCCCTGGGGTCACCCCTGCATGCTTGCTCCCAAGCCTCTGCTCTATGCGTCCAAAAAAATACATAGAGCCACGCATTGCCCCCCCCCCCCCTCTTCATCAGCTCGCTAGCTTTGATTGACGGCAGTGGGAGCCAATGGCTGCTTAGATTTCCTTAAATTTCCTATACAGCCGAGGCTCTCGTTGGATCGGAGGGGGATAAAGATTGGGGGGGTTTGGGAGGAGGGGGGTGCTGGTAAGGTAAAAAACCTTCAGTCCTTATAACCACTTTAAACATGGATGACGAGTACTTTATAAGATGCAAATAACAAACAGGGACAAGGCTTTCATTATTATACAACATCTATGAAGCACCAATAGTATGTGCAGTGGTTTAAAAAATAAGGGAGACGGTGCCATTACAAAACAATTCAATTCAATAGGGCTAGGAGGGCATGAGGGCTTATAAAAGAGAGGGGCAATTGATACAAAAGGCATTACCTGTTAAGGATGAGCCGATGGAGAAAGTAAAGGTTTAGTTTTAGGTGGGAACGGGATTAACTTCCCTGAAGGAATGATTTTTTAAAGATGGCCTGAAGGCGGACAGGATAGGAAATAGCTAGATAGATTGGGGTCATGAATTCAAGAGGCAGGGAGAGGCTCTGGAGAAGTTTTTGAGACAAGCACAGGGGGAGGTAAAGAGGGGGTAGAGACCAAGAGGTCTTCGAAGGAGAGGCGGGCACAGTCTGGGTATTATTTTGAGATGAGGACAGTAAAGTAGCTTGGCGCAGAATCATGAATGGCTATGTATGCTGTTTTAGTGTTTAGGTTTTATAGTTGGACTATTTACCTCAAAAAGAGAACCCTATCTTGTTGCCTTCTATGGACCATTCTAAAGTATTTCTAAATACTAGCAACATCACATTAAGGCTGGGTTCACACTGCTGCGGGGGGAGATCCGGATGTGATTCGCACAGCAAATCACATCCGATCTCCGTAGCACTGCGAGTTCAGCCATACAGATAGTATGGCTGAACTCGCAGCTGTCCCGCAGCAAACTCGCACAGGACCCTTTTTTGGGTCCGCAACGGAATCGGATCGCATGGGGGTTCACACCATGCGATCCGATTCCTGTGCGAGTCGGCAGATCGCACTGCGATATGCCGACGGATCTGGGGGTGTCATTAACATAACATTGACACCCCCAGCCGTCCGCATAGGGCAGTGTGAACTGCCGGCGGGAGGTGAGCGATGCGGGAAAACGCCGCGGATTCGCGGCGTTCCCGCATCGCAATAGTGTGAACCTAGCCTCAATGCTCAAAAAAGTATTACTGGAGCTTACTTCCCATAAAAGGTATGTTTATTTATACACAGTTTAAAATCAGATATCATTTACATAAAAAATATTTTGAACAGTTGATTAACTTTCTTTTGAGATATACTCTATGCAATTATACATCCATCAATTATAGCAAAACTGCCATCAAACACATTTGTTCAATATATAAGTTATTCATCCATTGGGCCAAACTGATGACAGAAATGCTCCACTCTTTTGACGTCCACAAAACATCATAGTACATATCTTCTTTATGTTTCCAAGGCCATCATTCTGCTGCACAATTTTCTAAGTCCAAAGGCATTCTATTGTACTGTCTGCACTTTAAAAATGTGAGCTGGTCTTAAGTTCATAAACCCAACCTAGACACCCCAGAGATGATTAAACAAGGGTGATCCTTGTACATCTGAGCACTGTATACCACCTCTGTTATTCACAATCTTTCCTTCAAAGCAGCCATCCTGAGGATATATGAATACATAATTGTCCCAAACAACAAGCTGTAAATTCCTGCTTCAGGTGCATTAGAGAGTAAGTTATACTGAGATTCCTCACATGTGTAGATTAGAGGTATCACATGGCCGCACTCAAATTTCCATAGGCAAACACTTTATCTTGGTGTCACAGAGATACTTGCTGTCAACTTAATCCACTGTGTGGAAACAGATTTATGTTTTAGTCAGTTTATTTCTATAGAGGTGAAATATTGGAACTCTAATATAGCCACAGTCATAAAGTTGTACTTTATCAGTGGCCATTAACCAATGTGAACACTAAAATGTCTCCCATGGTATCACTTGTATGTACAAAATGCTAAAAGGTAAAGAAAGGTACGTGCTTAGTGACCTCAATCAAACTCTACTTGAACAATAGATATGAATGCTTAGCTATAATCCAAAGCATTCGTAAGGATCAGATTCTGGTCCACGGGTTTTTTTTTTACCCATATCCAATATATCACATCAACAAGACCTAATTTTATTGATGGCTAACAGGGTGCAATACTTTATTACTACTATATGTTGCAATGGAATTCTATTTTTTTCCTGGGTGAATAAGAACAGTGCATTTTGTTTTTACAGATGAGATTGAAATGCTGGAAAGACTTTGGTTATCAGGAATTTGCCACAATGACAAGATTGAAGTGATGAGCAGCAAGTTAGACATTGACAATATGGCGGGTGTTTTCTACATGCTCCTTGTAGCAATGGGATTGAGTTTGCTGGTGTTTGCATGGGAGCATCTTATATACTGGAAGTTACGTCACTGCATGAGACATTCTGGGAGACTGGACTTCTTGATGGCAATTAGCAGGGTAAATATGTCATTATGTTTTCTATTTTTTTGTGTATACAGATTAATAATAAGTTTTTGTGCATAAAATGGGAGTTTTGAAAGCAATTATAACCCATAATTGGCAAATCATCTTAAAAGCATACCGACCTCCATATTTTTCTTACCTATTTTAAACAGTTTGTGCAAAAATGCAGGCTCTTTTGTTTGTCTTTTGTTACTCTGCTATATTTCATATTTGACATTTTATCATTTTTGCAGTCTAGGCCACACCCATGGTGAGACCATATTTATACAAATTATTTACACATTTATTACAAATAGGTACCCAACTGTTGTACTGTGAGGATGGTCACACATTAGCTTACAGGGCACTTGGAAAAGATAAAGGGTATTCATATTTGTATACTTATTTTTTGCTATTTTTTATAAACTTTTTACAACAGAAAAAAACCCACAATTAAAAATATTAAATATTTTTATATATAAAAATTCATAGTTGTGTGCAACTCTGCCTAGAAACTAATCAGCTTCCAGGTGCTATTGTCAAAGCTTAATTGAACCAGCTAAATTTAGAAGCTGATTGGCTACCATGCACAGTTGTACCAGATTCTTTGTACACCAATTTTAGTACCCCCCCCCCCCCCCCCCGTGTCTGTGTATGATATTGATAGGGAGCCTCATGTCCCAGCCCGTACATATCCTTTAAAAAAATGTGATTTTCTTTAATAGTGGGGATCTTCAGCTAGAGAAAATTTAAGGGGTGTCTAGTTTTATCAGTCAGTTAAAATACTTTGACCTTTACCTTACAGGTTCCTTCACTTATGCGTGTTCCCTGGAGAACTATCATTACATCTTGTTTCATGCTTTATTCTGCAACTCACTCTAAAATATTCACATTGCAGTAGATAGTGACGGTCATGAGTTTTCATAGATGTCCCTTACATTTGTTTTACTTTCAAAACCAATGCATATTTATAGCCTGATAGCAGTATTTGATGTATGAACCTCTCAAGGCGGTAGAAGCAATGCTGTTTATCCATCTCTTTTATTAGACAAAGCTGTATTTCCTGTTTCAGATATCACATAGCAACAATACATTAGCTTAGTTAGGATTTCTAAAGTAGATACATATCTACAGTCCATACTATGTTTTGTTTTTGTTTTTATTCATTTATTTTATGTTCTGTATAATCATAGGAAAAAAATCATACATTTGACAAGATAATCATCATGTGAAGTGCATCATATTTTGTCATTGGAGAGAAAAAAGAGTGATTGCATTACTAAATATCATGTGCTTTCTACTTGGGAATACATAGTTGTGACCTACAAAATATCAAAATAAATAAACCACTGGCAAAGGCCAATCGTTTAGAAAGCACATGATATGTTATATTTAAAATGAGTAGAGCAATTTAAGTAGAGGAATAGAAAATTGGCTTATATCAGTTAATCAACTTTCGGAAGTGTAGCAAGTGTAAAATAATGAAATATGATTTCTGATTGTTCGCTTTGAGTTAACCTAAGTAAGCTAAGACATTAAACTAAATTTGTAAGATTTAATCACTTTTGACCAAATTCTCTGTAATAATGACAAATGCATGGGTGTTGGGTCTCTTTCTCATGTAGGCAGACATTTTTCTCACACCAAATTATGAGTTTTGAGGGATCCTCTGGCCTTGTTGCCAATGTTATCAATAGGAAAGAGTTCATAAGGCTGACATTTTTTCTTAAAAAAAGATTCAAAGGCTAAAAATTATATATAATTATATTATAATGTTTTCTGACTGACTGACTGACACTGATGATGAGCACTGTGCATTCTTGTACTGTATGTGTTGGGCTAACACATACAGTACAGTGTTGTCACTTGGGGGTGGGAAGAAAGTCTTCAGTCCTATGTAAGCACCAAATTATACTTAAGGCTACATTCGCAACTGGGTATAGCATATTCAAGCTATTTACATTTGTTTGTGCATTTTGAGCAATTTGCCATCAAGTAGTTTCTTTGGGACAGGATTAAACTTTTTGTTCCCCAGAGACTTATTCCTTCCTGAAAAACACACATGACACACATTTTTGCACATTTTGTCAGTCACTCCCATTGAAGTAGTTGGGACATAAAATACCCAAATCGTCTGAAAGGAAACACTTGTTTTTTTTTTAGTGCCGGGTGTCTAATGACAGATTCCTAACAATTTAAAACAGTGGAATTTTTAATGTTGAGTGTTTTGTAGCTATGAGCTTCAAACTTAGAGCTTACCAATGGAGTATTCTGCTTCCTTTCCGTGAGTAAACAGAGCAACAAGGAAGCAAATGGTAGATAAATGTGAGCAACTGTGGAGCTGGTATTAAAGTGTATAGGTAAAGCACTGGAAAACATGATGTAAAGAGCAATGCCTATTGCAATCAGCCAGATTTCACATTTCTGCTGCCCAGAATATCCTTACCGGTAGAACAAGTTTTCTACCTGGTTGCTTCTGTGCACTTAATTTTACATCATGATTTGTGTCTTATTAAAAGAGACTCTCTGCAGTCAGGGTAAAGTGGCATAAGTGTTCACAGATACACCCCCCCAACCTTTTATATTTACTACTCCCTCACCACATCCCTCTGTCTAACTTTATGTGTCATCTGTGTCGAGTTAAGATGGGGCGATGCCATCACTGGTCACCCACATGACAGCATTGGGATTTGATGATTGGGCTAAGCACCGTCACATAGAGAAAGTCATGTGATGGTGATATACTGTAACTGTCGGTAAGGTGCGCTGTCTGCAGGCACTGTCATTTTGCTCTTTAAATGAAGGTCTTTGTGGTGTTTTAATTTAAGTGATATTAAAGCCTTATTTTATTTATTTTTTCATTACTACTGCTGAAGTAAAGACTCATATGTGTTTATGCTTCTTGATATGTTGAAATTGAAATTTCCTCCCATTCATTCACCCAGATGTTCCTCTTTGTGTTAGCCACACTTTTATGTTTCAGGGTGGATTCCTTCCCTCACAGGGTTCTATGGAGCCACCCTTCTGTGTGCACTTCCTATGATAAGGTTGAAGTGATGGTGCTGCCTTTGCTGATATTCAAAGGAAGCCTAAGAGGATTCACACAGTACACAAGCCCTATGCTTCTCTTCCTGGGAAGTGATTGACAAGTGGCTTCTGAGGTGCTGTCTTGGGAGCTACTGTCAATCTCTTCCTTGGAAGAGGAGTGTAGGGCATGGCTTGTTTGTGTCCTTTCAGGTTTTATGAATGTAGGTGTACACATCCTTCAGATTCCTGTGCGCACTTCCCTGTCTTAAAGTTTGGGGAAGTGGCACACATGAACCTAGAAGATGCAGCTTGAAACATCACTGAACCTGAGCTGTATTATAAATAGTTGCTTATACTTCTGTGTTAAAGCAGTCTATACAGATGTTTTTCTGTTTAAAAAAATTAGGCCTGAACTATTTAATTTTTTTTCGAATTCTGACAGTTTTAATAAATGGATAAAATTAAATGTAGTGTAGGCATTTAACGTAACATTCCTGTAGTCATTCCAAAACCAGCTTCTGTAAAATAGTATTCTAATGAAAATGTAGGCAACAATTCGATCTAAGCACTTCACAATGATTAACATCCTCCTCAGTCTGCAAATGGAACGAAATCCATTAAAACACATGTCTATGATTAGTCTTGCCTTTTTGGGACGTCATGTTAACCACAATTGTATGTTTATGTGCATTTCTTGCAAATTGCTTTTCATGTCGGTGTGCAACATTCCTTTATCTCCATTCACTTGCCTATGTAGAAAGGTGATCTATAAAGTGTACATTTATAGCCTCCCAAGCAGCCCCTTTTATGCACTGTGCTTTCATTCTCGGATCTCTGATGTGATAGCAGCCATGTAATTAACATGCCAGCCACATTAACAGCTGCCTGAAAAATGTGTCTTTTTATCACACTGTGGTTTCTCAGGTGATTCCTGGCAAAGTACTCAGCTTCTATCTCTCTCCATCTTATTTCTCCAACCATCCTCCCTCTTCTCCCAGATTGCCTCATCTTGTTACTGTTTCTCAAAAATTAATGACCTAAAACAAGGACAAACAAAGACATAACAGATCATTCCATGAAGAAAGAAAAGACTAGATCAGATAAGAGAGACAGAGGGAGAGAAGGAATTTGAATATATTTAGTACACATTGCATAATCATTGTGTACAAGGTCTGAAAAATTGCCTTGTGATAACCCTTTCTGTACTGCTTTGCTGTAGCAGGCTCTTGAGTAAATGAAAGTATTAAAGTGGCTATTTTATTGTTTTTCTAAAGATTTTTAAATATCAAACCAAAATTCACTAAAAAGGAATCTTTCAAATTTACTATAAAAAAAAAAAACTTTTATGTTTACCAAAATGTAATTTTAGTATAAATGTGAGTTAGGGACTTTAGATTGTTAGGTTCTCCTTGAGTTCAGGGACTGATATGAATGTATAATATATATCCAAAGCACTGCGTAACTTGTGCTATATATGTTGATGTGGAAAATGTAATATCAATACTATGAAATATATGGGTTAATATGAAAAATCCACTATAATATAAGTACATGTAAAGAAATAATAAAGAAATAATAATCTACTAGTATCAATGTATAAATTAATAAAAAGAAAACACCTTGTGTTCAAATAATTAGCTTAGTGCTGAGAGAGAACTTTGAATCCTATAAAGCAGAGCTCCATCCAAAAGGGGGAAGCTCCACTTGTCTGCCCCCCCCCCCCCCCCGCTGCCACTTTTGGCACCTTTCGGGGGTGGGGGAGTGGGTACATGATATTTACAGTGGCGAACTAAGCTGGAAGTTCGCCCCCCTCTTCTTCCCCTGCAGTCTTCTGATGATGGAAATCAGCAGAGCATCACCCTTTTCCCAAAGGTCTGGGGAAAATCATTGCACCTGCACTTGCAAAGTGTACAGTCTATTTGCCTAAATCAACCTCTATATACTGTGTCTTTTTCCATAAAACCTCTTTCATTGCCCGAAAAAAAAAATTCTACATGTACACTGATATGCATAGTTTAGTGTACAATACAAATGTGGGGAGTAAGAGAGAGGTGCCAGGAAGATGTGTGCATGTGTGGGAGTAACATCATCTTTGGGTGAATAATAGAGAAGAGAGAAGACTTTGGAACCAGAAGAATCCTAGGATAGGAAAGGGCTTCAGCTAAAATGAAATGTTGCCAAAGCTATTTATCTTAAAAACGATAGCACTGAAATGTATATGTACTACCTGATCTGCATTTGGTTCTTTAATATTTTTTGTTTTACTGGGTGACAGGTAAGTTGCCTTCATTGGACACAAATATGGTAGCTACCCACTGCAATTGTTAAACAGTCTTTTGAATTCTTTACCTGCTCATTAAGCAGATACTTATTCAGAACAATTCATTCATAGATTCATTCATTGTTTAGCAAATATTTTAGGGCATTTATATTATAGTTTTAATATTTTACCCAGTTATCCTGGTATGTTATGTCAGATCACATGAAATATAACCCCTACTCCTTATCTTAATTCTTCTTAGAAGAAAAGATGTAGTAGGTACCGATGTTAAATTAAATGGGCACTTGGGTATCTGGAAAAAGTTTTACATTTTCAGAGAAAGCATACAAAATATTTGTTCAAAAGCCTATAGATATATAGATGTTCAAGAATGTGTGAGTATATGATAATGCATATACAAGCCGTGCAGAGCCCCAAATGCAGATCTGCACTGATGTCAAATTGGGAGCAGCAGCTGTGTAAGTGCAGCTACTGCATCCCAATTGACATGAATGGGACTGCCTGCTCTGGGATGCACGGAAAACCTGTGCATCCCCGTGCATGCAAACAGAGCAATTGCATGGGCGTACGCTATACTACGCCTGAAAGTGGATCTCCAAGGAAACAGCAAAATACACTAATGAAATACATACAAGATAAATGTTATCTTATGAACGGATTTGTATTTATATGTATTAATTTCTGAGATTAACACATTTCTCACACACATCGCTGCCTTATCTGGGTGATTTTTTCATTGTTGCATTTAAGTTCAATCTAGAAGTCTCCTTTATAACCCTACCTTGTGGTTGCACAGTGTAAAGAGAAGCAGCAGATTGAAGAGGTCATCTCTCTCTCTCTGCTTTCACCCCAGAATAGCATATTCTTTACACTGCAGCATGACTGATTGGCTCCTTGTGCTTCTTCTTCCCCAATTCACACTATATGTGGTGGTCAGTCACTGCTAGGACACACAGAAAACAATTATTTTCACAACTGCAGTGCAGCCCAGAGCTGCTTGATGAATATTTTGTCAAGTTTACAAAATAACTAAGCCTAATAACATAACTATTTAATGTGTGACTTAAAGTTCTAAGAACTGATGCTCAAATTGTGCTGTGAAATGGTATCTGTCCTGTATTGCTGAAACTAAATAGCTTTTAATGCAAAACGGTAACAACTAAGGTTCTGCAAATTACTGTTTGTAAGCTTTTGCATTATAGAACCTGTGAAGATTTTTTTAAACCATTCACAGGTTCTGTAATACATGAGCTTTGAGACTGCAAAAGTAGCTACTTCAGAAACAGCTTCTAAAAGAAAGACTTTGCGGTCTCAGAGCTGATTTATTACATCTGTGAAGTTTCCTGAAGACTTTTATCCCAGTCACATAAAAGCAAATGCAAAACAGAGAAAAAAAATAAGGCTTACAATGGATAAATGGTTTGATAATGGTAGTATCCAGGCTACAGCCTATTCAGACGGTAGTATTTTGAATAGGCAATGAATATGTAGACTCATTTATAATGTGTGCACATTGGTGTTATATTTGAAGTGTTGGGAAATAAAGGATAATAATCTGATCAGAAGCACCTAAAGCATTTAAGAATAAATTGTCTGACAAACCTTTGGTTAGAGCAAAGTGACAGGTTCTCTTCATAAGACCTCCTTGGGAGAGTGACTCTCTCTACTGGTTCCGGTGGCCATTCGCCACTAAGAGAGAAAGTGAAGGAAAATCCAACATGTTAGTTATCAATAGAACAAGAGGTGAGGGTAATCTTTTAGTGTAAAAAAACAAACAAACACAAGAGGGTGCCATCATCTAGCTGTAGCAATTTATTAAAAAAGTATAAAAGACAATAAAAATGCACTCACTAGTTAAAAGTGGATCAAGGCTTGTCATAAATCCATATGGACCTCCATAGAATCACCATGAGGCTGCAGAGCTCTGCAGGCATGTGGCTAATTGAAGCAGGGCTATTGATTGAAGTACAGCTGCAAGGCTTTGGGCCATTTTTTTACATTTTGGCTCAGGGATCCCCTTAAAATCCATACCAGACCTGAAAGACCTGGTATATATGGATTTTGGGGGGCCCTATGCATTTTTTTTTTTTACATTTAGGTGCAGGGTTCCCCTTAATTTCCATACCAGACCCAAAGAGCTTGGTAATGCACTGGGGGGGAGGAGGGGGGGAACTCATGCTGTTTTTTTCAATCCTGGGCCCATGGAAAAGAAGAGCTTGGGAAGCACTGCTGGAGCCAGCAGCAAGGGGGTGAGGTGCACCTTCAAATAAAATCAGGTGGCTCTGGAGCAGGATCTCAAACTGGCGGTCCTCCAGCTGTTGCAAAACTACCCTTCCATGAGGCATTGCAAGGCTGACAATTACAAGCATGACTCCCACAGGCAGAGGCATGATGGGACTTGTAGTTTGGGACCCCTGCTCTAGAGTCACACAAATGACTTTCACCTGCAAGCTTACCACTGGCTCTAAGAAAAAAAAAACACACCAAGCTCTTGGCTGACACAGCCCTAAGTTTGCCTTAACCCCCTGAATACCAAAACCTTGGTATACAAGGGGTTAGGTGGGATTTTCCTTTAGCTTTGGAAGGATTTTCTCTTGCTTTCTATTGTGTCTCTGGTATAGACTGTGAAAAGAAATCACCCGATTACAGTACATTGCATATAGCAACACTGATTTTGGTTTGTGTTTGAAACCAATAGGATTAGGTTATCTGTACCTTGTGTTAATGCAAAAAGTAAGAAACACATTCTTGCTGCTCTCAGCAACCAATCAGATTTTAGCTCTGAGTGTCTAATCTACAATGGCAGAATCACTGTTAAAAAATATACTTTTCCTTCCCAATTTTACAAATCCTCTCCATCATGTTTCACCAAACTGGTAGCCATTGAAGTATATAGCTGAAGGATTAAGGTGCTTAAATATATGTTGTTTGTTGTATTTCTTGTATTTGTTGTCTAAGAAGGTAACCCTTAGCAAACAGTATCAAAATAGGTCTCTTCTGAAAAATAGTATTTGGTCTTTGTAACAATATCCTAAAATAGACATCTGCATTACATTTTTTCTAAGAAAGGCACTGCTATCATGCATGTCAATATCATGTCGATACTGCAGGCTGTGTTCTAGCTATTTTTATCCCGCTTATGTCAGTAAATGAATCAAAATGAGAATACAAAGTAGCTAAAGAGGGATTACAGGTTGCATTCTTCAATGTCATGCTTGCATTAAGCATTTTCAACTGCAAGGATATCCTTCATATACACAGTTTTGAATGAATAATATAAATAAAATTCCAATGTGTGCTGCAGAAATGTTAGTACACATGTGGGCTATGATACATGCATCAATCAATTTGCCTTTTTTCTAAGATGAACTGGGCCAACTCAAAATGTTATTTTACAATGTAATTCTGTAATGTTGAGTTACATGGTGACTCAGATTTCTTGTCACCAGCAGAATATTTGGCTAATTACAAGACTCAGTTATTGTAATGAATTTACCAAAAAAAACTTGTTCTTCTTTTCTTTAGAAATATAGCTTATTCACTTAAGCCCCGGACCATTTTGCAGGCCAAAGACCACAAAAAAACACTTTTTGCGATTCGGCACTGATGTCCTTTTTTTCCCACAAATAGAGCTTTCTTTTGGTGGTATTTGATCACCTCTGCTTTTTTTATTTTTTGCCCTATAAACAAAAAAAGAGCGACAATTTTGAAAAAAAAACACATTATTTTTTTACATTTTGCTATAATAAATATCCCCTAAAATATATTAAAAAAAAATAATTTCCTCAGTTTAGGCCAATATGTATTCTTCTACATAAGTGATTATTGATTGGTTTGCGCAAAAGTTATAGCGTTTACAAAATAGGGGATAGTTTTATGCCATTTGTATTAATATTTTTTTTTTTACTAGTAATGGCGGCGATCCGTGATTTTTATTGTGACTGCGACATTATGGCGGACACATCGGACATTTTTGACACATTTTTGGGACCATTGTCATTTATACAGCAATCAGTGCTATACAAATGCACTGATTCCTGTTTAAATGACACTGGCAGTGAAGGAGTTCACCACTAGGTGGCAGTGTAGGGGTTAAGTTAGCCCTGGGGAGTGTTTCTAACTGTGGGGGGCATGGCTGTGTATGACACGTCACTGATCTCTGCTCCGATCACAGTAGAGATCAGTGACACTGTCACTAGGCAGAACAGGGAGATTCTTGTTTACATTAGCGTCTCCCCGTTCTTCCTCCCTGTGAGACGATCACGGGTGTCCCCATGGTTACCAAGTCTGCGGGACCCACGATCAGACTCACAGAGGTCCTGACTGGTGCACACGCGATGGCACAGCGGCAAATTTAAAGGGACGTACCTGTATGCCCATTTGCCTGTCCGTGCCATTCTGCCGATGTATATTGGCGTGTGCTGGTCGGCATGCGGTTAATATACTGTACATGCAGAACACTCTAAAGGCACAATCTAGACAATCCATAAATTATTATCTTATTTTCGGGGTTTGATGGAAGTAAGGCATGTAGATGTTATCTACAAGAAAAAACAAAAATGGAAGGCGCGCACACCTAGTGCATTAGCAAAGATAATTTAATAATAAAAATGTTTTATATAAATGTGGGTACTCACAAAATGCAACTTACAAAAGGCCATAAAAACAATGCATGGACATGCACAGAACACGGGACACAGCTAACATGTTTCAGGGCGCACCCCCATCCTCAGAGATAGGCTTATGGAGTTTTTTAAGCTGATTCAGAAAAAAAAACTGATGGGAGTAAACCCAAGAGGAAATCCTCTATTTATTACCCCAACATCTCAATTCCCCAGCAGACAAGGCATTAAGCCACCGAGAGTTGTAAAGTCCCCTAAATAGAAGCATAGGATTCATGAACAAAGATTGTTTATCTGTGCTAGATATGCAGTCCTTGCCAAGAGGAAGGGAGAAGTAGGGAAAAATAACAAGAGACAAGTGTTTTGCATGCAATCTTTAATGAACTTTAATGGATACCTACAGACATTCCTGGATGACAAAACATCACTCTGCCTACGCCTAGCAGTGCACCAAGGTGTATGGCAAAGGAATGATTCTGCTATCAAAGAGGAATGCTAAAGAACATCTTGGGAAACCCCAAAATTAATGCAGCCATGCATGGTCTGCAAAGTAGTGATCATGTACAAAAAGGAAGAGATTGACATATAAAACAGATAAACAAGGCCAAATAAAATAACAGAAAACTGCCCAGTAAAGGTGAAAAAAACTGTTTTATGAAGAGACCTTAGTCCTGAGGTGTCACAGGTCTCATAATGGGTCTTTAGTCTGAGAGCAATGACAGTAGTACTGGGGAAACAAGGGAACCCTTTAGGGGGAGCCAAGCAACCAATGTCGAGGGACTAGAATTAGGCATTTTAGGTGTAGGATCCATATGTGTCCATGGGGAAATGAGTACTGGGCCAAGAGGGTAAACAAACCATTACCCATAGCAATCAGAGGTATTGTTCAGAGCATGAAGCACCAGGGATCCATAGGGTAGAAATGACCATAGGTGGTAGCATATAAAGAGTAGGGAATAAGCTGGAGTACAAGTACACAAACATAGGGCATGACATAGGGCTCACTACCTAACAAGTTTCCTTTGCAATAGGTCCCATTGCCTCAGGGAAACACCTGAGGTGGATGTTGTTGTGGTGGGGTTGGTGATCTAAATTGTCCAGGTGGATTGAATATATTTATGTTGAACCTTCATATGTATGTGTATTGAACTTCTGTGGCTCACTGATACATTCAACCATGGGAAAGTGGGTCAATGCAGTCAAGGTGCTTGTGAAAAGGCTTCAGGCCATCTCTAAATTCAGTCATATTCGTCTTATGTGACTATTTTGGCAAAAAGACTTTTCATGTCCTTCTTGGTAGGTAATATAGAGAAATACTTCATAAAAGCCCCAGTGAGGTCACCTTCTTCCTTGCCACTAGTCAAATTTGGAGAACGCTAGTGGCATCACTATGGAGGTGCGGGGGGTGTGGACTAAACCCAGGTGACACCCACCAGAGGGGTGATACCAGGGCCAGCACCACTATAAGCATGAGCTGTCTTCCAGTGGGGCCCCAGAGGAGGTAGGAGCTGTGGTTTATCGGAGGTGCAGGCGGCAATATTAGCCTGTGCAGTATCTCAGCTCTGCCTCGCTCTGACTCCCTCAATAGGTTTTAAGGGCATATAGGGACTCTGCTTGAGAGTCTATCTGTAAGTGTCAGGTACAGGTAAGTATTTGTAGCTGCTGGCTTTTAATATTTTTTTTTTCACCAAGGCTGGACCTCCTCTTTAATCACTGCAATTTTCACTTCTCTAATGTATTAAGTCAAAATGTGTTGATCTACTATAGCTGTTATAGTTTGCTATTCGTATAGCATGCTTCCGTTTCCTACAGATAACATAAGAAATCAAGTCAAAGCTTTATTTGCTTAAAGCTTAACTCCAAGGAGATATAAAATACCCACATTTTATTCACCAATGTATCATTAAACCATGTAATATAGTAAAATGTTCATAGGTACTCCAAAAGTACCTCTGATTACTAAAGTGGCGCTACTGTCATTGCTTATTATGACCAGCTTTCATATGGTAATGGCACATGAGAAAATTGAAGAATGACAAATGGTGATAAAAGTCCAGGAAGACACAGCTGGTGGTCCTAATGTGGAATAAAAATTGTGCGCCTCACACTAGAATCCGCAAGCCATGCATCACATTCACCTTTCGTCACATTCCCCTTAGGGGTTTTCACTCACCAGAAAGATGAGCACATCAAGCTTTGATATGTTAACCACGGCTGCCTTCTATGTCATGGAGGGTGTCAGAGCTTGTGCTGAATTTCCCACAGGTACTTGGACAGAAAAAAGGGTCTTTCTCTCTCATTTATTTTAAACTCAAAATTACATGTTCCATAAAATCCGCCAGTCAATCAGTACTTAAAATTATCAGCATAAAAAAAGCATTCTACATGCCACAGGACCCACGAGAGTCACAAAACTAAGGAAGACAGCGTCCACCGCTTACTTCTGGTTGTCTCTTCCTGGCTGTGGAACACAAACGTCCCTTCCAGTTGCCATAAGTAGTGATGGACGAACTTCCGACGGGACGTTTCGCGAACGCGAAATGCGAACGGACCCAAACGTTTGCGAAACCGAACGTTCGCCGCGGGCCCCATTGACTTCAATGGGAGGCGAACTTTGCAAACCTTCATGTCGAATTTGCGGCCACGTGGTAATTATTAGGGGGTAAAACGTAGTCCCACCATCTGGACAATGACATAATACATGTATGAGGTGAATTTGGGATCGATAACTACAAGCATTTTTATTTTATTTGGGAAATTGTTCTAACAATTCAGGACTATGGAGCTAATGAAGGCAATGGAGGAGAGGGAAGGTCAGGGACCAGGGTAGGCAAAGAAGAGGGTGCAGGAGATGATCACCAGCAGCGTGACATACCGGAATGACACATGCACCGTGATAGAGGCATCTGACAGCAGCACCGTAATACAGAGCACTGACAGCAGCACCGTGACATACAGCGCTGACAGCAGCACCGTGACATACAGCGCTGACAGCAGCACCGTGACATACAGCGCTGACAGCAGCACCGTGACATACAGCGCTGACAGCAGCACCGTGACATACAGCGCTGACAGCAGCACCGTGACATACAGCGCTGACAGCAGCACCGTGACATACAGCGCTGACAGCAGCACCGTGACATACAGCGCTGACAGCAGCACCGTGACATACAGCGCTGACAGCAGCACCGTGACATACAGCGCTGACAGCAGCACCGTGACATACAGCGCTGACAGCAGCACCGTGACATACAGCGCTGACAGCAGCACCGTGACATACAGCGCTGACAGCAGCACCGTGACATACAGCACTGACAGCAGCACCGTAAGCAGCCCCAGGAGGAAGTCAGCACAGCACAGGGATGGTGTGATCCCCTCATAATAAGAACCCCCAGGAGGAAGTCAGCACAGCACAGGGATAGTGTGATCCCTTCATAATAAGAACCCCCAGGAGGAAGTCAGCACAGCACAGGGATATCATAAGCAGCCCCAGTAGAAATATGACACCGCTCAACCTCTTCAAAGAGGAGGGTAGGGGCATATAGTACGGTGTGCTTTTTTGGGTCAAGGAAGTGAGCCAAATGAATTAAGAAGGTCTGTGTGCTTGATTAAAAAAATAGTTTATAGACATATACATGGTCTACTGGTCACATGTGTTGAATTCCTCCGAGATCCATGCCTCATTCATTTTTAGAAATGTGAGGTAGTTAACACTGTGGTGAGCTAGGCGAGTACGCTTATCGGTCACAATCCCCCCTGCTGCGCTGAACGTCCTTTCGGACAGGACACTGGATGAGGGGCAAGCCAACAGTTCGATTGCAAATTGGGCAAGCTCTGGCCAGAGGTCAAGCCTGCCCACCCAGTAGTCTAGGGGTTCATCACTCCTCAGAGCGTCCACATCGGCCGTTAACCCAATGTAGTCGGACACCTGACGGTCTAGGCGTTCCCTGATGCTGGATCCGGATGACACCTGTCGATGGGTCGGCTGAAAGAATGACCTCATATCCGAAGTCACCAACACATCTTCAAACCGGCCTCTTCTTGCAGGCGCTGTTGGATTGGTACCCGCAAATCCTTCTCTGGGAGTGGGAATTGCTCCTCTGCCAGCGCACGCAAAAGCAGAATGCAGCATTTCTCGAAGCAAGGCCTGGAAGTGCTGCATTCTGACAGCCCTCTGCGACGGCGGTAACATTTCCGCCATTTTGTGTTTGTACCGGGGGTCTAAGTACGTTGCCACCCAGTACTGGTCCTTGACCCTCATGCTTTTTATACGGGGGTCCCTATTAAAACACTGGAGCATGAAGGCCCCCATTTGCACTAAAGTGGAAGCGGTGTGGTGGCCTGGCTCCTGCTCATCATCCAGGATAATGTCGTCCTCTTCATTCTCCTCTCCCCATCCTCGCACAACAGGGATCCCAGAAAGGTTTAAAGCATGCTCTTCTTGCTCCTGCTCATCCGCCCCGGCACCATCCTCCTCTGACTCCTCATCAGACTCCTGTTGTTGACTTGTCTCAGATAGAGTAGCCCCCCCTGGGAATTCATCCAGCATTGCGACTTCCTCATCTTCCCGCTCCTGCTCCTCCACAGCCTGATCAATGACACGACGCAATGCACGCTCCAGAAAGAAGGCATAAGGTACCATGTCACTGATGGCGCCATGGCTGCGACTGACCAGTTTGGTGATCTCCTCAAATGGCCGCAGAAGTCTGCATGTGTCGCGCATGAGCAGCCACTGGCGCGGTGAAAAAAAACCCAGCTCCCCAGAACCGTTTCTTTCGCAGAGTTCATACAGGTAGACGTTAACTGCACGTTTCTGCTGGAGCAGCCTATCAAGCATATAGAAGGTTGAGTTCCATCGCGTCGGGCAATCGCAAATAAGACGTCTGACCGGCAGATGGTGTCGCCGCTGAATGTCAGCAAGGCGAGCCATGGCCGTGTAAGATCTTCTGAAATGGGCCGAGATTTTCCTTGCCTGCCGCAAGATGTCCTGGACCCCAGGGTATTTGACAAGGAATCGCTGCACGACCAAGTTTAAGACGTGTGCCATGCACGGCACGTGCGTGATTTTGCCCTGTTTCAATGCGCTAAGCAGATTGGCACCGTTGTCACACACCACTTTACCAACTGTCAAATTGAGCGGTGTTAGCCACTCATCTGCCTGTGAACGCAAAGCTGAAAGGAGTGCCGGGCCAGTGTGGCTCTTTGCTTCCAGGCACAACAGACGCAGCACGGCATGGCAACGTCTCACCTGGCATGTGGAATAGGTTCTGGGGAGCTTGGGCGGTGCAGTGGAAGAGACGCTAGCAGCGGAAAAGGAGGAGGCAGCTGAGGAGGAGAGGGAGGAGGATGGAGTAGGAGGAGGAGAAGAAGAGTCAGGCCTGCATGCAATCCGTGGCGGTAAAACCAAATCTACACGGGTGCCACGGGTTACATGCTTGACGGCCGTCAGAAGGTTCACCCAGTGGGCAGTAAAACTGATATACCTTCCCTGCCCGTGTTTGCTAGACCACGTGTCTGTGGTCAGATGTATCTTGGCACCGACACTGTGTGCCAGAGATACATTCACTTGCCGCTGAACATGGCCATATAGCTCTGGGATGCCCTTCTCTGAGAAATACTTCCTTCCTGGGACCTTCCATTGTGGTGTTCCAATGGCCACAAATTTGCGAAAGGCCTCCGAGTCCACCAGTTTATATGGCAGTAGTTGGCGGGCTATGAGTTCTGACAAGCCAGCCGCCAACCGTTGGGCAAGAGGGTTATCCGGCGTCATCATTTTTTTACGCTCAAACATTAGGCCCACGGAAGCCTGCCTTTTTGCAGAAAAATGTGAGCTTGGCGTGATGGAAGGTGGAGTGGAGGACAATTGTGAGGAGAGAGGAGAAGGAGAAGTAGAAGACGAGGCTGGACGGTGAGAGCCTGCAGTGTGGCTTTGTGTGTTCCGTTGCTCCCACTGGGCTCGGTGATGGCTGCTCATGTGCCTTCTTAAGGCGGTCGTCCCTAGGTGAGTATTGGGCTTACCGCGACTAACGCGTTGACTGCAAAGATTGCAGATGGCAACGCTATTGTCAGCAGCGGACACGTTAAAAAAAGCCCACACTGCGGAGCCATGTGCCGGTGTCCTGGGAGCGCCAGATGTGACCGTACATGGTCGATGACTCGCTCCTGATACATTTGCAGTCTGCTTTGTCCCTGCTGTGCAATGTAAGTCATTGCTGCTTCTCCTCCCTATCTGCTGGTCCATATCTCCCTCTGAACTCCCCTCCTCTTCCTCTCTTGTGGGCACCCACGTGACATCACTAGACACGTCATCATCAACGTCACCTTCCCCACCGCTATAAGTAGAGATCTCGGAGTAGGCAGCAACACCGGGGACCAACCTCCTCCTTGGGCTGATCTGGGTACTGGCGTCAGACTGCTGAGTAGCGCTTGTTGCTACCTCCTCTTCCTGATCCAATACCAAGAGTGGCTGCGCATCAGAAATGTCCTCTTGATATGGATCGGAAAATAATTCCAGTGACTCAAGCGGAAGGTATGTGGTGGTGGTGGTGGTGGTCGTGTTGTTGGTGGTAGTGTCTTTGGGGGTGCACATAGCAGAGAGTGAAGAAGAGGGTGCAGATCGAGAGGATGAGGAGGGTGCAGAAGAGTAAGGCTGAGCGAGCCACTCAACCAAGTCTGGTGCATCCTTTAAAGTAATTGAACGCACCTTCTGCAACTTCCCACTTTGGCTCAAGCCTGTTGCTCCTGCCCTACCCCTACCACCCCTGCGGAAGGGCCTGCCTCTTCCTCTGCCTGTCATTTTTTAAATGACCCTGTGACAAAACTCTTAGTCCCTATACCGATGAAGGACTGCTGCAGTATAGGGCAGCGGTCAGCAGTGGTGCACGTCAACCCTATCTATTGTGGACCGATAGCGGTCCTTACAGAACAGCAGACTGTACCGCACTCAAGCCTATGTACCGTAGCACCCTATACCAAGTTACCAGTCCTTATAAGAACTTTTGTGGACCAAGCAGGTTGTGTATTAGTGTTTAGCAGACTGTACGTCAGTCCCTATACCGCTGAAGGACTGCTGCAGTATAGGGCAGCGGTCAGCAGTGGTGCACGTCAACCCTATCTATTGTGGACCGATAGCGGTCCTTACAGAACAGCAGACTGTACCGCACTCAAGCCTATGTACCGTAGCACCCTATACCAAGTTACCAGTCCTTATAAGAACTTTTGTGGAACAAGCAGGTTGTGTGTTAGTGATTAGCAGACTGTACGTCAGTCCCTATACCGCTGAAGGACTGCTGCAGTATAGGGCAGCGGTCAGCAGTGGTGCACGTCAACCCTATCTATTGTGGACCGATAGCGGTCCTTACAGAACAGCAGACTGTACCGCACTCAAGCCTATGTACCGTAGCACCCTATACCAAGTTACCAGTCCTTATAAGAACTTTTGTGGACCAAGCAGGTTGTGTATTAGTGTTTAGCAGACTGTACGTCAGTCCCTATACCGCTGAAGGACTGCTGCAGTATAGGGCAGCGGTCAGCAGTGGTGCACGTCAACCCTATCTATTGTGGACCGATAGCGGTCCTTACAGAACAGCAGACTGTACCGCACTCAAGCCTATGTACCGTAGCACCCTATACCAAGTTACCAGTCCTTATAAGAACTTTTGTGGAACAAGCAGGTTGTGTGTTAGTGATTAGCAGACTGTACGTCAGTCCCTATACCGCTGAAGGACTGCTGCAGTATAGGTGAGCGGTCAGCAGTGGTGCACGTCAACCCTATCTATTGTGGACCGATAGCGGTCCTTACAGAACAGCAGACTGTACCGCACTCAAGCCTATGTACCGTAGCACCCTATACCAAGTTACCAGTCCTTATAAGAACTTTTGTGGACCAAGCAGGTTGTGTATTAGTGTTTAGCAGACTGTACGTCAGTCCCTATACCGCTGAAGGACTGCTGCAGTATAGGGCAGCGGTCAGCAGTGGTGCACGTCAACCCTATCTATTGTGGACCGATAGCGGTCCTTACAGAACAGCAGACTGTACCGCACTCAAGCCTATGTACCGTAGCACCCTATACCAAGTTACCAGTCCTTATAAGAACTTTTGTGGAACAAGCAGGTTGTGTGTTAGTGATTAGCAGACTGTACGTCAGTCCCTATACCGCTGAAGGACTGCTGCAGTATAGGTGAGCGGTCAGCAGTGGTGCACGTCAACCCTATCTATTGTGGACCGATAGCGGTCCTTACAGAACAGCAGACTGTACCGCACTCAAGCCTATGTACCGTAGCACCCTATACCAAGTTACCAGTCCTTATAAGAACTTTTGTGGACCAAGCAGGTTGTGTATTAGTGTTTAGCAGACTGTACGTCAGTCCCTATACCGCTGAAGGACTGCTGCAGTATAGGGCAGCGGTCAGCAGTGGTGCACGTCAACCCTATCTATTGTGGACCGATAGCGGTCCTTACAGAACAGCAGACTGTACCGCACTCAAGCCTATGTACCGTAGCACCCTATACCAAGTTACCAGTCCTTATAAGAACTTTTGTGGAACAAGCAGGTTGTGTGTTAGTGATTAGCAGACTGTACGTCAGTCCCTATACCGCTGAAGGACTGCTGCAGTATAGGGCAGCGGTCAGCAGTGGTGCACGTCAACCCTATCTATTGTGGACCGATAGCGGTCCTTACAGAACAGCAGACTGTACCGCACTCAAGCCTATGTACCGTAGCACCCTATACCAAGTTACCAGTCCTTATAAGAACTTTTGTGGAACAAGCAGGTTGTGTGTTAGTGATTAGCAGACTGTACGTCAGTCCCTATACCGCTGAAGGACTGCTGCAGTATAGGGCAGCGGTCAGCAGTGGTGCACGTCAACCCTATCTATTGTGGACCGATAGCGGTCCTTACAGAACAGCAGACTGTACCGCACTCAAGCCTATGTACCGTAGCACCCTATACCAAGTTACCAGTCCTTATAAGAACTTTTGTGGAACAAGTGAGTTGTGAATGTTTAGCAGACTGCAGCAGAAGGGCAGCAGTCAAGTATAATATCCTTTCTATATTTGGAAGAAAGAATATTATACATGTACAAGCCTATTACTGTACCACTGATACCAGTCCTGAAAAGAACCTTTGTGGAACTAATAATAACAGCAAGTCTTTAAAATTACCCTCACTGCCTGACAACACTGCTTCCTTCCTGTCCCTATACAAATTGGCAAAAAAAGAGAACGATTAGTGGTTACTGGAACAGCTCTTTTGTGGACCTTGATAGTAACAGCTAATGATGATGATGATGATGATGATGATGAAAGACTAATCTGGCTGTCCCTGTAGCATACACCGTCCTTTCCCTTTCTCTAAACTAACAAAAGACACTCAGGCTGCTGCAAGAATCAGCAGCACAGCAAACCTATCAACACCTAACACCTATACCAGTCCTGAAAAGAACTTTTGTGTACCAAATAGCTAGTGGTTTATCTCTCCCTACTCCACACAGGAACCTGTCCCTATCGTAACAGAAGAAAGAATGTAAAATGGCCACCGGATCGGGTGTATTTATAGGTTAGGGGGAATGTACAAGTGTCCATGTGCTGTCATGTCTCAATTGGCTGTCCTGTATCATATGATAAACGTGTCACCAAAGGTTAAAGTTCTTGTATACATTAAACACGTAAGTCCGCCGCGGCGAACGACGGAAAAAGGCGTTCGAACGTGCGGACCGCGAATGTCGGAAATTCGCCGCGAAACGACCGCCGGGCGAAACGTTCGTCCATCACTAGCCATAAGGTCACACCCTGATGCGTTTCATCATCACGACTTCCTTTGGGTGCGTGACCTTACGGTGCAATGTCCCAGGCTTTTATATCAACACATTGCAGTGTAAATATTAACCCTCAAAGGACAAAACCGCTCATATCAACAAGTGCACATCAGCAGCCATCATTACTTGACTTGGGGATCAGTATACAATCTACATGAAAAGTATACATGACTTGTAACATACACTGTGCATCCTTTTTATAGCAAATTACTAGAATAAACATCTGATTTCATTACTAGTGTGTTATAGGGCCATTATATTACTGCTGTCATCCCTATATTTAAAATGCATATAATTCATATCCACTGCAATTTGCGCAACACTAGAATACACATTTATTTAAAATTGATCTATATATCTAAAACCTAATTTTTTTTAAAAATTCATATAACACTATCTAACAATGTAAAAATATAAAACTATATATATGTAAGGTCTTATAAAAAATATATCCATAAGACCATACATATAAATCACCTAAAATTACATGTAAAAAATTACATGTGCAGAATAGCTTCAATAATCGCTGATTAAGCAGTTTATATCCAACTCCACATTTAACCCTAAGAGTGAGAGTGTCAATTAAAAAAAATCCAGTATGTTTCACGCTTGGAGAGTTCCCTGACCATATCGGAACCTCTCCACACTGGTTTTACACGGTGTACTCCACAAAATTTCAGAGCTGAGGGGTCTAGATTATGATGACGTTTGAAATGCGGCGACACATTATGGTCCTTAAACCCAAGTTTTATGTTCTGTATGTGTTCTGCAGTACGAACCCTCAAAGGTCTTTTAGTGCGGCCCACATACATTAACCTGCAAGGCCACTCAAAGACATACACTACATGCGTTATATTGCATGCAATTCATTCTTTGATTATAAATTCTTTATTGTTCATGGTTGAGGTAAATTTAACTAGACCTCTCATCGGGGCAGCAACCTCCCTACATGCCTTACATTTTCAGAATGCATAGAAACTATCCTTGTCCCAAAATGTGGAAGGTCTGGTAGGGGGATCTACAACTTTTTTTACTACCCTGTCTTCCACATTAGGGGTCTTGAGGTAAATAAACTTGGTGATCGGGGGAAAACTGATTTAAGGGTCTTATCTAAACACAGGATATGCCAATGGGCCTTAAAAATTGATTCTATTTCCTTATATTGTGAGTGGAATTATGAAATAAAACCCCATTCAGTATGATGCATGGCTTGTGGATTTTGGTGTGAGGCGTACTTTTTTTACCACCTTAGGACAACCATCTGTGTCTTCCTCGACTTTTATAACCATCTATCATTCTTCAATTTTTTCATGTGCCATTACTATAAGAAAGCTGGTCATAATAAGCAATGACAGTAGCAATGCTTTAGTAATCAGAGGTACCTTTGAAGCACCTATGGACATTTTATTATATTGTATGGATTATTGTTTTGCATTTTGCACTTTAAGCGGCAGCTGGGACTTTGAATAGCTGTGAAAGTTCAAACACTGTGATTACCGAATTGTCTATATTTCTAAGATCTAATAATTCCATAGCGCTGAGATAGTGGAAGAAGGCCTAGGTTTTCACTGTATTGTAACAATGTATCATTAAAGCCTCATTCACTCTGTTGTGCTGTGTGTTAAGGCAGCCCATTTATCTGACTAAACAGCCTAAGGCATTTTTGGTAGACGAATATTTAGATAGTGGAATATTTGTGCACCATAATGAAAAACAAATTGCACTTGATTTTGATAAATATTGCATGTGTAACAAGCATATAAATGACTTTGGCATTTTTATTGTTCCCACAGGGCATGTATAGCTGTTGCAGTGCTGAGGATCCAAAGGCTATAGACCAACAACTTCCAACTTTAAATCATTGCTATCCACCACAAAGAATACAAGCCCTATCAAATTCCATTGCTCCTCCTCCGCCACCATCTGCTCCTTTACCATGTTCCAACTTTTTGCCACGGGAAAGGAGGATAGTTGAGAGGTGGCGACATGCTCGCAGCCCTAACTGCTACAAAGATATGTATACTCCAACTCGGTCTGCCCTTGACCCCAGCAGCAAGGCAGCTCCCCCTCGCCATTCTCATAAGAACACATTTTCTGATGGATTTCATAGGTATTATGGTCCCATTGAGCCAGAAGGTCTCTCTGATCATCTGGTGGAGTCTGGGCAAGCTTTTAGCAAAGACAAAAAGATGGCACCCTGTCAGATGTCACCTCCAATTCAAAGAGACTTCCTAGAAAACCCACCATCCTATTTTGCCATTGTGCGAGAAAAAGATGCTCCAGAACCACCAGGATGGCAGTCAAAAGTTTCACGTGGTCTTTATGAAAACTACCAAACAGGAAAGGAAAGGACTCCAAAGTCTACAGGTGGCGCACGGGGTAGTCGAACACCTGAAACAACAGCAAAAAAGTTTGACCACTTGGGCAGTAGTTACCAAAAGAGCACATGTGAAATGGAATGTGAGGTATATAGTGGTGGAGGTCAGAATGCTAGCACAAATCGTCCTAACAAAGCCAATGTGGAGGTATGTGATGGAACCCATTATGGTGGTCATTCAAGGTTTACTTATGAAGATGAGAGAAGTTGTGGAAGAGATTGTCATCATCGTCGAGAGGAAATGGACATGGAATCCCAACCCCTACTGCACAAAAAATCTAATCGATCTCATATGTGCAGGAGCCATTCTCACCCTATTGTTATGAGCCCAAGCAAAAACAAATATGTTGATCTTTCAGATTCTGATTCAGATGTGTGTGAGAGGGAACCACCATGTGTGAAATCTGACATTGGACATAACTGTTGGTACTCACCAAACTACTTCTGCACATACCCATCTAGAGAACGACAAGCCTCCTCTGCACCAAGAAAACCAATGAGGTACTGGTCAGTGGATAAGCTTGGTAAACATCGCCAATTGAGCAAAGATTATCTTCCAGCCACTTGCCATGGTTCATGCTATTGCAGTAGCTTGGAAGTGTTGCAACCACACTGCCACAAGGAGCCTAGATACTTCAGCTGCTCGGATGAAAAGCTTGAAAGGCGATTAGACTGGGAACACTTACGTGGAGGTCACTGCTCTTTCCTCCACCACCATCACCACTCTTGTGACTTAGCCCCAATACATCCCACTTCCCGCAGTTTAGAGGACCTAAGCAGATGTCATCTGAGGTGTCACAGACACATCTTTTCTCCAGAATGCCAACCTAGGTCAAGTCATAGTGGAACCCTTTATAAAAGAAGGGGGTCTGCACACTTCTCTAGCTTGGAGTCTGAAGTATGACTAGAGGAGGAACCAACACATTTGAAGACCACCCATGTTTAATGTTGGGAAACATATCTATGTTCTATATAAGTTGAAACCAAAACTTATAATAAACTCAGATACAGTTCCGAAAGACTTCATGTTTATGTGGGCCATACTATTAGATTACAAAACTGAACTAGAATTTCCTAAGTAAACACCAAGAATATTTTTGAATGCAAAGTTCATCTGCAGCTTTGCATAAAGTGGAAGATGTTTTCCAAGAAACTTATGTTTAATACTTTCTGGCTGGACCAGCAGAATGACCCATTTGTAACCAGGTTGTGGGGAAAAGTGCGCTGAAAAAAACAGGATGGTTCAACCAGCATCTCAAAAAGGTCATCTTGAAGGCCACGTAGCCTATTGTCATCAATCTGTTTACTCAGTGTACTGGGGACATTGAGATTTGGTACAAAGGTGTGTGAGGGGTGGAGTCAAATTAAGGAAATTGAAATTGTGGACACCATTTTATTAGACTCTCCTGCTTTTACTTTTGACCAAATGTTAAGGGCTTATTTAAACATTTGTAACACTTTTAAGCACACTGCAATAGATACATAAATAGTGGTGACTAGATACTATTAGTAAACTTATATAATTATTTAGTCATAGTATTCTTAGATAATCTTTTCTTTTCTCTGTTATTTCTTAGCCAAGACAAGAAAAGTCATTTGGCTGCATTGTGCTTCTTAGCTTCAGAACTGACATTTTAATGTATAATATCAAATATATAAAGTAAGATATGTTAGCTGTAAAGATTCTTTTTTATATATTTTCATTTTTAATTTGGAGACAAAACTGTGATATATATATCTATATATAAATCCTAAGTGGAAGATCCAAGATTTTAAATAGCCCTAAGTTCCTTTGTCAAAATCACAGTACATATTTTAGTTTTAACATATGTAAACACTGTAGCATTGTTATTGTTAGGGTAATAAGACTACTGTTGTCTAGTTTTTGAAAGGCAAGTTGCAGTCTTGATGAATTTTTTCCTTTCTTTTCTTTTTTTCGACCATGAAACAGCAGTTGAGTAGACAAGAGAGATTATTGTCGATCAGTCTGGTAGAATTCAAAGCCATTGGCTTTTTCAGGTGAATCCTCTGACTTTTTTTTTCTAGTAGTCCCTTACCAGTAGCTCATGAAGCCAAATGTGGCTCTTAACTTCTGTTGATGCTTACAGTAGCATTTCAGTGGGTACTCAGTACCTGCCTGCTCAAAATCTGTGCTATACACATTATACAGGGTGCAACCCAGGCAGATAATATGTAGATTATACAGAATCAGCCACCTCCTAAGAAAAACAATAGAGACATAGCACTTTATGCACAGGTGAAGTGTTGCGCTTGCTGTTTTCCTCTTCTACCTAAAGGAGGGGCTGAAAATCCAGTTATGTACTATGCATATTCTGCCTTTGTACAGGTGCGGAGGTGGCAAGAGCCATTGTCAATGCAGCTGAATACATTAAGCTTCACTGATACAGAACTCATGCTTATAGTGCACCCTTTCCAGTACACATATAGGCAGAATATGTTATCTGAATGTAGCACAAAAATAGTAGGTTTGATGTACTCCACTGAATTTTTCTAATTATGTTTAGCAAAGATTTTTAGACTGCTGTTTTTTCATACCTAGTTTAATGTCATGTGGCTCTTAAGCTGACGGATGCTTTGGCTTCTGCTCTATGCTCACATTGGAGACACACAATTTTGCATTCCTGCCATTGATTGCCTACAGTGTTGTAGGGAACTAAGGCTGCTGGTATACAGAATATCCCCCATACTTGCACTACAGAATGGTATTACATTTAAAAACAACTGAGCCTGAATTATGCATAACATTTGCACATATTTCAATTGTAGACTAATTAGATGGGACTACGTGGTACATTTGACTATCCATAATGAATTTCAGAAAGATTTGCACATGTGTAAATCCCTCTTATACAAGGTACAGTTTTTACTAGACAATAGAAATCGATGTAATATCACACACAAGCAAATTCATAATTGTGTGTCCGCTATTTCTACAGCAAACTTATAAACACAAACATTTATAATGCTGCTGAAATACTAAAAACATGGTCAAAAAAAATTACTTGCAATATTTTTGCTATCTGTACCTGATTTAATTTACACTTTTAGCACTGTGATTCCCTAAGTGCCACCGAATTCAAATGAATGTCAGGTTTTGAGCATATTTCTGGGTTTCTGGGAATTTAGAGTATATTGAAAGGATTTAAAAAAAGTTTTATTCCACCCAAATAAACAAGCCTATAGATTTAAGACCATTGACAGGTGTTCATAAAATATTTTTTCCCCATACTGCCTTTAAAAATGATGTTAATAATCTGAATTTAGAGGTTATGTTAAGGGTCAATTTATATGGAATAAAAATTGACCTAAATTGTGAAGCCCCCCCCCCCCAAAAAAAAAATATAGAACAAAAGATTAGTCACCAATATTTCTTGTAGTATACCTGCAGCTGATCTTTCACCATTACTGACTTACTGTGTTTTATTCTGCGCTGTATCTCTATATGAAGGCAGCCATCTTGGTGTAGGACCAAAGCTTTGCTTTCTCATATCAGAGCTGTCACCCTGATGCTTTATGATCTGTTAACTGTTGAGGGATTATTTCAAAAGCACAGACTCTATGGAGCAGAATCAGGGAGATCATTACACTGCGGCTACATAGTTAGTCTGGTTGAAAAAAGACTCAAGTCCATCCGGTTTAATCAATCTGTTCAACCAAGTTCAACCAATCATCTTTTACTCTATCAATGAGAACAGTGAGCATAACTGTAGTGACTTCATTTGCACAGGAGTGCCTAGGCAAAGTCACATGTCAGGAAGTGCACTGCTATTTTTTAGGAGGAATAAAGACAAAGGTAGTTTTTTTTTTTCAGGGTACTGCTTAGCCACAATTAATATTTTTAGATGTTGACTATGTGATAGCAAATCTTCACTTTTTGAGTTTAGGTCAACTTTAAATGTCAAATAGCAGATTAGGGGCTGGGGGTTCATTCCAAGAGCTTGGCTAAATATTATATGGTCTGGTATAGAAGGACTAAATGTTAGGGGGGTTTCTGTATTATTAGTATAAGGGATACTTTATTAGATAATTAAACTTGAAATAACTACAATACACCCACTACCTGACTCATCATGCCAAGATAAATATGCTAACATTTAAAGGTAAGATTCAAATAGGACTTTTGGCTAGCATTGGTATGGAATTCAGTATTTGGATAAAATGTAGGAAATTGTAATATTTAAAATGGTGAAAGCAATTTCAAGCTTTCAAATAGAGGTAAGGAGAATGTGTATTTCAGATGGTAAACCTTGGTGTAGAGCTGATGAAGCTTTTCGTTTACTAGTTTCCATGCTGAAGAATGTATTACTGAGGACAGTTTTTAGCGTCCTATCTATATGAATGCAGATATTAATTGATACAAAATAAGGATGAAGCAAAAAACACTGCAATATGCCTACCTGTTCTCTTATACTTTAATTACCAGTGATAATAATATACAAATACATAATCTACATTTGGTGGAAATCACCAAGCTTTGTGGTTCATAGTGTATTTTTTATTTATCTGAACAAAACAGTTTTTTAGTTCATGAAAGTTCTTTGAACTTTTTCCAAATAGGATATCTTTTAGTTGAATAATGTTGTTGAACTAGTTAATATATTGCAGGAAAATACAGCTACTGGTACCATTACAGACTATTTAGCCTGGGGTAAGGGGACCTTGGTAAAAGATACTCCTTCTTGCCAGATGCATTCTCTTTTATTCAAGAGAGGCAACACAAGCAGTACTGAAACATCAATCAATACTTTTGTGACACTAAATTATTAGATGTGTGCTTTCCTAAGCACCTGAAAATGTTCAAATTACACTCTCATCTGTAGGAACACTGTTTGAGAACATAGTTCTGGGGGAAACTGGGTGTGCATGGTGGCTTATAAAAAATTGGTGTGCATGAAAAAAAGTTTACAATGGAACTGATTCAGACACAAGAGTATTAATGAGAAAAAAAAATATGTTTCCTTATAGACAGCTTCAGTGGGATGACGACCAACTTTCTCAAGATTTACACCTTAAGTTGCCCCATTTTTGGATTTGAAATGTTGGCAGATATGTCTGCATTAGCTTCAACAATTATTGTAACACTACAATGCCTTCAGTGGTAATTTGCCTCACATTTTATCTACAGTGTGTCACTTTAGATCTTTTACAAAGTTGAATTAGGAATATACCAATGTGAGGGGGAGAGTGTTGGGTGTCGGGGCCACAATACAAAAAAACAATTAGTTGATAATATACCAATGCTGCACCTAAAATTGGTAGAAACAAATACCAATGCAAATATATATATATATATATATATATAGCGCAAAGGAATCAGTACAAACATCAAATGTCAAATTAATAATATACACTGTGTATCTAATTAATAAATCAGAAATGTCCATAATAATCATATGTGAACAAATCTTCTTGTGTATGCTCCAACACCATAAAATAAAGTGAAAACCTGCGTCAATAAATTTGCTTAAAGTGCTTTACCCAAAGTGATAACAAAATGCACTCCCCAGATCACCTCGGCCACACAGTGAGCTCAAAGCATGACTAATGGGAAGGACTCCTTCATTCAATGCTGTAGCTCCTTTGTGACTCCAATTCCCATAAAGCAATCATATATGGAGGAAGCTGGATCCCAGTCCACTATGCAGGTATACAAATGTAGGGGGTCTTCACCTTAAAACATCTCTCCACTGCATATATCAATGTGCATCAAGTAGGTCAGTGAAATAGCTCCCCAACAAAGAGCCACAGCATTTTGTTATAACTTCAGGTGAAGCACTTTAAGCAAGTTTATTGAAGCACGTTTGCACTTTATTTTATGGTGTTGGAGCATACACAAGAAGATTTGTTCACATATGATTATTATGGACATTTCTTATGGTTTATTTATTGTGCACTTTATTAATTAGATACACAGTGTATATTATTAATTTGACATTTGATTTTTGTACTGATTCCTTTGCCACCTCTATAGAAATATACCAATGTGTTGTTATTCATGTAAATAATTATTGTGTAAAAGAGGTGTAGCTGGTTTAGCCAGGTACTGTATATTTCATGGTATGCACAACTTGATCTTAAATTGATGCAATCCCAATCGTACATTTTCCTCCATCCAGTGTAAACCACTGCTAAATGAGACCCAGTGTCCCAAATCTAAGACAAATATCTTAGGTACTTCATGTACTTGATGCATATCATATGTACTACATCATACACTCTAGTTGCACATGTTTAAATACTAGTATATAATGCCTATAATTCAAACCAAACTAATCTCTGTGACTTTGACAATCAGTATAGCATAGTCCTCCATGTATGAGTTGTATAGAAAGGGAAGAATTTATTTCATGTGTTTTATTGCCATATTAAATTATTTAGCTTCAGTAGGTCTCAATCAATAAAAATGTTGTTTGCAGTTAAATGTAACGCACATACAGTTTTGCTACATTTCTTAATTTGATGAATTGATTAAGTTTAAATAAACATGGCTGCTCATAAAATAGCCATTCTGTTTCTGCAGTTGGCATCTAGGAATCTATTTATAAAATACAGTATGAAATGTAGTATGAAGTGTGGAATTGGTGCCAATAGTGACCAGTCAGATGTTAACTTTTATGTTTTTGGAAAATATAACCATCTAGTTACCGAAGGGAAACCACTGAACATTTTTCCCTTGTGGTCTTTTCTCCAGGAGATTACAAACTATTGAGAAGTAACTGAGAATATAGAGGATAGGGAGGCTGAAATATAGTAGGGCCAACATATGAAGGCATCAGATCTTATGACCAGCAATTTTCAATGCAAACAACGCACTTAAACACACATACACTTTACACAGAATGTCATACATGTTTGCTTCCCTGCACTGCCCCAATGTGGCAAACAAGCGCTAATAATGGACCTGCATTTGCACATATATGTTTTAAATGTGCCAAACTCGTAGTGCTATTAAAGTATATGTGAACCCTTACCTTGTATTAAACCCATTCCGTTTTAAATAGAAATGAAAGAAAGACCATATATATATATATATATATATATATATATATATATATATATATATATATATATATATATATATATATATATTATTATTATTATTATTATTATTATTAATGCTTTTTTTTTTAAATAAAAGTAATCACGCAAGCTCTGATTTCAGTTGCTTAAAGAGCCAGGAGTGGAGAAACAACCATACACTGATCTCCCTAGTGAATGTGTGTGTGTAAGGGGGGGGGGGGGGGGGCAGCACACATTTGATCATTGGAGGATAGACAGGCTGTGCTCCAAGCACAGTCAGAAAACTATGCTGTGAAGGTTGTGCTTCAGACAGCAAAATACATTATGCATAGTTGCTTTTTGTATAGACACGTATTAAATATTTATTACTGTGGACCCCAGTGGCATAGTTTACTGAGTGAGGAACCTAGTGCAGAGTTTGAATCAGGCCACCTATACAGAGGGCACTAATAGAGAGACCACATATGTATATAACATTTTAAATATAGAAGATATTGGCAGGGATTTGTTTAAGGTTGTTTCCAGCTGCTCTTGGTTTAGTTGGATTGCCTTGATTTCTAACCCCAAAAAGTAATATTTTTTTCTTTAATGCAGATGGTACATGTTTAAGAAGATGTGGATGTGGTTTGTGGTGTGAGATTATGATTTTCAGTATGTGTGCCTTTAACCAAAATAATTAGCTTGTCAAATTACAAGTGTATCCTACTTTAGAACTAGAAGAGAACCCTTAATCTGACCCCATGATTTACTACTGGTCTAGCATTACATCTTGTCCTTACCGCCATATTTTCTTAAACACCACACAATTTTTTTTAGCCATCTGGACAATGGTATGGAATATATTTAAGTTAAAATTTAAATACATTTTAGTACATTTTAAGTACTTCATCCCTACTTACATGAAAAAAAAAAAATACAGATATAGCAGCAAGAGAAATGGATATTTGAAATAGTTCAAAATGTAGCTGAAAATGTCACTTCTTGAAAGTAACCCTCACCATTTTATCATAATGTACTGAAGGTGATGTTATCAGTATCACTGTACTATATTTTAAAATGTCACTTATGTTTTCAACATCTCTCTTAAATATAATTCAAGAAAGGCTTGCCACATATTTCTTTCCAGCTTAGACTAACATGTAAGAAGCATAAGCCCAAATTACAATTATCCACAAAAATAGCTGTAACTGAAACTTGCCCTTACTTAAAAATTCCTAGGTGCCACAGATTAGTTAATACTGCAGAAGCAATGATACCGACAATACAAAGGCTCAAAACAGCATACATACACAATATTGTCAAAAGTATTGGGACACCTGCCTTTACATGCACATGAAATTTAATGGCATCCCAGTCCTAGTCTGTAGGGTTCAATATTGAGTTGGCCCACCCTTTGCAGCTATAAAGGCTCCAACTCTTCTGAGAAGGCTGTCCACAAAATTTAGGAGTGTGTCTGTGAAAATGTTTGACCATTCCTCCAGAAGCGCATTTGTGAGGTTAGGCACTGAGGTAGATGAGAAGGCCTGGCTCGCAGTCTCCACTCTAATTCATCCCAAAGATGTTCTATTGGGTTTAGGTCAGGACTCCGTGCAGGTCAGTCAAGTTCCTCCACACCAAATTTGGTCATCCACGTCTTTATTGACCTTGCTTTTTGCACCAGTCCAAATCATTTGGTGGAGGGGTTGTTTTTCAGGGGTTGAGCTTGGTCCCTTAGTTCCAATCAAGGGAACTCTTGAGGCGTTAGCATACCAGGACATTTTGGACAATTCCATACTCCCATCTTTGTGGGAACAGTTTTTGGCCTGCAATCATGTGTAGGCAAAAATGCCATTTTTTTATTTTCTTTGCACCTGATTGGATCTTCTTGTCAATGCAAAGCTTCACCACATTCACAAAGTTCTAGGGAAAATTAGTTCAACTACACTTGCAAAGTGCACAGTCTATTTTCCTTTAGTAAATCCCCTCTTATGTGTTGTGCATAGTCCTGAAAAGTCCTATGAGTTTCAGTACTAAAACATTTTCATTGTTAGCAAAGTTTTAGAAAACAGCAAGATTAAACTTACTTTGACACAAGTTTTGTGTTGTATTTGTCTGATTGGATAAAGTAACAGAATATGTATACATTTCTGAGAAGTGCATAATGCCGCGTACACATGAGCGGACTGTATGGCATACTTAGTTCGTCATACAATCCGACGGACAGTCCGTCGTACTTTCCACTGAACGGACTTGACCACACACGGATGCACAAACAGTCCGTCGAAAGCTTGCGCGATGACGTGTACAGCACGTACGACGGGACTAGAAATAGGAAGTCCAAGACACAGCAAAGCACCCTTCCGCCGTGTAAATCCTTTCTGGGCATGCGCCATTCTTAGTCCGTCGAACTAGCATACTGACGACCGTACTGTCCGCTGAAACCAAAGTACGACGGACAGAATTTCGAAAAAAACGAAATACTTAGTACGCCGGACTGCACGCTGAAAAAGTCAGCTGAAGCCCACACACGAGCGGATTGTCCGCTGAAATGTGTTTCGACGGACTAAGTACGCCATACAGTCCGCTCGTGTGTACGCGGCATTAGAGTTGCCAACAACAAAAAATGGGTCTGTTAAAGAAGTCAGTAGTTCATTTGTGTAGTGAAAAAGCTAACATGAAATAATGCTACACGAATGGAGGTGGAAGCATACCAAGGAAAGCAGGTACACTCCAAGGCAGGTTTCTATTGGTTTGACAACACCCATGTAAGACATGATATTGTTTCAAGAATTAGTGTACATGTGCGGGGCAGCAATGACATACATAATTGAAGGCCTACTGAAGCCCATAGCAAACTATGTTTTCTTCTTTTAATAAAATATACATTTTCAGAAGTTATGTTTCTATATCCAAAGACTACTTTTTCTCATGCTCTCTGCTGTTTCATTTTATGTTCTTTTGTGGTAACATTAATATTATTTAACCATTAGACCCTCTAGCTTTCTGTAGAAATTCCAATAAAAGATGAAACTTATTTTATAAAAACATAGAGCTGACTAGAGTGTGGAAATAAATGTACAAGATGTCCTCCACCTTTTTAAGTTGTTTTTTTATCTACGAAAGCCAAGCTGCGTAACTAATGCTGTGTATAATCGTTCAGTTCGTTTTAATAAGACATGCATTGCTGTGAACGGAGACCGTCACATCAATTGTCCCCAAGGTGCCAACTCTACACATCTGTGGACATTTTGCTCATATTGCCATTAAAATGCTCAGGAACTTCTTGGACTGTCTTGGTTTTTCATGTACTTTTTTGTTTTGTAATCAACTCTTATGCGTCTTGCCACAATGAACGCAATGGGATGTAATGACATTTTACATTTATCATCAAGGGCAAAACGGACTTGCTTTTTAAATGTGCCTCAATAACATCCAAGAGAAGCATACTAATTGGTTGTCGTTGCATTCCTCCTTTCCACTCTTCACTTTAATTTGTAAAAACCCTTTGTCTTGTGAAACGTCAATGTGCTGTAGATGTATGATTAACACTTTGTGCTTAATAATGTTACTTGTTAATATGTTAGTTACGTTTGTGTTGGGGAATGCGAAAATGATCATGACATACCAAAAGTCTGTATTGTAACATGGTATTTGCCATTAAGCTTCAGAACATACATGAAGAAGGAACATTAGAGGAAAAAAAGCCTTAAAGTGGACCTGCTTTTGGTCATTTTAGTTTAGCTCAGTGGTACAGCAAATTCTACCTATGTCATCAACATAATATGAGATGGAGATGGGAGGAACACATGAATAACAATATCTGATTGTTTGTTGGTATTCTGCAGGGAAGATAAATAGTGCATTTCAGTCCTTCCACCATCTGCTACTGAGCCCCACCCACTGAAACTAAGCCCACCTACCATAAATAGCTGCCTTTCCTTCTGCTGCAGACACAAGAAATACAGGGTAGGGTGCATATTCTACATCCCTGCATTGTTTTCCCAATTGCCATAATGAAGGGGGCAGCTGATGTGCCAGAAGGCAGGGTGAGAACTTGTTCTCATGACTCTACTAAAGGATATTGCCTGTCACAAAATTCTCACCATGCTAGCCAAAAAGAGACAATGATTTAGCCTGGACCTTGTATAATGACAAGCTACAGCTGCTACACTATGATATAAATATTATTTCATAGCCTAGTCCGCTATAGTTCTTGGTGGGACTTAGTGAAAATGAGCATAGTTGATCAAACTGGGTGTGGAACAAATGCAGACTGTGCTGTATTTTTGATTACATTATTTAATATAATAGCCTTCTTTATATAAGAAGGCCAAATAAAATGTTCAGGGATTCTGCAATTGTAAACTGCATACAAAGTGGTATTATTATCATAGACATTGTGCACTTTTTGACATATTTTCTGGGTGTTACAATAACTATAAGAGTCTAAACACTTTATCTGGTATACAGTGCTTTTCTACTGAAATTCTTTAAGGTATCTGGAAATTATATATTGTATAGAAATATAATTTTAAATCACATAAAGAGGGTAAAAACATTTATGAACTCCAGATTAAGTGTTAATGTAGGCATTGGGTTAGCAATGTCTGATTCTGCCAAAATCAGATCCCTTCAATAGACTGACAGAGTAGTCAGGACAGAAGAAGGTGATGAACTGGGTAGGGTAGTTTCACCGATAGTCTGTTGCTTCCCAACGGTAGAAGTGAAATTGAGAATATCTGCTTTACATATAGAGTATTAAGGGGACAAATCCATGAATTTTTAAAGGGGAAAAAATATTTTTTGTGGTCACATGTGGTAGATGTATAAAGGTGTTTGGTGTTACTAGTTGCTTGTTCAATACAGAGGATGTCCTCCTACACACAGATGTTTTCAATATTACAGATATGTCATTGTATCGGCACAGCATCAGTATGGCAGTTGAAGGTTCACATCGTAAAGTTACATGTTTTTACTCAGCTAAAATGTAATAAACATGGTAGGGTATGGTGCTACAAAGGCCTATCGCCTTTTTCTGCCATTTCAAATTTATTTCACCTTTATGCTACAACAGTGTAGTTGCAAAATGATGTTCCACTACAACTCCCATATTGTAGTAAGTGAGGCAACTGGCAACTCTAACATCTGTCTCTAGGAAATCTTTTTAGTAAATCCTTATTGTTCTGTAATACCATCCACCATTTACAGTTTATCACTCACTGAAAATTGACAGCACGGTGTGAAAATGTACAATTCAACCCTAATATATCCCTAAATCTGAGCCAAACATCCATGTACTGTAACTTGTGCTGACTTCTTTTTGGGGCAAGGACAGTTCATAAGCAGATTTTTTATCTTGCTTTCCCTATGGGTATTGAATTGAGTTTTCGCCACATACTAAGATTATACAGTACATTACTTACTTAGCCTGCCAGCAAGCCGACTGATCTATGTGCACTCTTATTTCTGAGAAGATGAAAAATTCTTACATATCAATTATATTTCCCTAATATTTTAAGAAATGTACAGTATTGTACAGTAATTGCATCAGAGATACATTAGCTATATTCATTAAAATGTTTAGATTTATGTACAGGCGACATTAGATGATGAAATCAAAGTAGATGATGTAACAGGGAAAACATACTCATGCATACTAATGCAGCCAATATCTTATATATTCAGATCAGCCAATATTGTGTCCTTTAGCAGTTGATCATAAATGTTTTTTATGTGACCAGCAAAATACTTTCTGTTGTCCAGTGTTTAGAAAGTGTAGTTGTTTTTTAATTTGTTGTATGGTTACAAACTTCTTCACATAAGTCATCCCATTAATGAGACTGGCTGACTTCTAGATGTAGAAAATACAGGTATTTGCTCTGCTTTGGCCCTCTGAGCTGTAGTTAGCTTTATTGCCATATAGTGAAACTCACTACAATTTAACCAAACTCAACCAAATTGCCAATCATCTCTATGGTGACTGCACAGACTGTTCACTTGGTCCTTCAGGTTAATGTAATCTCTATATTCTATTCAGCTTTTATAGTAAATTGTACCCAAAGGCCAGTTAACAGTATTTTGGTCTTTACAAGTGTCAATGGTCCCTTGTATTGGCAAGATGACAAGGCCACGTGTGAGAGTGTGACATCGCAAAATAAACCTGATGATGTCACAACATTTCTGACATGATGTTATCATTTTTACGAGGATGGACAGCCTCAATATACAATTACTACAGTAATTCATGCTTGTAACAGAGGTCATTGGACACCTCCTTTAATACCCCATAAAAAACAAAAAACAGAACTATTACCATAGCACTGTGGAGTGTCAGATCAGGTCCCTCACTGGCTGCATGGTCACTGGGTAATGCAGAACAAACACCAGTATATATTTATGTTAGAGTTTTGTAGATGCAGACCCAAATTTTGTGATAGAAAATCCTTGGAATCAAGATCAGTGTGTGTTTTACTTTTTTGTTAAGACCATGACTATACCACTGTTGATTTAATTGTTGAAGTTCTCACTCCATTCACATACAAATGTGATCTGAAGTTATGTAAAACTGCAACAGGACAATAACATGTGAGTGGATATTCAATTAAAAAAGGGATACTGATGTTTAGCAATACCATGGAATTGATTGAAGTGGCATTTTAATTTTGTTATGTAATAAATGGAGATGATAGGGGCACTTTTTAAAGAAAAAAAGTCATAGATAATAAAAGAATTAATAAAAGCACTCTAACAACTTCATTGTGTTATGTTTTTGTTTCTTTCACAAATTACATGAAGACAGGTCTGTAAACATTGTAGAAAATGAGTGACTGTTTTGCTTATAACAATTTGTAAAATTTACTGTCCTAGATACCACCCTCCTCATATAATTGAGTAAGAGTATAAAGTACCACTACTCATACAATAAAAAAACTGTAAACAGTAAAAAAACACACACATTCACTGTTCACTGTCACATTATCCAGTAATGTAACTCCATGCCAACCATGCTGCCCAACGCTTGCAGACCCATTGAAAATAAAAAGCCACCTTCTGATGAATACACAATGACAAGTCCAGCAGATGACAGCTCATTTACTGTATTACATAAAAAGTGAAGCGATATCACTCACTAAATATGGACATGACTATTTTGGGGAAATTACGTCATATGCATCCCAGTGGTATCATTGAACAAATATTGTCATGTCTATATCAGTCAATGATGTTACCAGGGACACCCCCCCCCCCCCATTGTTTATTTCAGCTGTCATCTGCCAGACCTGTAATTTAGCTGATGTGAAGCAACTGGATCACATGTAAGCCAGCAGGCGATTTGTTTTTCTTTTGAAATGTTGGGCATTGTGACTAATGTAGATCTACAATGCTGGATGACATGATTGACAGTGGATGGACATTTTGGGTATTTCTTTTATTAGAGGATTGGCTGTTTACATTTCTTTTGTGTGAATGATTTGGGGTACTATGTACACCTTACCCATTTTTATAGTGTGGACTGGTATCTGGGAGACCCCTTGTTAAAGGATCTTCCAGATTCTGATAAACTCCCTGCTCATAGACCCCCACAACTCCTGGACTAGGGTTGTTGGAAGAGTCCTTTGTCCTTATCAACATGAGAAAAAGGTGCTCCGCCAGGGTCCCCCCCCCCCAACACAAGGGGTCACCCATTCAGTGCAGTATCATTAGATATTTAATAATAATAAAAAGCCAAATACACACTTATAGGAAAAAAGGGTAAAAACCGCATGTAAATAGCCATATACAAGAAGACAGGAGCAACGAGAGACCACGGTCGGCATGCTATCACTGGATGGGAAGCCAAATAAATGCTGCTGCCTGACTCATCCACCTTACCAATTGCTCAGTGTCTGTCAGTGACTGCCACCCCTCCCTGCCAATCCCTCCACTGGCTTCCAATTGCCAAGTGAATTACATTCAAAATGCCAACAACAACATATAAAGCCATTCACAACTCTGCCCCAAACTACATCTCCAATCTTGTCTCCAAATATTACCCAAACGATCTTCTCCACTCCTCTCAAGATCTCCTGTTCTCTACTTCTTTTGTCTCCTCCTCTCATGCTCATCTCCCATCCTCTGGAACTCTCTACCTCAATCTGTCTGGCTATCTCATACTCTGGCCACCTTAAGCAATCCCTGAAAACTCATCTCCTCAGGGAAGCCTATCCCATTTTCAACTAATAATTTAACGTTTAACTCTCCTTCGGCTCATCGCCCCACAGTTTTTATCTTTTGTACCACTTACCCCACCCTATTAGATTGTAAGATCTTATGAGCAGGGCCCTCTTAATAGGGATGAGCTTGATGTTCGGGTTGAACATAAGTTCGACTCGAACATCAGATGTTCGCCCATTCGCCGAAAAGTGATGGGGCATTCCACGGTGCTCGAACTTGCAGCGAACGCACCCCCCAAGATCGCAGTGCATTGCTGTATGATGATTGGCCAAAGCATGCACCTGACCTGCATGCTTTGGCCAATCACAGTGCTCTCTGCGAAGAGAGCTATAATTGGCCAAAGGCAGGGTGCCTTTGGCCAATCATAGCTCAGGGGGACTAAGTCCATGCCACACACTATATAAGGCTGCTTACACAGTGGCTATTTGTAGTGTTTTTTGGCATGGAAAGACAGATAGCTTAATTTAGATTAAGCAGGCAGGTTATTCAGTTAGTGGCAGTGTATTTGATATATATATATATATATATATATATATATATATATATATATATATATATATATATATATAGTCAGCCTAGTATATATAATTAAATTAAATATTTAGCATAGACTATATATTCAGTGTTTACTCAATATTCAGTCAGTGCAGGCAGTGTAGTAATATATATACAGTCTTATATATATATATATATATATCCAGTGTAGCCTATATCTACAGTGCATTCTGTGGTGTACGGTTTCTAATACACTTCAGGCGGTATAGTAATATATATGTATAATATAATATATATGTAGCAGCTGCTGGAATTTGATTTGGGCCTGTACTCTGCTAATGAACCCCCCCTTGAATTGACTCAGTCCCCTTGACACAGCTGTGGTACAACACAATACAGTACAATATAATGTAATGCAATATACCTGTATTGTAACCTCAGGATCCTCTGGCTCCACCTGCTGGGAGAAAAACAACACTCTACACAAGCTGGATACTTAACCAGATATATTTTACTGTAAATATATTGCAAAGGTGGTTACAGTAATTGTGCTGTCAACCCTACATAGGACGACAGTACAATGAATTTCAACATAAACGATTAAAAACAATATATATATATATATATATATATATATATATATATATACACCTGGGAGCTCCCCCTACTTTTAAAGCTATGCCTGAGATCTCACTTGAAGTACTTAGTCTTTGATCTTCATGTCTTCGCTAGCTAAAGTAACTCTTTGTAATCCACAGATTAAAGTAAGTTAAGTTGAGGTAAAGGTGCTCCTGGTGTAGCTTCAGTAACTATGTTGCAACACTTATAAACATCAGAGTAGATAGGCCTCAAACCTGCTCAGTGTCAGTTACTTGGCTCCTCCTTTGTGGAACTATAAATCCCAGGTGAGGCCTGTGTATGAGTCTATCTGCGTGTAAAAGTTAACAAACTGTGGGTTGTGACCCACTCACCAACTGGATTGGAACTCTGTGTAGTAGCTTCAGCTCCGGTGACTGCAGCTTGCTCTTCCGTCAACTGGCTCCGTCACTCAGTTCTGCTGTGCTGGGTGAACCCGTTCTTCCGATGCTCAAATGAGTGTCTCTGGATGTCTCCAATCCAGTCACTGTTTCTCTTGCACCATCAGGTCACTCACACAAGCTGTAGAAGTTGCAATCTGTGATTACTGTGGGCCCCTGGTAACGGGAGGCCTCCGCACAGATCCTCATAGGCTGGCCACGCGATCCCAAAAGAGCTAAAATGGCTGATTGGGTTCCTTTTATGTCCTACCCAGCATGCAGTGCAAGAGAGGGTGCCCATGGGTAGGTCACCAAGCATCCTGGGTAAAAAGGTCAACCTTCAAATGTAAATAATCTGTCACTTCCCATATTCAGTTCAATGGTTGAAAACAACAGTTATCCCTTTGCACTTTCTGTATTTGACTGCTAGATGGCGCCAAATACTAAGCTATATAATTTTCCATAGGCTTGCATTGTAAACCATTAACATCACATTAATAGGCAAAAATATGTCCACGCTACATATATATATATATATATATATATATATATATATATATATATATATATATATGTGTTTTTTTTACAAAAGGCAAATCCTCTTTGAACTGCAAGTGGACCTGGAAGTGCAGTCACTGTAGATATGAGGGGAAGATCTGAAATGAGGGGAAGCTCTGCTGATTTTATCATCCATTCATGTGTAAGCTAAAATGCTGTTTTTTATTTTCCTTGCATGCCCCCCTTGGATTTACATTGACTGCAATTCCAAGTGCACTTATAGTGATAAGTGGATTTGCCTTTTCCTAAATAACCCCCATAGTCTCATATATATATATATATATATATATATATATATATATATATATATATATATATATATATACTCTGCATTATCCGGTGTAGCCTATATCTACAGTGCATTGGTGTACTGTTTCTAATAGGTCGTGTGTGTGTGTGTGTGTGTGTGTGTGTGTGTGTGTGTGTGTGTGTGTGTGTGTGTGAATATATATATATATACTCTGCATTCAGTGTAACCTAGATCTACAGTGCATTCTGTGGTGTACTGTATCTAATACACTTCTGGTGGTGTACACAGTGTACAATAAAGTGCAGCCGTAGTACAGTTTCTACTACTTTTATGGTATCTAATACAGTGTATACAGTTTCTAATACACTTCTGGTAGTGTACACAGTACACAATACAGTGCAGACATAGTACAGTTTCTAATAAAGTGCAGGCGGTGGACGCAGTATTTAACACAGTGTAGTGTGGTGTTGCAAAAAAAAAATACATCATGTCTGGAAGGACACCAAGAAGAGGCAGTGCTCACAGGCCACTAAAAGAGGGCAAGCACCCTCTGTGTCTACAATCAACAGTGGTGGTCGTGGACAAGGTGCAGTCTCTGCAGATTGCCGTGGGGCATGCTTGTCCTTTTTTCTGCTGCTGGCCATGTAATTGAGCCACAACATGCAGAAAAGTTGGTGGAGTGGATAACAAAACCATACTCATCCTCCTCATCATCGGTCACCTAGGCTCAGAGCAGTTTGCCTTCCAACACAGCTGCCAAAGTGACCTATTCCACAGGCTTCTTGTCCACAGTCACTTCTCCCATAGCCCCAACATAATGCACAGAGAATTATTCGAACGCAGTGTAGAGTACACGCCGATGGAGGATGCACAGAGATTTGAAGGCTTTGAAGGAGTAAAATGAGCCTAGAGAGAGGGGGTGCCCAAGAAGGACAATAGACTGTCAGTCATGTTCCCCCAGCTGCAGCATACTTCCAAGTTTGCTCCAGTGATGAGGAGGGAGGGGATGATGAGGTCACTGACTGTACTTGGGTGCCTGAGAGAAGAGAAGAGGAGGAGGCACAATTCCAACAAGGCAGGATGTCCTCTAGGGGGCAGCTTAAGGGCAGCCAACCTATTGCCTCACTCCACAGAGCTCCACAGATGCAGGGCATTGCTGACTCCCCACTGACTTTTAAAAGTTCCTTGGTGTGGGCCTTTTACGACACGTGTGCAGCAGATCGCACGGCTGTTTGCAACCTATGTCTTAAGTGGATCAGCGTGGCCAGAACAGCAGTCACTTGTGCACCACATAGCTAGGGGTGTAATATGGTGCATTCCAGATTTAGCCAAACAAAAAAAAAAAGTATATATATATATATATATATATATATATATATATATATATATATATATATAGAATAGGCAGGATAATGGGCATCAATAATAGCAAGCAGTGATATTTTTAGTCCATAAAAATAGTCTTTGTAAAAGCTGTACACTAGTGAAAGAGAGACGGTGCCCTCTAAGTGCAGCAATTAAGTTAACACAAATTTATTATGTAGATTAAAAACACACACATGGGAACAGTGGTGTTTAGGCACATCAATACTAAAGGGTTCTTCCGCATATCCCTGTGGAGCACAGATCATGGGAGCTTGTGCACCACATGCTTGACTAGACATATGATGACCTGCCGTACAACCCTACTATACCTCTATTGCTCTCAAAAACCTGCACTGAGAGGAATGAAGGTATAGCAATAGGTGTCCCAAGTACTTGCAGACAATCTGCTAGCAGTACACCACCATCTGATTTTAGCAGGCGAATTTCCCTACCCCAGTTGCTGAACCGTAAAAAGAAATTTGGTCCCAGCCATCCACATGCTCAGCATCTAAATGCCAGCTTGGCCAAATTGCTAGCACTGCAACTGCTACCTTTTCAGCTGGTAGACTCTGCCCCCCTTTCGTGAATTTGTGGAATGTGCTGTACCTCAGTGGCAGGTTCCAAAACGCCATTTCTTTTCACAGAAGGCCATTCTGGCTCTCTACAGGCATGTGGAAGGAAATGTTTTGGCCTCGTTGGACAGGGCAGTCAGTAGTAAGGTTCATATATTACCACTGACTCATGGTCCAGCAGGTATGGGCAGGAATGTTACCTTTCATTCATGGTGCACTGGGTAATTCTGCTGGCAGCTGAGAATTATGCAGGACAGGGTTTAGTGTTGTTGGAGCTTGTTCCGCCACCACACCTCCAAAATGCTAGTGGTGATTCTGCCACAGCTCTCTCCTCCACCCCCTCCTCTTCTTCTTTCTCTATGGCTTCCTCTGCAGATTTGTCCTCTGAACCAGCGGTGCTCTGAAATCGTTCAAGGGGCTATGCAAGCAGCCAGGCTAAAAGATGCCATGCAGTGCTTGAGTTGGTCTGCCTAGGGGACAGGAACCACACTGGGGCAGAGATTCTGTCAGCTTTGCAGGGGCAGGCTCAGAGGTGGTTGATGCCATGCCAGCTTCAGCCAGGAATGGTTGTATGCGACAATGGCACCAACCTTCTCTCCACCCTTTGACAGGGGCACTTGACCCATGTTCCATGTTTGGCACACATCCTGAATTTGATGTGGTTCTTGAGCAGGTACCCAGGCTTACAGGATCTTCTGAGGCAGGCCAGAAAAGTCTGTGGTAATTTCTGATGGTCATACAATGCCAGTGATTGTCTGGCTGACATTCAAAGGGAATGCAACCTACCCACCAACCGCCTCATTTGTAACATACCCACCAGGTGGAACTCAAAGTTGGTAATGCTGCAGTGGCTGCACACACATTAGAGGGTCATCAACGAGTACCTGTGTGAGTATAGCACCAGGACAGAGTCAGGGGGACTTGGCTTCTTTTCGCCATGCCAGTGGATACTGATCAAGGATGCATGCATTGTCACTGTCACCATTTGAGGGGGCCACAAGGATGGTGAGCAGTGAAAATGCATGCATCAGTGACACTGTCCCTCTAGTCTTCCTGTTGGAGCACACGTGTAAGGCTGACCGCAGGTCAGCTTGTGTTTGTAGGAGGAGTCAGGCTGCATAAAGCCTGCCCTCCTCTGCCTCCTCCTCTCATGGTCGCTGGCTCTCGTGTATGCCGTTGCGTCATTTCTGGGTTAGGACAGGTCACGTCATCACTTCTGGTTCCGGTTACAGAGCGGCAGCACGGTCGGCTGTAGGATCTTGCCGGTCCTCTCTCTCCCGGGGGCCGTGGTTCGGGTAGGCATGGGTGGGTGGCATCTAGGGAGGACCTGCATCGGATGCCACCCGTCCCGCTCAGGTACCGGCTTGGGGGGGTCAGTTTGTTCACAGGGGGGCTTTGCAGATCAGGGGGGGCGTCCTGGGTTATTTTTCAGGCTTTTCTGCCCCCATCCTACTCCCTAGCAATGCTGGTACAGTGTACAGTCCAGGGTTGCTTATTTATAAAAAAATAAAATAAGGAAAGATACATTCGATGATTTATTAAAGTATGCTAAACTGCATTAATGTGTTTGTATGTGCTCAGAGTTCAGCCTGTTTGTAGGGGGGCATGGTGGCTGGGGGGGAACATCCTGGGGGTTATTTTTTAGGCATGTTGTAAGGCTGGGGTTTGGGGTGTCTGTGGCAGTTCACTTAAAGCGGAGGTCCACCCTAAAGTGGACCTTCCGCTCTTTGAAATCTTCCCCCCCTCCGGCGCCACAATTGGCACCTTTCAGGGGGGAGGGGGGTGCAGATACCTGTACAGTACAGGTATCTGCACCCACTTCCGGCGTAGATTCTGCAGAAGGTACGCCCCTTTCCGCAGAATCTACGCCCCTTTCCGAAAGTCCCCCGCTGCCTGCTGGGAAACACACGGATCCCAGAGACAGCGGGGACCATCCTTATTGCGCAGCGCGACTCGCGCATGCGCAGTAGGGAACTGGGAAATGAAGCCGAAAGGCTCCACTTTCTGATTCCCATATCCAAGATGGCAGCGGCAGCACCCGAGAGACGATCGAGAGATCGGCTTCGGGTGCTGACATCGCGGGCGCGCTGGGCGGGTAAGTGTCACTATTTTAAAAGTCAGCAGCTGCAGTATTTGTAGCTGCTGGCTTTTAAAAAAAAACGGCGGAACTCCCGGCGGACTCCCGCTTTAATAGACAGGTCCTGCAGTGTGCTGCCTTTTCACCCGCATGGGGCCACGCTGCTAGTACCCTGTTACCACGTGCTACGCACACATGTCAAGTATGGGGTTTTCAGGGGTAATTCAGGCTGCAGAGATGACATGACGCTTGCTCATCGCCTGCCATCTCATTATTCTGTGGGGGTCTTTGGGGGCAGCATGGTTTAGAACATTTCTTATGCAATTTATGTTTCTCAGGCAATTTATGGTTCTCATGCAAGTTACGTTTCTCATGCAATTTACATTCTCACATAATTTACGTTCTCATGTAATTTTACGTTCTCATGCAATTTACAGTCTCACGCAATTTATGCTGTCATGCAATTTACATTCTCATGCAATTCACGGTTTCTCATGCAATTTACGGTTTCTCTTGCAATTTATAGTTTCTTATGCAATTTACGGTTTCTCATGCATTTTACATTCTCATGCGGTGTACGTTCTCATGCGGTTACGTTCTCATGCAGTTACGTTCTCATACAATTCATGTGTCCCGTGCAATTTACAGTTTCTCATGCAATTTACGGTTTCTTATGCAATTTACGGTTTCTCATGCAATTTACATTCTCATGAGGTGTATGTTCTCACACGGGTACGTTCTCACACGGGTATGTTCTCATGCGGTGTACATTCTCATGCAATTCCCGTGTCTCGTGCAAATTATGGTTTCTCGTGCAATTTACGGTTTTCATGCAATCTATGTTTCTCATGCAATTTATAGTTTGTTATGCAATTTACGTTCTCATGCAATTTATGTTCTCATGCAATTTAAGTTTTTTCATGCAAATTATGTTTTTTCATGCGGTGTACATTCTCACGCGGTGTACGTTCTCACGAGGTATACGTTCTTATGTGGTGTACATTCTCACAAGGTGTACGTTCTCATGCAATTTACGGTTTCTCATGCACTTTACGGTTTCTCATGCAATTTACATTCTCGTGCGGTGTACATTCTCACACGGTTTACGTTCTCACAAGGTTTACGTTCTCATGCGGTGTAAGTTCTCATGCAATTCACGTGTCTCGTGCAATTTATGGTTTCTCGTGAAATTTATGGTTTTCATGCAATTTACGGCTTCTTACGCAATTTACGTTTCTCATGCAATTTGCGTTTTTCATGCAATGTCTATTTTATGTTTTTTTATGGTTTTCATGCAGTTGACGTTTTTCATTCGATTTACGGTTCTTACGCAATTACAGTTTCTCATGCAATTTACGGTTTTTCATGCAATTTTATGGTTCTCATGCAATTTTTTGACTTTTCCCATGTTTCTTACATTTCTCATGTTTCCCATGTTTCTTACGTTTCCCATGTTTCTTTCGTTTCCCATGTGTCTTACGTTTCCCATGTTTCTTGCATTTCCCATGTTTGTTACGTTTCCCATGTTTCTTACATTTCTTGCGTTTCCCATGTTTCTTAAATTTCTTACGTTTCCCAAGTTTCTTTTGTATTCCCATGTTTCTTTCGTATGCCCATGTTTCTTTCGTATTCCCATGTTTCTTACTCTCACGTTTCTTACGTTTTCCCATGTTTCGCACGTTTCATATCATATGCCTTTCATGTCATTGCCTTTCGTTCGCTGCATTTCCGTTAGCTGTCGCTTACATCCAGGATCTGTCAAATCTACAGATCCATACGGGCTGGGGTTTCGTTTTTAATTGATTGTTATCCCACACCTTTACTACTACCCACCACGGTCTGTGGGTACCTTAGCCCTGAGTGTTCATTTTAATTTCCTGTGTTGGTGCTGCAGGTTGCTTGGGCTCACTTCTGCCTACACTAGTGTGGTGTTGTCATTAGGTTCACATTCATGCGCTGTTGGTCCTGTCATTTCGGCACATACGTCCTTATACTTGTCAGGTACCAGGGGGTTCGTTATGTCACGGGCTGGTTGTCTGTTATGTTCTCTGGTTGTTTCACACAGCTGGGTTGTCCGTGTTCTTCCACTGCAGGATACCAGTTAACAGATTGAGGTGATCGTTTTTAATTGGCTTGTTCGTGGCAAGTCTCCTCATCTGTTCTTACACTGATCACATTTCATTCTAACTCACGTTTCTCATGCGGTTAGTTTCTCATGTGGTTAGTTTCTCATGCGGTTAGTTTCTCATGTGGTTTACGTTGCTCATGCAATTTACGTTTCTCTCGTTTTCCAGGTTTCTCTTGTTTTCCAGGTTTCTCTAGTTTTTCAATTTTTCTCTGTTTTTTCTAGGTTTCTCTCGTTGTTTCATAAATTAATTTTCTCGGCCAACCTGCGTTTCTAATGCAGGTGGTGTTTTTCTTGCAGCCTCGGTTCTTATGCTGCTCATGTTTGTATCAGCTCGCGCTACTCATGTTTCTCGTTCAGTCACGTTTCCTTCTCGCAGCTTACATTCTTGTCACAGGTTTCTCTGTCTGCTCACGCTTCTCTCGCAAGTTATGTTCCTGAACCAGTGGTGTGTTGTTTCCACACTACCTTTAATTTCCTAGCTGCGTCCGGCCAGGAGTTGCACAATGGTATGGAACGATTGGTAAGTCAGCCTATTGCAGCTCCAGCAGCTTCTACTGGCTCAGGGGTTTTAGTGCATTCCCACAACCCTCTCGGGGCCTAGGCCGGTATCAGTAGGCCTGGGTCTAGGAAGCAGGTGCCGGCGTTGCATCTTCTCTTCAGTTCCAGTTTCATAATGGATTGGGTTTCCATTTGGCTGACTCAGCAGCCTTGATCATTAGGTTATATTTTGAATACCAGGCAGGCTCATGACACTGCTTGGCATGATTTCCAGGCTTTCCGGTCTAGGTTTCCTAATCCTGATGGTTAACATCCAGTTCCTATTTGCTTTTTTCAGTTTTTTGCCTGTTCCAGCTCATATCGTCCCAAAGCACTTTTGGGGCATATCGAGCTGAGTCTCAGCATTTCATGTTGGATGACCCGTCAGGTTTTCTTATTTTCTGCACTTTTGATTTAAACCATCCTCAGGGATCCAGCAGAGTAGACCCCCTGCTGTGCTCAGCAGACTTCCAATGGGTCATATTTTTTGTGACATATCTGACATGCTCTCAGGTCTCCTTTTCCTTTGGTTACCAGCTTGGTGCTCAATGCAGTGCTATAGCTGGCTTTTTGTGGTTTCTGAGGCCAGGAGAGTTGTGCTTCTGGCCCAGGGTCTCTCTTACTTTAGCCAATCAACTGGTTGGCACCCTGGCCTTTTCTGTTACATCTGCAAGCTCGCAAGATGCAGCAATCGGGGCCGGCACTGTTATCAGGTTCTTGGAGCCTGGCAAGGCGTGGTGCCCGGTGTTGGTTTTATACCAGCTTGTTAGTGCTACATTTGTCAATCCCTGGGATGGTCCTCTGCTGCCTTTTCCTAGTGCTCCTCTTTCCGCAGCTAAATACATACTTCATTGACACCACCCTTTTTTGGCCAAACAGGGTCTGGACTCTAAAGCATACTTTGGCTATTCATTCAGGGTAGGAGTGGCTTCTGCAACTTTGCGCCAGGGGGCCCCATTCCCTATTATTTGGTATTTGGGTAGGTGGAGGTTGTCTTGTTTCTCTGGGTTTGTCCCAGAGACACTTTTGAGATACCACAAGTGTTTGTCAATTTTGGCAGGTTAGACGTTAATTCACCATGTATAAATCTGGTTGTTAAGCTTTCATCCTACTGTGTTTATTTTTGCCCACTTTTAGGCATACTGACCACGTAACCCCGGCACACTTCAGGTTTATGTTCTTTGTTGCTCTTTGTTCCTTTCCATACTAGCCACAGATTGACTCAGAGTACAAGTGTAAAGCTGACCGCAGGTCAGCCTGTGTTTGTAGGAGGAGTCAGGCTGCATAAAGCCTGCCCTCCTCTGCCTCCTCCTCTCGTGGTAGCTGGCTCTTGTGTCCCTCCTCCTCTCGTGGTCGCTGGCTCTCGTATCCCACCCACCCATTCCCTTTTTTTTTTCATTTCATTCAATACATTTCATACTTGGGTATGCCCCCTTTTAGGCATACTGACCACGTGACTCCGGCACACTTCAGGTCTGTGTTCTTTGTTGCTCTTTCTTCCTTTCCATACTATCCACAGATTGACTCCGAGTACAAGCTTCATTGAATTATGGACAGTGCACTTGAGGAAACCCAGAAACCCAAGGAGTTGTACGTGGCTTGGATGAGGTAGTTATGGATCTTGTGATCTATAGTGACCCAGAGGACTCAGAGTCAAATGCCTCTGCAAACTTACACTACATGACATCCCTGATTCTGCAAAGCCTGTGAAAGGACCTTAGGAGTCGTGGTATTAAGAAGAGGGATCATTACTGGCTGGCAACCCTTCTTGATCCACGTTAAAAGGGTAAGGTTGCAGAACTCACCCTGCATTCGCAGAGGAAGCAGAGGATGAAACATCTTCAGGAGGCCTTGAAGAAAGGTTTGTGCAATGCATTTCCAGACCCTGGGAGGTTACAATTTCCTGGTGCTGGACGTGTTGCTAAAGGCTTCATTCGGTCAGAGGAAGAGCAGTGGAGAAGGTGGCCGGCTGACCGATGCCTTTAAACAATTTTTCAGTCCTCAGCACCAAGGTCTCATCAGTTCAAGAAACTATTTCCAGCGTCTGCATTACATGGTGCAGGAATATCTAGGGGCAAGAGCAGACTTGAAGACCTTTCCAACAGATCATCCACTGAGTTACTGGGTCTTGAGGATGGACCACTGGCCAGAACTTATTCAATATGCAATTGAGCTACTGGCCTGTCTTATATCCAGCATGCTTTCTGAATGCACATTCAGTGCTGCTGGAGGGTTTGTAACGGACCAAAGACTCCGCTGATAGGCTCACATTCATGAAAATTAATCAGTCTTGGATCAGCAGCTATTAAGCACCTGACACTGATGTAACTGATTGAATTTACTATGGATGTTGGATCCCTTGAAGACTGCCTATGCTGACTATCCTATTCCTCCTCAATCTTGATGATGCTAGCTTCCAACAATATTTTTGGTTTAGAGAACTACCACTACCACCCAAGGGCCAATTTTCTGCCCCTTTTTAACAGGGGCATGTAATTACAATGTTTGATATAATATTTCACAGCAGCAACCGTTCCTGCGCCCAACAAGAGTATCTGTGAGGGCTTACAGTGTTGTGGCACCACCACTGCCCAAGGCCCAATTTATCCGCCCCTATTTAACAAGGTCATGTAATTACAATTCTTGATATAATATTTCACAGCAGGGCCCATTCCTGCACCCAACAAGAGTAACTGTGAGGGCTTACAGTGTTTTGGTACCATCAACACCTAAGGCCCAATTTTCTGAGTATATAGGGCAGGCTGCATAGTATATACACTGGTGTTCAGAGTATATAGTGCCTGGGGGCATGGGGGGACCCCCACGCCATCGTTTTAGAAGTTTGGGTGCAGGCTTCCCCTTAATATCCATACCAGCCTGAAGGGCCTGGTATGGATTTTGGGAGTGACATCCAAGTCATTTTTTTTTGTATTTTTGGTATTTTTATCTATATTGCCGGGATCCAACAATACATTACAACAGTGGGTAGTTTTAAATAATTTTTTTTTATTTAGAAATATAATTTTGCTGTGGTACTGTTATAAACATGGGGAAGATGTGCTACTTTCAGGCATACTAAAGGACACAATATTTAAAGGAATATTTAATTTTTATTGTTTGCATTATTAAAATCACTGCTCCCAAAAAAACTGACATTTTTAAAAATTATTTTTTGCATGATGTCCCACTTTTTATGGCAATAACTTGCATTTAAGCCTTAAAAATTAGCAATTTTCATTTTTTACGTTTGTGTCCCATAGACTTTAATGGTGTTCACGTGTTCGATGAAATTTTTTGCCTGTTCGCATGTTCTGCTGCAAACTGAACCGGGGGGGGGGGGGGGGGGGGAGGGGGTGTGCGGCTCATCCCTGCTGCTTAACCCTCTTGTATTTTATTGTGATTTTAACTGAACTGTCTCCCTTTATATTGTAAAGTGCTGCACAAACTCTTGGAACTATACAAATCCTGTATAATAATAGTAATAATAATGTTTTAGTGTACTCTAGAAATAAATATGTTGATTTGATCTGTGGGGGTATTTGATAGGGGTTTAGATTTAATTTATAGTTTCTATTGTTTATGCATTGCATATATTTGATACATGTATGGATTAATAGGATTGGCCCATTTAAGGACTAAGTGGGAGTTGTTTAACCACTTCAGCCCCGGACCATTTTGCTGGTCAAAGACCAGACCACTTTTTGCGATTCGGCACTGCGTCGCTTTAACTGACAATTGCGCGATCGTGCGACGTGGCTCCCAAATAAAATTGACGTCATTTTTTTCCCACAAATAGAGCTTTCTTTTGGTGGTATTTGATCACCCCTGCAGTTTTTATTTTTTTGCGCTATAAACAAAAATAGAGCGGCAATTTTGAAAAAAACACATTATTTTTTACTTTTTGTTATAATAAATATCCCCCCAAACTATATATAAAAAAACATGTTTTTCCCTCAGTTTAGGCCGATATGTATTCTACGTATTTTTGGTAAAAAAAAATCGCATAAGCGATTATTGATTGGTTTGCGCAAAAGTTATAGCGTTTACAAAATAGGGGATCGTTTTATGGCATTTTTATTAATTTTTTTTTACTAGTAATGGCAGCGATCAGCGATTTTTATTGTGACTGCGACATTATGGCGGACACATCGGACATTTTTGACACATTTTTGGGACCATTGTCATTTATACAGCAATCACAAAGTGATTGCTGTGTAAATGACGCTGGCAGTGAAGGGGTTTACCAGTGGCTGGCAGTGTAGGGGTTAAGTGTTCCTAGGGGTGTGTTACTAACTGTTGGGGGCTGGGCTTTAATTTAGTGAACACTGATCTCTGCTCCAATCACATGGAGTAGAGATCAGCGTCACTAGTTACTAGGCAGAAGGGGGAAATGCTGTTTACAACGGCATTTCCTCGTTCAGCCGCCCCGTGAGACGATCGCAGGTATGCCCGTGGCGATCGAGTCCACGGGACCTGCGACCGGACTCACGGGGGTCCCGATCAGCACGCGAGCACGCTGGCAAGGCGGCATTAAAAATTGGATGTACCTGTACGCCAATATGCCTGCCCGTGCCATTCTGCCGACGTGTGCTGGTTGGGAACCGTTTAAGTAGCGCACCTCCTAGGGATCCGCAAATAGAATGGGATCCCTCACCGTGCACAGCCAGGCACACCAAATTTCCATAGTCACTCCAGAGTCAGTGAGCAGTCTGTGACTTTTTTTGTTTGTTTTATTGAGGTACATAGCTTGTATAGGGATGGGAGAATATGGGATGCTCACTTGACTTCAAACAAAACTTTAGGGACAACTCCCGCTATATACAGCTTCTCCTCTTCATCCAGCACACACTTACTTGCAGAACCCAGCTATGTCACCTTGTTGTAGTTTTTGTAGCAAAGGCCTTTTACTGGCAGGGACTTGCAGAGCAGATAGGGTGACACATCTTACACTTCCCAGTACTTCCTCTACATGGTCACTGATCCCAGTACAACCTATTCAGGCACTGCCAACCCGCCAGGCTGCAGCTGCCCCTTTAACTAGGCCTCCAGGGCAATTCCTCCCCACATTCCTTCAGACTGACACTCACCTGCCCACCTCTCTCAGTAAATCTCCTTGACGTGCTGACCTGCACCTGCTGTTCTCTCACTTGCTTCTGTGCCTCCAGGACGGGTTTCCTCCATGTATTGTAGGGGGAATCTTCCAGCACCCGAGCCCCAGGCCTGAGGTCACCCCCCACCCCAGACTAAAGGGCACCTTCAAGGGCCAGCAACAGCCTTCTCAGCACTCCATCTTCCACCCAACTCCCCTTGCTGGCATGACTCATGCCTATTTATGAGGAGGCTTGCCCTCTGCCAGCCCTTTATTAAGGATTGGCTGAGGTTCTCATAAATATTCCTAACAGCCCCTTCTAGCTTACAACCACCATGTCTAGAACATTCTCCAATGTTCCAAAGAACAGGGGGAGGCACCAGAAGATCTGTCAGGATGAGTCACCCAGCCCCTGAGTCACTGATCCCTGGCCCAGATTCACAACAGAGTCCTGACACTCAGCCAAGCGAATTTACCTACACTAACAACTAGCTAGAGGGTGCTACACTTAAATTGTATGTGTATATAAACACTCCTATCTCCCTATATCTTTTTACTCTGCCATTAGGCCCCAGTATGGGGAAAACATATCAGAGGTATGAGCTTGGTGGAGTATCCTTATCACAGACTTTGGGGTGCAGGAGAACCATTCCCTGGAGGACTCTGTGTTTTAATGTGTTCTTAAGTTATCCAGAGCTGGTCACTAATTGCTTGTGGCTTCTTATGCAAGTTAGTCTGGGTAACTGGACTGTCTAAGGAGGTCATTGTTATGATATTAGGACTAGCTCTACTATGTAAGGTGACCTTTGTCTGAGATAATGGGAGTGGCCTTTATCTGATGGTTTGCTGTATAAATTCAGTGTATTTATAAAAATAAAGAAGTTCATTTTCTTGTGTATTCCAAGACTGGTGTTGTCTAGTTCTTGTGGTTTCTATAGCCAGATCCATTGGTCTCATGTTCCAGGACTTGGTAAACAGCTTCTTGGCGGAAATACCCAACAGGGTGTCCAAAGTCCATCACAGTCCTCCACAGTGCTGGAACAATAAAGTTGTTACTAGGGATGAGCCGAACACCCCCCGGTTCGGTTCGCACCAGAACTTGCGAACGACCCCCGCGTTCGGTACGAACGTTAGAACCCCATTGAAGTCTATGGGACTCGAACGTTCGAATCGGAAAGTGCTCATTTTAACGGCTAATATGCAAGATAGTGTCCTAAAAAGGGTTTGACGACCTGCCTCCTGCCTCAGGGGACATGGGTCACTGCAAAAAAAAGTTTTAAAAACTACCGTTTTGGCGGGAGCACTGATTTTAATGACGATTAAAGTGAAAAAAAAAAGTGAAATATTCCTTTAAATATGGTGCCTGCGGGGTGTCTGTAGTATGCCTGTGAAGTGCCACGTGTTTCCCGTGTTTAGAACAGTCCCTGCACAAAATGACATTAAACGGAAATAACACCATTTAAAACTGCTTGCGGTTTTAATGTTATATCTGGTTCCTGCAATATGGTTGAAAATCATTGAGAAACATGGCATGGGTAGCCCTCCCTGCCCATTACCAGCCTATTTGGGTCTTGTACACATATTAAGGGGAACCCCGTACCCATATTAAAAAAAGGAAATGCGTGTGGCCCCCAGGCCCTATATACTCAGAACAGCAGTATACAGGCGGTGCAAACAAGACAGGGACTGTGTAGGTTTGTTGTGTTAAGTTGAATCTGTTTGTCATTTTCAACCGGTACATTTTTAAAGTGGAGCTCCAGTCAAAAAAACTATCTTTAAGCTTTTTGGAAAACATAGGGAAGGGTTATCACCCCTGTATAATTTGTTTTGTCGTCCATCTTTTTTCATCTCACTTGCTGCTGTCTCCTTGCGTTTGCAAGTAGGAGATGTTTGTAAGTTGGATGTTTGAAAGTAGGGGCCTGCCCTATATTATAGCGGTATGTACTGGGTACAGAGCACGCAGACAGCACGCACTATCTCCTAACACTACTGACTGCAAGCTCTATTATTAACCACTTGTTAGCCCAATGTTTGCATAAAGTGAAAGATGAAGTTATGCTGAGTAAATAGATATCAAACATGTCACTCTTCAAAATTGCACATGCCCGTGGAATGGCGCCAAACGTCGCTACTTAAAAAATCCCCATAGGCGACGCTTTAAATATTTTTTTACTGGTTACATGTTTTGAGTTGCAGAGGAGGTCTAGGACTAGAATTATTGCTCTCGCTCTAACATTCTCGGCGATACCTCACATGTGTGGCACATGCGAGCACATGGGGACATGGGCGCTTTAATTTTTATTTTATTTTTTTATTGTTCATTTTACTTTATTTATTTTAGTTTGACATTTTTTTTCCCAAAAATATATTTTTGATCACTTTTATTCCTATTACAAGAAATGTAAACATCCCTTGTAATAGGAATATGGGGTGACAGGTCCTCTTTACAGTGAAATCTGGGGGGTCAATATGACCCCACATCTCACCTCTAGGCTGGGAAGCCTGAAATAAAAAATAAAAAAAAGATTCTGGCTTTGATCGTACTGGCGAGTTGGTAGAAGCACCGGAGGGCGGTGAGGGGTGGGGGGCGTCTATGGCTGGGTATTTCAGGGTATCACCGAGTATGGCTGGGTATCTCTGAGTATGGCTGGGTATGGCAATTTATGGCAGGGTATTACAGAGTATTGGCGGGGTATTGGCGGGGTACTACAGAGTAATAGCAGGGTACTGCAGAGTATTGGGGGTACTGCAGAGTAATGGCGGGTACTGCAGAGTATTGGGGGGTACTGCAGAGTAATGGCGGGTACTGCAGAGTAATGGGGGTTACTGCAGAGTAATGGGGGGTACTGCAGAGTAATGGCAGGGTACTGCACTGCAGAGTAATGGCGGGGTACTGCACTGCAGAGTAATGGCGGGGTACTGCAGAGTAATGGCGGGGTACTGCAGAGTAATGGCAGGGTACTGCACTGCAGAGTAATGGCGGGGTACTGCACTGCAGAGTAATGGCGGGGTACTGCACTGCAGAGTAATGGCGGGGTACTGCAGAGTAATAGCGGGGTACTGCAGAGTAATGGCAGGGTACTGCACTGCAGAGTAATGGCAGGGTACTGCACTGCAGAGTAATGGCGGGGTACTGCACTGCAGAGTAATGGCGGGGTACTGCAGAGTAATTGCGGGGTACTGCAGAGTAATGGCGGGGTACTGCAGAGTAATGGCAGGGTACTGCACTGCAGAGTAATGGCGGGGTACTGCACTGCAGAGTAATGGCGGGGTACTGCAGAGTAATGGCGGGGTACTGCAGAGTAATGGCAGGGTACTGCACTGCAGAGTAATGGCAGGGTACTGCACTGCAGAGTAATGGCGGGGTACTGCACTGCAGAGTAATGGCGGGGTACTGCAGAGTAATGGCGGGTACTGCAGAGTAATGGCAGGGTACTGCACTGCAGAGTAATGGCAGGGTACTGCACTGCAGAGTAATGGTGGGGTACTGCACTGCAGAGTAATGGCGGGGTACTGCAGAGTAATGGCGGGGTACTGCAGAGTAATGGCAGGGTACTGCACTGCAGAGTAATGGCAGGGTACTGCACTGCAGAGTAATGGCGGGGTACTGCAGAGTAATGGCGGGGTACTGCAGAGTAATGGCAGGGTACTGCAGAGTATGCACTGGTATTGCAGAGTATTGGCAGGGAATTGAGGGGTTAAATTCGGTGAGCAGCGATGTGGGCACTGCAGATGCAGCCCACATCGCTGCTGACACCGATCTCTTTCCCCTCCGCTGTACTGATCGGTACAGAAAGGGGAGGGAGGAACAGGCGTCATAACATGACGCCGGTTTGTTTCCAAGTGATCACTCCGTCATTTGACGGAGCAATCACGTGGTAAACGGCCGCTATGAGCGGCCGTTTACCGTGATGCGCCGGGTCCTATGGACCCGGCGGTCACGGATGCTCTCGAGTGCGCACACCTCGGGGCACGCGAGAGCAGAATTCTGGGAGGCCATTAATTAACGGCCTCTCTGAGTTAAACAACCGCCCTGAAGCCGTTAATCGGCAATGGGCAGTTGTTAAGTGGTTAAAGCTAGATCACTAGCTATATAGGTGAGGTGAATATAGTGGTGTATACTGCAGTCAGGGCACAGACAACAACCACTACACAGCAGCAAGATAGGAAATCAGCCAAAAACGATTGGTGTGTACTGTGTTGAAGGTACACAGAACACCCACTGCTTCAGATGCAAAGTAACACACTACAGGAGGCCGCCTTAAAGGCGGCCTTATATAGTGTGGGGCGTGCACTACACAGCCTGAGCTATGATTGGCCACAGGCAGGATGCCTGTGGCCAATCATGGCTCTCCTCGCTGCCGGCGCTGCGATTGGCCAAGCATGCGGGGTCACAGTGCATGCTTGGCCAATCATCGGGCAGCAATGCACTGCGCCAATGCAGTGCATTGTGGTCCGCGCGCGCGTCACTCGAATTTTGACGCGAACGGCCAAAACGTTCGGAATTCGCCGAACGCATGAACAGCCAATGTTCGAGCCGAACGTACGTTCGACTCGAACACGAAGCTCATCCCTAGTTGTTACACCTAACAAAACAGTGGTGGGCTGCTTCCTATTATAGTACATCCCACCTAGTATAGTTGGGGGATATGTGTCCCTACTGGAAGCTTTTCCTTCTATTCTTGTTCTGGTGACAACTGTAATAATATGGATTTTCTATCACTCTCGGGCTCAGTAACAATTGTCATCAGGATAAACAGAGGAGGTGAGCATCATTAGTAAGGCTACATATAGCAATAAAAGCCAGACATAAATTCTAACCCTCCCTTATGCCACGTACACACGATCGGACATTCAAACAACAAAATCCTGGAAGTATTTCCGACAGATGTTGGCTCAAACTTGTCTTGCATACACACAGTCACACAAATGTTGTCGGAAATTCTGAACGTCAAGAACGCGGTGACGTACAAAACGTATGATGAGCCGAGAAAAATTAAGTTCAATAGCCAGTGCAGCTCTTCTGCTTGATTCCGAGCATACGTGGAATTTTGTGCGTCGGAATTGTGTACACACAATTGGAATTTCCAACAACGAATTTTGTTGTCGGAATATTTGAGAACCAACTCTCAAATTTTTGTTATCGGAAATTCTGACAAAAAATGTTCGATGGAGCCTACACATGGTCGGAATTTTCGACAACAAGCTCCCATTGAACATTTGTTGTTGGAAATTGCGATCGTGTGTACACGGCATAATGTATGCAAATAGTACTGCCGCACGTGGCAGTTTGACAGCCCAACTAAAAGAAAAAAACACTCTGTCAAAGGTACATCTATTGGTCCTTTTGGAGAAAAATAACACTGTTACTTGAATTATAGACACCCCCCAAAGGGTTATCAGAAGCCTGGCACAGGTTATACCTTGTTATGACTGCGCTTGAGTATTCATACAAAATAATAATTAAAACCCAAGAAGTGTGATTCATTCTTTTAATTTAAATTACATTTATTAATCTTATTTTGTTGAAATTAATCAGAATCTGATTATGTTGATTTGGATATGTTTTTTTTTCATTCTTGTGTGTGCAGCAGTGCACATTTAGTGAATGTGATTAGAAGATAAATGCGATCAGATGTGAAGACAGACTTTCTGCCTATCAGGTGTTATGCTCTATAACCAATGTTACTATTCTCTTTTAGCCTAGGTTCACACTTGTGCAATGTGGGAAGAAGTTGCAACCAGTGCGATTACAGCGCCGGTTCCCCCATCACATCTCTCCCCCAGGCAGTTCACACTGCCCTCTCCAAACAGCTGTGTGTATCAATATATTGTTAATGACACCCCCAGATCGGTTCACAGATAACAGTGCAATCTTTGGAATCCACTCACATTTGAAAAGGGAATAACACGCTCAGCTAATATTAGCTGCTCGCCTCTGGACCTATCATAGACCATAAGCGCAAGCCGACATACGCATTGTCATCAGCATCCTTGTCCCATGACCTGATTCACATATGAAATCGTGAACAGGGACGCACCAAACCCCCTGCTGTGAACCGTAGCATGTGTGAACTTAGCCTTTAGGTTACAAAAAGGATTAGTGTGAGGATTACAGGCAGAGTTAGTGTTAGAGTTATAGGAAGGAATTGGGTAAGAGTTACAATGAGAGTTTGTTTGAGAATTATAGAAACAGCAAATGTTGTGAAGTTACCAAGAAGGTTAGTGGGAGAATTTTGGGGAAGGTTAGTGGGAGAATTTTAGGGATTTTAGGGAGGGTTCGTGGGAGGGTTACAAGTAAGGTTAGTGGTAGGATATATAGAGGATTAGTGTTGGATGTTACAAGTAGAATTTGTTTGAGGATTACAGGGAGGGTAAGTGTGAGGATTGAAGTTAGGGCTAAAGATTGGTTTAGTGCTAGGGTCACAAAAAGAGAGTGTGTGAAGCTACTGGGGGGCCAGTGAAAGGGTTACAAAGAAGAGTTAATGTTTGAACTGGACGAAGAGATAGTGTGGGGTTAGTACTAGGGTTACAGAAAGGGTTTGTGTAAGCGTAACAAGGTTATTTTGAGGGTTACAGGGAGAGTCAGTAATAAGGTAACAGGGAGAGTTAGTATGAGGATTATCATTACAATTACAGGGAAGACTAGTGTTAGTGATACATGCAAAGTTAATGTGAGGTGGCCCTTAGTGTATGGCATCACTTAATCTCCATCAAAAGCTATCAGAAACTCTCTGATAACTCTGAAAGCGAATCTATTAGTATGGCAGATGATGAGTGCTTACACAAGCTACAAAGTCTGAGCACCAGCTGGTTTTCACCAGAGCTCCTGAAGGTAGAGATGGGTTTCTCTGATTGCTGGAGACAGTCAGGATCAAGCAAATGATTGAGCTAGGTGGCTGACAGGAGAGTGGACTATGTCCAGGCAATGGAATGCGAACAAGAGGATAGTGTAGACAAGAGAGAAGTCAACAATCCTGGTCTGCAAGTGTCTGGTAAACCAGCATGAGGGTTTATCAGAATCTAGAAGCCCTTCTTAATAAAGGAGCTCTCAGATACCACCCCCCTCCCCAGTAAATGTTAATAATAATAATAAAAAAATATATATATATATATATATATATATACAGTATATATTATGTTTCACAATGTACATCCATCATCAGTAATGTCATCCAGCGATGCAGATCAATGTCAATCATGATATCATCCAATGATGCAGATCAGATCCATGTCAGTCATGATACCACATACTTGCCGACTGAAAGAAGAGAAGAGTCAACCATCTACATTCATCTGTTTCCATTACTTCAAATTACAGTTCTGGTGAAAGGCCACTGATATGAACAAAGGGGCAAGGGACTCTGGAATGACAACATTTATCAAATATGGACATCGCCATAATTAGTCAATAACATCATGAGGATCCTCATGACATTATAGATTAACCATGATTGGCAGATGTAATTCATCCAAGGGTAGTGAAAAATGTGTTGGAGATCTGTGTTCGGTGGAAATGTGGCATCTGCATTCCTGGACAATATGACTGATAAAGGATGTACATCATGGGACTTTTTTTAATAAAGGGTTAGTTCACCTCTACCAAAAAACTGGCCGTGCATTTAAGGGGGGGGGGGGGGGGGCTGTAGATAAACACAAACTGTGCAGCTTTGACTAGAGATAGATAATGCTCTTGCTATAGGTGTAGGCCTTCTACATACCTCCCAAAGCCTGTTTGAAAGACTCCCAGTAATGACATCAACCTGTCCTGCAATGTTGCTAGGACATTGCTAAGACACTCCCAGCTGTTATTGCTCCCCCTCATCATCACAGAAGAGAACTCTCAAACCCCTGCACAAGTATGGTTCACTATCTTCCTCGCAGCATTGTTAGGCTCAGAGCCACTGCATCAGGGGAGACAGAGTGCGTGTTTGGGAGTTTGAGAACTTGCTCTTGTGATGTGATCAAATCCATACCAGGCCATTTTTTTGGGGGGAGGGGCTTAAAACTCATACCAGATGTGAAGGGCCTGGTGTGAATTGTGGAGGAACCCTTATGCTGTTTATTTTAAAAGACCATCATCTAGGATAAGGGTCTGGTATAGATGAAGGGAATTCCAGGCCAGTTAAACAAAGAACTGAGTGATAATTAAAAAAAATAGCAAGGGGGTTCCTCTATAACTCATACCAGAACTTTCATCTCTGGTATGAATTTTAAGAGGGACCCCACATAAAAATAACACACACAAAAAAAAAAACAGGGTGAGGTACCTCCCTCCAAATTCTACAGCAGACTGTTATCAAAGCATAGCTAGGAAAGGTGGGATGAGGGAAGCGACAGGAGCACAGATGTGTGTTGGTGGGGAGTAGAGGAATTTGGGGGGGGGGGGCGCACACATTTAAAAAAAGAAATACCTCTGTCTCCTTTGTTAAACATCATGATTGATGTGGATCTACATCGATGGATGACATGATTGATGGTGGATGTACATGGTGGGACTTTCAGTCCAGTTGGGTGCATTAAGTGTCAGTTCTCTCTTGGAACCAACCCAGTGGGAGTGTCACTCTTGCTGTGCATCCTGGGAGAGGGTACTTAAGGTGCTGACGTCACGTGCTTAGGGGTTCCGGTCCAGATGTGCTTTATTATTGTTTGGTCCTGGTCCTCCTGACCAGCCCCCAGGGCTCTCATGGCCTGTGGTGCGGATCTACCCGACTCCAAGTCTCGGGGCTGGCTGGCCCGAGGCAAAGTAACTGAAAGAAGGATTTGAAGGTGGTCCAGTGCCGTCTTGGTTTGTGGAGAGGCCCAGCAACTGTAGAAGCATCCAGGGAGGACTCTTCCAGAGAAGGCCACGCAAAGGTTGGCTTCTCAGCAGGAGCCTGGATGCTAAGTTGAAAGACCCCAAGCGCATCTTGTCTCGTATGGTATCGCCGGACCGGCTGCAAGATACTGGTACCGTAGTCTACATCTTTCAGATTTATTCACGTGTTCTACAACAAGTCTGTGGCAGAAACATTATTCAAGTGTTCTACAACAAGTCTGTGGCAGAGGCTTTGTTTGATTTGGGCATGGCCTAGGACGTATACAGACTCTTCGTTCAAGCAGCAGTACCCGGAGACATTTGTATACTGCACTTTTTAATTTTAACATTGTGAGTAAGCTCTTTTACTTTACCAATAAATATTGCCTGTTACTTTATTACGCTATGGGCGGTTTTCTTTCCTCATATCCATTGAAAACAACATATCCCTGAGATGAGAAACAGCGGTTTTGGGACCCTCATATAGCAGAAATACCTGGATTAGTGTATAGCAACACAGTGGCTGATACTGTGGAGGCGCTTCTACCCCTGTAGGGGCAGGAAAGTCGGTGAGTGCAAGATTTACCTGTTGCACTAATATTGCACCAGGTTTTTACCCCCCAAGGAATATTTGCACTTGGAACTTTGCACTTTTGGACCTCTTTTCACTTTTCCAGCACAGCAAGTTATGGACATTGGTCTTATAACATCTGCATCACTTGTTTGTGTAATTTAGCATTATGCACTTGTTATTTTAAATACAACGGTGGTGTCTTATATATATTTTTTATTAAATTTTTATTTTTATTTTTATCCTGCATCTTACTTGTTTTTGTATTTAAATTTTCATCACGGGGCACCATTTATTTTTAATATATAATTTATTAGTATTTATTAGATATCTAGGAATGTCTATTGTGTGACACTTTGGTTTATATATATATATATATATATATATATATATATATATTTTTTTTTTTTTTTTTCCCCATGCACTTTACTGCTATGCACCAAGTTTGCACATTGCACTTTTTATACATAATTATTGGCACGGATTTTAATAAGAAGCACTTCTAATGTTTTTTGATTTTTAGAAGAAGTACTTACTAATTTTCTCATTGGGGATTAAGGATCAGCGCCTTTACTATCTATATTTTCATTTTTGTGATTTAAACACCCTGTTGGCTGCTAGGCCTGTTTAGAGAAGGACTATCCGATAAGGGTGAGGATCTAGCTGTGAATGGCTATTCTCTGGATTTCCTAATGTGAGAGACTCCTTTGTCTGTTTGATTTAGTTCAAGAGTATCTGGACTTTCCTACCTAAACCCTCTAACCCTACATTGAGAGACTATATTTGTTTATACTTTTTTGCAAATAAAAATCCCTTAAGCAGATCTGGCGTCAGTCTTTGCAGTTCTTGGGCCATCTACCTCAGGAAACCCCTAGACATACACGAGGTCAAGAAGGTAACGGTAAGCCTAATTAAATCAGCCGCTCCTTCGGGGGTCAGTGCTACATATAGATAAATTAAATCTCTGACTGCTCTGAGTACAAGTGGAAAGAAGTCACTGCCATTTTGCCAGCAATCCAAAACACATATTTTTCTTGTAAGTGTTACTCAATTAATATAGATTTGTAAAAATAGTATTATAAGGAAACTTTGCAAATTGCAGGTGTGTTTGCGTTCACTGGTTTATTCTCTGTCCTTCTTTGACCTAATTTTTAGCAAGAAATGTACTAATAATCCAGCCCATATGTCAAGGCATTCCAGTAATACAGCGTATCTGCACACTGAAAGTTAACATGCTAATCCCTTTATAAGGCTGATTATAGGAATAGTATGCATAAACTTTTCAGAAATCCACATAGAGTATGATACAATCCTTTTTAATGACTAGAGCTGAAATTACTTCTTGTGATATATTTATAAAGATTTTGCTGGGTCTATAGCAATTTTTTTTTCATTAAAAGAGTTTATTGAAGTAACAAACAATACAAATCAGGAAAGCAACAATGTGATCTAATATCCATACTTAGATAACATGTATGAGGTATAACATCATCTATAACCTTCTGAATCAATTTGTCACAGAAAAAACAAGACATTATGTCGGAATATATGTGGTAATCAGGTTGATGTCTCATGAAGGCCGATAAACTCTAAGGCCGCGTACACACGGGCGGACTGTTCGCCCAACCTTGTCCGCTGAACAGTGTTTGGGCGGACAGTCCGCTCGTGTGTGGGCTTTCAGCGGACAGTTTCAGCGGACAGTTGGACGGACAAAGTCTTTCGGAAATTCCGAAAAACTGTCCGCTGAAACTGTGTTTGAGCGAACAGTCCGCCCGTGTGTGGGCTTGTCCGCTGTACTTTCGAAATGAGCGGACTGTTCCCGCTCGGAAAGTCCGCCCATTTCGAGCGCGTGTACAGGTAGGCGGGGCCCGCGAAGGAGACGTCGCGGGCTCCGCCGCCTGGAATGGGCTTAAAGGGGAACCCCAACGCCGAAAAAAATCGGCGTGGGGGTTCCCCCCAAGTCCACACCAGACCCTTGTCCGAGCACGCTACCCGGCCGGCCAGGAAAGGGGGGCGAGCGAGCGCGCCCCCCCTCCTGAGCCGTACCAGGCCGCGTGCCCTCAACATGGGGGGTGCCTTGGGGAAGGGGGGGCCGCGCGGCCCCCCCACCCCAAAGCACCTTGTCCCCATGTTGATGAGGACAAGGGCCTCTTCCCGACAACCCTGGCCGTTGGTTGTCGGGGTCTGCGGGCGGGGGGCTTATCGGAATCCGGGAGCCCCCTTTAAGAAGGGGGCCCCGGATACCGGCCTCACACCCTATGTGAATGAGTATGGGGTACAATGTACCCCTACCCATTCACCTGTGAACTAAAGTACAATAAAAAACACAACACAGAGAAAAAATATTTTATTGCACAGCTCCGGGGGTCTTCTCGCCGGACTCCTCCGCTATGTGTGTAGCTCTTTTGCTAGCGGAGGAGTCCGGCTTTCTTCCTCCCCGCCGCCGGCCTCTTCTCCCGACTTCGGGGGTCTTGTCCCCCTCTTCGGTTCTTCTGCCGGGCCGCCGCGCCTGGTCCGGTGGCCCGGTCTTCTGTCGCCGTCTTCCGTTCTTCTGTCGCCGCCTTCGGTTCTTCTGCCGGGCCACCGCGCCTTCTTGTAGCTCTTTTACAGGCGGTGGCCCGGTCTTCTGTCGCCGCTGTCGTCGCCGCCGCCGCCGCCTTCCGTTCTTCTTCTTGTTCTTCTTCTTCTCCTGGAGATGTTGACTCGACGAGCTCTCCGGCCGGAATGCCAGAGCCGCGCTGTGCGGTCACTTATATAGTGACAATGGGGCGGTGTCACATGGTATATGTCACATGGGTTGGTCACATGGTGACCCCGCCCCCTTACGATGTCATAGTCCCCATGTGACATCAACCCATGTGACCAACCCATGTGACATATACCATGTGACACCGCCCCATTGTCACTATATAAGTGGCAGCGGAGCGTGTCCCTGGCATTCCGGCCGGAGAGCTCGTCGAGTCAACATCTCCAGGAGAAGAAGAAGAACAAGAAGAAGAACAAGAACGGAAGGCGGCGGCGACGACAGCGGCGGCGACAGAAGACCGGGCCACCGCCTGTAAAAGAGCTACAAGAAGGCGCGGTGGCCCGGCAGAAGAACCGAAGGCGGCGACAGAAGAACGGAAGACGGCGACAGAAGACCGGGCCACCGGACCAGGCGCGGTGGCCCGGCAGAAGAACCGAAGAGGGGGACAAGACCCCCGAAGTCGGGAGAAGAGGCCGGCGGCGGGGAGGAAGAAAGCCGGACTCCTCCGCTAGCAAAAGAGCTACACACACATAGCGGAGGAGTCCGGCGAGAAGACCCCCGAAGACGGAAGACCCCCGGAGCTGTGCAATAAAATATTTTTTCTCTGTGTTGTGTTTTTTATTGTACTTTAGTTCACAGGTGAATGGGTAGGGGTACATTGTACCCCATACTCATTCACATAGGGTGTGAGGCCGGTATCCGGAGCCCCCTTCTTAAAGGGGGCTCCCGGATTCCGATAAGCCCCCCGCCCGCAGACCCCGACAACCAACGGCCAGGGTTGTCGGGAAGAGGCCCTTGTCCTCATCAACATGGGGACAAGGTGCTTTGGGGTGGGGGGGCCGCGCGGCCCCCCCTTCCCCAAGGCACCCCCCATGTTGAGGGCACGCGGCCTGGTACGGCTCAGGAGGGGGGGCGCGCTCGCTCGCCCCCCTTTCCTGGCCGGCCGGGTAGCGTGCTCGGACAAGGGTCTGGTGTGGACTTGGGGGGAACCCCCACGCCGATTTTTTTCGGCGTTGGGGTTCCCCTTTAAGCCCATTCCAGGCGGCGGAGCCCGCGACGTCTCCTTCGCGGGCCCCGCCTACCTGTACACGCGCTCGAAATGGGCGGATTTGCCTCCGCCTTACGTGGGCGAGTCCGTTCATTTCAAAAGTTGAGCGAACTGTTTGCCCAACCTTGTTCGTCAAACAGTCCGCTCGTGTGTGGGCAAGTCCGCTCATGCAAATTTTGAGCAGACTGTTTGATGAAACTGTTTGCCGAACAAGGTTGGGCGAACAGTCCGCCCGTGTGTACGCGGCCTTACTCTATAATATCTCCTCCTGTCTGAACTGGGAAATGGCTATTGTAGGTTTGCTTATGTAATCTCCTGACTTCCTAGTCATCATTGTAGGAAAGGATAGAGAGGAAAGGAAGAAGAAAGAAAAAGGAAGAGGAAAAGGAGAAGGGTCAACCACAGTACTTGGTAATTCTATGACATTCGGGTCCTATCACCATTGGCAAATATCTTAGATTGGGCCAGGTGTATCATTTTATTCAGCTGTAAAGTCAGAGAAGACCTCAGAGAATTTGAAAATGGTCCAGGGTTGCCAAATCTCATGGAATCTCTCGACCCACTTGGTGGATTGTACTAGGGTGTCCTCCATTTCATACATTTCTGCCACTCTATGAAGCCAGTCAGTTATAGATGGCACCCGGGGAGAGTTCCAGTGGATTGGAATAAGGGATTTAGCTGCATTTAGCAGATGTTTTGTGAGTGAGTGTTTCTTCAAGGTCCAGTTTGATATGTGCAGTAAACAACATGCCAATGTGGTTTCTGTAATAATTTTGATTAATTCTAACATCTTGTCCCAGAAAGGAGTAATTAAGGGACACTGCCACCAAATATGTAAAAGGGAACCAGTATTTCCCATGCACCTCCAACACCGATTGGGAACTTGTGGATTCCATTTGTGTCATTTTGTGGGTGTTAGGTACCATTGTGTCAACAGTTTATATGCTGTTTCATGTAGTTTAGTGCTAATGAAGCACTTTTGAGCTAAAATGCAGGCATTCTTCCACTATTTAGGTGTTATGGAAACCTGTAAATCAGACCACCACCTCCTGAGTCTGTCATCTGTTGGCTTTTTTGCCTCCTGCAACCAGGCATATGCAATTGAGGTTGTCCTGCTAATCTGTTCACCTGTAATACACACCAAGTCGAACTCTGTCAGGGGTCTAGAAAAGTCACCCACCTTTTCATTACTTTGAAGGTAACTTCGGATCTGTAAGTATGCCCAAAAAGGTAAATTGTTTAGATTGTTATAATTTTTCATATTGGGGAAGTCTTTAATCTTTGAGTGTTGATAGCAATCCCCAGACATGAGTGGCTTATTGCTGCTTGGTGTCCTAAGACTTGAGTTTCCTACGCCTGGTATAAAGTCTGAATTATATTTTAGCGGGGGGAGTGGGCCAAGTGAGGAGGTGATGCCTGTTTCTTTGGGCAGCTTGTGAAATAGCTTTAGTGTGGTTCCTGTCAGTGGATGATGTTGTAGGTCTTCTGGATATGAAGGCCACAGTATCCAAGGGGCAAATTGTAGGGGAACAGATTTACTAGCCATTTCCAAGTTCACCCAGTCTTTGAAATCCCTGTGGCAGTGCCAGTCTAAGATCCCTGCCAGATGGGAGGCCATGTAATATTTTCTCGAAAATTGGGTACTCCCATGTAATATTTTCTCGAAAATTGGGTATTCCCATCCCCCATGCTCCTTCACCTTGAGTAGGGTTTCGAACTGGATTCATGTTTTTTTGTGGGCCCATATGAACTTCAGAAACAATGCACGTAGGTATTAAACATACAGCGTGGTATTTTAATCAGAAAGTGTACGTATTAAGTAAAGGAGCCTGGAGAGAACCGTTATTTTGATGATGGCTGCATGGCCGAACCATGAAAAGGAAAAACAATGTGCCATTGTTTTATTTCTTTTTCAATGTTTTTAAGTAATGGTGGGAAGTTTTGATTGATGAGATCTGTGACGTTCATTTAATTCCCAGGCATTTCAGGGATTTAGGGTCCCATTTGAAGGGTGAATTCTCCATGGTGGAGGTAAGAGTTTGATCTGGGAGGGTCATGTTCATAGCCTCTGACTTTGAATAATTAATTTTTAAATTGGACACAGAATGAACGAGAGGAGATAAGGGGCAGCCTTGTCTCATGCCATTTGTGATGTGGACCTTCTCAGATAGTGTGCCATTTATTTTTAATCTTGCTGTGATGTTTTGGTAGAGAGCTGAGATCCATGCCAACATCCTCAAACCCAGGCCCACGTGACCACACGTGGCCAACATGTAGTCCCAGGCCATGATCGAAGGCACTCCCCACGTCCGTGGACAGGAGAAGGCCCTCAATATTGCTTAACCTAGCCGAGTGGATTAGTAGCAGGGACTTGATAACATTATCTTTGGCTTCACGCCCCGGCATGAATCCCACTTGTTCCAGACCAATCAGGTTTTGCAGGTAAGGTCTCAGTCTGTTGGCAAGTATCTTTGCAAAGATTTTTATATCCAGGCTTAGTAAGGATATCGGCTGATAACTGGCACACTCTGATGGGTCCTTACCTGGCTTTGGTAAAACTGTTATGATAGCTTAGAGTAGATCCGGGGTCACTTCTCTAGGTTGTGACATGGAGTTCAAGGCCACCGACAATGGGTCCGTCAATAGGTCTACAAAGGTTTTATTGTAAATAGCTGTAAACCCGTCTGGTCCCGGGCTTTTGCCTAATTTCAAATATCTGATAGCGTGTCTGAGCTCAGATGCATCTATCGGGTTTTCAAGGGTATTGGCCTCTAGGCTGTCTAACGAGGGAAGACCACTCTTTTCTAGGAAGTTCTTTATGATCTGGGCCCTGTCCCCCATCATATTTGGTTGTCTGTGCTGCTGTGGAAGATTGTAAAGGCTGGAGTAACAAGTGTGGATGTGTTTTGCGAAGGGCTCTAGCCAGTACCCTGCCTGCTTTGTTGCCTGATTCATAGTAGATCTTTTTCCTGAAGAACAAAAAGCGTTTGGTTTTAATTAAAAAAAATTGCTGTAATTTCTTCCTGTGTCTAATAATTCTTTGGCAGATTTGACTGAAAGGGACTGTTTGTGTAGAGATTCCAACTTGTGAATGTGATCTGTCAATTTTTGGATTTACTTTTCCCTTTGTTTTTTTTACAGGTGGATCCCAATTTCATTAGTTCCCCCCTTAGTGTGCATTTGTGGGCTTCCCAAATAACTAGGGGATCCATCTCAGGGGTGTTGTTATGTTTGAAAAACGCTTTCAGGATCTCCATTATTTTAGTCAAGGAAGATGGTTGCGAAATTATGGAGGAATTAAGTCTCCAAGTCTGGGATTTAGGAGGTGACTTAGTCAAATCTAAAGCTAGCGCAATTGGCGCATGGTCTGATATTGTCTGTATGCCTATGCGAGTATCTGTTAGAGGGGGTAGGTCATTTTGTGAGATGAAAAGATAGTCCAGGCGGATATATTTCTCATGAGGGATTGAATAAAATGTATAATCTTGACCATCTGGATTAAGGAATTTCCTTGAGTCAACCAACTGTAGAGAGTGCCTTATATCTAATGCTGGTTCTGCCCGTGGAGGTGTCTGATAAAGGGTTCAGTGGGATATTGAAGTCCCCTCCCAAAATTAGGCATCCTGAAATGAACCCCTTTAACTAATGGACTAAGTGTTTGCAAAATGTCAAAAGTGCCTTATTCGGGAAGTATACATTCGCTATAGTAATGGGCATTCCCCATACTTCCCTTTTAGAAATATGTACCTACCGTCTGTGTCTGTTAATTGTTATGTCAGCTCAAAGGGTGCATTCTTACTTTGCATGGTTGTTGGTAGCATGGAATACCTTAATGAAAGTTAAGTTGGTGAGTCTAGGCACATGATGAGTTTTGAAGTGCGACTCTTGTAATAGCACAAAGTGTAGCTTATCTTTTTTGATTTCCCGAAGCAGCGTGGTGCGCTTTTCTGGGATATTCAACCCCCTCACATTATGTGAAATCACTGTAGGGTTGCAGCCCAAGGAGGCGTAGGCCATGTTGCAGACTTAGGAGAGGCGCTGTGCTAGAAGAACCTGAAATAGAAACTAATTCTGCGGTTAAGGTTTTGTATTAGAGGAGCAAAGTGGTTGACCCAAGACCCTTAGGGAAAGAAAGAAGAGCTAAGGAAGAAAAGGAGAATATTGGTCTGCCTCTAGATAGAGCCCTATCTAGGATAACTGTGGTTGATCTGGTAAACTCCAGAACACTTTGTGGGGAAGTGGGAGGCGACCACTCAGTGAGCGGACAAATATATGCAGTATACTTGACCAAAGATTAGAAAATAGGAAACTGGCGAAACATGCCTCCTAATAACACACAGCCTTAAAGGCCAAATTATATGCAAGTTATTAATCTACTTGACTGACCTAGGATCCCGCGCCCCACAAAACTGTAGGTCTTGAGTCCCTGGCCTTCACCATAGTACATAACATTATTCGCTGGTACCACCACCACAGCCCTCAATGTGGTCAACGCCGATAAAGCGTCACGACCATCAGAAATCTCTCTCACAACAACCTCACTAGTGTGACATTCTGGCCTAATAAAAATTAAGCTGTTTTTGTCTGGTGCCAGTATTATAAACAAGTTCATGCAGGTATGTCTGATTGTTTGCAAGCGGGATACATTCATGGGCGGAACGTCCATCTCATGAGCGCATCTGTGATCAGGAAATGATGGTCAATGTCTGGACTGAGAGGATAACCAAAATTGGTGGGGAGAGAGAGAGAGATCCACATTTTAACTTATAGGATGGAAAAATTGGACTTAGTCCTGTGGAAAAGTGGTGAGGTCAATGGAGAAAAAAACAAAATAAACAAAACAAAGAATGTGCTGGTAAAGGCATGACTCTCGGGTTCAGCGTGCCAGCTTTAGAGCCTCCTGACTTGCTATGTTTCAACTTCTTAGGGAGCCTCTTCTCAGGTGTGGAGAATGGTGAGCGGGCTGGGCTCCTGTCATGGAGTGGTAGGGAAAAGTCAGCGTACCAATCCGGAAGCTCCACTATGTCCAGTCCCAATCCAGCACAAAAATCTGGCAGCTCTGCCGAAGTGTGTAAAACATGTTGGTGGCCATTGGTTGACACAATAAGCGTGAATGGGAAGCACCATGTATACTTTAGATCCCTGTCCCTAAACTTTTCAAGCAGGGGACGCAGAGCCCTGCGATTCCTAAAGAGGGATCTGCGACAAGTCTTGGAACAACACAATGCTTTCGCCATTGAAGATGATCGTGTCATTTCTTCTTGCTTTACGCATTATGTCTTTCTTTAACTTAAAATTCTGAAGGCAGCAAATTATGTCTCTAGGCGGTGCTGTGTCTGGGCCCCTCAGACTAATGGCCCTGTGAGCCCGGACAAATTTGATCTCCATGTCCTCCTGTCTAAGAGACTGTTGAACACTCTCTGAAGGGCAGGTACAATTTGATCTGTGTCCACAGATTCAGGGATGCCTCTCACCCTGATGTTGTTCCTCCTGCCCCTGTTGTCGAGGTCCTCCAAATGCCTATTCATATCGATGAAGTGTTGTGCATGGGAGACCGAGACCTTATCCAGTGTGTGGATTGCCTTGTCCTTCTGCCTCCCTGCATGTTCTGTTGCTGACAGCTTCTCAGTGAGAACCACCAGGTTTGTTTTTAAGTCAGTAATAGCAGCTGAAAATGTTAATTTAACCACTTCCCTACCCACCCATAGTAATATGATGCCCACAGATGGGATCTCCCATCTTGGGCGGGCGTCATATGATGTCCTCCCATTCCTGGCCGTCTAAGGGGCGTCGCTCTGGACCTTGTGCGCGTGCCCAGTGGCTGCGATGTCTGCCAGGCACCCGCGATTGCCCGGGAACACAGCAGGACCATGGATCTGTGTATGTAAACACACAGATCCACATCTTGTCAGAGGAGAGGTCGATGGTGTGTTCCCTCCTCTTGTGAGCCCCCTCCCCCCACAGTTAGAATCACTCCCAGGGAACATAATTAACCCCTGCAGCACCCCCTGGTGTTAACCCCTTCCCTGCCAGTCACATTTACACAGTAATCAGTGCATTTTTATAGCACCGATCCTTGTGTAAATGTGAATGGACCCAAAAATGTGTCAAAAGTGTCCGATATGTCTGTCACAATGTCGTAGTCATGAAAAAAAAAATCGCAGATCGCCGCCATTACTATTAAAAAAAATGGCATAAATCTATCCCCTATTTTGTAGACACTATAACTTTTGCGCAAACCAATCAATATACTCTTATTCCGATTTTTTTTACCAAAAATATGTAGAAGAATACGTATCGATTTTTTTTAAAATTGGATACTTATTATAGCAAAAAGTAAAAAATATTGTGTTTTTTTCAAAATTGTCGCTCTTCTTTTGTTTATAGCTCAAAAAATAAAAACCACAGAGGTGATCAAATACCACCAACAGAAAGCTCTATTTGTGGGAGAAAAATTCTACCCGGCATTGTCAGCTTTGTGGAAGGGTATTAGGTGGTTAGGCTGTGTGTCTGTCGGAGCTCCTCTAGTGTGCTGCCATCCGAGCCACGTGCCAAGCCACACCCCCTATAGCAACATTTTGATTCCCCCCACATTCCTGGCTAACTTCCTCTGTAATATCTGGCAGTGTCAGATCCCTTCCAGCATGCATTATTGATCTTAACAAAGTACACTCAACTCAAGGACAGGAAGCAGGAGAGCTGTCAGCTGTAGTTAAAAGTTATACTCATAGTAGTAATAATAAAAATAATGATATTTTATATTTTGATCAAATATTCATGTTCCAGCACACAATTACTCTATAATACACAATCATCCTAAATCTCTAGAGTTTTTAAACAATTTTGTAGAACTATAAACCTCACTTGTCCTATAAGGTTAAATTGAGGAAACATTCTGAAATGTTCAGCTGCATCAGGCATGCAAGATTAATTTCAGTCTGTTGAAGAAGTTCAGAAGGAAATACATTTACACTAAGACAGCTAATCAAATGCTTTTTTACTGCAAAGAGAAGAACTCATGACAAGTGATGGCCCTGAGGTCTGACTTTATCCCTTCTATACTGGAAACCTCTCAATTTAGTTTTTCATAAAAGCCTTTCAAATGGCATCTGGGAACGTTGTGCTGATAGCAGCTTGCTTATTCTTCAGCATTTGAAGGATACTTTAACAAGGATATCAAAAAAGGGTATCCCATCTCAGCAGTAGGTTTATTTGACATCCCCCTGGTCCTAGGGGTAACTAGGTGGCCACAGCCTTCTTCATAACCAGACTGTGCAATGAGTTGTGACATTTTTTATTTACAATAAATATAATATCTTAATTTTACTAATATCTACTTCCAGGGTCCAAATTTGTCCCAATGTACCCCCTCACCTGGTCTCTTCTGCTATCAGAATCTTCAAGGCATATCCTACACACAGACCTATAGCTGACTAAGGCCTACAGAGAAAATCAAATCAGTTTAAGGGCAGGGCTTATTTTCTCAAAGAATAGGTGCAGGTATTCCCCCTCCTGAGTCACTTCTTGTTCCCGTTCTCTACTCACCTCCAAGCACTATCCATTGCTTGCACCCCCTACCCACCTTCCAGTACTGACCCTTTTAGAGAATACAGTACCAAGTATAATTTTGTGGTGATAAGTAATTTGTATGGAATTTGTTAATAATAGGAAAGCAGTAAAATACACCCCCTCAGCCAGCAACAATAGATTCCCCAGAAACAATGGACCCCAACAACAATGGCAGCAACAAAAGATTTCCCAGCAGTCAGCCCAGCATCAATAGACTCTCCCGCAGCCAGCAACAATAGACCCTGCCCTCCACGGTAGATCCCTTCCAGCAAAAATTGACCCCCTTAGCAACATGAGCCCAACCAGCAACAATAGACTGCCACCCAAAAATAGATGCCTTCCATCAACCTGTCTTCAAACCTTCACATAGAAAGGCTTACATTGAAACCTTCACATAGAAAGGCTTACATAAAAAAAAAAAAACATTGTACATATACTAATCCCTAACTCACTCACCCCCACTATTGAACTGCCCTAAAGTTTCTCTTTATGTGTGTGTATTTGACCCTAAAAGGGATCAACATCTCCTCTTCCTCTATTTTCAGTCTTCAGTTGAGAAGCCAAGGGAATATCTGCTTTGTAATGGTTAAAGGGGTAGTCTAACTCCAGGCTGAGGCAAAAATGTTAATGTGCGTGTCGCCCACCACCCATTAAAATCTTGGTGGTTTGCATGATTTGCCTAGGGTGAGCTCTAAAAAAATACAAACTTTAGTTCATAGTCTTGCAAGCTTCCTCTTCATTGATACCCTGAAGTTGCTATACCACTCAAGTTTGTGTCACCTTCTCCTCGCTGACATCATCACAGTGATGGCCCTACATTGTAAGGGATGTCGATGTGGGTCAACCCACATTGCTATGCAGGAGTGAAGAAGATTGCACTACTAGTTGCCACAGGACTGTGGATTAAGGTACTTATTTCTGTTTCTAAGATCCTCCTAGACAAAGTAAACTTTAATTTTGCACCAGTGTTAAACTCTTTCAGGATTTCTGCTAAATACTAGAGAAATGAATAAACAAGTAAATCTGGAATTTGAAACTGGTGGTCCTTGTATCTTTATAATGCTGACATTTCTCTTTCACACTGAGAAGGAAGAGCTTCCTATTCTTCCATGGAAGTTCTGCAGTCTGGATACATTTGGAGTAACATAGTAATTGTAATCCATCTGCTTACATGCATTACACCTGTGGGGAGCTATCCCCACACAAGTTGAAGCAGGATCAAAAAAAGTATAGACTGGAGCACATAGGTAGGGTCTTAATAAATTACTGAAAGGACTCTTTTACAAGGCCAGAAGGTGGTGAAAACAGGCAGCTGAGCTGTGGGATTACTACCCCCTGACTTCCCAGCTATATTCTACTATTGCAGCCAAGTTGAGCTGCACATATGCTGCAGCCATGATGTTTACTACATCGCTGCTGCAATTTTAAATCACTTGCAGAGTTTGACAGGTGCCACTGCCTGTTAAACATGCCAAGGTCAATGGGAGCATACCCCCACCCCGAGCCAAAAGCTTGGATCGTGGTTGAAGTGCAATCATTTATTACAAATTCTCTCCTGGGATTTGAGGGGGGGAAAAACAGGCACACAGGACGTGGCATAATGACCTCCTGAATGTCTGGCAAATGCTGCTTTACCTACCTCTGAAAATCAATTCACTGGAGATCACTTTTTCAGAGGGCAGTAGACACTGCTGCCCATCTAAAAGAGCCTGAACAGTGCAGATGACAGCGCAAACTCTGTAATACAGAGCCAGGGGCTGAAAGATCCACAGTAGAGGAGTGGAACAGTGAAAATTACAGTGCATGGAGCGCATGCGTGGCAGCAAAGACCAGGAGCTCCGCACCACTCTAGTCTAACAAACTCCGCAGTAGCCATCTGAGCCCTCATTCCGGTCCGGCGCGAAAATCTGCTGGCCGGGGACACACTCCTTATCAGCCTGATGACCTCAGGCTCTGCCTGGAGAAGCCTCACCCCTGCTCTTGACTCATCAGCAGCACGGACTGGCCATCCCAAAATGGTGGCCGTCTGCTCACAAGACCTGTCCAGATTTCCCCTCTATGATGGCTGCTTTCTCCCAAATGCTGTCCAGAGACCTATCACACACTGCAGCACAGATCACAGCCTCCATACATGCAGATCTGCAGCAGATAGGGGCCAGAATTGAGGTGATTGAGCAAAAATCTGACCAAGCAATTCTGAGAATAAATCAACATACTGCTAGGATCCAGGAGCTCCAGGACCAACTAGAGACTGCCACCTCCAAAATAGATGACCTTGAGAATAGGTCGAGACGTTACAATTTCCGAATTGGGGTCTCCCAGAATCCATTAAGGACGACCACCTGGCAGTTCAGGACTTCATAAATATGTAATCCCTAACATTCCAGCACACCGCATGGAGCTTGACAGAGCTCACATGGCATTACAATTTTCTCGCCCTGATGGGCTTCCAAGGGACATCATAGTGAAACCGCATTTTTAAAAAAAACTGAAAATCATGGGACACCAGATTAAAATTTTTGTGGATCTGTCCCTATACATGCTAAAAAGCGACAGGTACTGAAGCCACTACTCCAAGTCCTGGCAGGCAAAGAGATCACCTATAGATGGGCCTTCCCACTTTGCTTAAACTTCTCATACTGCAACAAACCATACAGCTTCTCCTATTTCCATGATGGGGAATGACTCCTATTACAACTCGGATTGATCACTCAGGAATTACCACCGATGTCCACTACTAGAGGAGCAACTTCTTTCAAAAGACCGTCGCCTACGAGCCCCATAACTCAAGTGTGGCAGAAACAACTTCCCAAAATATCAAGAGAATCCTTTCCACCATGAACAAGAATATGAACTTTCAATGCCTCATCCTTCTACTGACTTCCTTTTGGACTGAGATTGTGGCCTGTTGCCATAGTAGTGGCGTTTTGCTTATCCAGAGTAAACCTCAGGAATGGCCCAGGAATTTTTGCTTCCAATTGCTGCTCAGTGTAGCACTACCACAGATTAACACATTTCTCTGTTTTTGTTCCTGGTTTCATCCCTTTTTTTTATTTTTTTTTCATATCATAAACTTTTATGAATAGTCCTAAATGTCAGGATTTCATACTTTTTCCTCGTTTACCCTAGTATGCTTATTTGTTCAGGGGGTTTTACTGTAAATTTATTTGACCGAGCACCCAGCTCCACGCAGTAGTGACTTTTTTGTTTCCTTTCCTTATGGAATAGTGGAGCCTAAGGTTCAGAGGATGTTACTTTAAGAGACCCCCCTCCACCGCCTGCCCCCCAATAGGTCATTGATTCCCTCGTAGGAGGGCCAGCCTTATTGTTGCGGTCGGCTGTCTCGCCCTTTCCCATGGCAGGCAACGGCTGCCAACATCAAGCTTTTCACTCCCAATTGTATAATGGGTTGGCGCGTGTTGCCCACTGGGGAGGTGTGGGATGGTCTAAAAGAGATTTGTATATGTTTCACTTTAGTGCCAACAGGGCTTAGACTGCAATAATTTTATATTGTCATTGATAACCTCCGAGGTGGGGTTGCCCGGAGTGGTCACAGAGGGCCTCCCTCTGACTCTGATAGGTCTCTCTCCTGTTGGAGCCAGATTTACATGACCTAGTTGGGTCATTTTGAATTTCTGCTGGGTAATGGCCCAGGCAGGGATAGGTATCTAATGTTTCTCTTTCTCACTCCTCTCTCTCTTTCTCTAATTTCATACATCTCCACCCTCTTCTTCCCTCCCCTCCCCCCACCTTCTTCTTCAGATACAGGGTCTTGCTGGATCTCCTACTTCTCAGAATGCAAGACGAGTCCACAAAGTAGCCAGGGTCATCTCCTATCTGTCAGAGACAGCACCAATGACCGGTGAGATTCATCCGCATATAGCACATGACCAACAGTCACTCAGAGACTGACTCCACACAAGCGAATTTGAAACTCAGGATATTCTCCCACAATGCACAGTGCCTCAACTCCCCCATGAAGAGATGCAAAATAATGCAACAGTTACATACACTGAAGGCAGATGTAGTGCTGCTCCAGGAGACACAAAATGAATGGGAGGAATTACACATGAAGCACTACCCCTGCAGGAGCTGCTGATGAATTTTTGGTTCTGCACTCTGCCTCTCAACCCCAGGAATGGACTTGACCCCTCTGGTACACCTGCTTAGTAATATTAGTGGAATCCAGCAGTATAGGAAACCATAGTAACAACAGGCTGGCAATCCCCCTCTGCACTGCACAGGCTGCAGCCTCCTGATAACACGCACCAGCTCTCCCTGCTGGTTTTTGAATGGCATGCGAATGAGAGCGAGAAAGCATGCCGCGCCTGTCCTTTTATCTCCTTACTCAGCAGACTGTTCTGTAACTTGGCATTGGGGGTATGTGAACTGGGCATTGTGGGTCAGTAGTTCCCAGCCTGGTCTAAGCACAAGAGTCACTTCCTCAACAAACTACCAATCCCACAATGCATAACTGTTTTCTTCTAAAATAGAGAAAAGGTGATAGTGGTATTAGTGGTCACTAGAGGGAACCAAACCCTTATGCCGTGTACACACGATCTGAATTTTGGTCAGAAAAAGCTCTGATGGTTTTCCCGATGGAATTCCAATGGGATTTCACTCAAGCTGTCTTGCTTACACACGGTCACACCAAATTCCAAACCATCAAGAATGCAGTGACGTACAACACGTACGACAGGACTAGAAAAAGGAAGTTCAATAGCCAGTAGCCAATAGCTTCCATCTCGTAGTTGAATATGAGCATTCATGAGTTTTTGCACATCGGAATTCCATACACACAAACGGATTTTCGGATAGGAACTTTTTCCGACTGAAAAATTGAGAACATGCTCTCAATCTTTTGCTGGCCGAAATTCACCCAGCGAAAGTCCGATGGAGCATACCCACGATTGCATTTTCTGACGAAAAGCTCTCATCGGTCTTTTGCTGGTCGAATTTCCAATCGTGTGTACGTGGCATAACTTAATAAACAACACATTACTTAGCCTGATAACTTGGGTAGCAAAACCTTTGTGTTACATACTCCCCCACTTGAAATCTTTGGTCCCCAAAGACAGTCAAAATTTGTGACTTGTTACATGCTTTCGCATTTAAGCGATGACCCAGAACTGACAGACAGAGGAGCCTCCCACCAATTGTCACAAGGAGGGAGACTGTCCACTCGCTACTGACACTGAAGTGTCCTATATATATGTGCCAGGGGTGAGATAGGGTTGCTCTCTACCAAATCAGTGGTGAACAGGTCAGGTATGTCAAGAGTCCCTTCAGTGGAGAGGACAGTTTCTTTGGAGGTCTCACCCATCACATCAGTTTGGTCTCTTGAATTGGGAAATTACTCTTCACTGGTTCTGACGCAGTAGGATCACTGGCCACTTTCTCCTGTTTCACAGATTTTGCCTCTTCTGTGGACCCTTCTCCGTCCACTATGGAAGAGAGCCCTTCTACTGACAGGGAAGGTAAAGAATCACATCTGGGGACAACCAGATCTGTGTTGGTCCCAACGATCAACCAACTTCTTGTGAACATTGGCAGCCAAGGGCAGGCAATAGCCAGTGTCTCAAAGTTCTGAGGCTTCCCAACCTTCAATGGTTCACACGACAACTTGATCCGCAGATATCCATCACAAGGGTAATCTTCTGTTTGAATACCCTGAATCTCTATATCTTTCAACTTTTACAGGGGCATGTATGACAAATACCTCTTGTAAAAATCTCTGGTCAGCAAGGTAACCTGGGCACCTGAATCAAGAATGGCTCTGGTATAAATCCCATCAACCAGAGCAGGCACTACAGGCAGGAGGCATGTTGGGAACATCTGGAACAGTAGGTCGGTGTTACTGGACTCGTGCTTCCTTCAGCTTCCGGCATTGGGAATGCCGTTTCTGGCATCGTTTTGGAGGCCGATAAGCACTGCTCACTGAGGCGGCATAAACTACAGGTGTTCTCCATTGTTCCCTTGAGGGTTCAGGGAAAGTTCTTCTTGAAGGCCCAGATCTTCTCTCCCTCCTTGGGTCGCTTCTCTGAGGTCTACACCAGTCTTCTGCCCTTCTCGGTGGACTAGTACATTCTCACTAAGTCTGCTTCTGTCTCCATTGTCCCAAACTCCTCCTGCAGGATATTAAGGTAGTCTTGAGCCACGCAATCTTTTTTACTGAACTTCAGATTGCAGATGGCTTCTAAGGTAGGGCCCATTAAACTTTCGGTAATCCTCTACTTCTTGAGAGTCTCAGGGATATCCCATTCATCCAAGGCTTGTGTGGCCTGGTCCAGCCACTGTTCAAAATTGTCCTCCACTGTAAGCACTGGGTGTCTTCCAGAAAAGGCCTGGAGTTTCTGGTATCCACTTCCAAAACACAGTGGAGCATCCATCTGACACTTTGACACAACATCTCCCATAGCAGTGAAAAATTCTGGCCCAATCATGCCTGAGAGTGTAGTGGATGAGACTTCTTCCTTCATGGCGTTAACTCCACTGGTACTTGAAAGACACCTGTCTGGTGTGTGTGACTGGATTAAACTAAACTCAGTCTGGTCGGCCAGCTGCACACTGGATCCTTGGAAATGGTCAGGAATCCCCTTCTTCTATTCCAGTAGCACATGTGTGCATGAGGCTTCACTATCTGGTCTGACAGCAATCACCCACGCCTTTCTGTCTGGGGACAACACCTTCACAACTTGACTGATTTCTTCTTCTACCCAACCCTCTCCAGGGAGCTCAATTGCCACACTCGTTTCTGAGCGGGCGCCTTCTGCTTTGCACCACTGAATCACAGTGGCAGGATCCATTCTGGTGCTAATAGGGGTGCAGTCTAGGGGGGAGAGGTTTGATTTCAGAGTAGAATGTATCCCGGATGAGCCCCCATGTGAAGCACTATCCTGCAGGAGCTGCTGATGAATGTTTGGTTCTGCATGCTGCCTCTCAACCCCAGGAATGGACCCGACCCCCCTGGCACACCTGCTTAGTAATATTAGTGTGGAACCCAGCAGTACAGGAAAACACTGTAACAACAGACCATTAAATATATTTACCATAACCCTGGATTCTGTCCCTTCACCAGTGGAAGCAGTAATGGAGACATTCACAGATTATTATACAAATAAAGAACAGGGAAAGAGGTAACCAACCTCACGGGAAATTTAAGGGTATCAATTGTACATAATATAGAGAGGACCCCTTGGGATCAAACACATAGACCAAAGATAAAAAATCTCTGAGTTTATTACAAAGAAAAAAACAATGAACAATTTATGCTAAAAACACAATACATAAAGATCCATCCAATAAACAATGATTTTGAAGAATTTCTTTTGAACTCAATCAATATAATTTATACCACACTCGACATGTTTCACTCAGAACGAGTTTCATCAGGAGCTTTGTATGAATAAGTATAACGTTGTAATGCTGTATGACTGCTGATAGACACACAATAGGATTAGATACAAAAGCATAAATGAAACATTACAAAAAAAATTCCGCAAACCCACATATGTGAATATATATTAAATATAAGACAGAAAAAAAATATAATCACATCATATACAAAAAATCGATAGCAAAGGATCAAAAGCCTGGGAAATACTGCTCTCACCTGTAATAGGTTCACAAAGAGCCAATCAATCACTGGTAAATGGGTAAGAAAAAACACCCAGGGGAGCCTCACAATGGATGAATGGGGACATCTGGATCCTAGTAGCTTGCAGAGAGACCTTCCTGAATATCAGTCTGAATTAGGTAGTGAATACAATATAGAAATTAAATTAATTAATTCCGAGGGCGGCGATTCTACATCAAATTACTCTAGTTTTGTTTTGAGTCTGCTCAAATTTATTTTGGAAAATAACATCTTTATGTTCGGTGACTCCCACTACCTCCAGATGCAGGGGGTAGCGATGGGGACGAAATGTGACCCTCCTATGCCAACCTGTATCTGGGGGAGTGGGAGCAACACCTTTTATCGCAGGAGAATTTACAGAGCACCTCCAGATGCCAATTTGGAGACGATATATAGACAATGTTTTTTTCGTCTGGACAGGATCTGAGGAGGACCTTCTGGCCTTTTTTGAGGATTTAAAGATCAACAATTTCAATTAGAAATTTACTATGGAAAAAAGTCAGGCTCTTCTTACATTTCTAGATCTTCAAATTTTTGTAAATTGTGATGGTAGTTTGGGGTCCACTCTTTTTTGAAAACCTTCAGCGGCTAATACCGTACTACATGCCACTAGCTCCCATCCTTTACCTTTGATTTCTAGCGTGCCCTACAGTCAGTACCTCTGTTTGAGGAGGAATTGTAGTGAGGAGGCATTATTTGAGAAGGAGGCTAAGCTCCTTTAGGACCGCTTGCGACAATGTGGCTATAGCCACAGGTGCCTCAAACGATCGTATCTTCGAGCCAAAAAACAAAACAGATCAATTTTGATTCATGGCAAAAAGACTGACAAGCAGGATCCTGGCATCAGATTAATAACTCGTTTTTTCTGGGCAGCACCAACAGGTACGCGATATTATAAAAAAATATTGGTATCTCTTACGTGCTGATCCCAGAATATCCAAACATGTAGGTGACTATCCATTGATCACTTATAGATGTTCCCAATCTCTTTGGGATATGTTGGTTCAAAGTCATTATGTCCCGCTAGCAAAAATCAAGAACAAAGAAACTGGCACCAGACCTTGTCACAAGTGTAACTTTTGTCGCTTTCTCCATGTATCTAAACGCAGTTCATTACCGCACGGTCAGATGTATAGACCAAGATTTTTGGCAACCTGACAATCTATAGGAATAGTTTATATAATGACATGCGATTGTGGGGCTTATTATGTTGGAAAGACCAAGCGCCCATTTCTTCATCGCATCAGAGATCATGTATCTCTGGTGCGAGCCAAAAAGATGGAGACACCAATAAGCCGACATATGGGCCTTTTTCACACGTTCGATGAGACTCTTATGCATTTCTTTGCATTGGAGTCGATTCCTCCGGGTGAGAGAGGTGGGAACTACGATCGCATACTCTTACAGAGAGAGGCACGTTGGATTCACACTTTGAAAGCCACATGTGCTCCAGGATTAAATGATGCGATGAGTTACAAACCGTTTCTTTTATCAATGTATTTATACTTTTATTTAGTTTAATTAGGTGGCCTTTTTTTTTTCTTCTTCTCTTTACTTTTTTTTGGCGCTAAGCCAACATATATGCACTGTTTCATTCATGATGTACTCTGTATATACTATGTTTAGCTAATTGATCAATAAGCTTGGGAAAATTGCACTATACCGTAAATTTGTTTTAACTATTTGACATTCATCTGATTTTATCAATTTGAACCCAGTTATGATGCCTCTTTGAACCTTTCCCCATATCTATTGTTATTATTGGGTATCTCTGGACACAGCTTGTATGGGCGCCAGGGGCTTTGCTGCGATTTTGACATCACTAATCAATTGGTGTCTTCTGGCAATCATGTAAGTCCCCCCCTTTTACTTCGCACCAATTGGCTATACGCCATCCAACTGGATGCTGTCCCCTGACATGAGAGTGGTTATCCCACTCTCTGCCTATGGGAGACTTCATTCCCCTCTGATGAGGTTGGGATAGGGATGTGTTTGGGTGGCGCTGTGTCTCCCCCTTTTGGGGTTTGTCCCTGCGGGGCTGATGTAGCGTTATTCTGGCCCATCCCCTTCTTTTCTTTTCCACCCGCTCTCAGATGTGGGTACTCCAGTCTCTATGATGGCGTTTTTGCTCGAGTGACGCAGATGCGTCATTCGATGCATGTGCAGGCACGATAATCTTGGACCCTCCCTTCCGCTTATACCATCTGTGGTCTGAGGAGTTTCCAAGATGGCCGCCGTGCGCGTATGACGACAGTCTGCGTCATTATGCTCATGCACGGCACGTTCTCCGAGATTGGATATTAGGTCACTTCTGCCCGCCACTGTGGGTGAGACTTTTCTTAAGGCAGCATTCCTTGGCCTTACTTCTCCTGAGGAGGACTCTTGTAATGGATGCCCTGAGATAAGCTATATCGAGGTAGGCATTTGGGCTTTTTGCTGGATGTCTTGGGAATACTTTTTTGACAAACTATCCTCATTATTTATGCATCTTCATAGTCAATATTTGTTTTTTGCTTTCTTTTCCCCTTTTTGTTTCAGATCAGGTAGAAATAGCTGCTTACCCTGCAATTGATCACTTTTGGTTTGCAGGGGGATGTTCTCCCCTGTTTGGCCATAGATTGGCTCTGGCTGGCACCTCTTTTTGATAACATTGATTCTATGAGGTAATTTTCGAATAAAAGAATTTCTATATTTTATTTTGGAAACCTGCAATTTTTGCCAATTTCCTTTAGTATCAAAAATATAATTTATTTAATTTCTATATTATATTCACTACTTAATTCAGACTGATATTCAGGAAGGTCTCTCTGCAAGCTACTAGGATCCAGACGTCCCCATTCATCCATTGTGAGGCTCCCCTGGGTGTTTTTTCTTACACGTTTACTGGTGATTGATTGGCTCTTTGTGAACCTATTACAGGTGAGAGCAGTATTTCCCAGGCTTTTGATCCTTTGCTATCGATGTCCTTATTTTTTTGTATATGATGTGATTATATTTTTTTCTGTCTTATATTTAATATATATTCACATATGTGGATTTGCGGAACATTTTTTGTAATGTTTCATTTATGCTTCTGTATCTAATCTATTGTGTGTCTATCCATACAGCATTACAACGTTATATTTATTCATACAAAGCTCCTGATGAAACTCGTTCTGAGTGAAACATGTCAAGCGTGGTATAAATTATATTGATTGAGTTCAAAAGAAATTCTTCAAAATAATTATTTATTGGATGGATCTTTATGTATTGTGTTTTTAGCATAAATTGTTCATTTTTTTTTCTTTGTAATAAACTCAGAGATTTTTTATCTTTGGTCTATGTGTTTGATCCCAAGGGGTCCTCTCTATATTATGTACAATTGATACCCTTAAAAGTCCCGTGAGGTTGGTTACCTCTTTCCCTGTTCTGTATTTGTATATTAATTTGGAATGTGGTATCGTTCGATTTGGTAGCTCCACCTCGGTTCTGTAAATTATACACAGATTATTAATTAACCACTCAGAAAGTTTACTAAAGTGGTTAATAAACATAAGGAACAATGTCAAATATAAACAGTAAATGGCAGTAGATAACAATCAATGTGGATATGAGAATGGTAGATTCAATAATCAATGTATAGAATATAGGGGTACAGTGGGACAAATGTCTGATATCCTCAAAGACCTATATCAATCACCTTTCCACTGAAGCCTCAACACAAAGATACCAAATTGCAAAGTAATGTCTTTCACATGTAATGACACAATGCAATCTTTAACCTATACTCAAGGGCTCCCCCTAGGTTGCAATACAATGTCCCAAATGCAAAGTAGAAACATGACGCTTTGTAAAAGATGACAAAGGTTCCTTGGCTTCAGGTATCTTCAGCTAGCCCAAGTTTTAAACTGCAGTATTTGTAATCCACAATGCAAAGAGAGAAAATGCAGACTGTAGAATAAATGAAGCGCTGGTAATTGTAACTGAACATATATGGCACTTGTAACACTTCCTCTTTATCAGTGGATGTAATACAGTACTGGTTCTTCAGCAAAAGAAACAACAAAGCTCAGAATTCAGCTGTATGTAGCCTGTAGATAGGGGGAATCACCTCTGTGGAACTACAAGTTTTACCAACAGTCTGTAGACAACTCACTCAGTTAATAGTGCACTTTAATGGAATGGGCAGGTGCTCGCTCACCACAATAGACCCAGAGGCTGTGAGGTTCCATCCAGACTCTTCTCCTGATGTCTCAGTTTGATGAGACAATGGCGCCGCTGCACTGTACTGCTCCTCCTAATGTCGGGGATGCAGGAAACTCTAGATGTCCTGACACTGCACACCGATCTGCTTGCTGGACTCGCAGGACTGTATCCTGAAGTTCCTCAGAGGCTGGCAATCCCACTCCACACGGCACAGGCCACAGCCTCCTGATCACACACACTAGCTCTCCCTGATGGTTGTTGAATAGTATCCAGAGAAAGCATGCCACGCCTGTCCTTTTATCTCCTTACCCAGCAGGCGGTTCTGTGACTTAACATTGTGGGTATGTGAACTGGGCATTGTGGGTTAGTATTTCCTAGCCTGATCTAAGAACAAGAGTCACTTCCTCAACAAACTACCAATCCCACAATGCATAACTGTTTGCTTCTAAAATAGAGAAAAGGCCCTGACAAAGTTTTAGTGGTCACTAGAGGGCGCCAAACCCTTACTTAATAAACAACACATTACTTAGCCTGATAAATTGGGTAGCAAAACCTCTGCATTACACACGTTTGTCTCATATTATACCCCAAACACACATCAAGACAGATTCTTCGATACCTCTGTAAAAGTCAGTGAATGACAAAACCGGTCAGGCGACCAGCACACTATCCTGGATGTGATGCGTATGCTCCACCTAGCCATTGCTTTCTACCCGGAAATTCTTGTAGTGTCTGCAAAGGAATGCATGCTCTCCTCTGATGACTGGACATGGTAAAAGCGCCCTCTGGGTTATTTATATTTTGCTTGTTGATGATTTATCTGATGTATGTAGCTTGTATTAAGGGGGCTTCTGCTGTATGGGGAATTGTATTATAAATAAACAGAATTCTATTCTTGTATTTTATGGTACATGTTTGAGCCCCTGCAACGGTCGTTTTCTGGGTTGGTGAGGACCAGGGATTAAAGCAGCTGATATATACCAAACCTAAGGCTTACATATTTGAGGCATCTGGTGAGTTTTTCCCCCTGGGGGAGTGTGATACACATTGTGGAATACGGATCTCTTTATTCTCTGGTGGAAGGCACACTTGAATAACAACTATAGATTACCTTTAACACCTTGCATACTGTCCCTAACACCCTGAATGCTTTCAATGCTGTGAACTGTTCTACCTTAACCCTTTGCTACATATTAATTTATAACTAGGGTGTTTGCCACTGGTTTATAATATTACCAAATTATTAATTGAATTATTAGCGCTGTTTTAGTATTTATAACATTTAATGTTTGGACTGTTTTTATATTTATACTAGCTGTTGACATGTTATTATTCCTGACCTCTCCACTAATCTCCACCCCCAATGTGTTCTGACTTCTCCAGGAATTCGGAACCATTTTCGGGGCTCCAGGTCTATTTGTCTAAATCAGTAGCCCTCAACATATCGGTCCATATGACACTAATTGACCAACTTAAACAACACTTTCCCTTCACTTGCACAGGAGACTCTATCCCCTATCTGGGCATCAAACTGACTTAATGCATTGGCAACCTGCTGTATATGCTGCCAACTACCCTTCTATGTTCCGCTCATTAGAGGCGGACCTAAATAAATTGTCAAAGGAAGCCATGTCCTGGCTAGGTAGCCTGAACGCAGTCAAAATTAATCTATTGCCTCGTCTTTTATATTTGTTCCACTCCCTCCCCATCCCTATTAAAAAATCAATCCTGTCTAAATTTCAATCCAGGGTTGTTGGATTTGTCTGGGCTAACCAAGGACATCACTTCTCAATGGACATCCTCCTCTGACTTAAGACTCAGGGTGGATTAGGCCTACCGAACCTATGGCTTTACTACCAGGCAGCACAGCTGGCCCAGTTTTCCGCTATATACGCCAAAAGTCTGAGACCTGACTGGGTCTCCCTTTAGAGACAGGCAGTCCCTCATTATACACTCGACTTTTTAGTATGGAGACCATCAAAACACAGACCTGTCATACCAGCTCCTACTTTGTCTCACTCCCTAGCTCTCTGTGATTAGCTACATAAAAATGCAAACCTGATATCCCCCCTAAAGCCCCTCACGCACCTATTTCACAATCCCGACTTCCCTCCAGGGATGAATATACACGCATTTCACTGGTGGCTGAACAAAGGTCTTTTCAGAATAGGCCATTTCTTTACAACTAATGGCCTCATTTTAGTGGGACATTGCCTGAGTAAACTAGAAATGCCAGCCTCAAAAAAATTCAGACTGTTACACATCAGACACTTCTTCCACACACTATGGACTGACAAACTGAACATTCCCAAAGCCACTATGTATGAACACTGGTGCTGTAGTCTATGACATCAAAAGGGCGAGATCTCCATTATGTATGCTTCCCTGGCAGATAGGACAGACGCCCCGACATACGCTTGATCTTGGGAGTCTGATCTGGACATCGAGCTGGACCCTGATATGTGGTTTCCAGCCTTCAGCAGATCATCTAAAGGTATCTTAAACATTGCTTTGATATAAGCTGACATTAAAGTTTTCACAAAGTGGTATTATGTCCCTGCCAGGCTCTCCAAGATATTCCCAGATGCCTCCCCTCTCTACTATAGAGGCTGCGGACATATAGGCACAATGCTTCATATATGGTGGATGTGCCCCAGCATACGAAGCTACTGGAACAAATTTCTTCACCTTCTATGAAAGGTCACTGAGATTGACATTTCTCAAGACCCCACATACATCCTACTAAACCACAGAATGCACAACACTCCTAAGACCACACAACTTTTTATGTGTTTGGGAGCCAAGATCACATTAGCGAAAGCCTGTAAAACTCCAACTGTGTAAATCTTGGCTGCCAAACAAAAATGTTGTGGATCATGACACAGGAACAAACAGTGGCGAAACTGCGGGATATGGTACAATGCTTTGAGGGGATCTGGGAACCATGGGCCACATATATCAAGATCCCACTTTACTCAGGTCACCTACTAACATGAAGGATTTCCCAGTGAGACCACACCCCTTTATCCTACATTCTTTCCCACTCCCCTCTCTTCCTTCCCTAATTATTTCTCTTCTCCTTTCTTCTCCTTTCTCTCTCTCTTGCTATCTATCAACAGATACTGGATTGACAGGATGTAAACCATTCCATAGGCACCTCATGGATCAACCTCATATATACACTTGTTAACCCAGCTCAGTCAATTACTTTTGGGCAAATACTCATGAAAAAGGACCCTCTGGCCCAATCCCAGGGAATGCAATGTCCTGGGAGTTACCCCGCTAGTACATCTCCCTAGAGGGGCAGAGGGGCAATAGGCGGGAGGCTACACCGGGCGAGGTTCTGGAGCTCTCTTACTCCACAGTGAGAACCCATAGGGCTAAGCAATGGACATGTGAGGACATTATGCTTCGTCTTCCCCTGGTCTGCATATCCATAGGCACCAGAAGTTACTCAACACATACATGCCTAGCAAGGCCCGTTTATGGGGACCACTACATCCTGGGATATAAAATTTTCATTAGTTCTTGTTCTGTTATCCCACTGGTTATAGTTCCCCCCTTGCAAGTTATCATTTCTAAGTTACAAAATGGGTGGGCACTAAATGTGAATATAGAACTATATTTGTAGACTTGTAAGTGCCTTAATGTTGTAATATCCATGCTCAAGATCTCTCTTTTGTTTTAAATGTATTTTCTTTTTCTGGCTAGCTTGGCCAATGAGGGAATTTTATTGTGTGGACTGTCATTGTCATTATTGTATTGCAAAAACTTAAAAAAATATATATATATATATATATATATATATATATATATATATATATATATATATATTGAAATGAAAATGACAGTGCACAGCTTACAGCACAGAGCCACAGGTTGAAGTGGTCCCTGTGAGGGGAGGCACAGTCCTCTTGAAGATAAGGAGGGTTCTCAGGGCTGCAGTAGCCTGTCGAAATAGCCCAAGTGCTGCCTCCTCCAGGTAACTCCCCTTTCTGGGTCTTTTTTTTTAAGTCAGATGGGAGGGAACTGGGATTTGGTCAGGCTACTGGGCCCGGCCACCTCCTGGCTGCCACTTTCCACAGCTTCCTCCTGTCTGAGGCTTTCCTGTGTATGAAAAAGGGACATAGTTTTAGTTTTTGGTTCATCAATCACACACAATTTTCAGCTCATGACTCTTGCAAATTGAATGTTAATAAATAGAAAAGAAAAGACTATCATTCTGACCCCAGCATTTTTCATTGTTGTCCCAATCATTTGTGGCCACTACTGTCTATTGATATGTAAAACATTTTGTTAAATCAGAAATGAGTGATCAATAATAACATCTAGTTAACATCATTCATTTTTTGACAAGAAATATGTTGAACAATGCTATACCTGGCTCAAGCCAGGCTCCTCCACATCTTCCTGGCTGGAAGGCCCAGGTTGGATGTCGGAAGCCTCAGCTGGGGTGTAAGGAAGCTTTGAAGGAAGACTGGAGAGTGCTGGCCTGGGTTCCCTCTGGTCTGCCAGAAAATGCAGTCTTTCATAGTACCACAGCCTGGGTACATAAATTTCATCTTCTGCAGCTCCTGATCTCTGGGAATCCTGGACCTTCTTGCACTCCCTATTATATGTGCTCCTCATGTCACCAATTGTGGCTTTCAAATATTTGATGGTTGCCATGGGGATCTGCGGCTTCACTAGTTCCAACAATTGATCCAGCGTTGCCTTCCTCTTTCTTTTATTGGTATACAAGGGGTGGTTTACCTGCCACGCACAGGGCAGCTCCCTGTACATCAATGAACATGGGGATAAAGTCCTGATCATTCAATAGATCCATTTTCTCTGCAAGACACAACACAAGACAAACCCTAATGTCAGGCTAAACTCTCCTAATCTTGTCCCAATATAGGCCTTAATCTATAAGCAGTATAGGCCCAAGTTAAAATGTTACCTTCATTATCACGATCAGTGCTTCCGCTACTCCTTCCCCCGCTACACCTTCCTCCACTCACAAATTGTACATACGATGCACGCATGTTACATTTTATATACACTGCACATGCGTGAAACTCCGCCCATCCCTGACCTTCGTTCTAGTATTTTCATCGCCCCTTCTCTTTCGGCGCAGTGGGAGAGCACATGGCAGGGAAAGAGCAAGTGCATGCAGACAGCAGCAGCAACATCGAAAGCCCGGAGCCAGAAACGTCCTGATCCAGGAGGAGATATAAGGCCTCAAATATGTTGTAGAGATGGTGGAGATGGTGGACATCTTTAAGAGGACCGACTATGATGGGAAGCATGGACCGTCACCCAAATCCAAATGTGAGAGAGGCCAAGATCATGACTAAAGTTGTGAGAGGTCTGCACAGGAAGGATCAATTAAAGAAAAGCTGGTCAGGCATGAATTTGAGGGAGCATGATCAGTACAGAAAGATCAGGAAACTGCTTCTAAAAAGTAAATAGTTGTCATGTGTTCCTATTATTATTACTTGCATGCTGCTCCATGTGCTTTTCTTTACTGTTTTACAGTTTAAAATGGCAAATTTCCGGTTCGTGGGCACAGTAATCGTTCATATTAAACATCGTTAGTTTGTCCACTAATACGATGTTTTTGGCAGATACAGGTTAACTACATTTGTTCACGCAGGTTCTCCAGTGGATTCTAGGGGTGTCTTCATGTGTGACCAAAAAATATAAGTATTCCAGCTTTAAGAAAGGAAAAAAAATCATGTCTTCAGCTTGGAACTCTGCCAAAACAGACAATTGTACGACACTTCCAAGCAATGTTTCATATTCCTATTTCTGCCCTTAAATATCTGTGTGCTAAGTATACCTTTTTTTTTCTCACATAGGGGAGAAAAGACTCAGGACATCAGAGGACATCGGGGACCCCTTACCTCCTAAAGTAGGGGAAATCCCCACACAGAGAACCAGAGGATGTGGAGGAAGGAGAGGTTTATGAATTGGGTGAAATAGTGACCAAAACAGGTGAGTGTCTGAGACCCCAGCTTCAGGTAATAGATGGATGCCTGCATATTTATAATACATGTTTTTTATTTTATTTTAGGTGATGGGGATGTTGTGGAAGAAGAAATACATCTCACAAGTGCATGTGCACAGATCCTCATTGGGGAAATAATGGTGTGCAATAGGGATTTACAGAAGATCAAGTAAGACATCAATGATTTGGCGACACAGTGGTGTAGTGGTTAGCACTCTCGCCTCGCAGTAAAAAGGTCCGCTGGTTCGAATCACAACCACGACATTACCTGCCTGGAGTTTGGATGTTCTCCCTGTGCCTGTGTGGGTTTCCTCCCACACTCCAAAGACATGCAGGTAGGTTAATTGGCTTCTGTCCAAAATTGGTCCTAGTATATGAATAGGGACCTTGGATTGTGGGCTCCTTGAGGGTAGGGACCGATGTGAGTGTGCAATGTACAGGGATAGGGACAATTGTAGACACTTAGCCCTTGTACACACGGTCGGAGATTCCGTCGGAATGTTTCCTATCGGAGCGTTTTGTTGGATATTCCGACTGTGTCTGGTCTGCATCGGACTGTCTCCGTTGGAATATCCATCGGACCAACTTTTCCAACTTGCCGGAAATATTTAAAAATGCTCCGATCGGACATACTCCGATCATGTGTAGTCCACTCCGACGGACATGGTGCCACGCATGCTCAGATCAAATTCCTAGACCAAAGCTATTGGCTACTAGCCTGAACGTAGTCCCGTCGTAACTAAATAACGTCATCACGTTATGTACAATCGGATTTTCCGACAACTTAGTCCGACCGTGTGTATGCAACATCACTTCCGGACCTCGCCCGGAATTAATCCGTCGGAATAACTCCGACGGATTTGGTTGTTGGAATCTCCGGCCGTGTGTACAAGGGCTTACTCAGGTTGAACTGGATGGACTGGTGTCTTTATTCAACCTTACTACCTATGTAACTATGTGGAAAAAAAATATCATTGATGTTTTAGGCGGAATCGAAAACACATCAAAATGTATTAAATTGTTTATACATACAATAGAGTATTTGACAATAGGTTAAGTACATAATATACAACAGAAGTAATGAAGCTCAGAGTTATACAGTAGGTGCCGCCGATATTGTGTTCCCAGCGCGATACTGTTGCGCTAGTTTCCGACGACAGGCTTCTGTAACCAGCGAGATCCCGTTGCACTGGTTCTTGCACTGGCTGCAATAGGAAAATCCATACCAGACCCCTAACCAAGCACGCAGCCTGGCCGGGGGGTGCCTTGGGGAAGGTGGGGCTGCGCGGCCCCCCCACCCCAAAGCACCTTGTCCCCATGTTGATGAGGACAAGGGCCTCTTCCCGACAACCCTGGCCGTTGGTTGTCGGGGTCTGCGGGCGGGGGTCTTATCGGAATCTGGGAGCCCCCTTTAATAAGGATAGCGGCCCCCCACCCTATGTGAATGAGTATGGGGTACAATATACCCCTACCCATTCACCTGTGAAAAAAATGTAAAAAAAAACACAACACACAAGGGTTAAAATAGTTTATTGCACAGCTCCGGGGGTCTTCTTCCATCTTCGGGGGTCTTCTCGCCGGACTCCTCCGCTTTCTTCTGCTAGCTCTTTTACTAGCGGAGGAGCCCAGCTTTCTTCTTCGTCGCCACCCTCTTCTTCCAACTTCGGGGGGTCTTGTCCCCCTCTTCGGTTCTTCTTGCCGGGCCACTGCTTCTTCTTCCAGCTCTTTTACTAGCGGTGGCCCGGTCTTCTGTCATCGCGGCCGCCGCTGCCGCCACCGCCTTCTGTTCTTCGGCGTAGGGAATTCCCCTTAAAATCCCTACCGGACCTAAGGGCCTGGTATGCCTCCCAAGGGGGACCCATGCCGTTTTTTTTTTATTTGGCATGGAGTTCTCCCTTAGGATTCATACCAAATACAGTGCCTGGTATTGGCAGGAATCCAATTCGGATCCCCACACCAGTGTAAACCCAGCCAGCGATGCTTGTCGCTTATCGGGAAAGGAAAAGAAACATTTTCCCTTTCCTGATGCGAGCCAGCTCGGCGCTGGCTCCCGCGACGTGGCTCGTAGGGTGTCAATCTCGCCGATAGAAGCGGCGAGATTGACACAATATTGAGGTCACCTACGTATATTCAATACAATGTAAATGATATATTCAACTATAATTACTACTATAGCAATAACGCATATTAATGGTATGGTTTATTAGAGGAATTAGCTACTTAAGTAGGAAAGAGCTTCAAAATCATGATAGGAATAGATAGAGAGGAATGGAAAGATAGGAAGAGAAGAAACTAGGAAGGGAAGAAGAGAGGTCCGCAGGGTTGAGTCGAGGGCCGCCATATCACTCAGAATCCATATACTGTAATCACTTACCCATCGGGTCAGCTACCATGGTAATAGAACTTCTTTGTTAAAATTTGATGGTAAATAATTTTTTATCCACGGATGCCATACTTTTTCAAATTTGATAAACGTGTAATATTTTTCTAACTTTTCAAAAAAAAATTGAAAGCCAAATTTTGAAGATGAACAGTGTGTTAACATATGCTATATGCCATCACGGGATATCAATATACCTGTTTTGTGAGTGCAACCCCTCCTCGCAACTAAAGTAGATGAGAGGAAGGGGTTTCACCCCTGAAACACGTCCATTGATCCCCCATGATGGGAGCTAGCACATGTTGACCTTAGGCATGGGATCAGGAGGGAAATCCCCATTTTGACTATCAATTTATGTGAATCTTCAAAATTTGGCTTTCACAGGGGTGACATCACCCTATCTGATGAAGGCAATATTAACACAGTTTGGACAGACGAATGTCTGATACTGCCTTCAATTTATCAAAGTTGAACTTTGTAAGTTCCTGAGTTGTGTATCGTTTTATGGTTTTAAAAACATGCCTGTTTACCACAAAAAAGGATATTTCTACTGTCAAAAAAAATATTCCAAAAATATGTTGGTTTGTTCAAAAACCCTTTTCTACATGCACATGTGAATGTGCACAGAGTAAAAAATGTTCTACTCAACAATGTGTGGCTTCTTCTTTCAATGCTCAATAGCAGTTTTTTGCTTAAGTTGTTGTTTACAGTGACAATGGGGGTTATTTACTAAAGACAATCCCCTTTGCACTACAAGTGCCCTTTCAGTGCACTTTTGCAGTGCACTTGTAGTGCAAAGTGGATTTTCCTTAGTAAATAACACCCACAGTGCTTTATAATTTGCAACAATCAAGTTGTTTTTGTCACTCCAAAAAATTCATTCATGGTACTGAAAATTATGAATATTTTTATCAGTAATGCATTATATACATGAACAAAAAAAACAATGTGTGTGTGTAGCAGACCCACAACATAAATAATAGTTAGCTGAAGAAGAGATGGTCACCTCATGTATCAAAGAAATTACGTTTGCACTATTGAAGAAAATGGCCAAAAAGAAAAGCCCATTGGAGAACCTAGGAGACAGCTAAAAGAAACACCAGCAGTAAATCAAAGGAAACATTTTTCAGTTTAACATACAAACTTATTTAAAAAATGTTTCTTAAACATTTTCTGGCATATCAATGGCCCCCCTACCTGCAAAGTATTACATATATTTTAGACGGACGTCGTGGGCACTTTGGGGGGGGCAAGCCAGGACAGCCAGCTTCAAGCGCTGCCAGGGTTTGGTCTTGAAATTCGGCCTCAGGCCTAACTGAGGCCACATAGTTCATAGAATTTCTCCTTAAAAAGTTGTGGAGAATGCAGCATGCAAGGATTATATGGTTACGTTTATATTCCGCTATGTTTATTGGAGTAAGGAATAGGCGGAACCGGCTAGCCATTACCCCAAAAGCATTCTCCACCACTCTTGTGGCTCTGGCTAACCAGTAGTTAAAAACCCTCTGGTCTGGGGTGAGGGTCCTCATCAGGAACATCTGCATCAGGTGATCACCCAGCCCAAATGCTTCATCAGTGACAAAGATCAATGGTAGACCAGCCACGTTGTTGTCTGGGTAATGACTCCACCATCCGACATCTGGCTATTCTTCCCCGTGTCCATATAGAGAAACTCATATGTCGCCGACACCACCGCCAACATCACAATACTATTAAACCCCTTATAGTTAGTTGTAATAGTATGACCCAGAGTTGGAGGGTGGGACTATGTGGACGTGTTTCCCATCTTTTGCCCCTCCGCAGTTGGGAAAGTGCCACCGCTGGGCAAATTGGGAAGCCATAGTCTGCCATTCCTGTGGCGTTGAAGGAAACTGTGGATTGAAAAAGTGAAGAAAAAAATTAGTACTTTTGCACATAACATTGCAAGCAGATTAGACACAAACATTCTTGGCCAACATCAGTATAGCATTTATTTGAAAGAGTATTTAAAGAAAAAGAAAGTCCACTTATCAGATTCCTCACCCCCTCTGATGTCCCATTGTAAACATTTTAGGGGGGGGGGGATGTTTTGGTCACGTAACCGTTTCCACTTAATTGAGAGCTGAATGCATAAATAATGTGTGTTACTTTGGCCAGGCCCTCCTTACTTACACTATTGGCAGCCCACTGGGCAAATAAGAAGTGTCATAATACATAAATATGAATACACACTGTACAAATTGAAGCACACTTTTACATTCTGCAATTACCTATCAAGATAATAGGAGAACAAAACTTTAAGCAGTACCAATTGAAAGTATTCAGGCAGGCCCTTTCACCACATGCTTTGGTGAATTCATCCAAAAATATGACCACTCTGCCTGAATTTAAGCACACAAATAACATTTGTACACATTTTGGGGGATGTTTAGGCTAAAGCACTACTGTGGAGCTGCCAGAATACATTGTTAAGTTATTAGGCTAGGTGTATATGGGCCCAGGATAGCATGCTGGGGAGGTTAGTGAAGGCAAATATGCATGAAGGACAAAAAAACTTTAAAAACTTCCAGCATTCATGAGGATAAAGAGGACATTCTCAGCATATTACAATCATGGTAATTAGGGAATGATGAAATAAAATATGTCATCAATACATTAGCAAACATTAAATACATAAAATGTGATGTTAAAGGAAAAATATTCCCTTCATATAGTCCTTCTGCAGGACCTGAATGATGGCAGAACAGGTCTCTGGAATAATGATCCCCAGAGCCTGGGGGGAGATGCCTTTCGAGAACTTGATGTCCTGCAGACTTCTCCCTGACTCCAAGTACCACAAGGTGCCCTCTAGCCTCTGTTTAGGAGTGATGGCTTGCCACATGCAGGTGTCCTGCTTTGTAATATAAGGGGACAGCAAAGCCAGCAAATGGTGAAAAATGGGGTCCGTCATCCGGGGATAATTCCTGAAATCATCAAGATTATTCTCATGGAGCAATAAAAGGTATTTGAGAGAATTGGTCATGCTGGAGCAACCAATTCTTCTTCCATGAACTCCTCCTCACCCTGTTCATGGACTGGGCTTGGGTCAAAGTAAGAACCCCAACACCAAGCCCCTGCACAGCACAAACTTTACGATGAGTATGTACCCGCAACATGGCTTCAAAACGGTCGGCTGGTCACAACGAACGAACAGAACGCACTGAAAATGAGAAAGGCCTGAGAAGAGCGAGCTGAAAATCAGAAACGAGCGGACAAGAATGCACTGAAAATCAAATACGTAATATAAAAATACGCACAGAAAACCAGATACGAACTGACTACACGCACTGAAAACCGGATATGAACACACAAGCACAAACTGAAGAACAGTAATGATCTGAAAAGCACAAGGCTGAAAAGCGTGAATCGTCTATCACCAAACTTCTACTAACATGACATAAACACGAGATTAGCAGAAGGAGTCCAAAGGGTGGCACACTGGCTATTGAACTTCCTATTTATAGTGCCGTCGTATGTGTTGTACATCAGCCCGTTCTTGAAGAATTCCCGACAACATTTGTGCGACCGTGTGTATGCAAGACAAGCTTGAGCCAACATCCGTCGGAAATAAATCCCAGGATTTAGTTGTTGGAATGTCCGATTGTGTGTATGTGGCAATAGAGTAAAGGAGTGAAAGGAGCCACATCAGAAATGTTGAATAATGCAAATCATAGCATGCAGTCTGCAGCCCAGAGGAAGGAGAAGTAAAAGCAGTAATGGAGGAGTGAAAACAATGCAGATGATAGACTACAACATGTAGTAAAGAGGCAAAAGAAGTAGGAATCACAGTGGAAAAGTGGAGCAATACAGATGTATTGATAGCACACTAATTGTAACAGAAAGGAGGAGGAGGAAGGAGCCCCAGAGGAGTAGAATAGAACTCTCAGGATGATAGTAGAGAGTAGTAACTAAATATAGAGACAGAGAAAAGGGTGATGCTCCCAGGGGATATAAAATTAAATATGTATAAGAATCATCCAGTACTACTGACTGAAAACAAAAAATGTCCTTTCCTCTTTAAATTATGCAAGGTGGTACAAAAGCACCTTGTCTGTTGCAAGCTGTATTCTTTGCAAAATGCTTACTACAGATATTGCTGTGAGCCTTCTGTTGTATGACAGGCACAAATACCCAGAGCTCCTTTTGTTTCATTGGCTTCCGTAATCATTAATTTTGTGCAAACAACCCCCACTTGCATGTATGTTTTCTAATCTCGTTTCACCCTTTTCAATTTATTTTCATTCTCCTTTTCTTGCTGTGTGTCTGTTATCACTCCTCTCATTTCTTCCAATTTCCTTTCCATTGGATATTCTCAACAACCTCTGCTATGATCAATTACTTATCAGCTGTGCTATTTCGCTGGCCTGTTTTAGTGCAATTTTCATTCAGCTGCTTCTTTCTACTCCATGTTAAATGTTCCATTCATCTCTGTTTCTTCTAAACTTCCTTTTACCATGCTGTTTAATTCTGATCTAATGAAGTTGATGTTCCCTTGTGATGTGGGGATGATAAAAGGGTTGCAGAAATACTATACAGATATTTACTTTAAAAAACAAAAAACATGTTGGAAGATTTATTTTTTATTTTTTTGTTTGTGCACTGAGCTGATTACTTATTATTTCCAAGAAGCATGCAAGATTGGTTGGTGGATGAGAGAATTGATTGTTGCTGGATGGAAATGCATTTTTGTCTAGAAAGCAAGAGGGGGAAATTAACTGAGACAGGCTTTATTATCTGCTGCAAACCCCAAACTTTATGGAACAATAATTAACCACTTGACCACTGGGCACTTAAACACCCTTAATAACCAGACCAATTTTCAGCTTTCGGTGCTCTCACATTTTGAATGACAATTACTCAGTCATGCAACACTGGACCTATATGAAATTTTTGTCCTTTTTTTCACACAAATGGAGCTTTCTTTTGGTGGTATTTAATCACCGCTCAGTTTTTTATTTTTTGTGCTATAAAAGAAAAAATACAGAAAATTCTGTAAAAAAAATGAATTTTTCTTTGTTTCTGTTATAAAATTTAGCAGATTAGTAATTTTTTCTTCATAAATTTTGGCCAAAATTTATACTACTACATATCTTTGGTAAAAATAAGTACAAATTTGTGGATATTATTTGGTCTTTGTGAAAGTTATAGAGTCCACAAGTTATGGTGCCAATATCTGAAAATTGATCACACCTGAAGTACTGACGGCCTATTTCCATGCTTGAGACCCTAACATGCCAGAAAAGTACAAATACCCCCCAAATGACCTCTTTTTGGAAAGAAGACATTCCAAGGTATTTAGTAAGAGGCATGATGAGTTTTTTGAAGTTGTAATTTTTTCCCACAATTCTTTGCAAAATCAAGATTTTTTTGACTTTTTTTTTCACAAAATTGTCATATTATCAGTTTATTTCTCACACAGCATATGCATACCACAAATGACACCCCAAAACACATTCTGCTATTACTCCCGAGTACGGCGATACCACATGTGTGAGACTTTTACACAGTGTGGCCACATACAGAGGCCCAACATGCAGGGAGCGCCATCAGGCGTTCTGGAGCACCCAGGACAATTCTGACATTTCTCTCCTACATGTAAAAATCATCATTTATTTGCTAGAAAATTACATAGAATCCCAAAACATTATATATGTTTTTTTAGCAAAGACCCTGGAGAATACAATGGTGGTCGTTGCAACTTTTTATCTCGCACGGCAGCATTTTTCGAATGCTTTTTTTTGGAAAAAAAACAGTTTTGTGCTTAAAAAAAAAAAAAAAAACACAGTAAAGTTAGCCCAATTTTTGCATAATGTGAAAGATGAAGTTACACCGAGTAAATAGATACCCAACATGTCACACTTCAAAATTGCACAGGCTCGTGGAATGGCGCCAAACGTCGCTAATTAAAAATCCCCATAGACGACGATTTAATTTTTTTTACTGGTTATATGTTTTGAGTTACAGAGGAGGTCTAGGGCTAGAATTATTGCTCTCGCTCTAACGTTCGCAGCGATACCTCACATGTGTGGTTTGAACACCGTTTTCATATGTGGGCGGGACTTACATATGCGTTCGCTTCTGCATGCGAGCACATGGGGACAGGAGCGCTTTAAAAAAAAAAAAATTATTGTTCATTTTACTTTATTTATTTTGGTTTGACATTTTTTTCCCCAAAAATAAATTTTTTGATCACTTTTATTCCTATTACAAGGAATGTAAACATCCCTTGTAATAGGAATATGGCATGACGGGTCCTCTTTACAGTGAGATATGAGGTCAATAAGACCCCGCATCTCACCTCTAAGCTGGGAAGCCTGAAAAAAAAAAAAGATTCTGGATTTGATCGTATTGGCGAGTCGGTAGAAGCACCGGAGGGTGGCGGGAGGGGGGGTGTCTATGGCTTGGTATTGCAGGGTATCACCGACTATGGCTGGGTATGGCTGGGTATCTCAGAGCATGGCTGGGTATCTCAGAGTATGGCGTTGCAGAGTATTGCGTTGCAGAGCATTGCAGGATATTGGCGGGTGTTGCAGAGCATTGCAGAGTGTTGCAGGGTATTGGCGGGTGTTGCAGAGCATTGCAGAGTGTTGCAGGGTATTGGTGGGTGTTGCAGAGCATTGCAGAGTGTTGCAGAGCATTGCAGAGTGTTTCAGGGTATTGGCGGGTGTTGCAGAGCATAGCAGAGCGTTGCAGGGTATTGCAGAGTGTTGCAGGGTATTGGCGGGTGTTGCAGAGCATAGCAGAGCGTTGCAGGGTATTGCAGAGTGTTGCAGAGTGTTGCAGAGTATTGCAGAGTATTGCAGGGTATTGCAGAGTATTGCAGGGTAATGCAGGGTAATGCAGGATAATGCAGGATAATGCAGGGTATTGCAGAGTAATGCAGAGTATTGCAGAGTATTGCAGACTATTGCAGAGTAATGCAGAGTATTGCAGAGTAATGCAGCGTATTGCAGAGTAATGCAGAGTAATGCAGGGTATTGCAGAGTAATGCAGGGTATTGCAGAGTAATGCAGAGTAATGCAGAGTAATGGCAGGGTATTGCAGAGTATTGGCAGGGAATTGAGGGGTTAATTTTCGGTGAGCAGCGATGTGGGCACCGATCTCTTCCCCCTCCGCTGTTCTGATCGGTACAGAGAGGGGGAGGGAGGAACCAGCGTCATATGATGCCGGTTTGTTTACAAGTGATCACTCCGTCATTTGACGGAGCGATCACGTGGTAAACGGCTGCTATGAGCGGCCGTTTACCGTGATCCGTGATGTGCGGGGTCCTGTGGACCCGGCGGTCATGGATGCTCTCGAGTGCGCGCCCCAGAGTTAAGAAACCGCCCTGTAGCCGTCATTCGGCTATAGGGCGGTTGTTAAGTGGTTAAAATAAAAGAGGGTACTAAAGTTACAAAAGTTCCCATATGACTAAACAAAAATTCGGAAGTGATGTAATGCATTGTATTTTTTGAAGACAATTGTACTGATTCAACGAAAATCATAAGATCTGGTATCGTACGAGAAATTTTTTTGTGCTTGTCCCATTAGGATAATTGTGCATGAATTTTCGTGATTGGTTCCCAAAAGCTGTGTACTAACAATCAGATTATGATCAAAGTATGATCGCTTTGAAAAAGGTAATTTTTGTTCGATTTTCTGATCATGTGTATAGGCCAAAAAAGGCTACTCGAAGCTTGTTTATGGTAAATAGACTAATGTTGTCCTACACAATGTCCTTGACATTACAGACATAGGGTATGAAGGTAAAAGGAAAAAATATTTGGCTTTGTGATAAAATGAACACGCTTTATCCATACAATTTGTATTCTAAACTCTATACTTTTCATGAAAGGCTTAGGAGGCTGACAGGGGGTGCCAGATTGACCCTCGCTCCCCTCGGCACCCCCATGGGGATCACACTGTGTCGAGGGTAATCAGTTCTAAACCCCAACGAATATGAGCTAACATTTCCTGGCAAATAAAGAGAGTCTTTACTGTATTATAGGCAGCAGGGAGCACACCTTCTGGTCTGTTGCGTGAGGAGAGACCCCCAGCGCCTAATCAGAACAATAGAACCTTTGTCATTTAGTTAATTATGAGACACTCTAGCTTGAACTGAGTCCCTAAGGGACTAACATAACTACAAAAGAGATAGAGGAGGAGAGGAGCGTATTCGAAGGTAAAGAGAGGGCGAGAGGGGGGATAGGGGAAGGAAGGGATAGGAGCACCACTAACCATCCAGAAGCAGAGTCATGTGTATTACAGTACATATAGGGGAAATTAGAAATTCCCAATAGTCTAGCCCACGGTTCCCAGGTGGCTACAAATTTATGAGAGGTGTCCTGTACTAAGCTGGCCAGCCTTTCCTGAGACATTACCCATGAGATTTTTCTCTTGGCCATTGAGAGAGAGAGAGAGAGAGAGAGACACCTGTTTTTTCCAGGCCCTAGCTATAGTGAGCTTTGCACCTAAAAGCACAAACTGAGCCAGTCTACTAGATGGCTTAGAAATGTGTGGGATTGGATCATTTAGGAGAGCTACAAACGGAGATCTGGGAATGTGAGACCCGACCAGTTTATCGATTAAGTTGAAGATTTTTTTCCAGAAGGAGCGAATCTTCGGGCTTTCCCACCATATGTGTGGCATGGTGCCAGTAAGGTGACAGCCTCGGAAGCATAGGGGGCTAGCGGCAGGGAACATGTAGGCTATTCTGGAAGGCATGTAATACCATCTGGTCAGGACTTTTAGCCCTGCTTCCACCAGGGTGGTGTTAAGGAGGCCCCTGAATGACCTAGCACAAACCAAGTGCCATTTTTCTTTGGACCATAGGACCATAGGACATTTTAGACCATAAAGTCTGTTTCCCAGGCGACCATAAAGGACGTCTTGGAGACAGGAGTGAGCAGAGACTTGTAGATCATGGAGATCCCCCCCTTTGGTCCATGGCTTGACCACACCACAGTTCATAATCAGTGAATGCCGAGGGATTATGATCACCTTTACATAAGGATTGCAGGAAGTGTTGTATTTGATGGAACCGGATATTTTAAATAATTGTAACGCAGGTTTCCCTTACATCAGAGGGGGGAGGGGTCACCCATACATCATTGAGGAAGATGGCTTCCCCCACTAGCATCAGAGAGGGGCGGGGTCAGGTGACGGATGGCCTCGCCCTCCTTATATAAGAAACGTCAGCCACCGGGATCCCTGCAGTGTCTCCTCAGTGGAGACAGAAGATGGATGGATGGATTCGCTGCGTTGGACTGAGAAATCACCCGTCGCTGGATCAGATCAGCCATTGCTGGACCCCCGAGAGATGATCATTCGTCGCTGGAATCTTTTTTTATTTTTAATAAAGGAATTTTTCAAAAGTGTGTTTGTCTTATTTAACTATTTTTTACACTTTCTTTGTGAAATGGTAGGGGTACTTTAGGTCTGTTCGCAGGTTCTGGTGCGAACCGAACAGGGGGGTGTTCGGCTCATCCTTAGTAGTAAACACTTGTTAACTACTGACTATCAGAAATGAACAAAATAGAACTGTATTTACTTAGCAACAGTATATAAAAACTGTCCCAACTTGCTATAACAGTCCCCATTTTGTCCCACTGCCTAGGGATTGATGAAAAACAAATGTCGGGCAAATTTGGGGCCCTTAACCACTTGCTTACTGGGCACTTAAACACCCTTCCTGCCCAGACCAATTTTCAGCTTTTGGTGCTCTCACACTTTGAATGACAATTACTCAGTCATGCAACACTGTACCCAAATTAATTTTTTGTCCTTTTTTTCCCACAAATAGAGCTTTCTTTTGGTGGTATTTGATCACCTCTGGGGTTTTTATTTTTTGCGCTATAAATGAAAAAAGACCGAAAATTTTGAAAAAAAACGCATATTTCTTTGTTTCTGTGACAGAATTATGCAAATTATTAATTTTTCTTCATAAATTTTGGCCACAATTTATACTGCTACATATCTTTGGTAAAAATAACCCAAATTAGTGGATATTATTTGGTCTTTGTGAAAGTTAGAGAGTCTACAAGCTGTGGTGCGATTCGCACAAAATTGATCACATCTGATGTACTGGTGGCCTATCTCGCTTCTTGTGACCCGAACAAGTCAGGAAAGTACAAATACCCCCCAAATGACCCCTTTTTGAAAAGTAGACATTCCAAGGTATTTAGTAAGAGGCATAGTGAGCTTTTTGATGTTGTCATTTTTTTCCCACAATTCTTTGCAAAATTAAGATTTTTCATTTTTTTTTCTCCACAAAATTGTCATTGTAATAGGTTATTTCTCTCATGTGGCATGTGTATACCACAAATGACACCCCCAAAAAATTCTGCTACTCCTCCTGAGTATTACAATACCACATGTGTGGGATTTTTTCACAACCTGGCCACATAGAGAGGCCCAACATGCAGGTAGCGCCATCATGTGTTCTAGAAACATAAATTACACATCTAACTTGTTGACTATTTATTACACTTTTGAAGCACCAGGACAATGACACGTGACACTGATGACAGATGGCACTGATACATGGCAATGATGACACTTATACGTGGCACTGATGACATGTGGCACTGATGACAGATGGCACTAATATGTAGCACTGATGACACGTGGCACTTATACGTGGCACTGATGACATGTGGCACTAATACGTGGCACTGAAGACACGTGGCACTAATACGTGCCACCGATGACAGATGGCACTAATACATGGCACCGATGACGCGTGACACTGATGACAGATGGCACTGATAAGTGGCATTGATGACACGTGACACTGACAACAGATGGCACGTGACACTGACAGGTGGCACTGATGACAAATGGCACTGATACGTGGCACTGATGACAGATGGCACTAATACGTGGCACTGATGACAGATGGCACTGATGACAGATGGCACTTATACCTGGCACTGATGACAGATGGCACTGGGGACAAATGGCACTGAAAACAGGTGGCACTGGGGGCAGGTAGCACTGGGGGCAGGTAGCACTGGGGTGGATGGCACTGGGGGCAGGTAGCACTGGGGTGGATGGCACTGGGGCAGATGGCACTGGGGCAGATGGCACTGCTGGGGGAGGATGGCACTTTTTTTTTTTTACTTTTTTTTTCAACTCAAGGCAGAACGGCTGCCGCTGCAGCCGTTCATCTCTCCCCTCTCACACTGTCTGTGTGAGGAGGGAGAGCGGCACTGAGAGATGATCTCATATGTTTACATCTCCCATTGGATACGCCGATCACGCTGTAAACAGCCGCTGTGATTGGCCGTTTACAGCGATCTGTGTTTGCCTGTCCCCGGGGGACACAGCGAACACAGAACTTCTGCGATGCGCGCCCGCGGCGGCGCGCATTGCGGAAGTAAACATTAGGACGTCCAGGGGCAGCCTCCCGGACGAACGCGCCTGCTCTACGGCCGTCATTCGGCTATAGGGCGGGCACGAGGTGGATAAAGAAAGCACAACAGAAAACAGATTAACTTCTGCAATGTTTCTGCTTTCATAAATATTCTGTTTCATCCTGTCCATACTTGAGAGGGATAGTACAGCAGCAGCAAAGGAAGAAGTTCCAAAGCAGTTACCAGCTAGAGTCCAGGTTACACTAGCATATACAAGCCGATGCAGATGTCACTGAATCCTTACATGGCCTAGTTATTGGCTGTCTTTCAATAAAGTTGTTTAGACATTCATGGTGCACAAATCTCACTGACGCAATATCTATTTGTATATAAAATGGGCAGGATGCCTGCTTTGTGTTTATCTACTGTTTGTTTCTGTACGGGATGCACAGTCCCATAATGATAAATGACCAAGTTCTTTTTTTCTATTTAGATTTACTTGGAGTTTAATGCATAAAATATAGAATGATAGTGTAAATAGATGAACAGTATATCATGACAATTGGACAAGGACAGGTAAAGATAAGAAGTATAGCTGGATTTTTTTCAATAACAAGTGTAATGATGTAGAGAATAAATGTAGCACGTTAACTATTATATAGTAAAACTTTCACGTATGGAATGTGGAGAGAAAGCTAATAGGAGACCTGGATGACTCTTAGCAAAACAAACATGAGATTACTCACAGAAAAAAAATGTTATAAACAGTATACATCATTAAGAATCAGGAATAATAGAGGGCAGTCATGTATATTATCAGGCATTATTGGCCTACAAGTTTCAATTTGCCCAGGTAATCGGTCAGGCTGGCCTTGAGATGTCATTCGGTGTACTGGAAGGATGTCATTAAGGTTCTAATTTCAGGCTGTGAGAAGGTATGCTCGATAAATGAAGACCATTGTGTAAAGAATTGCTTAGTGGGAACATAGTTTTGCAGTACAGTGTCCAGTTTTTCTCAATAGAGCAGTGTTGTGAGGTTTTTCTTGACTGCAGAAATTGTAAGTGGGTGAGAGGTAGTCCATACTTTCAGAATATTTTTATGGCCCACCAGGAGGGACAGGAGGGTCAATTAAGATATACACATCCTGGGTTCTTCAGGGCGTGTCTGTTTGGGTGAGCTGTAACTAAATAACAACAGCTGAGGCATCTTGGGAATGAGTAATTATGTGATTCTATGTATCAATGTGATTATATGGTCCCAAAAGGTGGAGACTGGAGGGCAGAGCCAGAAGCCGTAGAATAGCGAGGGTTTTGTGAATCCACATTGTGGGCTTGCTGCCAAGTGTGATGGTGAGTTTGAAGAAAGAAATGGGATGATAGCTATATAGATTCATTTGAACTGAGTCTATCTCCATGTTTCATTGGTGATGACTTACAGCCCAGAATTTTGTCTACCAAATCATCCTAAGGAAGGTCCTTGCACCAGTTCTTAAAGAGTACTTCAGCCGTAGTGGTGATAATGTTTGAATGTAATGAAGTCGGAGAAGGGCTTCGGTTTCATTGTATCCAGGTGGAATAAAGAGGTTACTTTTACCAAGCCCTTAGTGTGCCAAGTGTCATACACCTCGTAATCCATTGCTTGAGGAAACATAGGATTGTCTTGGATCTAGAGATGTCAAGAAATATAGGGCGGAAGATTACATTTTTCCTGATCTCCCATCAGGCAATAACTGTGTCACAGATTAGAATGTTATTTTGTAATGCCTTTAGGAGGGATTGTATTGTACTATCTAAAATACCAGAGAAACGGTAAGGAGAGTCTAGACTAGATTCCAAAGTATAATTACCATAAACTGAAGACTAAGACAGCCAATCTAATCCATGCCTAAGCAAACAAGCCAAGTTATACATTCTAATATCAGGGAGGTTAGCTCCTCCTTCACTTTTGGGAAGATGCAGCTTAGATAAAGCAATGCAAAGCCTTTTCTTACACCATAAAAAGTAAGCAAAAGCCTTATTGAGTTTTTGCACATCTTGGTGTTTCAAGAGGAGGGGGGTAGTTTGTAGAGGGTATAGAAGGTGAGGAAAACTCACCATATTTACTAGGTGGCATCTTCCGAAGAGTGAAAGGGGTAGAGTCATCCAGGCCTCCAGCCCTTTCATAATTTTAGTGAACAATGGGGGGAAGTTGAGGTGGTAGAGTGAAGAGGGTCCTTTTCCTATCTTGATACCTAAGTAAACAATAAATTGTTGGACTAGTGGGAAAAGGGAAGACGCGTCCCATTGCGAAGCTATAGATTGAGTAAAGATGTCTGAAATTGATTGTAGGGTATCTAGATTGGAGAATGGGTTTGATGTAAAGATCAGCATATCATCAGCAAACACAACTCCCTTGAACCAATACTGAAACCATGGAGGGGGGCGGAGGTTAGCAGGTATCTTGAAAAAGGATCCAGGGCCAAGTTAAACAAAAGGGGTGATAGGGGGCACCCCTGCCTCATGCCTTTATGGATGGGGAATATTACCTGAGAGGCCTAATAAGGTAATAATTCGGGCCGAGGGGTTGGAGTACATGTTCTGCAAGAAGTCAAGGACACGTCCCATGAAACCAAATTTTAACAAGACCGTGAAAAGCCAGTTGAGATTGACATTGTCAAAGGCCTTGTCTGGGTCCAATGTTATAATCGCTAGATCTTCTGATTGATGAGATTTGGCATACTCGAGGGCTTTTAGTGATGTGCAGTGTTGTTTTTGCACCAAACATATCTTTGGGAATTATGGCCAAAAAGTCCAACTTTGGTTTCCTCAGACCATAACACATTTTCCCACATGCTTTTGGGAGACTTCAGAGTTTAGCTGGGCTTGGATGTTTTTCTTCATAAGAAAAGGCTTTCGTCTTGCTACTCTACCCCATAGCCCTAACACATGAAGATTATGGGAGATTGTTGTCACATTTACCACACAGCCAGTACTTGCCAGATATCCCTGCAGCTCCTTTAATGTTTCTGTAGGCCTCTTGGCAGCCTCCCTGACCAGTTTTTGTCTTGTCTTTTCATCAATTTTGGAGGGATGTCCAGTTTTTGGTAATGTCATTGTTGTGCCATATCTTCTCTACTTGATGATGACTGTCTTCACTGTGTTCCATGGTATATCCAATGCTTTGGAAAATATTTTATACCCTTCTCCTGACTGATAACTTTTAACAATCAGATCCCTCTGATGCTTTGGAAGCTCTCTGTGGACCATGGTTTTTGCTGTGGGATGCGACTAACAAAATTGCAGGAAAGACCTACTAGAACAGCTGAACTTTATTTGGGGTTAATCAGAGGTGCTTTAAATGATGGCAGGTGTGTACTGACTCCTATTTAACATGAGTTTGAATGTGTATGCTTAATTCTAAACACAGCTACATCCCCAGTTATAAGAGGGTGTGCACACTTATGCAACCACATTATTTTATTTTTTTATTTTTACTTCCCCTCTAAAATATTTCAGTTTGTTTTTCGACTGAGTTATTCAGTTTATAGGTCACATTAAAGGTGGAAAAAGTTCTGAAATTATTTATCTGTCTATTTTTTTTACATCACAGAAACCTAACATTTTAACAGGGATGTGTTATATCCACTGTAAATGGACTGCACCCTCAAGTAGAGCATCCCATCCAGTGTCATGAACATGATAATATAGAGGTAATAGTTAACTTAAATAACCAAGAAACAGAGGATCAATTCTAGTCAGATCATCAGGTCTGTTACAATGAATCAGCAACATCAGAATTGCGAGGAGGCTACCAGATCTGTGGGTAGACCCGGGTCAAAAACACAAGGGGCTGACATTGGGCTCCCTCCAAGAGTCAGAATATTCACCTGTGGCTAGAAGAAGATCCAAACTTAATCTTCTTGCGAGCATCTTTTCTAGGGCTGCATTGATCCTTGCGAGAGAAGAACGCCTTCCTGGCTGGTGTAATTTCCTCTGAAGACTGTAGATTTAAAGATCTGAGGTACTGCTCCTCCTCTAAAGGGAAGTGAAATGACAGGCACCCACCTTCTGATGTCGTGAGATGTAGGATGGTGGTCTAGGCAAGGGTAAATTTGAGGTGGTGCTGAAATAGAATAGAGCAGATCTGGCCGAAAGCTTTGCTTTTGCGGGACACCTCTGCAGAGTAGTCTACAAACAATAAGAGATTATGACCATCAACTTGCAGGGTGTGTTGTTGCCTAAACTTTTGTAGTAGAAACTGTTTGCCTGTTTAATTCTGGTAGCAGGCAATGACCGGCCTTGGAGACAGTCTGTTTTCAATAGGAGGACCCAGCCTATGCACCTTTTCCACTATGCACTGTGTATTGAACCCCAGTGCATTGGGGATGGTGGAGGAGCACAGCGTTGCCAATTCGTTGGCCTTGACTGATTCTGGGCTACCAATGACATGCAAATTGTTTTGCCTGTATTGGTTTTCTAGGTCTCCTAACTTCTCCTGGATAGCCTGTAAAGCCTCATCATAGGCATGGGCAGCATTGGATGCTTGAAGCTTTTCCTACTCCATGATTGAGAGCCACTTCTCTGTTTCCTGTAGCTGCTTTCCCAGCTCCTTCTGAAGCTGAGCCATGCCCTGTGTGACAGCCACCTCCACTGCTGTGAAGATAGTGGGGGCAAGAAGGGCTGCCACAGCTTTCAGCAATTCGGGAATATGCAGGATCAGTCACTGTAGGGGCAGATGAAGCTGATGAGATGAGCGATTCAGAGCTGAGAGGGAGGGGGGAGTTCTCCTCAGGGAGATCCTCCATGGCCGCCGGTCCTGCCATGCTGTTCTTGGTGGGTTGCTCTCAACTGACAGTCTGGCTGGGCTGTTTGTGCAGACAGGATCGCTCAATGAACAGATCCATTAGTGGGCCCAGCATTTGTGCCAGGAGAATTGGTTGCGGGTGAGCTCCTGGAGCAGATTTATAGGCAGATTTCCATGGGCTTAATGGGAGCCAAGCTGTCTCACCTCTACACCATATAGTGCCGGAACCGGAAGCACCAAGGTCTTTTTGTGTATGTTGGCCCAAAGCCCCTGATCTCTATGACATATATAGGTTATAGTTTGCTATAGTCTGCACTGCATATGAGAATTTAGGCATAGTTGGTTCTGAATGTATTATACATATACAGGCAAAATGTTTGGATATGAAAAAATGCATTGCTTCTAATAGAACCCTTTCCCACACAAGTTACATTACACAGAGATCAGAAAATGTACTAAATGTTTGCATCTCTGTATTTTGCTCTTCAACTCAGTTGGATGGCTTGCTAAACAAAAATGGCAACCTCCTCCCTAATTTATAACAAATATTTAGAGTAAAATGCACAGAGCAAACACAATGTATTTCTCAGCACACTTACCCATTAGATAACAAAACAAATCTATTATTAATTACACTAACAATTTGTGTCTAAAAACAAAGTTTTCAGTTGCACAAGATTTATAAATATATGTGTAAGCCACTGCATAATGCATTCCTAATGTTAGTCTATGAGAGCCTCCATGTTGGGAGCATCTATAGCAATGGATAAATTAAGGGCAGGTATGCCTGGTGGCATGTTTCAATTTAAGTAGTAGGTGAACTAAATTGCCATTAAGATGCATATTTTTTTCAGGAACGCAGAGCAGAATTTACTCCAATCAAGCGTAGCATGATGAACTATAAGATCGCATATGCTTTACATTCCCGGCCCGTTTAAGGGTGATAGCACTTGGCAAGACTTCTTTTCTTTAACAGAAAATAAGAAGGACTTTTAGTCGTATATAATCTTGAGAGTCTGGAACAACGATGTAATAATTATTGTTTTGAGTGGGTTATGTATTAAGGGGGGGGGGGGGCGAGAGCGTGAAGTATTGTGTCTCTTTTCCCCACCCCCCTCTCCTTTTTTCCTTTTTCTCTTTTTTTTCTTCTTCTCTTTTCCTTTTTATGGTACTTTTCTACGGAATCAACACAGTTCTAACACTATATAAATATACACAATTTACAGTAACAATAGGGGGAGAATAGAAGCACCCTGATTGGGTTAAATGTATGTAGGTATGAGTGTTAGGGAGCAGGTCAGCTCCCTATTATGGTTTCACTTTGTATTAAGCACACTAAGAGCGAAACTTTTGAGTATGGGGTGGGATGGGTATGGAAAGGTCACGGGTGTACCCCTAAGGAGATGCCCTGATAGGCAGGAAGGGAGTGATCTGGGTGGGATGGATCTGGGTGGATTAGGGGATAGGGGTGGTAGAGTGGGTAGGGTTGGAGATAGAGGGCAGGCACCATTTACACTAACACGGTTAACTATATACTTTATAACAAGGATGATATATGAGATGAGGGGAAAGTGCGCAGGTGCACAGATGGGGGTAATTTTCAAAGAAGGGGGGGGGGGAGTGAAGTGGTTTGCAAGAGGTCTCGGGGCCTCACTGCCACTTATTTACCTACCCCGCCTTCATTATTGGAATGGTTTTGCATTTTTATTTAATTTTATTTTTTATAAGACTCCATGCAAGATAAAACGCTTAGTGTAATCTCTTGGAATGTCTGAGGTTTGGGGACCCAACCAAGAGAGCCTTGGTTCTGTCATCACTTGAGGGGAAAGGGCCTGGACTGCTCTGTCTGCAGGAAATGCACCTGACCAATGACACAATTCCATTACTCCATAATCGGAAATTCCAAATCCAATTTCATTCTGTCCACTCCTCATATTCAAGGGGGTGTGCATATTGATCGGTAGAGAGGTGTTGTTCTCCTGTTGTGAGAGCCGTATTGATACCTTGGGCCGGTATATCTTCTTGCATTGTTTTATTGAAAACAAACCATATGTAATAGCAAACATTTATATCCACCCCTTCCCCCCCCCCCCCCCCCCCCCATTTAAACTGGAGATTCTACATGAATTACTAGCATTTACACTTGATAAAGTTGGAGTTCCAGTCATAGCGGTGGGTGATTTCAATGAAGTTTTAGACAGGCCTCTTGATAGATTCCTTCCAGCAAATTGTCCAGTTGGATCGGGAGAGGGTAGATTGGCTAGTTTTCTGAATGAGGTGGGGCTATGCGATATATGGCATACAGGGAATCCATTGGAAAGACAATATTCTTGCTTTTCAAGTTCCCATCTTACCCTATCCAGAATTGACATGGCATTAGCCAACAGCGAAGCCCTGGTTCTGATAGGGAACATAGAATATGGCCCAAGGGGGGTCCCCGACCATTCTCCTCTGATGCTGACAGTTATTATTGGGAATAGGACTCATTCTAGAGAATGGAAAATTCATCCCTCTTGGTTAGAGATGATTTATAATTCAGAGGAATTAATGACTAGATTAAAAGAGTTCATAAGTATCAATACAGGTACGGCGTCAGCTGGAGTGGTCTGGGACTCCTTGAATGCCTATTTTAGAGGGATTCTTATTCAGCAGGTGGCAAGAATTAAAGGCAAGACTAGGGAATGGGAAAGGGAAGTTAAAAAAGAAGTGACTTTGGCTGAGCAACAGTTTATTAGCAACCCAAACCCAGATAGACAGAAAGAGTGATTAGAAAAACAACAAGCTTATAAAATGACTATCATGAGAAAGATAGATAACAAGCGTGTATTTCAGCGACAATGCAACTTTGATGAAGGGGAGGAAGTGGGCCCTATGTTATCTTTATTGGTTAGAGCAAATACTCCCCCCTCAACGGTTGCGGTAGTCAGGACCCTGCAGGGAGAAATTTCCACTGACCCTATTAATATAATGTATACATTTAGACAATACTAAAGCTCGCTATATAGGTCCCAGAAGGGGGCGGAGAGGGGAAAAAATGTATGCTTTTTTTGAAAAAAAATAAAATCCCTGCTCTATCATTAAGGGAAAAATGTATTATGGATGCACCAATAACTTTGGACGAATTGCTTTGTGCAGTAGCTGGGGTGCCAAATCAAAAGTCGCCAGGTCCTGATGGGTTGCCAATTGAAATATATAAATGGTATGGTGAGACCTTGTTTCCAGAACTGTTGAGGACATTGAGCTAGGCACTATCCAGTGGGAGGTTGCCCTTCTCAATGTCAGAAACCACTATTGTGGTTATCCCGAAGGAGGGGAAAGACCATATGGAACCCTCCTCTTATCGTCCAATATCACTATTGTGCACGGATGTAAAAATTTTGGCTAAAATATTGGCAATTCGTTTAAATGGATGTATCCAGAAACTTGTACATCCTGACCAGTTGGGATTTATCCCAAATAGGTCAACTAGCATTAATATATGAAGAACTTATTTGAATATACAGATTCTAGCAGACAATGACGGCTCCAGTGCCATTTTGTCCGTGGATGCAGCCAAAGCCTTTGACAGCCTTGAATGGGATTTTCTACTCAAATTGATTGTGAGATTTGGGTTTGGAACAATTTTTATCAGCTGGGTGAAATTACGCTATACCAATCCAAGAGTGACTAACATTTTCAATAACCTCCTAGATCCCCAGGGGGAGTGAGTCAGCCCCCCCCCCGAGATACGGTTCCCCTAAAAGAAGACATCCTCTGTAAAGCCAATCCAAACCAAATCTCCTTCCGTGGCTCAGAAATTAAAATCTACCAGGACTCTAATATCACCCTGCAGCGCAGAAGGGAACTAAGGCCTCTGCTGGAGACTTTAAGAGACAGGTCAATTTTGTCCTGCTGGAAGTTCCCATTCTGCTTGTCAGCGACTCATCAGGGTCACACAGTGAATCTCAAAGTACCAAAGTACCAGAAGACCTGGAGCATTTTTGCAACACCCTGGACATTCCTTTAGTGGACGAGAGCGTGAAGTATCGCGTCTCAGTGATTTCCACCTGCCTCCTCTTAAAAGAGTCACTTCCATGGACGGTATTGATGAAGCAGGCAATTTTAGCCAGGGGCGCCACCACCCACATCCTCACCCTCCTCGCACATATGTGAGAGCCTCAGAAACACCACAAAATGGCAGCCCCATGGCCTCACTGGTTAACCACAGGGCGCGGTTTATCTAAACAGGAGGATGCATTACCCCCCTTCTTTTGCCCCCCATACATGGCACAAAGTTTATACCTTACTTACCTACGCTCCACCCTCCACTAAAAGCTTCTGTTCTTACACTGCCTATTCCAGCTCTCTGGAACATTGACAATGATGACTCCAAGTCTGACCTTCCTTTACTCTGACTCCTTTCAGCTAAAGTACCGGACTTTCCGAACCTTCTACCCCCATGCCATTCTATTGGGAATCTACCAATTGGAAGCACATAATAGTGACTCACATTCCCATATGGCTAAGAACATACAAATTCCTACTTGGGGCAAATTATCCCACCTGCTATCATGCCCAAGTCTAATACCAGACATATTACTCCAGAAGATGTTGCAGATGCCTCTTCCACTGCTCAGGGCCACTCTATAACTCATAACACCCTTTGCCATCTCTCTGCTCATTATATGGCTCAAGAACACAGGACCCATGCACCGCTCATGTTGTTGAGAGGACTGGCCTTCAAGGAAGGCCCTTCACCAGCATCACATTATGGAGACCCCTTATACTCTCCTAGGCCTTGATTCCTACCTATTGAGCCTTGTCTTTAGACAACAGGAAGCATGGCCAGAAGACAACAAATTGACATATCAGAACCAAAGAACTTACCCTATACCCCAAGATGCAAATATTTCTATTTTGTCCTGGTATAAAGAACGAGGGTTAGCTTTTACCACCACTCTCACCACAGAACCTCACTGAAAGCTTGACCCTTCTATACAGCGTAATATTGAAGATATCAGCTTTGAAGTAACTTAGCCTCCCCTTTACCCCTGTACTCCCCTACCACCCCCCCCTTCTTTTCTTTTTACTTATTTTATCCTCTTCCTTTCTTCCTTCTGCTTTTTATTTTCTTTTTTCCTTTTTTTTCTCTCTTATCCTTTCTTCCCTCGTGCTTCCAGTGCCACCTTCTTCCACCTTTACCTCTATCGAAAGTTGATGACTTTGCGAGGATATCATAATTTTATAACATGCCATTTTACCAGTTTTTACTGCTGCAGACCGAGATACTTAATCCTGAAATGTTCCACTGGTGATTTTGTGGTCTGGGTTTCGAGAGGGCCATGCACAGGTAAGGATACCACAATATCTCAAACACTCACTAGATATTTTCGCTTACCTGAACAGACACAAATCTCCATGTACTTCATACCTCACAACTAAGTAGGTGTATAATTTGCACATGCGGCTTATCTGAATGATACAATCACTCCAAATTATGGGATCAAAAGGGTGCATGCCCCCCTCGGAACCTACAGATCCACACACATTTCCCTTATATGTTGACAATTTTGTTTTTGTTTTTATGGTTAAGACTTTGGTTTTCTACTAGGCGCCATGTAAACTTCCACCCTCTGGTTACAAATTAAGAAGTTATATTTATCCCTATATTACTATGCAAACCTTTAGTTGCATACTTGATAAGCAGGTTAGCCAACACATTCTTTCTGACAAATAGGGATGAGCCGAACACCCCCCGGTTCGGTTCGCACCAGAACTTGCGAACGGCCCCCACGTTCGTTACGAACGTTAGAACCCCATTGAAGTCTATGGGACTCGAACGTTCGAAATGGAAAGTGCTAATTTTAACGGCTAATATGCAAGATACTGTCCTAAAAAGGGTTTGGGGACCTGCCTCCTGCCTCAGGGGACATGGGTCAATGCAAAAAAAAGTTTTAAAAACGGCAGTTTTGGCGGGAGCACTGATTTTAATGACGATTAAAGTGAAAAAAAAAAGTGAAATATTCCTTTAAATATGGTGCCTGGGGGGTGTCTGTAGTATGCCTGTGAAGTGCCATGTGTTTCCCGTGTTTAGAACAGTCCCTGCACCAAATGACACCATTTAAAACTGCTTGCGGTTTTAATGTTATATCTGGTTCCTGCAATATGGTTGAAAATCATTGAGAAAAATGGCATGGGTAGCCCTCCCTGCCCGTTACCAGCCTATTTGGGTCTTGTACGCATATTAAGGGGAACCCTGTACCCATATTAAAAAAAGGAAATGCGTGTGGCCCCCAGGCCCTATATACTCAGAACAGCAGTATACAGGCGGTGCAAACAAGACAGGGACTGTGTAGGTTTGTTGTGTTAAGTTGAATCTGTTTGTAATTTTCAACTGGTACATTTTTAAAGTGTAGCTCCAGTCAAAAAAACTATTTTTAAGCTTTTTAGAAAACATAGGGAAGGGTTATCACCCCTGTATAATTTGTTTTGTCGTCCGTCTTTTTTCATCTCACTTGCTGCTGTCTCCTTGCGTTTGCAAGTAGGAGATGTTTGTAAGTTGGGTGTTTGAAAGCAGGGGCCTGCCCTATATTATAGCGGTATGTACTGGGTACAGAGCACGCAGACAGCACGCACTATCTCCTAACACTACTGACTGCAAGCTCTATTATTAACCACTTGACCACTGGGCACTTAAACACCCTTAATAACCAGACCAATTTTCAGCTTTTGGTGCTCTCACATTTTGAATGACAATTACTCAGTCATGCAACACTGGACCTATATGAAATGTTTGTCCTTTTTTTCACACAAATAGAGCTTTCTTTTGGTGGTATTTAATCACCTCTCAGTTTTTTATTTTTTGTGCTATAAAAGAAAAAAGACCGGAAATTCTGCGAAAAAATGAATTTTTCTTTGTTTCTGTTAGAAAATTTAGCAGATTAGTAATTTTTTCTTCATAATTTTTTTTTACTGGTTACATGTTTTGAGTTGCAGAGGAGGTCTAGGACTAGAATTATTGCTCTCGCTCTAACGTTCTTGGCGATACCTCACATGTGTGGTTTGAACACCGTTTTCATATGTGTGCGGGGCTTACGCATGCGTTCGCTTCTGCATGCGAGCACATGGGGACATGGGCGCTTTAATTTTTTTATTTTATTTTTTATTGTTCATTTTACATTATTTATTTTAGTTTGACATTTTTTTCCCCAAAAATATATTTTTGATCACTTTTATTCCTATTACAAGGAATGTAAACATCCCTTGTAATAGGAATATGGGGTGACAGGTCCTCTTTACAGTGAAATCTGGGGGTCAATATGACCCCACATCTCACCTCTAGGCTGGGAAGCCTGAAATAAAAAATAAAAAAAAGATTCTGGCTTTGATCGTACTGGCGAGTTGGTAGAAGCACCGGAGGGCGGTGAGGGGTGGGGGGCATCTATGGCTGGGTATTTCAGGGTATCACCGAGTATGGCTGGGTATCTCCGAGTATGGCTGGGTATGGCAATTTATGGCAGGGTATTGCAGAGTATTGGCGGGGTATTGGCGGGGTACTACAGAGTAATAGCAGGGTACTGCAGAGTATTGGGGAGTACTACAGAGTAATGGCAGGGTCCTGCAGAGTATAGGGGGTTACTGCAGAGTAATGGGGGGTACTGCAGAGTAATGGCAGGGTACTGCACTGCAGAGTAATGGCGGGGTACTGCAGAGTAATGGCAGGGTACTGCGGAGTAATGGCAGGGTACTGCAGAGTAATGGCAGGGTACTGCAGAGTAATGGCAGGGTACTGCAGAGTAATGGGGGTTACTGCAGAGTAATGGGGGGTACTGCAGAGTAATGGGGGGTACTGCAGAGTAATGGCAGGGTACTGCAGAGTAATGGGGGTTACTGCAGAGTAATGGGGGGTACTGCAGAGTAATGGCAGGGTACTGCAGAGTAATGGCAGGGTACTGCATTGTAGAGTAATGGCGGGGTATTGCAGAGTAATGGCAGGGTACTGCAGAGTAATGGCAGGGTACTGCAGAGTAATGGCGGGTACAGCAGAGTATTGGGGGGTACTGCAGAGTAATGGCAGGGTACTGCAGAGTAATGGCAGGGTACTGCAGAGTAATGGGGGTTACTGCAGAGTAATGGGGGGTACTGCAGAGTAATGGCAGGGTACTGCAGAGTAATGGGGGGTACTGCAGAGTAATGGGGGGTACTGCAGAGTAATGGCAGGGTACTGCAGAGTAATGGCAGGGTACTGCAGAGTAATGGGGGGTACTGCAGAGTAATGGCAGGGTACTGCAGAGTAATGGCAGGGTACTGCACTGCAGAGTAATGGCGGGGTACTGCAGAGTAATGGCAGGGTACTGCAGAGTAATGGCAGGGTACTGCAGAGTAATGGCGGGTACTGCAGAGTAATGGCAGGGTACTGCAGAGTAATGGCAGGGTACTGCAGAGTAATGGCAGGGTACTGCACTGCAAAGTAATGGCGGGGTACTGCAGAGTAATGGCAGGGTACTGCAGAGTAATGGCAGGGTACTGCAGAGTAATGGGGGATACTGCAGAGTAATGGCAAGGTACTGCAGAGTATGCACTGGTATTGCAGAGTATTGGCAGGGAATTGAGGGGTTAAATTCGGTGAGCAGCGATGTGGGCACTGCAGATGCAGCCCACGTCGCTGCTGACACCGATCTCTTTCCCCTCCGCTGTACCGATCGGTACAGAGAGGGGAGGGAGGAACCGGCGTCATAACATGACGCCGGTTTGTTTACAAGTGACCACTCCGTCATTTGACGGAGCAATCACGTGGTAAACGGCCGCGACGAGCGGCCGTTTACCGTGATCCGTGATGCGCCGGGTCCTGTGGACCCGGCGGTCACGGATGCTCTCGAGTGCGCGCCCCAGGGGGCGCACGAGAGCAGAATTCTGGGAGGCCGTTAATTAACGGCCTCTCAGAGTTAAACAACCGCCCTGAAGCCGTTAATCGGCAATGGGCGGTTGTTAAGTGGTTAAAGATAGATCACTAGCTAGCTATATAGGTGAGGTGAATATAGTGTAGTGGTGTATACTGCGGTCAGGGCACAGACAATAACCACTACACAAGAGCAAGATAGGAAATCAGCCAAAAATGATTGGTGTGTAACTGTGTTGAAGGTACACAGAACACCCACTGCTTCAGATGCCAACACACTACACGAGGCCGCCTCAAAGGCGGCCTTATATAGTGTGGGGCGTGCACTACACAGCCTGAGCTATGATTGGCCACAGGCAGGATGCCTGTGGCCAATCATGGCTCTCCTCGCTGCTGGCGCTGCGATTGGCCAAGCATGCGGGGTCACAGTGCATGCTTGGCCAATCATGAGCCAGCAATGCACTGCGCCACCGCAGTGCATTGTGGTCCGCGCGCGCCACACGAATTTTGACGCGAACGGACCAAGAGTTCGGATTTCATCGAACGGACGAACAGCCAATGTTCGAGTCGAACGTACGTTCGACTCGAACACGAAGCTCATCCCTACTGACAAACAGTGTTTCTGGTCTAACCCACAAACCTTAGATCAAACATCCAATAAGAAATCACTCCACTGACTAACCGTTTTTCCACAATCTTCACCTATACTCCTCCCATGTCAAAACACCCCCCATATGTTGTCGCGGGGACCAGATGGGAATTTAGATTCCTGTCTAGCCCCAGTCCATACTCATGATAAGCCCCACCCTCAGCCCTATAGACCCGATAGGGACAAAAAACTTGTTTCCCTAGTTGAAAGTCACCTACCACACCCACACATATCGGACTCTGGCAGTAACCGCTGACCCTAACCGGACCCCCCCTTAATATTTTAAGTGGGTTTGCAAGTACATCCCCACATCCGGTTTAGCACATTTCCCCACCCCCCATACAGAAACCTTTGCCCCCCTTACCCCAATACTCCTTTAAACCGGCACCTCACCTCCAGCTCCCCTAGCCCATTCCCTCTCTGACTTCCCTACCTCAGAACTACATCACCACTCTCTGGCCCTCACACTCTCTCAATATGCGGCCACCACAGTCAAAAATATCTGACCTATCCTTGAAATTATTATCCCTTAAAGCCGAAGGCCTCAATACCCCGGAAAAAACGCTTGCAATTACAATCCAGCATGCGGAGCATGAAAGCAGACGTAATCTACCTACAGGAGACCCAATCCCATACCAATTTAACACCAAAACTTGCCAACCACTTCTTTCCCCAAAACTTTCATGCTCCCCTCCCCCCTTCCCGATATCAAAATCTAAAGAGGTTGCTATATTTCTATCAAAAAATTTACCTATCCAAATTACTGACTCCCTCATTGATGAACAGGGCAGATATATTTTTCTTATAGGCACTTTCAGGAATAAACCAATCACACAGGCAAATATATATAGCCCCAATTTATCTCAGACCCCATTCTGTCGTATAGCCACCTGCCTTCTTTCTAAGTTCCAAGAAGTGATCCTGATACTAGGGTGAGACTTCAATGTCCCTCTCAACCCCCTACTAGACACTTCCTCGGGCAAATCCCATATACCTTACAGGGCGATTAAGCAAATCAGGCGTTGCCTTCAAGACCTGCTACTCCACGAAACCTGGTGCACCCTACACCCAAAATACAAAGATTATACCTTCTTCTTGGCCCCCTACAACAGATACTCACCTCTTGACTACATCTTTCTCACACAAGTACCAACTAAAACAACACTAACAGCAGCAACCATAGAACCTAAGACACTGTCTGACCACCACCCCATTTCAATTACTCTTACTCTCCCTTAAAATTCTACCCACACCCACATATGGAGGTTAGACCCAACTATCCTAACAGAAAAACAAAATTATTAGAGTTGCACACATGCCTAGTCAACTACTTGAAAATTACACCTCTAAATTGACGCAATAGGAGGCTCATAAATGCATAGTAAGAGATAAACTGATTGCCATCACAGCAGCGGCAAGGAGGGGAAAAAAAAAAAAAAAAAACATACTCTCAGACTTACTCTCCAAACTAAAAATGCTAGCGGCTTTACACAAGCGAGAATTAGCCCAATGGACTCACTCCGAGATTTTTGAAACTCGCACGCACATTCAGGAAGAGCTAGGCCAAGATAAAATTCACATTCTCACAGAAACTCTTCTATGAGTTCAGAAACAAATGTAATCACCTCCTTACCCAAGCTCGAGCCAACAACATGATACACCAACTACACTACCCCACAGCTAGAGCAATCACGAAAAATAGTGATATAGCGAAGGAAAACTATTATTTTTCCCTATATGACCTCAACACAACAGAACCCTCCTCCGTACATCCTTCTAAAAGAAACAATCATATCAAGGATTTCCTGGACCAATTTTCCCAGAGAAAATTTCAGAAAAAGCTACCTCATCTCTTTAATCCCCAATCACCATTAAAGAGTGGGAACAAGCAATTAACAATTCAAACCTGGTAAGAGCTCAGGCCCAGGCGGTTTATCCGCAGTCTATTACAAAACATTCGCAGAAACCCTCCAAACTCCATCCTTGAACACATTTAACTCCCTCTCACCTTCAAACCCGCTCACACATGGAATGCTGGAAGCCCACATAGCAGTCATTCCCAAAGACTGAAAGGATCCCACACACACACACACTGGAAACTATAGGACAATTTTGCTAATAAATGTTGACATCAAAATATTTTCTAAAATCCTAGCAAACAGACTTGCCCTCCCTTCTTTCATATCCAAGGACCAAGTAGGCTTCATCCCTGGTTGAGAGGCTAGGGATAATACCGTTAAGGCAATTAACTTACACCACATGATGACACAAACCAACCAAAAAGGTTTCTTCCTGTCCCTGGATGTGGAGAAGGCATTCGACAGAGTGGCCTGGGACTACATGGAGGCGGTCCTGCAGGCTACAGGCATAGGACCGCACATGTCCAGCTTGATCCTTTCCCTGTCCCCGAGCCCATCAGCCAAAGTGTGAGTCAACAACACTCTGTCGAATGCCTTCCCCATATGCAACGGGAGGAGACAAGATGTCCCTCTGTCCCCTATCCTCTTTGTCCTCACACTAGAACCATTCCTCTGGAAGCTGAGACTTAAACAGACATACAAGGAATACACATGCCCAACAAAGAATACAAATACCCTGCCTTCACAGACAACATAATACTATTTCTGATGCAACCAATGACCATTCTACCAGTCGTACTATCAGAATTCAAGCCTTTCCAAATCATTTCTCTGACTTCAAAGTCTGGAATAAACCATTGTTTATTCGTGGTTTGGCAGAGCAGCAAACCTGAAGATAAACACCCTACTGAGACTCTTAGCCCTTATACACACGGTCGGACATTCCGACAACAAAGTAGATAAGGGTTATCCCCACGCTATAATAAAGCAAACCTACCACTAAAAAATTTTCCGACGGATTTTGTCCGAAACTGGTGTTGCATACACACTGTCGGACAAAGTTGCCGGAAAATCCAATCGTACGGAATGTGATGACGTTCGATCGTTACGACGGGACTACGTTCAGGCTAGTAGCCAATAGCTTTGGTCTCCTAATTTGATCTGAGCATGTGTAGCACTTTGTTCGATCGGAATTCTCTACAAACGATTGGATAAAGTCCGATTGGATCATGTTGTCTGAAAATTTTATACCCAGCTCTCAAACTTTGTTGGTCGGACATTCCGACGGAAAAAGTCAGATGGAGCCCACAAACGGTCGGATTATCCGACAACATGGTCCGATCGGACATTTTCCGTCGGAATTTCCGACCGTTTGTACAAGGGTTTGTACATTCTCCAGACGATCGCTATTCTAGTCCCTCTATCCTTTTTTATTACCTACAAAATGGCCTAGATTCCTTTGGTGGAACCATAAACCCAGGATTTATTCTAACCAACTCACCCAACCAAAGTGCCTAGGAGGCATAGGCCTTCCAGACATCCTAAATTACTTCACCGATACCCATCTCACCAGAATAGTGGATTGGAATGTCCACTCATGCCATAAAGGCTGGCTCACACCGGAAGCCTTCCTCACAACACTACCTCTGGCCTCACTACGGTGGATGACTCTGCACTACATCCCATTAGAGCTTCTGACCCATCCATTAATTGGACCTACCTTGAATTGCTTTGGCAAAACGTGTTCTCATACTAACTTATCTTCCATCCCAGGCCCGTTGAGCCCAGTGAAACTAAACCCTGACTTCCCCTTGGGAATGCACAACCACTTCCTTACTGAAAACTTCCCATGAGACAGCATTAGAACCCACCAATTCTTCCACCAGGGGAAACTTCTCAATGCCAACCAAATCTCTATCCAAATGGAAAAACCACCTATCCCCCCAGACGTATTTACTGCTTGCCCACTACCTACAGTCGCTGGACAAAGACTCAAAATGTTTGAGACAACTTACACCCTTCGAAACATTCTGCAGTCAAGTAAATCCCAAGCCCCATCTGTTATTCTCCACACACAACCTTCTCTTGGCAGATACACATGCTAACGATAACCTAGCCTGTCAAAGATGGTGAAAAAGATCTTTACATCTCACCTTCAGCAGCCAAATGGGTACAATCCTTTCTGAACATACATAAAGGGTCAATAAACGCCACTACACAAGAAAATGGCTACAAAATCTTGTCCAGGTAGTATCGCACACCAACCCTTTTACACAAAATCAACCCCGCTATACCAGAAACTTGCTGGAGATGCCATAAAGATGAAGGGACTCTAATGCACATCTGGTGGTCTTGCACCTCCATACAAACTTTTTGGAAAAACGGTACACCACATCACGTCTCAGGTCATCTCATGTGATTTCGAATTCATCCCAGCCAAATTTTTACTCCACCTCTCATCCTTATCTCACAAATCCTACCACAAATCACTAGCAATGCACATAAAACATCACATAACCAGATTATAGCAACATAATGGTGGCAAATATGGTGATCACCTTTTGGGAGTTACATGACCCTTATCAATGGCAGCAACACAGGCCGCAGTCTGAAAAGAGTGTACCCCCCTTGATTGAATAGGCATATATATATATATATATATATATATATATATATATATATATATATATATATATATATATATATATATATGTATATATATAACAGGTTGATGTTAATTTAATAAAAATCGACTATGTTTTATACCCTTGTGTATCTTAAATTGTTATGGTACCATTAAAGTCCATTAGCCTCAACCACAAATGATTTCACTTTGATAGAACGTAGGCACCCTGTTCTATTATTATTGCACTACTCAATGGAAGTGATCAGGATTTTTTTTTTTTTGCTTGCTTGCTTATATTGCATTGCTGTAAGCAAGCATTGCACTGAATAAAACTGATTCATTCAGTTTGTTTTGTTGTAGATTAGCTGTGATTGGTCAAAATATAAAAATTTTGCCACCCCAATCAACTATTCATTTTGGGTGGACAACACACCCGGAGGCATATTCTCAGTGCCTTATCTGTGTTATTATGATTTAATTACTTCTGTTCTGCAAAAAAAAAAAAAAAAATCAATTAGGAAATAAAATAGACCACTGTGAATGCCTGATTCTCTTTATACTGCTATGGACCTTAATGGTACTGGCTGGGCAAGATGTATGTCCTTAATAGAGACTGGATGTATTACCAATAATAAAAAGGACAATGCTATATATTTGGGAAACATTAGAGCATTGCTTAGACGCAAATCACATCTATACTGGCATCAAAAAGCCTCTATAGGTTAATGAAATAAAGGGTACCATCATCCTGAAATAGTACAATGGGAACCGGTTGGTCGCCTTCTGAGTGACGGCAGACACCTGAGATTTTGAACTGTGCAAATTTAGGAAGGTAAGCTCTTTACCATCTGTGATTCCTACATGATGCCTTATTTACCTCCCTGCCATGTGGTGATCAGTCTGAGTGATGTTTGACCTGACACCCCCAGCTAGGCATGGGAAGATCTCTAATTTCGGCTACTGTAGATCAACTTATTGTTGATTAATTTTTCATTTTTTTAGATTTCTATTTACAAACTCTTCACCAGGTACCCTGTAGATGCGCTGACCACATCCTTTTGTAACAGTCTATTTTTGGATCATTCCTGAGCACTTGAATTCAATCCAGGGTGCCATACTAAACTTAATTTTGTTATTGGGTGGGTTATTTTCACGACATTTGCCTCTGCACTGTGTGGTTCCCAAGGTTGAAGGTTTCCTCTGGCTTTCTCTCAATACTCTGACTTCCCCCCTCCCCTTCTCCCATTTCCTTTTCCTTCCCTCCCCTTCTCTCCCTCCCCTTCCCCCTCCCCTTTCCCCCCTCCCTCTCCATCCTTCCTCTCCCCCTTTCTCTCTCTCCCCTCTCCTCCCCCCTTTTCTTCTTTATCCTTTTTTCCCTTTCCCATCTTCCTCCTTTCCCCCTTTCACTCTCTCCCTTTCCTCCCCTTTTCCCCTCCCCATTCCTTTCCCCCTTTCCCCTCATTCCTCCCCCACGCCCCCCCTTTTTCTCCCTTCCATTTTTCCCCTCCCCTCCTTTTTCCCACTTGTTTCATGTAATTTTCTCCCTTTTCTCTTCCTTTCTTTCTCCTTTTTCTTTTCCCCATTGCTTCACCCTTCTGATTTCTCTTTCCCTTGTGCAAGCCTTGTATTGAAATCCACATGATTTCAGTTCTTAAAACAGGCTTAGGATTTTGCCCATCAGAGGAAATAAATGTTATGGAGACAATTAAGGATTTATATCTTTTTGCCCGTAACCGTACCTATAAATTCATGTTTGATCCAGAACGTAAGGAAAAGAAAACTGAGGCGAAATCTGAGCATTTAAGAAGTTTTACAATGAGAGACTTCAGAGCTCTCAGAGATCTTATGATTCTGTATGACGAGGGGGCTGTCAAACTTGATCCCCCACTGAAGGCGACACAACCCAGAGACTTATCTAATTCACAAAGAGTGAATAAGGTCTTTAAACCTAAATCTCAACACTTCCCTGAACTTTCCCTTTATCCTAATGTATGGATGTTCCTCCAAAAAAAAAACATCAGAAGTCCTCTTCTTCTAATTTATCTGATGAACAACTTATGGCTCTTAGACAGTTGAAAACACAGACTCAGGTAGTCAGCAAGCCCTCAGACAAAGGGGGCAACATTGTTCTGATGTCAAATCCACAATACCAACTAATGTGTCACAATGTGCTTAACAACAAATGTTGGTACCGTGCTATTGACTTACAGTCTCGATATTTGAAAGAGAATTCCGAGTATGCACATATAGTCACTAGGTTGCCCTATGCATACAGGGCTACCAGAAAGGCTTGATAGTAAAAGAAACATTGGATTAGTTAATCCATTTCTCTGTACACCAACATTTTACACCCTTTCTAAAGTCCATAAAAATATCACGCATCCACCTGGCAAGCCTATAATCTCTGGCATTGGGTCCCTAACAGAGAACGTCAGCAGGTTCATTGATTCTTTTCTTCTTTCCCATGTTACACAATTACCTTCATATAGAAAAGACATGCCCGACCTGTTAAAACATGTAGAGGGGACTCATGTTCCCCCGGGTGCCTTCCTCATTTCCATTTATATAGAATCTTTGTATTCTAGTATCCCACACGAGTGGGATGTCCAGGTGACGGAGTCTTTTCTCATAGAGCAGGATAGGAACACCTGGCCACTCAATTATTTCACTCTTGATCTACTTAAAATTATCCTGACAAAGAATTACTTTGAAATAACATAATTGAGAGGGAGGGGGAAAGGGGGAATGAAACAGGGGATTTTTTAACGGTGCAACTTATAAGAGAGTAATACCAAAGATATCTTAAAAATTCATATAGTTTTATTCAAATGTATTAAAAATAAATTAAGTAAACATTAATATACAATACAAAATGTACAGAAGTCACTTAGTACATAGCTATTGGGTTTTAGGGATCCCAAAAGTAAATGTTGATAAGGTGATCGCACTTCTTCCCAACATGTTTCGCACTGAGCTTCTTCCGGGGAATATACAACTAACAATAATACAAAGAAAATAATTTTTTTATATGTTTGAAAACAACGACACACTATAAAATACATGTCATAATACATCAAAGAAACACTATTTCCACACAATTACAAACAATCCCAGTGTGCTTGGTCCAATATGGCGGTGCTTACCCTGATCAACAAATACACCGCAACCCCAGAATCGGCAAAAGATGGAAAGAAATTGTTTGAGCCCAACAAGCCAGATCAGAAGCCCCCCAGCTCAATGGAGGATATAGATGGGGGTAAGCCAGCGCTAAATAAATGAATAAAAATAAATAAGAAAAAAAAATAAAATGATGCTTATGCATTTTAATTTATGTAATGAAATGAAATTTACTGTGTAATGAACATTATAATACCCTCAATCATATGAGGGGATTGGGGCATAAGCCTCCCTATCAATAGAGTATATAGTATTAATTATATTAAATGAGTAATGACAGAATTAAATGGTATATGAGCTAACGTTGGACCTTCATTATCAATTAAAACCTAAATTGAATTTAGAACTGAAAAATAAAAAAATAAATAAATAAATACTTATACCTTCAGGAGTAGAAGAAGACTGGGATATATTAAAATGTACCAATATAGATACAATTGATGTGAGAGATCACAGCAAGTTGACAATTCGATACACTGCTTAAACAAGCTAGTGAGTGCAGGGCTTTGCTGCCCCTGAATGGCTGCTTTACCTAGAGACAGATAGAGTGAATATGAATAAAAGTGTCTGGGGAAATTGTAATATAATGAGGTGTATTGATAAAGTGAAAAGTGAGTATAATGAGTATAAGTTACCGGAGAGTGAGGATCCGACGTTACGGCGGTGCACATGTCATGCTTCTGGCTAATACATCCCTAAACTGCGCTGCTTATAACTCCCCCATCCATCGAGCCGGCGTCTTACGTCACCAGCTCGATGCGGACAACCAGGGGAGGGTAATGCGCATGCGCGGAGCCCATAGCGCAGACGTATAGACTACAATTCCCATGATTCCGCGGTACTGATAAATAATAAAATCAGCTGGATGGTTGCCAGTAGCTGCTGGCGACGGAGACAGGGCTGTGTCAAATCTCCGCCCCAGGGGGGGAGCCGACACAGATGCAGGCTAATCGGCGAACAAATAGGCTCCAATCCCCGAAGGGAATCACATTCACTCGCCCACCCAAAAACGGGCGCCCCAAGGATAAACTACCCGTGGGCGCCCTGGGTGTCCGTATATCCCCACATAATAGTGCCGGGAGGCAGAGAAATCCGCTCGGGCGCCACAATTTAGTCGAATCCCAAAGTGCAGTGCGGGAGAGCAGCAAAACGCCTCTATATGGATGGGGGTCATAGAGAGCAACAGAGATCCCTGTGTATGCTCACCACGAGTCCCACCATTAAACCAAGCACAGTGGGACTGCAGAGCAACCCGTACATAATGCGATAGTTACATAATATATTATATAATATGAACACAAAAAAAGAAGAAAGTTGACTTTCTATAACAATGTATCAAAAGTAACATGTATCAAAAACAAAAAAAAAATATATAATATCAAACAAATCAAAAATGGGGGGGGGGGAGGGGGAAAAAAAAGGGCAAGAAAAGTTCTCTCTCCTTTCAATCCCAAATACCACGGGAGCCAAAAGTGGAGGCGGGGAGATCCACAGAACAGGTCCAAGAGCGGAGCTATAAAAAGGACCTATAACTAATATTTTCGTTAAACCCCGGATACTGGGTGGCTTTTAAGGTAAAAATCCATTTTGCTTCGGTTTGTAAAAGAAACTTGTCCACCGAGCCACCTCGCCAGTTTAGAGGTATATGAGCCAAAGCTGTAAAACAAATCCAATTGGGGTCAAAAGAATGATAAATGCCAATGTGCCTACTTATGGCCGTGACTATTTTTTTGTTTAGAATCGGTTTGATATGATCTTTGATGCGAATTGAAAATATTCTTTTCGTCTTACCGACATAGAAACCTCCACAGCGGCATTGGGCCAAATATACAATGCCAGGAGTGGAGCATGTGACATGAAACTTTGGAGCGAACCAACTACCATTAGGTAGTTTAATTTTACAGGAATTATTAATATACGGACACATTTCACATTGACCACATGAGTATGTACCTGGTAGTTTAGATCTAGTTACTACTGAGCTGTCATGAAAGTGACTTTTAACTAGGCAATCTTTAAGAGACCTTGGTCTCTTAAAGGTGATTGATGATGAATCATTTATGTACTGATTAACAATGGGGTCAGCTTGTAACAAAGGCCAGAATCGCTGGATTATGGCCCGAAATGATTTGTGTTGATTAGAATATTTGGTAACAATACGTACTGTATCAGCTATATTTTTGGTTTTCTTAGAAAAAAGAAGAGTAGTTCTGTCTTTTTCTTTTACTCTGTTGTAAGATCTTTTTAAAGATGCATGGCTATAGCCGCGTGTTCGAAGCCGTTTATACAGATCCTTAGCTGCAGTTTGGAAATCAGAATTATTGCTACAGTTACGTTTAATTCTCAGATACTGACTGTAGGGAATACTTTTAAGAAGGGGTTCCGGGTGAAAACTTGTCGCGTGCAAGATCGTATTGCCAGCAGCAGGTTTTCTATACAAGGCAGAATTTACTTTTGGGATCCCTAAAACCCAATAGCTATGTACTAAGTGACTTCTGTACATTTTGTATTGTATATTAATGTTTACTTAATTTATTTTTAATACATTTGAATAAAACTATATGAATTTTTAAGATATCTTTGGTATTACTCTCTTATAAGTTGCACCGTTAAAAAATCCCCTGTTTCATTCCCCCTTTCCCCCTCCCTCTCAATTATGTTATTTCAGATTTATTAGGGGGTGAGGTGCCTATATTATTAAGGTGTCACTGGGAAGTTTGGACCAAATAATTTCCAAAGAATTACATTTTCTTTTTCATGAACATATTGTATCTTCAGATACAAGGAGTAGCTATGAGCACCTGCTGTGCACCATCGTACCCAAACCTATATCTGGGTGGATGGGAGAGAGAAATATTCTCTAGTGAGACTTTTACGCAATGGCTCTTCATGATTCAGTACTGGTTAAAATATCAGATATAGATGACCTGGACTGGCACCATTGAAGAGCTCTGTCCATTTCTGGAACAACTCAATATCAATCAATACAATTTGAAATTCAAGCACACTGTCAGTGAAACACAGGTGTCTTTTCGAGACCTCAATATATCAATAGGTACAGATGGATACAGCTACACAGATTAATACAGGAAACCTAGTGCAATAATTACATTACTTCACACATAGAGCCTTCATCCACCATCACTAATCAGAAGCATCCTTTATGTCCAATACATACGATTGTGAAGAAACTGTACATCAGACCAAGACTTTCAGAAAAAAGCTGATATTCTACAAGAAATGCTCTTAGCAAGGGGTTATACCAGAACTCTATTGAGGCATTATTTAAATAGAGCTTAGGTCAGATCTAGAACTTCTTAAGTGTATGGGACTGCCCCTAAACAGTGTGAACAGACCATTGGTTGTTAAATGCTAGTCCACAAATGAATCCCAATTACGATCATTGATCACCAAAAATTGTCACTTTCTTTCGGAAGACTACACTATTTCAAAATATGTGAAACAGACACCTGAATTTATTTTCAGATGTGCGACCACTCTAAGCCCTTGTACACACGGAAAATGTCCGATTGGACCGCGTTGTCGAATAATCGGTCCGTGTGTGGGCTACATCGGACTGTTTCCGTCGGAATATCGGACCAACAAAGTTTGAGAGCTGAACTATAAAATTTTCCGACAACATGATCCAATCGGACTTTGTCCGATCGTTTGTAGAGAATTCTGATCAGACAAAATGCCACACATGCTCAGATCAAATTCCTAGACCAAAGCTATTGGCTACTAGCCTGAACATAGTCCCATCGTAACGAAATAACGTCATCACGTTATGAACGATCGCATTTTCCGACAACTTTGTCCGACCGTGTGTATGCAACACCAGTTTCGGACAAAATCCATCTGACAAAATCCGACGGATTTTGTTGTCGGAATGTCCGAACGTGTGTACAAGGGCTTAGAGATCAACTCACTTCAAGTCACTATGTCCCTCCCAAAAATCCTAGTTCCCTCTCACATGGGATTTACTGCTGTGGCAATTGCCCATGTTATCCATGGGTACGGGCGGGCCAGGGTATTCGTTTACCCATTGGCCAATGGCACAAATCACACATCTTTTCGAATTGCTCAACACAGGGCGTCATATATATTATGAACTGCAGGTGTGGAGCTTTCTATATTGGAAAAAACTAAGCGCCAGTTTGGCCAGAGGATTGGCGACCATACCTATTATTCCGATGGGGGCAAAATCATGCCTGTCACAAGGCATGTTGGTCTCCATCATAAATACCTCACAAAGTTGGTTTCCTTCTTTGTTTTGGAGGTTATTCCTCCAGATCCTAGAGGGGGAAACTGGGATAAGCGTATACTCCGACGTGAAACTCTATGAATTGATTGTCTTAATGCCATGACTCCCCCTGGCATTAATGAGGTTAATTCATATAGGCCCTTTCTCTGAGCCTTCCTGGTTCTGTGGACACATGGATGCACGTGCATGCATCTGTGCACATCGTGCATGCGTGCCTTTCGGCTATCTTTGACTATAACCGGCTATGCTCATCAGAATTCTCTTCTCCTCTTTTCTTTCCTTTCTACTTATACTCAAGCCGTGCTACCCTGATGCATTTTTTAATTGCTGTTTCATGAGCAGTAACAGGGTTTTGACATAAACCATTAGCGGTCTATGCTGTTCATTATTAAACTATGTATATTTAGGCTACATTTTCTTTCTATGTATTTTGTTAACTTGTGGCTTGTTTGGTATCCTTTCCCTTAGGTGTTTCCATGGGTTATCCACATTCCCTGTTTTGGAACACCTGGAGTTTTTCTATGCAATGTTTGCATTAGCCACTAGGTGTCACCGTCTTTCATTCTGGATGGACCTGCTGTTATCTAACATGGCCAACATGGATTCTGCCCATTCCCAGGGCGATTTCCTGTTTTGTGGTCCTTCGATTTGGTCTGTCCGGACGGGCATGCGGCTCCGTATGGAGAGCGAGGCAGCGGGAGCGCTGGCCTTGCTCTCGCTATCTGAATGGCAATGCACTGCACTGATGTCATCGGTGCATCTGTGGTTGTCTGTTTTGGGGGGGGCTGGGCTCAGTGATGTCACATGTCAATTGATGTGGGGGCAGCTAAGGAACAGATAAGGAACAGTTGCTGTGAGCACAGCACACGTTGCTGCAACACGGCTGGGTCTCTCTTTTTCCTTCCAAGATGACTGGTGAGTACTGACTAGTGATGGCCGAACGGTTCGCCCGGCGGTCGTTTCGCGGCGAATTTCCGACATTCGCGGTCCGCACGTTCGAACGCCTTTTTCCGTCGTTCGCCGCGGCGGACTTACGTGTTTAATGTATACAAGAACTTTAACCTTTGGTGACACGTTTATCATGTGATACAGGACAGCCAATTGAGACATGACAGCACATGGACACTTGTACATTCCCCCTAACCTATAAATACACCCGATCCGGTGGCCATTTTACATTCTTTCTTCTGTTACGATAGGGACAGGTTCCTGTGTGGAGTAGGGAGAGATAAACCACTAGCTATTTGGTACACAAAAGTTCTTTTCAGGACTGGTATAGGTGTTAGGTGTTGATAGGTTTGCTGTGCTGCTGATTCTTGCAGCAGCCTGAGTGTCTTTTGTTAGTTTAGAGAAAGGGAAAGGACGGTGTATGCTACAGGGACAGCCAGATTAGTCTTTCATCATCATCATCATCATCATCATCATTAGCTGTTACTATCAAGGTCCACAAAAGAGCTGTTCCAGTAACCACTAATCGTTCTCTTTTTTTGCCAATTTGTATAGGGACAGGAAGGAAGCAGTGTTGTCAGGCAGTGAGGGTAATTTTAAAGACTTGCTGTTATTATTAGTTCCACAAAGGTTCTTTTCAGGACTGGTATCAGTGGTACAGTAATAGGCTTGTACATGTATAATATTCTTTCTTCCAAATATAGAAAGGATATTATACTTGACTGCTGCCCTTCTGCTGCAGTCTGCTAAACATTCACAACTCACTTGTTCCACAAAAGTTCTTATAAGGACTGGTAACTTGGTATAGGGTGCTACGGTACATAGGCTTGAGTGCGGTACAGTCTGCTGTTCTGTAAGGACCGCTATCGGTCCACAATAGATAGGGTTGACGTGCACCACTGCTGACCGCTCACCTATACTGCAGCAGTCCTTCAGCGGTATAGGGACTGACGTACAGTCTGCTAATCACTAACACACAACCTGCTTGTTCCACAAAAGTTCTTATAAGGACTGGTAACTTGGTATAGGGTGCTACGGTACATAGGCTTGAGTGCGGTACAGTCTGCTGTTCTGTAAGGACCGCTATCGGTCCACAATAGATAGGGTTGACGTGCACCACTGCTGACCGCTGCCCTATACTGCAGCAGTCCTTCAGCGGTATAGGGACTGACGTACAGTCTGCTAAACACTAATACACAACCTGCTTGGTCCACAAAAGTTCTTATAAGGACTGGTAACTTGGTATAGGGTGCTACGGTACATAGGCTTGAGTGCGGTACAGTCTGCTGTTCTGTAAGGACCGCTATCGGTCCACAATAGATAGGGTTGACGTGCACCACTGCTGACCGCTCACCTATACTGCAGCAGTCCTTCAGCGGTATAGGGACTGACGTACAGTCTGCTAATCACTAACACACAACCTGCTTGTTCCACAAAAGTTCTTATAAGGACTGGTAACTTGGTATAGGGTGCTACGGTACATAGGCTTGAGTGCGGTACAGTCTGCTGTTCTGTAAGGACCGCTATCGGTCCACAATAGATAGGGTTGACGTGCACCACTGCTGACCGCTGCCCTATACTGCAGCAGTCCTTCAGCGGTATAGGGACTGACGTACAGTCTGCTAAACACTAATACACAACCTGCTTGGTCCACAAAAGTTCTTATAAGGACTGGTAACTTGGTATAGGGTGCTACGGTACATAGGCTTGAGTGCGGTACAGTCTGCTGTTCTGTAAGGACCGCTATCGGTCCACAATAGATAGGGTTGACGTGCACCACTGCTGACCGCTGCCCTATACTGCAGCAGTCCTTCAGCGGTATAGGGACTGACGTACAGTCTGCTAATCACTAACACACAACCTGCTTGTTCCACAAAAGTTCTTATAAGGACTGGTAACTTGGTATAGGGTGCTACGGTACATAGGCTTGAGTGCAGTACAGTCTGCTGTTCTGTAAGGACCGCTATCGGTCCACAATAGATAGGGTTGACGTGCACCACTGCTGACCGCTGCCCTATACTGCAGCAGTCCTTCAGCGGTATAGGGACTGACGTACAGTCTGCTAATCACTAACACACAACCTGCTTGTTCCACAAAAGTTCTTATAAGGACTGGTAACTTGGTATAGGGTGCTACGGTACATAGGCTTGAGTGCGGTACAGTCTGCTGTTCTGTAAGGACCGCTATCGGTCCACAATAGATAGGGTTGACGTGCACCACTGCTGACCGCTCACCTATACTGCAGCAGTCCTTCAGCGGTATAGGGACTGACGTACAGTCTGCTAATCACTAACACACAACCTGCTTGTTCCACAAAAGTTCTTATAAGGACTGGTAACTTGGTATAGGGTGCTACGGTACATAGGCTTGAGTGCGGTACAGTCTGCTGTTCTGTAAGGACCGCTATCGGTCCACAATAGATAGGGTTGACGTGCACCACTGCTGACCGCTGCCCTATACTGCAGCAGTCCTTCAGCGGTATAGGGACTGACGTACAGTCTGCTAAACACTAATACACAACCTGCTTGGTCCACAAAAGTTCTTATAAGGACTGGTAACTTGGTATAGGGTGCTACGGTACATAGGCTTGAGTGCGGTACAGTCTGCTGTTCTGTAAGGACCGCTATCGGTCCACAATAGATAGGGTTGACGTGCACCACTGCTGACCGCTGCCCTATACTGCAGCAGTCCTTCAGCGGTATAGGGACTGACGTACAGTCTGCTAATCACTAACACACAACCTGCTTGTTCCACAAAAGTTCTTATAAGGACTGGTAACTTGGTATAGGGTGCTACGGTACATAGGCTTGAGTGCGGTACAGTCTGCTGTTCTGTAAGGACCGCTATCGGTCCACAATAGATAGGGTTGACGTGCACCACTGCTGACCGCTGCCCTATACTGCAGCAGTCCTTCAGCGGTATAGGGACTGACGTACAGTCTGCTAAACACTAATACACAACCTGCTTGGTCCACAAAAGTTCTTATAAGGACTGGTAACTTGGTATAGGGTGCTACGGTACATAGGCTTGAGTGCGGTACAGTCTGCTGTTCTGTAAGGACCGCTATCGGTCCACAATAGATAGGGTTGACGTGCACCACTGCTGACCGCTCACCTATACTGCAGCAGTCCTTCAGCGGTATAGGGACTGACGTACAGTCTGCTAATCACTAACACACAACCTGCTTGTTCCACAAAAGTTCTTATAAGGACTGGTAACTTGGTATAGGGTGCTACGGTACATAGGCTTGAGTGCGGTACAGTCTGCTGTTCTGTAAGGACCGCTATCGGTCCACAATAGATAGGGTTGACGTGCACCACTGCTGACCGCTGCCCTATACTGCAGCAGTCCTTCAGCGGTATAGGGACTGACGTACAGTCTGCTAATCACTAACACACAACCTGCTTGTTCCACAAAAGTTCTTATAAGGACTGGTAACTTGGTATAGGGTGCTACGGTACATAGGCTTGAGTGCAGTACAGTCTGCTGTTCTGTAAGGACCGCTATCGGTCCACAATAGATAGGGTTGACGTGCACCACTGCTGACCGCTGCCCTATACTGCAGCAGTCCTTCAGCGGTATAGGGACTGACGTACAGTCTGCTAAACACTAATACACAACCTGCTTGGTCCACAAAAGTTCTTATAAGGACTGGTAACTTGGTATAGGGTGCTACGGTACATAGGCTTGAGTGCGGTACAGTCTGCTGTTCTGTAAGGACCGCTATAGGTCCACAATAGATAGGGTTGACGTGCACCACTGCTGACCGCTCACCTATACTGCAGCAGTCCTTCAGCGGTATAGGGACTGACGTACAGTCTGCTAATCACTAACACACAACCTGCTTGTTCCACAAAAGTTCTTATAAGGACTGGTAACTTGGTATAGGGTGCTACGGTACATAGGCTTGAGTGCGGTACAGTCTGCTGTTCTGTAAGGACCGCTATCGGTCCACAATAGATAGGGTTGACGTGCACCACTGCTGACCGCTCACCTATACTGCAGCAGTCCTTCATCGGTATAGGGACTGACGTACAGTCTGCTAATCACTAACACACAACCTGCTTGTTCCACAAAAGTTCTTATAAGGACTGGTAACTTGGTATAGGGTGCTACGGTACATAGGCTTGAGTGCGGTACAGTCTGCTGTTCTGTAAGGACCGCTATCGGTCCACAATAGATAGGGTTGACGTGCACCACTGCTGACCGCTGCCCTATACTGCAGCAGTCCTTCAGCGGTATAGGGACTGACGTACAGTCTGCTAAACACTAATACACAACCTGCTTGGTCCACAAAAGTTCTTATAAGGACTGGTAACTTGGTATAGGGTGCTACGGTACATAGGCTTGAGTGCGGTACAGTCTGCTGTTCTGTAAGGACCGCTATAGGTCCACAATAGATAGGGTTGACGTGCACCACTGCTGACCGCTCACCTATACTGCAGCAGTCCTTCAGCGGTATAGGGACTGACGTACAGTCTGCTAATCACTAACACACAACCTGCTTGTTCCACAAAAGTTCTTATAAGGACTGGTAACTTGGTATAGGGTGCTACGGTACATAGGCTTGAGTGCGGTACAGTCTGCTGTTCTGTAAGGACCGCTATCGGTCCACAATAGATAGGGTTGACGTGCACCACTGCTGACCGCTGCCCTATACTGCAGCAGTCCTTCATCGGTATAGGGACTAAGAGTTTTGTCACAGGGTCATTTAAAAAATGACAGGCAGAGGAAGAGGCAGGCCCTTCCGCAGGGGTGGTAGGGGTAGGGCAGGAGCAACAGGCTTGAGCCAAAGTGGGAAGTTGCAGAAGGTGCGTTCAATTACTTTAAAGGATGCACCAGACTTGGTTGAGTGGCTCGCTCAGCCTTACTCTTCTGCACCCTCCTCATCCTCTCGATCTGCACCCTCTTCTTCACTCTCTGCTATGTGCACCCCCAAAGACACTACCACCAACAACACGACCACCACCACCACCACCACATACCTTCCGCTTGAGTCACTGGAATTATTTTCCGATCCATATCAAGAGGACATTTCTGATGCGCAGCCACTCTTGGTATTGGATCAGGAAGAGGAGGTAGCAACAAGCGCTACTCAGCAGTCTGACGCCAGTACCCAGATCAGCCCAAGGAGGAGGTTGGTCCCCGGTGTTGCTGCCTACTCCGAGATCTCTACTTATAGCGGTGGGGAAGGTGACGTTGATGATGACGTGTCTAGTGATGTCACGTGGGTGCCCACAAGAGAGGAAGAGGAGGGGAGTTCAGAGGGAGATATGGACCAGCAGATAGGGAGGAGAAGCAGCAATGACTTACATTGCACAGCAGGGACAAAGCAGACTGCAAATGTATCAGGAGCGAGTCATCGACCATGTACGGTCACATCTGGCGCTCCCAGGACACCGGCACATGGCTCCGCAGTGTGGGCTTTTTTTAACGTGTCCGCTGCTGACAATAGCGTTGCCATCTGCAATCTTTGCAGTCAACGCGTTAGTCGCGGTAAGCCCAATACTCACCTAGGGACGACCGCCTTAAGAAGGCACATGAGCAGCCATCACCGAGCCCAGTGGGAGCAACGGAACACACAAAGCCACACTGCAGGCTCTCACCGTCCAGCCTCGTCTTCTACTTCTCCTTCTCCTCTCTCCTCACAATTGTCCTCCACTCCACCTTCCATCACGCCAAGCTCACATTTTTCTGCAAAAAGGCAGGCTTCCGTGGGCCTAATGTTTGAGCGTAAAAAAATGATGACGCCGGATAACCCTCTTGCCCAACGGTTGGCGGCTGGCTTGTCAGAACTCATAGCCCGCCAACTACTGCCATATAAACTGGTGGACTCGGAGGCCTTTCGCAAATTTGTGGCCATTGGAACACCACAATGGAAGGTCCCAGGAAGGAAGTATTTCTCAGAGAAGGGCATCCCAGAGCTATATGGCCATGTTCAGCGGCAAGTGAATGTATCTCTGGCACACAGTGTCGGTGCCAAGATACATCTGACCACAGACACGTGGTCTAGCAAACACGGGCAGGGAAGGTATATCAGTTTTACTGCCCACTGGGTGAACCTTCTGACGGCCGTCAAGCATGTAACCCGTGGCACCCGTGTAGATTTGGTTTTACCGCCACGGATTGCATGCAGGCCTGACTCTTCTTCTCCTCCTCCTACTCCATCCTCCTCCCTCTCCTCCTCAGCTGCCTCCTCCTTTTCCGCTGCTAGCGTCTCTTCCACTGCACCGCCCAAGCTCCCCAGAACCTATTCCACATGCCAGGTGAGACGTTGCCATGCCGTGCTGCGTCTGTTGTGCCTGGAAGCAAAGAGCCACACTGGCCCGGCACTCCTTTCAGCTTTGCGTTCACAGGCAGATGAGTGGCTAACACCGCTCAATTTGACAGTTGGTAAAGTGGTGTGTGACAACGGTGCCAATCTGCTTAGCGCATTGAAACAGGGCAAAATCACGCACGTGCCGTGCATGGCACACGTCTTAAACTTGGTCGTGCAGCGATTCCTTGTCAAATACCCTGGGGTCCAGGACATCTTGCGGCAGGCAAGGAAAATCTCGGCCCATTTCAGAAGATCTTACACGGCCATGGCTCGCCTTGCTGACATTCAGCGGCGACACCATCTGCCGGTCAGACGTCTTATTTGCGATTGCCCGACGCGATGGAACTCAACCTTCTATATGCTTGATAGGCTGCTCCAGCAGAAACGTGCAGTTAACGTCTACCTGTATGAACTCTGCGAAAGAAACGGTTCTGGGGAGCTGGGTTTTTTTTCACCGCGCCAGTGGCTGCTCATGCGCGACACATGCAGACTTCTGCGGCCATTTGAGGAGATCACCAAACTGGTCAGTCGCAGCCATGGCGCCATCAGTGACATGGTACCTTATGCCTTCTTTCTGGAGCGTGCATTGCGTCGTGTCATTGATCAGGCTGTGGAGGAGCAGGAGCGGGAAGATGAGGAAGTCGCAATGCTGGATGAATTCCCAGGGGGGGCTACTCTATCTGAGACAAGTCAACAACAGGAGTCTGATGAGGAGTCAGAGGAGGATGGTGCCGGGGCGGATGAGCAGGAGCAAGAAGAGCATGCTTTAAACCTTTCTGGGATCCCTGTTGTGCGAGGATGGGGAGAGGAGAATGAAGAGGACGACATTATCCTGGATGATGAGCAGGAGCCAGGCCACCACACCGCTTCCACTTTAGTGCAAATGGGGGCCTTCATGCTCCAGTGTTTTAATAGGGACCCCCGTATAAAAAGCATGAGGGTCAAGGACCAGTACTGGGTGGCAACGTACTTAGACCCCCGGTACAAACACAAAATGGCGGAAATGTTACCGCCGTCGCAGAGGGCTGTCAGAATGCAGCACTTCCAGGCCTTGCTTCGAGAAATGCTGCATTCTGCTTTTGCGTGCGCTGGCAGAGGAGCAATTCCCACTCCCAGAGAAGGATTTGCGGGTACCAATCCAACAGCGCCTGCAAGAAGAGGCCGGTTTGAAGATGTGTTGGTGACTTCGGATATGAGGTCATTCTTTCAGCCGACCCATCGACAGGTGTCATCCGGATCCAGCATCAGGGAACGCCTAGACCGTCAGGTGTCCGACTACATTGGGTTAACGGCCGATGTGGACGCTCTGAGGAGTGATGAACCCCTAGACTACTGGGTGGGCAGGCTTGACCTCTGGCCAGAGCTTGCCCAATTTGCAATCGAACTGTTGGCTTGCCCCTCATCCAGTGTCCTGTCCGAAAGGACGTTCAGCGCAGCAGGGGGGATTGTGACCGATAAGCGTACTCGCCTAGCTCACCACAGTGTTAACTACCTCACATTTCTAAAAATGAATGAGGCATGGATCTCGGAGGAATTCAACACATGTGACCAGTAGACCATGTATATGTCTATAAACTATTTTTTTAATCAAGCACACAGACCTTCTTAATTCATTTGGCTCACTTCCTTGACCCAAAAAAGCACACCGTACTATATGCCCCTACCCTCCTCTTTGAAGAGGTTGAGCGGTGTCATATTTCTACTGGGGCTGCTTATGATATCCCTGTGCTGTGCTGACTTCCTCCTGGGGGTTCTTATTATGAAGGGATCACACTATCCCTGTGCTGTGCTGACTTCCTCCTGGGGGTTCTTATTATGAGGGGATCACACCATCCCTGTGCTGTGCTGACTTCCTCCTGGGGCTGCTTACGGTGCTGCTGTCAGTGCTGTATGTCACGGTGCTGCTGTCAGCGCTGTATGTCACGGTGCTGCTGTCAGCGCTGTATGTCACGGTGCTGCTGTCAGCGCTGTATGTCACGGTGCTGCTGTCAGCGCTGTATGTCACGGTGCTGCTGTCAGCGCTGTATGTCACGGTGCTGCTGTCAGCGCTGTATGTCACGGTGCTGCTGTCAGCGCTGTATGTCACGGTGCTGCTGTCAGCGCTGTATGTCACGGTGCTGCTGTCAGCGCTGTATGTCACGGTGCTGCTGTCAGCGCTGTATGTCACGGTGCTGCTGTCAGTGCTCTGTATTACGGTGCTGCTGTCAGATGCCTCTATCACGGTGCATGTGTCATTCCGGTATGTCACGCTGCTGGTGATCATCTCCTGCACCCTCTTCTTTGCCTACCCTGGTCCCTGACCTTCCCTCTCCTCCATTGCCTTCATTAGCTCCATAGTCCTGAATTGTTAGAACAATTTCCCAAATAAAATAAAAATGCTTGTAGTTATCGATCCCAAATTCACCTCATACATGTATTATGTCATTGTCCAGATGGTGGGACTACGTTTTACCCCCTAATAATTACCACGTGGCCGCAAATTCGACATGAAGGTTTGCAAAGTTCGCCTCCCATTGAAGTCAATGGGGCCCGCGGCGAACGTTCGGTTTCGCGAACGTTTGGGTCCGTTCGCATTTCGCGTTCGCGAAACGTCCCGTCGGAAGTTCGTCCATCACTAGTACTGACTGCATGTGTCTTTTACTATCTGGCTTTGGACGCATTGGACACAATATACATTGTATATCTGTGATCTTTCATCTAGGGACTCCCCTGTGAATACAATGGCTATTTACTGAATGCTTGATGCAAGTATTCCTCAGTATCAAATTACAAGGTGAGCTAGCTGGGCCCTAATGATGCTTATATTGTTAGCTGTGTTGCTATCCATTTTTACTGGTGCTTTATATGCTTTATACACTATTTAACAGATCTTTTTAGAACGGCTTGACCACTGGTTCATTCAGTCCAATATCTATCTGTGAACCTGACACAGCTGGAGAGTTCACCTCTCTGCTTTGTATGACTGCCTCCATTTTGCTACTGACATACGGCATTTGGTTGGAATTTAAGGTAGAATTGGCACTCTGCTCTTTCTGTGCTATCTATATGTATATATCCCTAGAGACTAGCATTATTATCCATATGGATTGGGACACATTTTTACTCCCACTGCTTTCTTTACAGCACATGCTGAATATGCTATCAGAGCAATCTTTGGCTGTCTACTAAAGCTACACAATTGGTATGACGACCCCTTTCTATTATGTGTTTATGGCTATTGTCATATTATATATGGAAAATAGCCCCATGTCAGACTTATAATATTATCTATTGTACTTTCTGTTAGATTCCCAGCTGCTTCCATTCCTGGCTTGCGGGGGTCTCCTGTGTCCGCCGGGGTGGACCCACTCTTATTGGACCGAGATCTGTGTTGCTACCCTTGGTATGGGTCATAATCACCTTTTGGGAGGGATACCATATTTGCCACCATTATGTTGCTATTATCTGGTTATGTGATGTTCTATCATGTACATTATAATTAACTTGATAATCTTTTCTTCTCGTATCTCTGTAGTATTATATACAGTAATGCCTCTGTTATTATAAAACCATAGTATGCAAACAAAAGCTCTCGGGGAAGCGGTGAACATCCACGAAACATATTACGCATGCCAAATTAAGTTGTACCCCCCCTTGATTGAATAGACAGAGATATATATATATATTTTTAAATATGTATGTTTAACATGTTATTGTTACTTTAATAAAAATCGACTTGTTTTATACTCTTGTGTATCTTAAATTGTTATGGTACCATTAAAGTCCATTAGCCTCAACGACAATTTTTTCGAATGTTTTTATGATAACATCATATTGCCCTGGTCACAGTGTGTTAAAATAAAATAAAAAAATGAAAAATTTAAATATATCATAATGTTTTTTCTACTGTCACCAGTCAGTGTCCCTGATCACCCCCAAACCAGTTATATGATGATGCTGTACTGCACTAGTGACAGTATGTCAATAAAATAAAAAAAAATTTAATTAATTTTTATTTATTTTTTTGCTATTTCTTCATTTTCCAAAAAATTATGACAAAAAATTACAACTTCAAAAAATGCGCCATGCTTCCTAATAAATATTTTGAACTGTCTACTTTCCATAAATGGTTAATTTGTGGGGTATTTGTACTCTCTTGGCATTTCAGGGCCTCAGGTCGTCAATTTTCAGATATATACCATAGATTAAACTCAAGATACACTATCAATGACCTCCCGATTAGTATATCATCCCAGCGCTCAAACTCCCCCTCCCCCCAGCTGCCACTTAAAAAATTAAATATATCTCTCAGAAGGTGAAAAAAGCAAACCTACCACTTACAATGCAAAAAACACCTTGTGGCGCTACAAAAACTACACACTGTTAAATAGCAGTGTACTATGATAACCAAAACTACACAACGTGAAAATTATAAACACATGTGCATAAATAAATATAATCAACAATAAAATAAATCATGATTAACCAGTTGCCGACCGCCGCACGCCGATGTACGTCGGCAGAATGGCACGGGCAGGCATAAGGACTTACATGTACGTCCCTTGCCGCCCGGTGCCTGCGGCGGTCGGTTTTCGTCCGGGAGCGATCCGGGACGAGGGGGCGGCCATTCATTCATGGCCACCCCCTCGCGATCGCTCCCGACGAATAGAAATCCCCCGTGACATCACTTCCTCTCCTGTAATGTAAACACAGGAGAGGAAGTGATGTATTCTCTCCTCCGTGTCGGTATTTTTCGTTCCGACACGGAGGAGAGCGGATCGGTGAGTTGCACCAACACTCTACACACACAGTAGAACATGCCAGGCACACTCACACCCCCCCTTTACCCCCCGATCACCCCCCAATTACCCCTGCCCCCCAGTCACAGTGACACCAATGTCATTTTTTTTTTTTTTTTTTGCATTGGTGTCATTTGTGACTGTAATAACTGTTAGGGCAGTTAGAGTTAGCCCCCTTTAGTTCTAATGTACCCCCCTAACCCCCCCAATAAAGGTTTAACCCCGTGATCACCCCCCGTCGCCAGTGTCACTAAGGCTGGGTTCACATTGCAGCGGTTTATGAGAACGAATGTGATTCGCACCGCACTGCAGTGCAAATCACATCCGATCTCTGTGCGATTCGAGTTCAGCCATTCGCCGCACCCGCCGCACCCGCCGCACCCGCCGCAAATTCGCACGGGACCCTTTTTTTGGCCCGCAGCAGAATCGGATCGCATGGGTGTTCACACCATGCGATCCGAGTTTGCAGATCGCACTGCGATATGCGAACTGATCTGGGGGTGTCAGTAACATTTCACTGACACTCCCAGCAGTTCGCATAGGGCAGTGTGAACTGCCGCCGGGAGGCATGCGATGCGGGAACCCGCCGCGGATTCGCGGCGTTTCCGCATCGCTCCAGTGTGAACCCAGCCTAATAAGCGATCATTTTTCTGATCGCTGTATTAGTGTCACAGGTGACGCTAGTTAGGCAGGTAGGTATTTAGGTTCGCCGCAGCTTTTTATAGCGCCAGGGACCCCCATATACTACCGCATAAAGCCCCCTGATTGCCCCCTAGTTAACCCTTTCACCATGGATCACCATATAACTGTTACAGGTGACGCTGGTTGGTTAGTTATTTTTTTATAGTTTCAGGGCACCCGCCATTTATTACCTAATAAAGGTTTAACCCCCTGATCACCCGGCGGGTGTCATTTGTGACTAATAACTGTTAGGGCAGTTAGGGTTAGCCCCCTTTAGTTCTAAGGTACCCCCCTAACCCCCCCAATAAAGGTTTAACCCCGTGATCACCCCCCGTCGCCAGTGTCACTAAGGCTGGGTTCACATTGCAGCGGTTTATGAGAACGGATGTGATTCGCACCGCACTGCAGTGCAAATCACATCCGATATCTGTGCGATTCGAGTTCAGCCATTCGCCGCACCCGCCGCAAATTCGCACGGGACCCTTTTTTTGGCCCGCAGCAGAATCGGATCGCATGGGTGTTCACACCATGCGATCCGAGTTTGCAGATCGCACTGCGATATGCGAACTGATCTGGGGGTGTCAGTAACATTTCACTGACACTCCCAGCAGTTCGCATAGGGCAGTGTGAACTGCCGCCGGGAGGCATGCGATGCGGGAACCCGCCGCGCATTCGTGGCGTTCCCGCATCGCTCCAGTGTGAACCCAGCCTAATAAGCGATCGTTTTTCTGATCGCTGTATTAGTGTCACAGGTGACGCTAGTTAGGCAGGTAGGTATTTAGGTTCGCTGCAGCTTTTTATAGCGCCAGGGACCCCCATATACTACAGCATAAAGCCCCCTGATTGCCCCCTAGTTAACCCTTTCACCAGTGATCACCATATAACTGTTACAGGTGACGCTGGTTGGTTAGTTATTTTTTTATAGTTTCAGGGCACCCGCCATTTATTACCTAGTCTCACTAGTGTACCCCTAAATTTAGGGGTGTCTACTTTCCAAAATGGGGTCATTTGGGGGGGGTTTGTGCCATCTTGGCATTTTATGGCCTTCAAAACTGTAACGCCCTTAGAAAGCCTGAAGGCGGTGCTTGGTTTTCGGGGCCCCGTACGCGGCTAGGCTCCCAAAAAGTCCCACATATGTGGTATCCCCGTACTCAGGAGAAGCAGCAGAATTTATTTTGGGGTGTCATTTCACATATGCCCATGGCATGCATGAGCAATATATCATTTAGTGACAACTTTGTGAAAAAAAAAAAAAAGTTTGTAATTTTCCCGCAACTTGTGGCAAAATATAAAATATTCCATGAACTCAACATGCCTCTCAGCAAATAGCTTGGGGTGTCTACTTTCTAAAATGGGGTCATTTGTGGGGGTTTTGTGCCATCTTGGCATTTTATGGCCTTCAAAACTGTAATAGGTAGTGAGAAGTGAACTCAAAAATTTACGCCCTTAGAAAGCCTGAAGGCGGTGCTTGGTTTTCGGGGCCCCGTACGCGGCTAGGCTCCCAAAAAGTCCCACATATGTGGTATCCCCGTACTCAGGAGAAGCAGCAGAATTTATTTTGGGGTGTCATTTCACATATGCCCATGGCATGCATGAGCAATATATCATTTAGTGACAACTTTGTGAAAAAAAAAAAAAAGTTTGTAATTTTCCCGCAACTTGTGGCAAAATATAAAATATTCCATGAACTCAACATGCCTCTCAGCAAATAGCTTGGGGTGTCTACTTTCTAAAATGGGGTCATTTGTGGGGGTTTTGTGCCATCTTGGCATTTTATGGCCTTCAAAACTGTAATAGGTAGTGAGAAGTGAACTCAAAAATTTACGCCCTTAGAAAGCCTGAAGGCGGTGCTTGGTTTTCGGGGCCCCGTACGCGGCTAGGCTCCCAAAAAGTCCCACATATGGGGTATCCCTGTACTCAGGAGAAGCAGCAGAATTTATTTTGGGGTGTCATTTCACATACGCCCATAGCATGTGTGAGCAATATATCATTTAGTGACAACTTTGTGTAAAAAAATAAAAAAATTGTTTTTTTTGTCATTATTCAATCGCTTGAGGCAAAAAAATAAAATATTCAATGGGCTCAACATGCCTCTTATCAATTTCCTTAGGGGGTCTACTTTCCAAAATGGGGTCATTTGGGGGGGGTTTGTACTGCCCTGCCATTTTAGCACCTCAAGAAATGAGATAGGCAGTCGTAAACTAAAAGCTGCGTAAATTCCAGAAAACGTACCTTAGTTTGTAGATGTGACAACTTTTGCGCAAACCAATAAATATACAATTATTGACTTTTTTTTTACCAAAGACATGTGGCTGAATACATTTTGGCCTAAATGTATGACTAAAATTGAGTTTATTGGATTTTTCTAATAACAAAAAGTAGAAAATATCATTTTTTTTTCAAAATTTGCGGTCTTTTTACGTTTATATCGCAAAAAATAAAAATCGCAGAGGCAATCAAATACCATCAAAAGAAAGCTCTATTTGTGGGAAGAAAAGGACGCAAATTTTGTTTGGGTACAACATTGCATGACCGCGCAATTACCAGTTAAAGCAGCGCAGTGCCAAAGTGTAAAAAGACCTCTGGTCATTTACCAGCAAAATGGTCCGGTCTGAAAGTGGTTAAATAGTGAAAAAATGCAATCAAAAAAATAATCGCACAAAAGTGATACAGTGAATATGTGACAAAACATAAATATAAGAAATGAACACAATGACAAATAGTGCTCTAATGGAAATGTGCAGTTCCAAAATAAATTAGATTGATCTTCAATCAAATACAATTATTGAGGAGCAATAACTGTAATGATGGCAATAGTTCAAAAAAGAAGAATTCATATTCAAGTGAACATTCTGTACCCAAGTGTCCATCAAACGCAGAGCCTCCACCGCACCCTTGGTGTTAGTGCCCCCCTTGTTTAGAACACTCACCAGCAGTATTGCCCAGCACTCTCGTGTCGGGCAAAAAACGCTTATAGTGTATACAGATGATGACTATTTCTCCAGCCACTTCTTGTGAAAACTTCGCAGCAGAGGATAATCACTTAATATCTCAGAGTTACCTCAGGGAGACAAAAGAAACTTCCCATAGTGCAACATTGCAAAACTATTTTTAATCTCAATAAAACGTTCAATTAAAATCACACTCACATGGATCCAATTAAAAACAGGCACTTCAAATAGACAATCCACTGGTCAATTCAAAGATCCTTCACTCATAGGCATTGGTGAGTACACTGGAAGCAAGCTAAGTTCATATCAAATAGCACCGTCTCTACACAAGGTATCTGTGTGGTACCTGACAGTAGACAACCCAATTTGAAAACAGCGCCAGATAGTGATATCCAGTCCTTCAACTTGTGTGTTCTCCTTCCTCCGCCTTCTTTCTAGTCTTTTACTGTGTGTGCTGGTCGCCATATAGCCACGCCCCCGACATGTTTCGTCCAATGGACTTCCTCATGGGTTTGGCTATCCAGCTGTAACAACCCCCCTTTTATTTGCAATCTCAGGCGACCAGTCCCTCCCAGTCCAGATGACCCCTCCCCCCTATGTCCTCCAATTGGTTGATAGGCTCTTGCGGTGGGTGGTTCATAATTCGTTCCTCCCCCAACCCCTCCCCATCTCTGTGTGTAAAAACACTCCCAACTTCCCCACACATTGCTCTCCTCACGATCAGGAGAATATAACACCACACATATTAAGGAAGGCCCATCAACCTACCCTTCTAAATGGCTTCCTAATCACTCCGTAGCAATAGATGGTTTTATTTCGTCGGCACGCATGCGCGGACTTCCGGGGAAGCTCGTATACTTCGTCAGCTGATTGGCTCAGTCTAGGCGCCGCCGTCATCACGCTTACCCTAGCGTACCTCCCCGGACCGCCCACTCCACCCGCGCCATCATGCTACACCCAGGTATCACTCGTGAGCTGCGCACGCGCCAATCACTGCACCTAGTACTAGCGTCCTTCCCACAGACCTCCCCCTCCACCCACGCCATCTTGCTGCACCCAGGAGTCACTACTAAATAAACTGCGCAGGCGCCAAACACTATGCAGTGTCTTGGCGAGAAGAATATAATTTTTTCATCATCGGCGCCCCACTCCTGTCAAGATAACCAATAAATCAAACAGGGGAAGTGCCATAATCACAACCAATCCTGTTTCATAGCAAAGTACTTCAGGAATCCCAAAATAAACGCTGTAAATGTACACACCATTAAGCCACACACAACACCCTAACGAACCTCTCAACCCCAACAAGCGGTCCTAAACAATGTGTATATGTAGCAGAATAAGTGTGTCCACAGACTTTTAGCGTTTAGATGGACCAGCAGTACCTATACCATACAATAATAAAATAACGAACTAATAAAAATCGGGCAGAGGAGGAGAACATACAGAGAATTTTCAAACAATGTATATTTAACCCCACTACTCAAAATAGGATGCTAAATGTCACCCTTATTATTGAACAACTTGCTTGTGCGACCAATGCCCAAGAGTTCACATAATGTTAAAAAACAATATAAAAAAGTGTATATATAAAGGTATACCATCTCCTAATCTATAGATACACTCTTTACAAAATATACATAAAAATAAAAGTAAAAATACAAATAAAACTACTAGCTATCATAAACACTAATTTCCTCAAACCCATCTACTCATTTCAACATGAGATACATGATCAAAACCCCACTCATTATAGACGACCCCAAACTTCAACGATTGATGTCCCAATGTATCTCCAAATACATATCTAATCCTACAAAGTATCATTTTGAAACAAGCAAATAGAGGTAAACAGAAAAATAAATAAAATCCAACTATTCCCCAAGATGCGTGCGGGCCATATCTTCCTAGTTTAAATACAAATAATAGGGAAACACAGGAAAGCGAGGCGGCCAACCCCCCAGCAAAAAATATTGTCAGGAGTTATTGATGAAGCTATTGACATCCAGCTCGATATTCATACCCACTGGTGCCAAGCTCCTCATCAAAAAAATCCACCTCGTTTCCCTTTGTGACAAATCCCTGATCCGGTTTGAACCCCTCCAAGAATGGTGAACATGGTCAATGCCGCAGAACTGCAGAAGGGATGGATCCTGCTGGTTGTGCTCTTTAAAGTGCATAGACACACTATGGTACTTATACCCCTTCCGTATATTCGCAAGGTGCTCCGAAATGCGGACCTTCAATTGCCTTTTAGTGCGTCCCACATAATAGAGCTTACATGGACACCACAGCAGATATACTACAAAAGTCGTGTTGCAGGTCATGAACTCCTCTATTTGAAAGGACTCACCAACCCCGTTGGTCACTGAAATTATGCCCTTATTGATCTTTGAAACCGTCCTGCAGCAAACACATTTCCTACATGAAAAAAATCCTTTTAAATCTCCAGAGATGGTGATTTTCAACGGCGGATCTAATACCTTCTTGACGATCCTATCACCAATATTAGGAGCTCTTCTGTAGATAAATCTGGGAGCAGTTGGTAAAACCTTGCCCAGGTATCTGTCCTTCCCCAAAATATGCCAATGCTTAGCAAAAATAGATTCTATGTCCCTATATTGGTGATGAAAACCTGACAAGAATTTGAACTGATGTTGTGTCCGATCACTGCTTTTCAACCGGTCTTGCAAACATACATCCCTAGGGATATTCCCCACTTCCTCTATTATTTTCTCAAGGCGGGTACAATTATACCCCTTCTGCAAAAATCTCTCCTTCAATATACCAGATTGGGACACAAAGTCCATATCTGTGGTGCAGTTGCGGCGGACTCGCAAAAACTGGCCTTTCGGGATATTCCTTATCCACGAGGGGTGATGTCCACTCCTCGTGGACAGGTAACTATTCCGGTCCGTAGCCTTAAAATAAACTATCGTACTCAAATGATCCCCATCTCTTTTTATAGTAAGATCCAAAAAAATTACGGAAATGGGACTGATATTGAAGTCCAATCTTATATCATTTAGATTGGAGTTCAATTCTTCTGCAAACATTTTGACAGTGAGCTCAGTGCCCAACCAGATAATCAAGATATCATCAATAAATCTCCGGTAGAAGATCAACTGTTGTGGTCTATTTGAGAAGACAGCCCTATCTTCCCATTCTGCCATAAAAAGGTTGGCAAGGCTTGGGGCATACTTAGCGCCCATTGCCACGCCAACCTTCTGTGAGTAGAAGACTCCCCCATACCAAAAGTAATTGTGGGACATGCAGAAATCCAAAGCATGGCCCACAAACACCTTTTGAGCATGCGGGATGTCGTCCCTCCTGCTTAAAGCCCAATTGAGGGCCAGCAGTGCATCCTGATGCTGGATGATGGTATAAAGACTTGCCACATCCGCTGTTGCCAAAAAAACTTCAGCGTCAGGGGAGATTTGTATCTCGTTTAACGCTTTTAAGAGGTCTGTAGTATCCCTTAGATAAGCCCTTGTGTTTCTAACGCTAGGTTGGAGGACTCTATCCAGATACTCCCCCAGTCTTGCCATAACTGAACCTATACCATTAACTATCGGCCGTGGAGGAGGGGTAATTTGGTCCTTATGTATTTTTGGTAGGGTGTAAATGACTGGTATCCTACACGCACTTGGTACCAGATATTTAGTTTCTTTAATGTTTAAAACCCCTTTACCATAGCCCCATTGGATAAGAGCCTCCAATTGGTTTTTATAGCTATCAGTAGGGTCTCCATCCAATTTCCTATATGTAGTAATGTCGCTCAGTAATGTCTTTAACTGGTTATCGTAGAAAGATTTATCCAAAATAACCACCCCCCCTCCCTTATCAGCAGGGCGTACAATAATGTATTTTTTGTCCTCTAAGGACTTAATCCCATCCTTGAAATGACGAGCATTAACCCCTTTCTTTAGAGGTAATGCATCCAGATCATTGAGTACCAAATTTTTAAAAACTTCCACAAAATGATTACTGGGGATCTGAGGGTTGAACAGGGAGCGATTTTTTAAACCACTATCACTAGGGGTGTCAATTGAACCCGTAGTAGAGCAACCTTTTTGACATTTAAAGTGCGCACATACTTCTGAACGTCCATATAAACATCAAATTTATTCAGCATTCTTCTCGGTGCACACTTCAGGCCCGTCTTTAGAATGTTTAATTCTTTGGTTTCTAATTGTACCTTACTTAAATTAAACACCCCTCCATCTACATGTCCCTCATCCTTTTTCTTGGATTGTTTGCATTGTTTTCGTTTTCCCGCACGACATCCTCTCCATTTTTGCCCATTGGCCCGCTGTACTGCGGGGGTATATTCCTCTGTCCCATATGTGTCCCTATACCTCGACCTCTTGGGGTCCCCCCTCCACGTCCTCCTCTCCCCCTCTGATTTAGAAAAGGTGGAGGAGGAGGATGGTAGGGTGGGTACATATTCTCATTGTACCTCCATTCCGCATCCTCATGTACTAGTGGTGCAAACCTGTTGTACATAGGTAGCGAAAAGCCCCTATTATTATCTAGTATATCTTGTGGCCATCTTTGATCTCTGAAAGATGGATAAGATGTTGAATGTGGGTACCCCATCATCTGCGGATAACGCTGTTGTAAGCCATACTGTACTGGGGGAAAAACTCCTTCTCTTTCAATCTGTACTCTCCTAGGTGAAGGGTATCCGCCTTGAGATATTAGTCCCTTTTGATGGGTGACCCCATCTCTAGGTTTGACACTTTGAGATATAGGTGTTTTGTTACTGGTTTTAGTACCTAATAACATCTTTTCTAATAATTATGAAATGATGGAGGAGGAGGAAGACATTTCAGGACTCCTTAAGAACCTAGATCATCTGTTAGAGAAACAGGTGAAAACGTGATGGGACGTACTCACCTTTGAACAATATTTAAAGGAGGGTCTGATCTTTAGGAGCCTGAGGTGGGATGTTCCTCCACAGGATGGTCTAGATGATCAATCATTTATGGATGAATGGCTGGGCTTTTTTAATAAAATGGGAATTGAACTGCAGGCTTTAGTATTAAAAAGAAAGGGGATTAAATTAATGAAGTTAAAGGAACAGATTGAACTAATAAGGATAAAATTAGAACCCCTAAGTGAAACTAGTCAGGTGAGAGATTTTAATATTATGATGAAGAAGAAACTTGAAAAGTGGGATAAGGACACACAAAAGAAAAAGGTTAAAAAATATTATAGGGATCTAGCGGATTTTAAGAACAATAAAATCTATACATGGCAGTCTAATGGTTCAGTTGAGAGAAATGATCAAGGGAATCCTGAGACTATTAATAGGGTGGATGAGGACTCTAAACAGAGCGTTAAAACTAAAAGGGGAAAGGGCAAGACTGGTACTAAAACCAGTAACAAAACACCTATATCTCAAAGTGTCAAACCTAGAGATGGGGTCACCCATCAAAAGGGACTAATATCTCAAGGCGGATACCCTTCACCTAGGAGAGTACAGATTGAAAGAGAAGGAGTTTTTCCCCCAGTACAGTATGGCTTACAACAGCGTTATCCGCAGATGATGGGGTACCCACATTCAACATCTTATCCATCTTTCAGAGATCAAAGATGGCCACAAGATATACTAGATAATAATAGGGGCTTTTCGCTACCTATGTACAACAGGTTTGCACCACTAGTACATGAGGATGCGGAAAGGAGGTACAATGAGAATATGTACCCACCCTACCATCCTCCTCCTCCACCTTTTCTAAATCAGAGGGGGAGAGGAGGACGTGGAGGGGGGACCCCAAGAGGTCGAGGTATAGGGACACATATGGGACAGAGGAATATACCCCCGCAGTACAGCGGGCCAATGGGCAAAAATGGAGAGGATGTCGTGCGGGAAAACGAAAACAATGCAAACAATCCAAGAAAAAGGATGAGGGACATGTAGATGGAGGGGTGTTTAATTTAAGTAAGGTACAATTAGAAACCAAAGAATTAAACATTCTAAAGACGGGCCTGAAGTGTGCACCGAGAAGAATGCTGAATAAATTTGATGTTTATATGGACGTTCAGAAGTATGTGCGCACTTTAAATGTCAAAAAGGTTGCTCTACTACGGGTTCAATTGACACCCCTAGTGATAGTGGTTTAAAAAATCGCTCCCTGTTCAACCCTCAGATCCCCAGTAATCATTTTGTGGAAGTTTTTAAAAATTTGGTACTCAATGATCTGGATGCATTACCTCTAAAGAAAGGGGTTAATGCTCGTCATTTCAAGGATGGGATTAAGTCCTTAGAGGACAAAAAAGACATTATTGTACGCCCTGCTGATAAGGGAGGGGGGGTGGTTATTTTGGATAAATCTTTCTACGATAACCAGTTAAAGACATTACTGAGCGACATTACTACATATAGGAAATTGGATGGAGACCCTACTGATAGCTATAAAAACCAATTGGAGGCTCTTATCCAATGGGGCTATGGTAAAGGGGTTTTAAACGTTAAAGAAACTAAATATCTGGTACCAAGTGCGTGTAGGATACCAGTCATTTACACCCTACCAAAAATACATAAGGACCAAATTACCCCTCCTCCACGGCCGATAGTTAATGGTATAGGTTCAGTTACGGCAAGACTGGGGGAGTATCTGGATAGAGTCCTCCAACCTAGCGTTAGAAACACAAGGGCTTATCTAAGGGATACTACAGACCTCTTAAAAGCGTTAAACGAGATACAAATCTCCCCTGACGCTGAAGTTTTTTTGGCAACAGCGGATGTGGCAAGTCTTTATACCATCATCCAGCATCAGGATGCACTGCTGGCCCTCAATTGGGCTTTAAGCAGGAGGGACGACATCCCTCATGCTCAAAAGGTGTTTGTGGGCCATGCTTTGGATTTCTGCATGTCCCACAATTACTTTTGGTATGGGGGAGTCTTCTACTCACAGAAGGTTGGCGTGGCAATGGGCGCTAAGTATGCCCCAAGCCTTGCCAACCTTTTTATGGCAGAATGGGAAGATAGGGCTGTCTTCTCAAATAGACCACAACAGTTGATCTTCTACCGGAGATTTATTGATGATATCTTGATTATCTGGTTGGGCACTGAGCTCACTGTCAAAATGTTTGCAGAAGAATTGAACTCCAATCTAAATGATATAAGATTGGACTTCAATATCAGTCCCATTTCCGTAATTTTTTTGGATCTTACTATAAAAAGAGATGGGGATCATTTGAGTACGATAGTTTATTTTAAGGCTACGGACCGGAATAGTTACCTGTCCACGAGGAGTGGACATCACCCCTCGTGGATAAGGAATATCCCGAAAGGCCAGTTTTTGCGAGTCCGCCACAACTGCACCACAGATATGGACTTTGTGTCCCAATCTGGTATATTGAAGGAGAGATTTTTGCAGAAGGGGTATAATTGTACCCGCCTTGAGAAAATAATAGAGGAAGTGGGGAATATCCCTAGGGATGTATGTTTGCAAGACCGGTTGAAAAGCAGTGATTGGACACAACATCAGTTCAAATTCTTGTCAGGTTTTCATCACCAATATAGGGACATAGAATCTATTTTTGCTAAGCATTGGCATATTTTGGGGAAGGACAGATACCTGGGCACGGTTTTACCAACTGCTCCCAGATTTATCTACAGAAGAGCTCCTAATATTGGTGATAGGATCGTCAAGAAGGTATTAGATCCGCCGTTGAAAATCACCATCTCTGGAGATTTAAAAGGATTTTTTTCATGTAGGAAATGTGTTTGCTGCAGGACGGTTTCAAAGATCAATAGGGGCATAATTTCAGTGACCAACGGGGTTGGTGAGTCCTTTCAAATAGAGGAGTTCATGACCTGCAACACGACTTTTGTAGTATATCTGCTGTGGTGTCCATGTAAGTTCTATTATGTGGGACGCACTAAAAGGCAATTGAAGGTCCGCATTTCGGAGCACCTTGCGAATATACGGAAGGGGTATAAGTACCATAGTGTGTCTATGCACTTTAAAGAGCACCACCAGCAGGATCCATCCCTTCTGCAGTTCTGCGGCATTGACCATGTTCACCATTCTTGGAGGGGTTCAAACCGGATCAGGGATTTGTCACAAAGGGAAACGAGGTGGATTTTTTTGATGAGGAGCTTGGCACCAGTGGGTATGAATATCGAGCTGGATGTCAATAGCTTCATCAATAACTCCTGACAATATTTTTTGCTGGGGGGTTGGCCGCCTCGCTTTCCTGTGTTTCCCTATTATTTGTATTTAAACTAGGAAGATATGGCCCGCACGCATCTTGGGGAATAGTTGGATTTTATTTATTTTTCTGTTTACCTCTATTTGCTTGTTTCAAAATGATTCTTTGTAGGATTAGATATGTATTTGGAGATACATTGGGATATCAATCGTTGAAGTTTGGGGTCGTCTATAATGAGTGGGGTTTTGATCATGTATCTCATGTTGAAATGAGTAGATGGGTTTGAGGAAATTAGTGTTTATGATAGCTAGTAGTTTTATTTGTATTTTTACTTTTATTTTTATGTATATTTTGTAAAGAGTGTATCTATAGATTAGGAGATGGTATACCTTTATATATACACTTTTTTATATTGTTTTTTAACATTATGTGAACTCTTGGGCATTGGTCGCACAAGCAAGTTGTTCAATAATAAGGGTGACATTTAGCATCCTATTTTGAGTAGTGGGGTTAAATATACATTGTTTGAAAATTCTCTGTATGTTCTCCTCCTCTGCCCGATTTTTATTAGTTCGTTATTTTATTATTGTATGGTATAGGTACTGCTGGTCCATCTAAACGCTAAAAGTCTGTGGACACACTTATTCTGCTACATATACACATTGTTTAGGACCGCTTGTTGGGGTTGAGAGGTTCGTTAGGGTGTTGTGTGTGGCTTAATGGTGTGTACATTTACAGCGTTTATTTTGGGATTCCTGAAGTACTTTGCTATGAAACAGGATTGGTTGTGATTATGGCACTTCCCCTGTTTGATTTATTGGTTATCTTGACAGGAGTGGGGCGCCGATGATGAAAAAATTATATTCTTCTCGCCAAGACACTGCATAGTGTTTGGCGCCTGCGCAGTTTATTTAGTAGTGACTCCTGGGTGCAGCAAGATGGCGTGGGTGGAGGGGGAGGTCTGTGGGAAGGACGCTAGTACTAGGTGCAGTGATTGGCGTGTGCGCAGCTCACGAGTGATACCTGGGTGTAGCATGATGGCGCGGGTGGAGTGGGCGGTCCGGGGAGGTACGCTAGGGTAAGCGTGATGACGGCGGCGCCTAGACTGAGCCAATCAGCTGACGAAGTATACGAGCTTCCCCGGAAGTCCGCGCATGCGTGCCGACGAAATAAAACCATCTATTGCTACGGAGTGATTAGGAAGCCATTTAGAAGGGTAGGTTGATGGGCCTTCCTTAATATGTGTGGTGTTATATTCTCCTGATCGTGAGGAGAGCAATGTGTGGGGAAGTTGGGAGTGTTTTTACACACAGAGATGGGGAGGGGTTGGGGGAGGAATGAATTATGAACCACCCACCGCAAGAGCCTATCAACCAATTGGAGGACATAGGGGGGAGGGGTCATCTGGACTGGGAGGGACTGGTCGCCTGAGATTGCAAATAAAAGGGGGGTTGTTACAGCTGGATAGCCAAACCCATGAGGAAGTCCATTGGACGAAACATGTCGGGGGCGTGGCTATATGGCGACCAGCACACACAGTAAAAGACTAGAAAGAAGGCGGAGGAAGGAGAACACACAAGTTGAAGGACTGGATATCACTATCTGGCGCTGTTTTCAAATTGGGTTGTCTGCTGTCAGGTACCACACAGATACCTTGTGTAGAGACGGTGCTATTTGATATGAACTTAGCTTGCTTCCAGTGTACTCACCAATGCCTATGAGTGAAGGATCTTTGAATTGACCAGTGGATTGTCTATTTGAAGTGCCTGTTTTTAATTGGATCCATGTGAGTGTGATTTTAATTGAACGTTTTATTGAGATTAAAAATAGTTTTGCAATGTTGCACTATGGGAAGTTTCTTTTGTCTCCCTGAGGTAACTCTGAGATATTAAGTGATTATCCTCTGCTGCGAAGTTTTCACAAGAAGTGGCTGGAGAAATAGTCATCATCTGTATACACTATAAGCGTTTTTTGCCCGACACGAGAGTGCTGGGCAATACTGCTGGTGAGTGTTCTAAACAAGGGGGGCACTAACACCAAGGGTGCGGTGGAGGCTCTGCGTTTGATGGACACTTGGGTACAGAATGTTCACTTGAATATGAATTCTTCTTTTTTGAACTATTGCCATCATTACAGTTATTGCTCCTCAATAATTGTATTTGATTGAAGATCAATCTAATTTATTTTGGAACTGCACATTTCCATTAGAGCACTATTTGTCATTGTGTTCATTTCTTATATTTATGTTTTGTCACATATTCACTGTATCACTTTTGTGCGATTATTTTTTTGATTGCATTTTTTCACTATTTAATCACGATTTATTTTATTGTTGATTATATTTATTTATGCACATGTGTTTATAATTTTCACGTTGTGTAGTTTTGGTTATCATAGTACACTGCTATTTAACAGTGTGTAGTTTTTGTAGCGCCACAAGGTGTTTTTTGCATTGTAAGTGGTAGGTTTGCTTTTTTCACCTTCTGAGAGATATATACCATAGATTGTGAGCTCTGTAACTCCCCTTCAGATGAAATACATTGATTTTGGTTATTTTCACCAAAGAAATGTAAGAAATAAAGAATAAATGTTGCCCTAAATTTCCGAAGAACAATTTTTTATTTGCTAAATTTTATAACAGAAATGAAGAAAAGCGTGTTTCTTTTCAAAATATGTTTTTTATTTAGAAAAAAAACCTCAGTGGTGATTAAATACCTCCAAAAGGAAGCTATAGTTGTGTGAACAAAATGATTCCTTTTGTTCAACAATTGAAAGGGTTAAAAAAAATGGCTTGGAGGTTCCCCTCATAAAAGGCAAAATCGATAAACCAGCAGTTAGCATACCAATACAAAAAATGGTAGGATCAAATAAATTAAACTAAAGTGCAACGCTTTAATAAAACAAAACAAAACTAATATTAGTGCAGTATGTGTATCTATAATACGTCTATGCAAACAAAAGAACTCCACCATGAATTACACTGTAGGTGAGAAAATCTTCATATACTGTAAATCACCACATAATAGTGTATAAAACTCCTCCAGGACAAAAAAAAAAAAACACATTCAGTATTCCCACTGTAATGGAAATTTGTAGGTTCTGTATATAATTGTTTTCTATTATATATGTATTGCACGATTCCCTCACTGTGCACACGGCACTAATAATGTTTTCAGTACATGTTTTGCATTCTTTCAAGTTCTGATTAGAATAAGCCTGCCTATGTAACGCCCCTTGTTACCATAAACGTACAATTGTAATATTAATGTGATACCTACGTAATCATGTGTATAAAAACCTTCACATGCGTCATAATAAAGGAGAACGGTTATTTGGAAAGATGCTGAGCGTATCTTTTGTGTCTGTTCCCTACTGCAGTAGTTATTAATTTGGAACCACTAATCAATATGAGGATAGGAGTTGCCTATCATCAAAATATCCATTTCAGGTGGCGAAGCCAGCCCAGCAGGGGTTATCAGGTGACCCTGAGTATCCGAAACGAGGAGCTTGAGACGATCCGGGAATTTCTGATAATCAGCCGGCTGAGGTAAGCCTTTTGCTTACATTTGAGTTATCAGACTTCCTTGATCCGTAAGGCATTTTCGGGACAAAGGGTACCTATTTTACTCCCCTTAATCGAACTGTATTGATTAGTGGTTATATGTTATGTTGTCACTGTCTACTGTCCATCAGAGTGTTATAGAGAAAGAGAAGAATAGTGCTGTTCACAGAGTATAATGTAGTACATCTGCTACATAAAGTAGTTTAGAGGCAAGAGGGTATAGGCACATGTAGAGAAGACTGGCCAGTCATTATGGGCATTAAATTAAGTAAGGGAATGACGGGTAAGAGACCCTCAAAAATGCCCAGCGCAAGAGGAGCGCTATATATGAACCGAAGGTGCGGTTCCGCCTATACTGAGCCCCTAGATTAATGGTTAAAGTGGACAGGGATCCACAAAGGGTAACTGGGTTACCACCAAAGTCCACAGGGACAAAGAATCATGCAGAGTATACAGCTAGAGAAACAGCTATTTATGTGAGCAGGATGGATCAAGAGTGACATTAACACTAGACAGAAAGGGACTTTTTGATGTTAAGTTGTGGGATGAATTTGGGGTCAGACACAACAACTAGTAAAGTCAAGAAACAGTAATGAGAGTTAAAACAGAATGCTTTGTATGTTGTCAGAGAGGGAAGATGGGATGAGCACTATGGCTGCCCGTCTGATCATAGAAGGTACAGTATGTGAAGTATGGAATTACAATACATTGGATGTAAAGGATATCAGAACAAAATAAAGAAAGCAGAAGTTTAAGCAAGGAAGTATTAAAAGAGCGTTAAAAGAAAGTGAGAGAATGATATGCATGTGTTGTGTACAAATGGGAAAGATGTACCGTATATACTCGAGTATAAGCCGAGATTTTCAGCCTCTTTTTTGAGGCTGAAAGTGCCCCCCTCGGCTTATACTCGAGTCATCGCTGTCTGCCCGCTCGATCAGCGTGTCGAGCAGACAGACAGCGGCCATTCTAGAATTCAAAAGCCGCGCCTCCGGCTCCGCCTTCGCCTGTGATAGGCGGAACACTGAATTTCCCAGCAGCCTGTGTTCCGCCTATCACGGGCATCGTCTCATCCTCGTACTACGGACGAGGATGAGACGATGCCCGTGATAGGCGGAACACAGGCTGCTGGGAAATTGAGTGTTCCGCCTATCACGGACATCCGATAGGCGGAACAGCAGTCAGTGGGAAATTGAGTGTTCCGCCTATCACCGACGGAGGCGCGGCTTTTGAATCCTAGAATGGCCGCCGACGAAGAGCTGAAGGACGGAGGCTCGGCTCGGGACGGGACGGGCCGGGCCGGGACGGGCCGGGACGGGCCGGGCCGGGACGGGACGCAGGCTGGACGGGACGCAGGCTGGACGGGACGCAGGCTGGACGGACACAGGCAGGCTGGACACAGGTAGGCTGCACGGACACACACACACACACACACACACACACACACACACACACACGGATGCATGGACACACACACACACACACACACACACACACACACACGGATGCATGGACACACACACAGGGATGGATGGACCCACAGGGATGGACGGACACACAGGGATGGACAGGCATGTCTCACCCTCGGCTTATACACGAGTCAATAATTTTTTCCAGTTTTTTGGGGGTAAATTGGGGGCCTCGGCTTATATTCGGGTCGGCCTATACTCGAGTATATACGGTAAGCAATTTTAGAGATATACTTGTGTATGTTTGTGAATGCTGGAACCTGTAGTTCTATCGCTTGTGTCATGTACGCAGATGTGACCCCTTCCTTTGTGCTCTCCTCAAAGAATGTAGCTGGGATGAGAGTTGGTGATAAGCTTGGAGGACACCATGCCAATTTCAGTTTTTTAGACAAAACATTTATAACAAAATGTGCCGGGTTAACGAATCTAATGATAAACAATGTGATCACAATTATTTTTGAATCTGTTTTCCAAACATGGTAAAATCAAGGTTACATTTAACCATGTCTTACACTAATTGAATATCTTTTGATAGTGGAAACAGTGCATTAAAAAAAAAAGAGAGAGAAATTGAGTAAAATTAAGTAATATGTCCCCCTTTAAGGACATTTATCTGTGCATATATATTAGTGTGTGATATTGAAATGATCATATGAGTATTAATTTCTAATATGAGTTTAACAATTTTATTAATAAATATATATATATTGAAACTGGTTTAGACAAACTTTGGTTGGAAATGAAATACAGGTTAATGGGAAAATTGGTAAAAATGGAATTAGTTTAGATTAAGATAACAATTTTGTAATTTTACATTTATTGAGTGGAAAGAAAAAAAAGTTTAAGATGAAGTTGTTAATTTGAATACAGCTGCAATAATGTTTAACAAAGCCAAGATGAATGGGATACATAAGGAAGTTTTTCTACAGAAATGAAATCTTAAAGTCTGATAATAACTTGATGTGCGGTCCATGATGTGAGAGTAATGATAACATGTAAATATAACAGACCCATCACATCAAGTCCACACACCCTGTTAGGATAGATGCCACCTGCAGCCAGTTGGTTTATAGTTTTTGATGGCCGAGTGCTTTCTGGTCCATCATACATATTGTTGGTCCTTTTGTTTTTATGTATTTTTATTTTTGAAATCCAAAGCAGAATGTGTGGATTGTGAAATGATGTGCCCCTTTTCCTTGTAAGTGCAGTGTGTATAAGTAGAAGAATATTTAGGATTTATGGACATCTCTGCATGACTGCAGGGTATTCTTATCATTTATTATAATATTGCTAGGAAAAAGTTGTCTTTTTGAAACATGAAACAGGAGTTCTTACACAAACAGCATGATAGAAAACAAGCCATTGTTATATTTATGCAAGCTGGACCCAGTAATCAAGGGTTCACTCCGATGTATCAGAGCTGTAGCTTTATGCAAAGTTGCTATTAGACAAAGTTACAGATATTATTTTGGTTGAATATTTAATTTTTAATAGTCCGACATTCTGCACAGCAAATATATAGCTAAGTGTTTGTCTAATGAAAGGTTCAAAATATGAATTTGTTTTGTGTCTTTATGTACAAATCCAACAATGAAAAATGTGTACATTTGAATCCAGCCACCTTATTGCCTCTATTGGAGGAGGCTGGAAACAAAGGAAAAACACATGTGTTAAATTGATGATGTAGGAATCAGCTGCTGTGAGCCAGTGCAGGACGCACTCCTGAAGACCCGAATATTTACTTTTTTGTGGTGTTACTCCTGGTTTTATACCGAGGATGAAGTTTATCATCCAGAAGGATTCTCTGTATTCAGAGTCATTGGATCCTTTTTCCCCATCTCAAGAAGCAGAGCTCCATGTTTTAGAAAAGCCTGTGAGCTATAAAAAGAGTATATATTTATATAGATAGTCGAGATATAGAGAGCTTTTGGTTCCATTTGAAGGGCCAGAAGTTTGTTTTTACTTCGGCGGGTAAACCAATCAAGCATGCCAAGTTAATTTGATTGGCTGTTTTCAGCCTTCCAGGTTCTTGCTGAGGTGGCCATACTAACAGTAAAACTCACATATGGAAGCAGACCAGGTGACTCTAAGGATGCTGCATTTACAGCCCCGGACACTTGCTGGGTCTGTGCAACTCACAGATTCCACCCTAGTTCTGGCCCAGTATAGCTGGGATTAATAATTCAACTTTAAGGACCCCAGAACGAGAAGCACAAGTGGTCCACAGAGGGCAACTTCTTACGAAACAAGACTTTGGAAAAGGTGATCATTTATGTCTGCCAGCGACTCTTTTCCTTTCAGTTTGACACATGGACTGTGTCATCAGTCACAAGTAGTTATGGCTGCCTTAGTAAATGAGCATGGGATAGAGCCAGGGTTCACCACAGTTGTTTTTATAACATACCACTTCTTGTTTTACCTGTTACCAAAGGTGTTACCAAAAGTTGAACATCCCTTCCAGAGATAACAAAAAGATATATCCAGATGCCCAAGTCAGGATCTTACGAGTATGTATTTTGTTTGTATGGACATGTTTTCTGGATGTCCAGTGGCAAATGCTACTGCAAAGGCCACAGTAAAAAAAGTCTTATCAGAAGTAGTTTTTAAGTACAGAGTGCAGAATCTACAGAGAGTAACAGAGGAAATCATTTTTATAGGAGAGTCCTTACTAGAAGTTTTGAGGTTTTATTTTTACACCCCCTACTGTCTACAATGTAGCGGACAAAGTAGAGTAAGAAACTAGAAAACTTTTGCCTGAATGTTTTATTATATTTTATCAAGCCCGTGAGGGGATATTGGACTCTCTCCCTTTGGGATTTGGGTTGGGAGTGTGTTACTCACTTTCTTACATTTTGTCTCAGCAGCTGAAGTCCTCCATTCGGATCTCACAGAGAATGTTGCTGATTTTTTAAGGTTTTTGACAAACTTATTTATGTGTTTTCTCCCCAATTCCAGATCCTAAAAGTTTGGAAGGATCTAAAATTAAAGCCAGTTGACTTGTGGATTGTTAAGAGACATTTATATATATAAGGAAATGTTTGGAGACTCAATACAGCATCTATTTCATGTACAGTTTTGCAAAACTTGAAAGAAAAGTCACCTGGATCCACACCAGACACTGTAAAAATGACTAAATGAAAGAAATCTCTGTGTTTGATTTGTTTCCCTCTTGCGATAACAGTCTAGGGTACTTTTTGATTCAATTACTTTAATTGTAAGGGATACATATATTTGAAAAGTAGTTTAGCCATGTTGCAGTCATATTTGTCTTTTGTACCTCTTCCATTTTATGTAGAATTGTATGTGTTTACATGTGCTGATAAATCAGCATATCAGCAATTAAGCTAGAAGGCCATTCTGGCCACAGGAGTGTACAGCCAGTACTCTGTAAATATGTCTTATCAATCATTTGTTTTTCACAGTGAAAAGTCGTTTTGTAATGAAAAAAGCTGCTCAGCTATTATTTTCTCCACAATGGAGTTTTTGCCTCTTTGGCCAGGATTACCTCCACCTAAGCGTGTGGAGGTTCCAGGTTAAAGGTGATAGCAGGTATGGTTAGTGATCAAAATATTGATCAAAAGAGAGGAGACTGTAATGGAAATTTGTAGGTTCTGTATATAATTGTTTTCTATTATATATGTATTGCACGATGCCCTCACTGTGCACACGGCACTAATAATGTTTTCAGTACATGTTTTGCATTCTTTCGAGTTCTGATTAGAATAAGCCTGCCTATGTAACGCCCCTTGTTACCATAAACGTACAATTGTAATATTAATGTGATACCTACGTAATCATGTGTATAAAAACCTTCACATGCGTCATAATAAAGGAGAACGGTTATTTGGAAAGATGCTGAGCGTATCTTTTGTGTCTGTTCCCTACTGCAGTAGTTATTAATTTGGAACCACTAATCAATATGAGGATAGGAGTTGCCTATCATCAAAATATCCATTTCACCACACTAGTGCCCAGATCAAAGGGTTACCAGTATGACTCTCATGCTGCATACACACGATCAGAATTTTTGTTGGAAAAGCCTTGGATGGTTTTTCCGACAGGATTACGCTCAAGATTGTCTTGCATACACATGGTCACACCAAATTCCGACCGCCAACAACGCGGTGATGTACAACTCATTTGACGGGACTATAATATGGAAGTTCAATACCCAGTGCGCCACCCTTTGGGCTCCTAATCTTCTTATCCTGTGTTAGTAGAAGTTTGGTGAGAGACGATTCGCGCTTTTCAGACTCATTACTGCTCTTCAGTTTGTGCTTGTGGGTTTGTATCTGGTTTTCAGTGTGTGTAGTCAGTTTGTATCTGTTTTTCAGTACGTTCTTGTCCGCTTGTTCCTGATTTTCACAGGCCTTGCCTTTTCAGTGCGTTCTGTTAGTTCATTATGACCAGCTGACCCTTTTGAAGCCATGTTGTGGGTACGTCCTCATTGTAGATTTTGTGCAGTGTGGGGGCTTGGTGTTGGGGTTCTTACTTTGACCCAAGCCCAGTCCATGAACAGGGTGGGGAGGAGTTCATGGACCAAGAATTGGTTACTCCAGCGTGACCAATTCTCTCATATGCCTTTGCTGCGGGAGATCCAGGAGAGTAACCCTGATGATTTCAGGAATCTTCTCCGGATGATGGACCCCTTTTTTCACTGACTGTTGGCTTTGCTGTCCCCTTATATTATGAAGCAGGACACCTGCCTGCCACAAGCCATCACTCCCGAGCAGAGGCTAGTGGCCATCTTGCGGTACTTGTCGACAAGGAGAAGTCTGCATGACCTCAAGTTCTCGAAAAGGCATCTCCCCCCAGGCTCTGGGAATCATTATTCCAGAGACCTGTTCTGCCATCATTCAGGTCCTGCAGAAGGACTATATTAGGGTAAGTTTTCTCCTTTAAAATCACATTATATGTATTCAATGTATGCTAAAGTTTTGTATTTCCTTCATATTTCCAAAATTACCATGATTGGAATGTGATGTGAATGTTCTTTTTATCTTCATACATGCTTTAAGCTTTTAATGCTCCTTTTTTGGCCTACATGCATATTTGCCTTCACTAACCTCCCCAACATGCTATCCTGGGCCCATACACACCTAGCCTAGTCACTTAATGTATTTTGTCAGCTCCATTGTAGTGCTAAACACCCCCTAAAATGTGTCCAAATATTATTGTTGTCCTTAAATTCAGGCAGAGTGCCAGAGGCTTTTTTTGGGTCCCAAACTCATTTATAACCCCCCCCCCCCTAAAATTTTAGCAATGGGCCATCAGAGGGGGTGAGGAATCTGATAAGTGGACCTTATATTATTGTCTCTAAATACAATTTATTAAAATAAATGTTATACTGATGTTGGCCAAGAATGTTTGTGTCTAATCTGCTTGCAATGTTATGTGTGAAAGTACTCATTTTATTTTTTTATTTTTTGACTCCACAGTTTCCTTCAACACTACAGGAATGGCAGACTGGGGTCTCCCATTTTGCTGAGCGTTGGCCCTTTCCTAACTGCGGAGGGGCAATCGATGGGAAACATGTAAACATTGTCCCACCACCCCACTTGGGGTCATACTATTTTAATTATAAGGGGTTTAATAGTATAGTGTTGATGGCAGTGGTGTCTGTGATTTTTATATGTGGACGTGGGGAAGAATGGCCAGATGTCGGATGGTGGAGTTCTATGTAGAGACCGAGTTCTACAGAAGTCTCCAGAGTGCTGGCTTGGGATTGGCACCTGCGGAAGAGAACGTGGAAGGACTCTCATTTGTGTTTGTTGCAGATGAAGCATTTGGCCTGGGTGATCACCTGATGGGGCCATTCCCCCAGGGGACTCTCACCCTGGAGAAGAGGGTTTTTAATCACCGGCTGGCCAGAGCCCGAAGAGTCATGGAGAATGCCTTTGGGCAGCCGGTTCCACCTATTTCTTACGGCAATAAATATGGTACAAACTGAACCACATATTTCTAGCATGCTGCATACTTCAAAACTTTTTAAAGAGAAATGCTCCTAATTATGTTACTTTAGTTGGAGGCTGGACTTCCTGAAACTACCCTGATGGCCCCGGAAGCTGGCCATCCTGGCTTGCCCTCCCATTGCTATGCATGTAAATTTGTAAATAATTTCTATATTATAAAAACATGTTATCTGATAAAATCTTGATTTTTATTTATTGCTTGTGTTTTTTTTTTTTAGCTGTCTCCTAGGTTCTCCTAGTGCACTTGTAGTGCCAAGTGGTTTTTACATTATTAACTAAACCCCATTGTCACTGTAAACACCAACTTAATACAAAAACTGTTATTGAGCATTGAAAGAAGAAGCCACACGTTGTTGAGTATAAAGCCTTTTTACTCTGTGCTCATGCACATGTGCGTTATAAAACCTATTTTGGTAAAAAAACACCATCTTGGTTTTATAAATTTTTACCTTGAAAATTGTATATGTACATATGTACTACATATGTATATATGTACATAAACAGACATGTTTCAAAACATAACATACACAACTCAGGAACTTACAAAGTTCAACAGTGAAAAACTGAAGGCAATATCAGACATTATAGTGTCAAAAATGTGTTGATCTTGCTTCATCAGATGGAGAGATGTCATCCCTGTAAAAGCCAAATTTTGAAGATGCACACACATTGGGAGTCAAACTTTGGATTTCCCTCCTGATCCCATGCCTAATGTCAACATGTGCTATCTCCCATCATGGGGGATCAATGGACATGTTTTGGGGGTGCAGCCACTCCCTCACACAAAGTTGCGAGGAAGTGGTTGCTTCCAGAAAACGTGTACATTGAAATCCCCTGATGGCAGATAGCACATGTTGACGCACTGTGTGCATCTTCAAAATTTGGCTTTTAAAATGCAAGAAACATTTTTGAAAAATGTTCCAAAAAAAAAAATGGTGGCATTTTGTTGTTATTTAGATTCTCCCTAATACATCAATCATGTTATTCAGTTTTTGTTCAACCTCATTTGTTTTTTGCCTTCCTCTTTATTTTGTTATGAGCCACAATAAATTGAGATTTTTTTTTATATGAAAATACTTGCCTATGTGCTTTTCTTCAAATAGAACAATAGGTGAGTAGGCAGGTTCATTTCAAAAATACAATAAATAATTAACAAGGAACCCCAATCAACCTCCTTGAGGTTAAAAAATACAAGATAATAATGATGTTGTGGAAAATTGACACACAAAAAAATATATACAGAGATCACTAGAAAATAATTTAAAAATAATCAAAAAAGGAGTTCTTGATTTAAAAAAAAAGATGACAATAAAAACTAATTATAAAAATGATTATGGAGATCTGGCTTGAAAAACAAAAAAGATTATTCATGAGAACACAAGAAATACGTTTGTGAGAACTCTGTGTGAATATGAGCAGCAAAGCTACTTCATTCTTCTAGCATTATAAAGAAGAAGATAATGCGCTGCATTAAAACTATAAAAAAAATTGCAGCATGACAAATGTGCTATCTCCATTACAAACGGTAGTTTTACCAGACCGAGCACTTCCT